>NC_060065.1:43526188-44726188 GCF_020283565.1 Trifolium pratense
CGTGCAACATAGCCTGCCAATGAACTTCTCTTTGTACACTTTTACCTTGATCATCTTGAAGGTCGACGTCTCCATCTGGGTGATTTTCGGCCTAGCTCTATTATCGGGTGTCTTTTTAATTTGGTGGCGGAGGTTCTGATAGATAGATTAACGTTAGTTATGGATTAAATAATCTCGGACAACCAATCATCTTTCAATAAAAGGTAGTCAACTATATGACGCAATCATGCCTGTCAATGAGATTATTGATATGTTAATAAAGTTTATAAAGGATTGCCTCATTTGTAAGATGAATTTTGAGAAGGCATACGATTCAGTTAGTTTGATTTACGTGTGAAGTGGTTGCCCTTAATCCGCACATGTGTGTTTTCATGGAGTCTCTCCATTCCAGTTGATGTGAGTTCGACCTAAAAATCAATGTCTAAAAGGGCATTAACAAGAGAGTACTCTAACACAATTCATATTCCTTTTGGTGGTGAAGGGGGTCCAATGCGTCGATCAGGAGGGCAAAGAAAGCTTGGTTTGTAACCTGGTTTTAAAGTGCGTAACTTGGACTGGTGGTGTCTCACTTGCAGTATGCAGATGACACATTTTTCCTTGGTGAAGCAAATGTCGATATTATCAATTCCATATGTAGAAACAAAAATTTGATTGCCTAGCTAACCAAATTGATCCGTCACACACATTTTATAGATTTGGTCTTATTCGTATTTTTGGTCTAGTTTTGATTATAACTTGGCTATATATTACTTTAAGAAGTTGATACAAAGTCGCAAACTATGCAAATACTACATCAACCTGCTGTGAAATTTTGTAACCAATATTTTTTCCAAATTTAGAAGCAAGTGAATCATCATAATAAAAGAAATATTATTAATGGAAATATGCGTCATAGAAAAATTCATATAATTATGTCGGTTTGTTTTCAAATTCAATTTCAACGGTGGATGTGACAAAGAACCAAATGAATTAAAACGTTTTTCATATCATAATTGATAGAGAATCAAATGAATGATCGTGGAGGGATGGCTATGATATAAATTCTATTTTTTGAAACTATTAGGACATAGATTATTGTCATGGATTTATTGTAATTTGTCTTCAAGATCGCAGTCATTTTCAATATGTGAAATCACTTTGTCATAAATTGTGTATATCATGCGTTAACATACGATCGCACGATTTTACCTTTTATTGATTACTTGTAATAAAATTAAAATATAATTAATCATCTGTTACATTTTTGTGCAATGTATATATCTCATAAATCACAATTAAGTCAAATGTGTATTGTGTTCATATACATCACTTGTGAAGATAGAAAAATTTAAGTTCAACAAGGTATAACTGAGAGGTATATAAGTTGGGAGGATTTATAAACTTAATATATTAAAATTTTGAGTGAAAATGTGCCGTCAAAAACTCAAACTCATTTGTTTAGTTGTTTTTTTTTTCTTCGCAGAATCTACTAATTTAATACCACGAGACTTTCCTCAAGATTCAAGACCCAACTATGGTATTAGAGTCCAGTTGGCCTTAATACGGAGCAATATATAAGAGAGTGGCGCGGAGCAATATATAAGAGAGTTTGATCGCCACTTATGTGGTTGCTCTCAACTCAATTTTTCTAAACCGTCAAAATTATTAATTACTCCCTCCGTTTCAAATTACTTGATTTTTTAGAAAAAAATAAGAAATTAAGAAAGTGTGTTTTTGCACCTTATTTTTCTATTATACTCTTATTTTAATTCACCAATATTGTATTTTTTTTTTCACACACTTTCTCTTTCCAATAAATTTAATATGTTATGTATCAATTTAAAAAAAAAAACAAATTATACAAAGAAGTTTAGTAAAAAAAAAGATACAATAAAAAGATTTAAAATAAGGAGGGTGTAATAGACAAAATATAACATAAATTATCTAAAATACAAGCAATTTAAAAAAAAATAAAATTTTCTAAAAAGTCAAGTAATTTGAAACATAGGGAGTAATTGTTAATGTTTGTATGGTGGAAAACCTTTGTAATGTAACAAAGAGAAGTCGACTTGCCACACTTTCATATTCCACTCTAATACTCCCATAAAATAATCATTAAGAGTATGGTGGAGGTCGACTCTTAAACCGATTATCAAGGTCGGCTCAGGCCCAGCGCAGATAGTTCTGCAAAGCTGGGCCTCCAATTTGGAGGGTCCTAATTTTTTTTTATCATACTACATGAGATCTGCTTTTGCCACCCTACTGGTTACTCGCCCGCCATACGTCTTTCCCTTTTTATCCTTCTGCTACTTAAGTAGCGAACGAGGATATTTTAGTAATTTCGTAGGGCACACGATAAAATGCGTAGGATGACAAAAGTAAATCTCATAATACATTAGACCCAATTCACTATTACTTCATTTTTGTTAAAAAAAAACTTCAAAAACACAAATAGGCCCAAATAAGTTATTGTCTATTCAAGGAAAATATCAAAAAGGCCCAACAAAGAAGTAACACGCACAAAATAGCTAAAAACAATATGAAAGTTTCCACACGAATAGTACATAACGAAAAATTCTCATTCCACATACCCACTTTCTCACCCACCCCTTGGAAAATTCCATTTTTGCCCTTGGTTAAAAAATTCGGAACGCGTTTTCCGAATTTTTTTTGACTTCAAAAACAACTTCGGAATGTGTTTTCCGAATTTTTTCCAAATTTGAACTAAAAAAATTCGGAAAACACGTTCTGAATTTTTTGACCAAGGGCAAAAATGAAATTTTCAGGGGGTGGGTGAGAAAGTGGGTAGTGGGATGAGAAATTTTTGTACATAACTACATATGAACAGTTATCAGGACAAAAACAAAAAAAAAGATAAAATATGAATTTTTTATATTAGTTACAATCATGACTATTTTTTATATTATTAATGTTTTTTTTTTAAGCATTATATTATTAATGTTTTTTATAATTTAAATGAGAATTATTCTTTACAATTTTATGTATATCAAGATTTTGTTGTTTAAAAAAATTAAACCCAACTACCTTGATATTGATGAATTCCTGAATCCAACTCACATAAACTTTTAATTTATAAAATAATTAAACCGAAAATAAAAATGGTGTGTTTGGTAACACAAATAAGCTAGCTTATAATTTATTATATGAGCTTATATGCTTGTTTCAAAAAATTAGAGGTGTTTGATAACACTTTATTCCATTTTTACCCTTTAATTTAATAACTACATACTCTAAAAAAAAAACTACCCACTATCAATTATGTCATTTTATATTTATTAACCACTTTAAAAATTAATTTTACCAAACACTTAATTTCAATTAGCTAACTTTTTAGCTATCAGCTATAAGCTTGTTTTTCAGCTATTAACCAGCTTATCAGCTATCACCTAACTTATAGCTTATTTTTACCGAATTGACCCTAAATATAAAAGCCTAAAACATTTTATTCCTCAAAATTTATACTCTTTTCTAATGATTGAATTCAACACAAAATAAAACTTGCAACTTCTTTAAAAAAGTGCATTTAGATAAACTTGTGACAATTCTATCTGATCCCTTACTATTGATCACTTGATACTCTACCTTCTCTCTAAACAAGCACCATCCCCCTCATCCAAACCTCAGCGCCAGTTTCCAAGAGTTCGAATTCTTTGGACTCGTCTCTGTTACGAATACTCGTGATCATTCCCACTCCACACTTTTTTTGCATTTGGTTTTGTCGGGTTCGATGAATTGTGCTTATGGCGCGTGTTTATTTGTGTGTTGGATCTTACAACCGCTTTTGTCGTAGTAGTTTGACTGTTTGTATTTCCATTAGAGTTGTTTACTACATAATACGTAAAATTTGAAGTTTGAACATTTTGATCTACTAAATGTGGACATGGTCTATATAGAGTTTTGCTCTAGGACCTTCACAAGTGGACGATGAGATTAGACCCATCATATTAGTCGATATTTGGACTAAATACCAAGTTTTCATAACAAGAAAAAGTCTCAAATGTCTTGTAACTATGCTTTAAAAAATAAAATCATGTAATTTTTGTACATAACTACATATGAACAGTTATCAGGACAAAAACAAAAAAAAAAGATAAAATATGAATTTTTTATATTAGTTACAATCATGACTATTTTTTATATTATTAATGTTTTTTTTTTTAAGCATTATATTATTAATGTTATTTATAATTTAAATGAGAATAATATCAAGATTTTGTTGTTTAAAAAAATTAAACCCAACTACCTTGATTTTGATGAATTCCTGAATCCAACTCACATAAACTTTTAATTTATAAAATAATTAAACCGAAAATAAAAATGGTGTGTTTGGTAACACAAATAAGCTAGCTTATAATTTATTATATGAGCTTATATGCTTGTTTCAAAAAATTAGAGGTGTTTGATAACACTTTATTCCATTTTTACCCTTTAATTTAATAACTACATACTCTAAAAAAAAAAACTACTCACTATCAATTATGTCATTTTATATTTATTAACCACTTTAAAAACTAATTTTACCAAACACTTAATTTCAATTAGCTAACTTTTTAGCTATCAACTATAAGCTTGTTTTTCAGCTATTAACCAGCTTATCAGCTATCACCTAACTTATAGCTTATTTTTACCGAATTGACCCTAAATATAAAAGCCTAAAACATTTTATTCTTCAAAATTTATACTCTTTTCTAATGATTGAATTCAACACAAAATAAAACTTGCAACTTCTTTAAAAAAGTGCATTTAGATAAACTTGTGACAATTCTATCTGATCCCTTACTATTGATCACTTGATACTCTACCTTCTCTCTAAACAAGCACCATCCCCCTCATCCAAACCTCAGCGCCAGTTTCCAAGAGTTCGAATTCTTTGGACTCGTCTCTGTTACGAATACTCGTGATCATTCCCACTCCACACTTTTTTTGCATTTGGTTTTGTCGGGTTCGATGAATTGTGCTTATGGCGCGTGTTTATTTGTGTGTTGGATCTTACAACCGCTTTTGTCGTAGTAGTTTGACTGTTTGTATTTCCATTAGAGTTGTTTACTACATAATATGTAAAATTCGAAGTTTGAACATTTTGATCTACTAAATGTGGACATGGTCTATATAGAGTTTTGCTCTAGGACCTTCACAAGTGGACGATGAGATTAGACCCATCATATTAGTCGATATTTGGACTAAATACCAAGTTTTCATAAGAAGAAAAAGTCTCAAATGTCTTGTAACTATGCTTTAAAAAATAAAATCATGTAATAACAAAAATGAAAAATGATTTTGTTGAGAGTGGGATTTGAACCCACGCCCTTTCGGACCAGAACCTTAATCTGGCGCCTTAGACCAACTCGGCCATCTCAACTTCATATCTCAAAGTTTTTTAAAAGACATTATATTTAAGCATAAAAAATTATTATCAATATTTTGTGTATAAGAAAAATGATGATGTTTACGAATATACTCCCTCCGTCTCTAAATATAAGTACTGTTTCAAGCATTAAAATTTGTCCGTAAATATAAGCCAATTTTCAATTCCCAAGATACATTTATTATTACTTTTCTAAAGATAACTCTATTTTGCATTGAAACATGTAAAGTCAACTATAAATACATCTTTTTACAAATGATAATATAGTAATTATAATACTTAAAAAATACACATTTATTACACTACAAACTTTTCTTAATATGCGTGAATTTTTTTAAATGGGCTTATATTAAGGGACGACGAAGGGAGTAACTGTTAAAGAAACGCATGAATTAATCTCAGTCGTAAATTTTCAAAACCATTACCTATATGATTTCCGCTAGTGCAGAATTGTAGTGGTTTCAACCTGTTAAATAGTCACACATAAGCATTCTCATATTTCGTATGCCACATATGTCGTAATAACTAGCATTGCTTATTTTTTTAAATAAATTTTGTGTGTATTTTTATAAAATATGTAAAGTGTAGAAGATAAAAAGAGATGAGAGATAGTGTCACGAGACAATGTTTTGATAATCAAATAATACATCCATTTAAGAAATCACAACTACATTTTTGAATCTTGAAATATATAAATAAATAAAAATTAATTGATATACACCGACAATGTAAAATATTTTTACACATACATCAAATCAATCAGATAATCTCATCATCGTACCACTTTTATAGTAGTAGGTATTTTCTTAAAACATCTCAACAAATGTGTAAAGAAAGCTTACCATTGGTATATACAAATTAAATTCAAATAAATAATAGAGTCCATTTAACCTTATTATTTTCCTCTTGTTCAAAAACGCCTTATTATTTTCCTATAGCATACTAATTTTATTGGCTTAAATGTAGTTTTGCCCCCTATTTTGACTTAATCGGAATTTTATCCCCTATTTTAAAATTCGAAATTTTAACCCTCCAATTTTATAATTTTTTGCATTTTACCCCCAGGGATGGAACCAGAAAAAATCATTGAGGTGGCGAAAGTATAACACATGATAAATAATTGTATAAAATTAAGTTTGGCTTAATTAGTTATTTGGTCCCTTAAAGATATTTGAGGTTTCACAATGGTCCCTTAAAGAAAAAAAGGTTCGGATTAGTCCCTTAAAGACATTTCCGTTTATCACATTGGTCCTTTCCGTCAATTTTTTTCAAAAACCGTTAGTTTCAACAAATATGTCGTACAATATAAGTGGTTCACCAAAGACCTCCTTAATTTTTTAAATTTTAACCATTTGATATTTTTGTTAAAAAGACAACCATTAGATTTTGTAGGTATATTGTATCTAATGGTGTACCACCAACACTTAATCTTGTTTTTGCTTTTCATCATCTTCTTTCTTTCATTGTTCTTCATCTTCAACAACAATTTTTTAAATTGAAACAAAAACTCAGAAATTTCAGTCCGAAAATCCGAAAATAAAACACTTAAAGAAATCAGATCTGATAAAATACAATAAAAGAGAATGGCCAGAAAATGTTAACATATCAATTTCACTCCTTTTCCCACTTTGAGAATGGCCAGAAAATGTTAACATATCAATTTCACCACTACCACCATCCACACCATCATCACCATAACAATTTTCAACAACAATTCTCTCTACAACAATTTATGGGTTAAAGAATGATTTATGGGTTTGTGAATTTTTGGGTTATTGATTTTAATTTATGGGTTAAAGAATTATTCACAGTGTTGTTGTTGTGAAAATTAAGCTACTTTCTTAGTGTTGTTTTTGTTTGAATTAGGGTCTATTTGGTGAAAATAAGCTATAAGCTAGCTGATAGCTGATAAGCTAGTTGATAGCTGAAAAACTAGCTTATAGCTGATAGCTGAAAAGCTAGCTTATTAAAATCAAAGTGTTTGGTAAAATTAGCTTTTAAAGTGGTTATTAAATATAAAATTACATAATTGATAGTGGGTAGTTTATTTTTTAGAGTGGGTAGTTATTAAATTAAAGGGTAAAAATGGAATAAAGTGTAAAAAGCTATAAGCTATAAGCTCAAATGCTACTTGAAATAGCATCTGAAAAAAAGCTATAAGCTAGTACAAAAAGCTTGTTACCAAACACCTCTAATTTTTTGAAACAAGCTTATAAGCTCATATAATAAGCTATAAGCTAGCTTATTTGTGTTACCAAACAAAGCCTTAGCATGGTGGTGGTGGTGTTCTTGATGTTTAATTTTTTCCATGATATTGCTTTTGAATGAACTATGGTTATTTTGCCCCTTTTTAATTGTTGTACTAGAGAAAGAGAGAGATGAAGATGAAGAATAATTAAGATGAACAAAAATCCAACCTTTTGTAATTCAATAATGAAATTCTGGATTTTGAAGAATTTTTTTTGGCTTTTTTATGAATATCATGAAGAAGATGATGAAGATGAAGGAGTTGAGCGAAGAAGATGAAGAAATAGAAACAAAACTTAGTTGGTGATGGTGCACTGTTAGATTCTGTGGACATGCAAAATCTAATGGTTGTTTCTCTTTCGAAAGATCCAATGGTTAAAATTAAAAAATATATTGTAGTATATGGTGGACCACCTTCAATGTTGATCCACCTAATACATTTGTGGTTGATAAATTAACGGAAAGGACCAATGTGACAAACAGAGATATCTTTAAGGGACCAATCCGGTCCTTTTTTTCTTTAAGGGACAATTATGAAATCTAAAATATCTTTAAGGGACCAAAATACTAATTAAGCCATTAAGTTTAATGAACAATTTAAAATATAATATCCTACAAAAGCATTTAAGCATGTATATTGATAAATAATTGCATATGTCTGAACATTTGTCTACTGCATGTTAGAATTTCAACTTTACTTTTAAAAAATTATTTATTTAAGGGTATTTTGGTCCATTTTCCCTAAAATTCAAAAATAAATGAGTCATCAACTCTAAAGTCTAATCAACAATGACACATCAGCAAAAATATGTCATTTCAGCAAAAAAAAATGAATCCAAAAACAATTTTTAAAGTAAAATAAAAATACAATGAAAAAATGAAATATTTTTAAAATGCAGGACTAAAACTCAAATAACAATAATAAGCGCTGGGATTTTCTTTTCGCATATTTAAGCGTTAAAACTAAAACAAACTCTGTAACAAGAACACTTCCATGCGACAAATGACTCCATCCTTGCATCCCATGAGTGCAACAAGAACACTTTCATGCGAAAACAACAAACGAATTCTCTTAACATTATTCAACAATCTCCAAAAACCTTGGAACCCAAATCCAAAAACCTTAAACTCATCACAGCATTCCCCTCTTCGTTTCCTCAAAATCCTCGAAACTCATAATCGATTCCTTCACTCACAACCCGAGTCATCACCACCAGCTACATTCATCCAAAACCTTCTCAAATTCCGCAGAGACAAACCCACTGAACAAATCGAACGTGCTCTTAATCTCACCGGAATTCACCCCAATGACAACCTTGTCCTTCAAGTCTTGCAACGACACCGTTCCAATTGGAAACCAGCGTTCATATTCTTCAATTGGGTCACCAAATCAAACAGATATACACCCAGTTGCGATGTGTACAATGAGATTATCAACATCCTTGGCAAAATGCAGTGTTTCGAAGAGTTACACCAAGTGCTCGACGAAATGTCACAAAGAAAAGAATTCATCAATGAAGAAACTTTTTCCATTTTAATTCGTAGGTTTGTTGCTGCACATAAAGTGGAGGAAGCAATTAACATGTTTCATAGAAGGGAAGAGTTTGGATTGAAGAACGAGCTTGATTCGGAAGCTTTTCGTACGCTTTTGATGTGGATGTGCCGGTACAAGCATGTTGAAGAAGCTGAAACTTTGTTTCATAGGAATTTGAATAAGTTTCAGTTTTGTCATGATATAAAGACTTGGAACGTGATTCTCAATGGTTGGTGTGTTTTAGGGAATACGCATGAAGCAAAGAGGTTGTGGAAAGACATCATAGCATATAAATGTAAGCCTGATATTTTCACTTACGCAACTTTCATCAAGGCAATGACAAAGAAAGGGAAATTGGGAACTTCTTTGAAGTTGTTCAATGGAATGTGGAAAGATGAGAGTTGTAAACCTGATGTTGTGATATGTAATTGTGTAATTGATGCTCTTTGTTTCAAGAAGAGAATTCCTGAGGCGTTGCAGGTTTTTCATGACATGAAGGAACGAGGTTGTTTACCGAATGTAGCTACTTATAATTCTCTTATTAAGCATCTTTGTAAGATAAGGCGAATGGATAAGGTTTATGAATTGGTAGATGATATGGAGAGGAGGGGTGGAGATTGTTTGCCTAATGATGTTACCTATAGTTACTTGCTAAATTCATTGAAGGCACCGGAGGAAGTTCCTGGAGTTTTGGAGAGGATGGAGCAAACTGGATGTACAATGAGTGATGATGTCTACAATTTGGTCTTGAGATTGTATATGAAATGGGATGATCTTGATGGATTGAGAAAAACATGGGATGGAATGGAGAGGAATGGATTGGGACCAGACCGACGATCGTATACTGTCATGATCCATGGACACTATGAAAATGGGAGGACAAAGGATGCTATGCATTATTTTAGGGAAATGACATCGAAGGGGATGGTGCCAGAACCGAGAACAGAGAAACTAGTGATTTCGATGAACGATCAGTTGAAGGAGAGAACAGTAAAACAAGAAGGAATTGAAGTAGAGACGTCTAATGTTTAATATATTGGAATGTGTGTCCAATTGAAAGAATTGGACAAAATTTAATGCATGTATCTGTAGTTCAGATTGGTAGCTAGAGTTTTGTTTAATTGAACTACATGTAGACGATTTACAATTCGCCGGGACTTGAAACATGGGTAAAGCATCAGAATAGGAAAGAATTGTAGCTTCCAATATATATAAACACAATTTTGTTCTTAATGTTTTTATCTTCTTTGTGAATGAGAGATGAAATAAAAAAAAAAGAAGCAATGTGAGGATAAACTCAGAAAGAGAGTCCTGGATTATAAAACTTATATTAAAAGATGACAGTAAGTATTAGTTTTTCTTTCTTTATTGATTTGGTTAGACTATTGTGTTCAATGGAGATATAATAGGCTGTATTCTTTATCATTGGATCAACAGGTTATGGTGGTAAATGCGAGGCAATGGGTAGACGGAATGTGGGAGTGGAGGTTGAGGTGGAGAAGATAGTTGTTCCTATGGGAGCAAGATTTAGTAATCCAATTTCGGGTGGAATTGGAAGATGTGGATGAAGTCAAAACAAAATATTATGGCATAAATGTATTCCTTTGAAGGTTGTGCTTCTTGTCCGGCAAGTAAGACAAAATCGCATTCCTTCAAAAGTCAATTTTTGCATTTGTGGAATTGTAGACATTGAAGCCAAAATCTGCATTAGAGGGTGTAGAATGGAAGAAACAACAAATCACCTATTTTTTAAATATCCAATATTCTAAAAAAATTGGTTAGGGGTGAAGACGGTTTTGATGAGAAATCACACTTACTAATGGGTTTGATGCAGGGTGTGAGGGTTCCAGAGGAGAAACTGTGCAGTCAATTTAAAAAAAGTAGAAATGCAGGAGTTTTTCAGGATATGAACATTTTGATGTCATCAATGTTAGAGCGGATAAAACTATTGTCGTGGAGTTGGTTTTGATCAAAATCACCTGGTTACACAGTAGAAAAGTAACCTGTTAACATGGTTGGGATTTAGATTGCTCTCTGTGATTGGTTATTAAATCTACTGGAGTGTATGGGAGTGAGAGGAGGTGCTTATAGGGTCTGTACTATTTTTTATGTTTGCTGTGGATGAATTTCTGTAACAGGTTTTGAAGATATGCAGGAACTGGAGTCTGCATTCTGTTCAGTAGAATCTTATGCTTTTCTGTTTCAAGGGTTCATTTTGGCATTTCAGCAGTGATGCATTGGCCGCTACTGGTGTTCACCTCATCATTGTTTTTCTTTTCTGTTTCTGGCCGATGTGGTTTTATGTTTGGCAATCAATTGGACTGCTGTTCTGGCGTGTGACTGTTCTGTGCATACGGGGAGCGTTTCTTGTGGTCTCACTGTCACGGTCGATCTCAAAATCTATGTCCTAATGGCGTCGGCTAGAAGAGTGTCATGTTTCTCATTCTATCCACTTTTCCATCGCTCGAGAGTGACATAGAGCGAGACCCTGTGATGGTGGACCTTGTCGGCTTAGTGTTTTCAGTGCTTGTCTCATTTGTGGTTTTGCAATTATGGAAAAGGGTGACGTGGCTTTAGTGTTTGCACTCATCACAGGTGCATGTAATGAAGAGTGGAGTAAGGCAGTGGATGGCAGCATTCTGGAACTTTCAAACCAAAGAGATGCAACATGATAAGTTTTACGTTACACTTCAATAGAATGATTTCAGTAAGGTGCGGGATAGAATAGATAATCAAGGCTATTGCCCCTTCTTTCAACTCCAGTAGCTGACTGACGGCGCCTGTGCTATTGGCCTGTTAAGAAAAAAGAACCTCTTTTCTTTGGCTTTGCCTCTTGTCGAGGCTCTTTCTTCTTTCTGTGAGTTGAATGGAACCTGATTATTTTCTCGGGCAGTGTCAGTGATATCCCCCAAAGCAAGGGTCCGAAGGATAGAAAGTACTGCTTATTCTAATTCGTATCTTAAGTCTTTCCAAGGCAAAGGATGTAGGCTGAATCAGTGGATGTCAAAGTAAGGCAGCTCATGGTAATCCATGTTTTTATTCTTTAAAGCTGGAGGTTGATACTCGTCGATATGCGTATTAGGCGAAGCTGCCGCGTGCTTTGTGGATGAAAACCGGTACTGCATTGGGGCATGCGTTCAAGATGAAGATTGCAGATTTATGCAGGCTTTTGTTCAATGGCTCGTAGGACAACCAGAAGTGAGGGACGCCGAAGCAAGAGGACTGGAAACTTTTGAGTTCGCTACAACAATTCGCTGCAAACCGTATCCACACAGAGATGGACCGTCTTCAAGTCATTCAGAGCATAGATAGGAAGGATAGAAATGAAATGATATTGAATTTGATTTTATTTTGAGCAATGTAAGAGTCCATTAAATTCGAGTCAAAACTGTAGAGACAAGCTAATCGAGTAGTCCATGAGATGAGTTAGTTCAGGTAGCTCGTGTTAGTCTCAAAGTTTTTATTATTGTCCATCTTGTATTGCGAACATTATTTTGAATGAAACGCAGTAAATTTGTTTCTATCAAAAAAGACTTCCAAACATAGCCCTAGAGAATTGGTATTTGGAGTTGTATTGATTTTGTATTTTTTTCATGCTTAATAGTGTTGGTGCATTTCTTGTACAGACTTGAGCAACCAAACCCACTTTAGGCCCAAAGGAGTTTGGGCTAGCCTGCAACCACATGATGATTCATAATGTAATAGCCCATTGAATAACATTGTTTTTCAGCTCCATTACCTTATGCTCCATTTTGCTCCATTACCTTCATAGATGTTTGCCATGTGGCAATGAATGTTTTTAATGGCCCGGATTTACTCTATGTTTTTTTTATTTAGAAAATACAAAACATAGTATAACCCTCATTCTTCTTCTTCTTCTTCTTCTTCTTCTTGTGTGTCTCTCTCTAATCTGCCATCTTTTTGCCATGAAATTGAAATCTCGCTGCTACGAATTTCGTCGTTGAATAATAAAAAAGGGAGAGAAACAAGTTTCAAACACTCTCTTCTCTAACCGAAATACTGATACGCTAATTCATGCAAAAAAACTCCAATCTTTGTCCTCTTTAAAGTTGTTGTTTCTGCAAAAAAAAATAAATCTCATTCTTTACTCTTGATTCTACAACCCAACAACAGAATATTCTGATTGGTGCTTCTTTCTTCTAATTCCCAGCAACAATCCCTTTTAAGTTGCAATCCAGTATATTAAAAATCAATTACAATACCACCAACACACTCTTCGGTTTTTAATAAAAAAATATTCAATTTCAATGACAATCTCAAATTTTGTTCGTCTCCCTCAATAGTTTAACCAGACCTTCTTTGATTTCATTTAATCGTATAACTGAAAAGGGGAAAAATAGCGGCGACACCGCGACAATGAACGGCGAGGAAGCAGGAAATCAAAAAATGGACGGTGATTAAGAGAGACAGCCACAACGGTGTTGTTGTTGTGTTTGTTGAAGCTTTGACGGAGAAGAGAGAAACGTTATCGATGGAGAAGAAGGAAAGAGTGTTGTTGTAGTTGTTGATTGTTTAAGATTAAATCCGGGCCATTAAAAACATTCATTGCCACATGGCAAACATCTATGAAGGTAATGGAGCAAAATGGAGCATAAGTTAATGAAGCTGATCTGGACTCCAAGTATAGTGGCTAGACTCACACACTTTAAATATGAGAAATGAGAAATTTGGGATCGAACTTCATCTCATGCAATAATGTCATTGGTAGCTATCAACTGAAGTACACTTATGGGACTCCATTGAATAGCAAAATTATAGTAATCAATATCGTACCAGTTTAAATATCGCTGAAAATTCATATAAAAAAATAATATTGCTGAAAATTCATGGAGCTTTTTTTTTTTACTAGATGTGACATTTACAATGCAAAGTTGCAAACAAGACAACTTTAAGGAGAAAAATTCTACCTTCCTACATATAAATTGTGATGATTTTCACCAAATAATCATCCTCAAAGTCAAATTCTCTTAATCATCAAATTCTAAAACAATAACCTTCTCAGGCAGGCTACCACCAATTATAAGACCAATGTATTTAAAAGGCCACAAACTATATGAAATTCATCAATAGGACTCTCATTCACAAATACAAAAATAGTAGTCATACTAATATAGTTTGTCACCCAATCCCTCCATTTTGCTTTAATTTTTTTTTAATCATCACCATATCTAAATATCCCTAGTTAAATGGGTTGTAAACTTTTTAAAAATCTACCTTAAATAAAACAAGTTACTTCTTCATTGTCTTTGTTTTATCCACCACTTCATAAATAATTGAAATAGTTTCCGGAATATGCTGACCTTTAAAAAAAAAAAAAACAGGTTGTGGTTTTGCAATTTGCTAACCATGACCGGCCTCAATCTATTCTCAAGAACCTTAGGCAATACTTTATAGAGTACATAAATTCAACTAGTGAAATTGGTCAAAAACCTGACATTTATTTAGGAGATTTTTCTTAATCAATTTGATAAATGTACATTGAAAATCTTTGACCAACCTACCATTATAGTGGAACTCATGCATGGACCAATCCAATAAAAAAAGCACTATTAATCAAACATACATATTATTGATTTAGAATTAATATAGTTAGGATTTAAGAGAATTCAACTCAAAAGACTAGTTTAATAGGTATGTTTGAGAACCTCATGATTTAAGAACTATATTGAGCACTTTGATATACTCGATGTAAAACTCCTAATATTGTCACGCCCTTTAAGAGCCGACATCCACGGTGGCTTAATCCAGCCTATAGATGGCCCTCTTTCGTGGTCAAACTCTCAATGAAAGTGTTAGAATCAGAGATACACAAATAAGAAAAGAGAAAGACGACATGCATTAGCTTAACATTACAAAAGATTACTAGAAAATATATATAAAATCTAATGGACTCTAAACTAACAGAAAATATCAATTGTTAGGACTTAAACAATGAAAAAAGGCCAACTCAAAATACTAGTCAAATATATGAGAGAATCTCATGGCTTAAATATCACATTAAGCACTTTAATATTACTCGAGAAGGAACTCTAACAAATATTCACATTCATCATCATATCATTGAATCGATTTTTTTTCTTTCATACTTGTTAGCGGCAAAATTTCACATAATCATGTGGTGAGAAGTGAAAATGTGATTTGGATTAAATGTATTCATAATTCATTGCTTTGTTGCAATCAACCGTAGTCGGTCACCAGAGCATCCGATTTAGATCAGACGGTTCATATTTGAAAACAATTTTTAATTTTTGTTTAATATTAAATTTTCATGATAATGGTTACAAAGTTACCGACTAGATCCGTAAAAAAAAAAGTTACTGACTAGATGCACTCGGTGATTTTTCACTTTATAAAATCAATGTTCATATTTGTAGGTACAAATTCATGCTCTGATAATTTATTTATCACTGTATTCTTTTACCATATGAGTAATCTTTACAACATAAGGAGCACTCCCTCCGTCCCATTTTATAAGAGGTAATTTGACAAAATAACAGTATTCATTTATCTTACTTTGATCATATTTTTTTAATAATATATAGATATAAATATTAACATATAAGATCTTGTTTGATACATTTTGATGAGTATTTTCAAAATATCAAGTTTTTATAATTTTTACTAATACGAAATTAAATATATTAGCTATCAAAATTGTACGTTGACATACGTGCATTAGTCAAACTAGCTCTTATATTTTAGAACGTAAGAAATATATTTTACTCAAAAATGGATTATTTCATAATTAATTTTGAAAGTATAAAATGGATTTGCACACCTAATGGAGTTTGGAATAGTGCAGAATTCGTACAAACCAAACAGAGTACTCTAGTCGACCGACACACGGTAGCAAAGTAGTAGCAGCTACACAATCAATGTATCAAACGGCGCAAATTGGACCTACCCTGTTGCTATCAAATCTAAGTAACAATTTATTATTGGGACTCGTAACATTAGTACTAGTACTACTGCATTGCAATTAACTTATCCAATTCCTCTAAAATATTAGTACTGCCACGCCAAATAAAAATAATAGTAGATGTATGAATCAATATTATGGACCAAATAACTAGTACTACTCACTTGATGTTTATTTTATAAGATTTTTTACATTGTTACTCAGGGTCGGCGGCCTCTGAGATTTGGTAGAGATTATAAAATATGAAGAAATTTTTTTGAGAGAAGGTCATTGAAATCTCAAATATCCATTGAAAATGAGATTAATAGTGCACATGATCAAACTATCATACTTAAAAAGGAACAGATGGTGTAGTATATGTTTGGTTATGCGTTGGAAACCAGTAAACCTGCGTTTCAAAGACAAAACGTGAGTTTTTTCTTTTAGAATGGTGTTTGGGTGGTTGATGTAAAATCAATTCCAAGGACTCAGACGCAATTCAAAGTGAAGCTGGTTTTCCTAGCTTCTGCGTTGATGGAAAATTGATTCTTGTTGGTGACTCATTTAATATTTGATGACAGATATAATATTCCTTTATTGTCCTTCAATAAACTCTATATTTACCACTTTTCTTCCTGCTTCAGTACTCTTCTTCTTGTAGCAATTTTTTTTCTCTCTTTTTTCATTTATTTCTCCTGTGTTTTTTCCCTGCAATACAATTACAGTAACCTAATCTTTAGACTCATTGATCAATTCACAGCCACACAGATCTGTACGTAGAAACGTCGATGATGATCCGAGAGAAAAGGGAGATGAGATATTGATAGAAAATGCTTATGAAAAATTGAGAAGAACATTAAAGATGGTCAAGAAAAATGGTAGAATCAGAGATGCTTATGGGATTTTTTAGAGAAATGAAGAGCTGCTGGTGGTGGTGGTGTGAGTGTCATTTAGAGAGGGGGACACGTGAACGATTGAATTTTCAACTTTTGGATTGATTTTTTTTTTACTATTGGGTTGGGTGTTTTTTTTATGCCAAATAAGAAAAACAAAACTATTGAGTTTGACAACTCCATAACTATAAGACCCTTTTGGTAATTTACCCTTTAAAATCAATTTTGGTTTAAATTATCCAAACAACATTTTTGTTGTAAATTGCTTTTGCCATAAACGTATCCAAACATAAATCACGTTAATTAAACTCACTTTTAACCAAAATCAATTCTGTCAGACTCAATTCTTCCAAACTCAATTATAGTTACCGCCAAACCAAACACACACGTATTCATTAGTTGTAACACGAGTCATGTTGCTTAGGAGGATTTCTCAAATTAGCTGTCCGGCATGTGTTAGGTACGAATATTTATCTCGGACTAACATTAATGGTTTAGGAAGAAGATGAACTCTAATTAAGAGAGATAGAACTTTGTCGAAAGCAGGAAAATATGTGATGATCAAATTGGTTCTTCAAGCAATTCTATTGTATATTATGAGTATCTATGTTATCTCAACTTCTATTATAAATGATACCGGGAAAATAATTACTTCATCCGTCCCCAAATAATTGTCACAATTTGACCATGTGTACTATTCATATAAGTTACTTTGATTATAATTTTTTACTAATATATAAAAATAAATATTAACATATGAGATCTTGTTAGATTTGTCTTGATAAATACTATCAAAATATCAATTTTTCATAATTTTTATTAATACACAACTAAAAATATTCATGATAAAATTGTGTTTCGGCAAATATGCAGTGCTAAAATGTGATAATTATTTTGCGATGAGAGAGTAATACTTTTTATTGGAGAAGTGGAGGGACTAATAATAGGGAGATTCGATGGATGTCTCGGGATAGATCGATATGTCCCAAATTGAAGGGTGGAATGAGTTTCGATAATTTTGAAGCCTTGAATTTGGCTATAGTGAAAAACGAGGTTGGAGCATATCATGCAAAACTTGGCTTCCATGATTATTTGTTTTTTTTTTTAGTCAAAAAAATTATTAGTTTTTTTTGCTGTGAATAAGAATCGAACTTTTGACTTCCTTATCACTCCACTTATTATCTCATTTACCTCAGCTACCAAGTCATTCTTATAACTCTTATGTACATATGTAATGATTGACGAGTTATTTTACATGGTTATAGGTCTGGAGGTGGGTAAGTGAGAATTATGGAGGATCTATGACTAGGGGTGTGCAAAAAATTTGGTTATCCTTAACCAAATTACTAACCAATCCATATCCAATTTTAGTTTGCAAAATCCATTTAAAAAAAAAATCACACCACTCCAATAAAAAAACACCAATTATAAACCATAACCACATTTTGTAATTTGGTTTGGAATTGGTTTGAAAATTTAGGCCCAATAGCTAATTCAGGCCCAATCTTCGATTTTTTAAAATTCTTTATTATATAATAAAATAATTAATTAAAAGAGGGGTGGAGGACCGGTGGTCAACCGGTGGTCAACGCCAGGCCACTGGCGGTTTCCGGTGGACTTCCGGCGGCTTTCACGGTGGCCGATGGTGGTGCTCTGGTGGCCGGTGGTGGTACTCCGGCGGCCGGCCACCACCAACCACCCATACTATTTTAATATTATTTTAATTTAAAAATCAGATTTTTAATAATTATTTTAAAAAAAATCAGTTTTTAATGTTTTTAATTTTTAAAAATAATTAAAAAATTCAGTTTTTTTTTTAAAATAATTAAAAAATCAGTTTTTAATGTTTTTAGTTTTTCAAAAATTTAGTATTTTAATTTTTTTCCTATTTATTAGTTTTTTTTTTGTATTTAAAAATCAGATTTTTTAATTTTAAAAATTACTCTTTTTTTAAATAATAAAAAATATTTTTAAAACAATATAAAAAATAAGTTTTCGGCTAAGTAAAAAATAATTTGGGTTTAAAAAAAATATTTTGTGGGTTGATTATAAACCAATTCAATCATAAAATTAATGAAAAATTATGTTTTTAAAATAATTAATAAATTTATTTTTTTTAATCAACTAATAAAAAAAATTAGTTTAAGTAAAAAACCTATTTAAAATTGGATCATGTGAATAACTTAAATTTTATTACAAACCGGTTATAAATTGGTTCAATTCGGTTAATAACCAAATTCAAATTAGTTTTAAAAAATAACCGGTTTGTTATTGAAATGGTTTTGGTTTAGAACCAAAACCATCAATTAGATGTGGTGTGGTGTGGTTTTCAAACCATGCACATCCCTATCTATGACCGCAAGGAACTCATGGTCATTGAGTTCATTCTCCTCAAAACTAAGGTGTGAGTAACGTACATGTTTGTCAATGAATTGATGTTGAAGGAACACATACATTTTAAATATAGAGAAATTTGAAATCCATGTTCAAACTTCAATCTCTATATAACAACATTTCTATAACTATACTAACTCAGTTATAGTTACATAATGTAATTTCTATCGCTAATACTATTATATAAGTAAAATTAATAAACTAGATATTTATTTAAAATTTTGTATGACACATTTTATTTTATTTTTTGTCAAGTAGTTTATAGTGGTTAGAATATTACAAAGAGTCTTGTTAACATGTGCATATAGGGCACATGATAAAGTATCTTAATATAGAAATTTAACATTTAATGATATAAGACATTTAATGCTTGAAAAGTTAAAAATGCACAAATTTTAAGGCATAATTTCTATTTTTACTACCTTAACATGTGCCATATATGCACATGTTAACATTCTCCTATTACAAAATAAATAAATGGAAATACCAAAATTCGAACTTCAATCCTACGTATTACATGTAATGTTCCTACTAACTAAACGTAGTCACATATACATACCATTTTTTATGAGGTGAAAATATGAACTAATATTATTGCTCTAAATAAGCAACGTTATGTTTTTAAAATTGTCTTTTTTACTTATTCTTTTGATTAAATTGTCTTTTATTTTAGAATGTTATTCAAAATTTTAATTGTATTATTTTTTTTAGTTTTCAAAATACTCAAAATAATCAAATAAAAATAAATCAAAATATCATGTGAGTTTAGTTCAGATAGTAGGAGTCGAGGTTCGAACCTCGAACATTACATTTATTCACTTTTAAAATGAAATTTCTAAACCACTAAACTATTTGACAAAATTTTTTAAAAAAATCAAAATCTTGATAATTAATCAGTGAAATATTATTTTTTGATAAAGAAAATGGTGAAGCCAGTAGTAGTTTTAACATCTCCCTTATTTAATTTGATGAATAATTTATGAACTTCAGGCCATAAATTATTATAATTAAATTTTTACCCCCACTTATCTTTTTCTCGACTGAGCTCGAAGTCCTATGCGCCGTAGCCAGAGGGCGGCGGGAATGACCTAAGCTTGTCGTCACGCGCGATCTGAAATCTCTCGATCCACGCGCTTTCTCGTCTTTATCTTTTTCATTTTTTAATTTTTTTTTTACTTTTGAGAGAAATAATTAGACTCTCTTTTTAACCGCACCTTTTAATTTTTACTCTAAAAAGTCAACCGGTAGCGTTTTGTCAATATCTGTAAGAAAACACCGGTTCATAGCGTTGAACCGGTCGGTTCAGCCTTGTCCATCAATTTTCAAAATCAATCAAGTAAAACAATGAGTGTGTCACTATCTATCTGCAATGAGTTTCTGTGTTGTCTTACCATCTTTCAATCTCATTTTTATTAAATACCTTTTCCAATTTTTAATTCATGATTTGATATAGTATTTAAGTAGTAGTACTACTACTCATTCTCCTTAAAAAATAAAGAAGGTTTCAACTTTCCAACTTTTTTAAGCATAAAAAGAATAATTTTAAAGGCAAATTTTAGTATCTTATAAAAAAATTGGTTACAATAATTTCAATTTTTCTTTTTTAAATAGTTTAGTGGCTAGAAAATACATCTTAAAGATGAATAAATACAGTGTTTAGAGTTTGGATTTCGGCTCCTGCACATATAGTGCATGTCCCTGCCAATTGAGCTAAGTTCATTAGGACAAATTAATTAGTTAGAAGAATTTCGATTGTTCTTTATTTAATTTAAAAATTATTCTTAAAACTGAACAAATTAATTAGCAAGAGAATGAATAAAAATAGATATTTTTATTTATTATTTGAAATTTAAGTAATTTTTAGACAATAAAAACAAGGGTCTTGTTAACATGTGCATATAAAGCACATGATAAGGTATCTTAATATAGAAATTTAACATTTAATGATACAAGACATTTAATGTTTAAAAAGTTAAAATGCACAAATTCTAAAACATAATTTCTATTTTTACTACCTTAACATGTGCCATATATGCACATGTTAACATTCTCCTAAAAACAAAAGGAAATAGATATGGTGCGGTAGTTGCGTCACTGTTTTCGTTTGTTCGATCATAATTAACAGTCAAAATTAATGTTTAAAATTTTGATTTATGCGTCCGATCTCAAATCAACGGCTGATATGAATTACTACGTGTGACTGTGGGATTCTCCTAGGGCAAAAGAATACAGGGCCAAAAGAAAGTTTCAAGCTCTTTAAATTACAGTATTTTGTGTTTGTCTTGCTACCTTTGACCTTTTCAATCTCATTTTTTTATAAAAAAATATATGATTTAAAATTGAAATAGGAGTACCCTTTTGTTTAAAAAAGAAAAAAGAAAAAAGAAAGTTTGAAAATTGAAATATATAAATAAAAAAAAAAAAAATTCCTGGTGATATGGGTAAGTGTGGCAGGAGAGGGACTTAACATGAAGAAACCGTGAGTTACAAGCCAAAATAGTTAGAAGCTAGCTGAAACGTGAGATTGTTTAGGTGATACTGATGAGGTGAGTAAATCGTGGGGGGAATTTTTTGCTTTTTTTGGGAACTATATGGTCAGAAAGTGCCTTGAAAAACATGAAGATTAAATTAAATAAAACTAATTTATTTACATATTTGTAATTGACAAAATGAAAAAAAGTATGGCTTTGGGGAATTGGGCAATACAGGAATGGCCCAATGGTGGGAATGAGAGAGAGATGGGATGGAGGAGAAGACCTCAGCATGCAGATTGAAGAGATGATTTGATTTGATGTAAAGCCTGCTTTGCTTCATAGATAGAGAGAGAGAGAAGTGTTTAATGTGTTCTCTCAAAATCCGAGCATGATGTGTCAAATTCTCATGTCATCAATCTGTAATAGCATCACCTTCTTCCTTTTACTACTTCCTTGGTGCTTTGCTTGATAGTGATGTTAGTACATAGATTAGATGGATGGATGGGATGGCTGAATGAGTTTAACCATTCATATGTTTAATTAATTAATCTACTAGTAGTACTACTTGTTTTCTTAATTTAAATTAATTACTACTAGTAGTATTTCAAATTTAATTATTCCATCAATACTAATAATAATATTGTATTCATTATAAAAACAAATAAATAATTATATTATATTCATTACACGTAAATGAAAGAAAAACGACCGATAAGTTGTGTCGTGAACCCTTTTTGAATAACATAACTAATTCTCGTAAAAGAATACTGGTATTTATGGACAAACATATGTATAATTTTTTGAACTCTTTGGAGAAGACTCACGAGTCATGTACTAGAAAGTCAAAAGTGTCAAACACAAATGATATAAAATATGTTGTTTGTTGGAATATGTTTTTCTCATGTTTGACAACTCTATATGAAGCGGCTTTAAGGGTTGTTTGTAACACAGTAAAAAGCCTCGGTCATCAATCTTACAAGTGATGTAACCTTAGTCCAGTCCACACATGCATTTTTTCTATCCACCATAATATCTATCGGTCTGAGAGTCGATCTAACGTCACGTGGATTGGTGAAAAAGTTCACAGACGTCTCTTTTTTCACTGATATTTAATTTCCACTAGCCTCAAAATATCAAAAAATGACATATGAATAAAGTTGTGCATGTATTTGAAGCCTAAAATCTCTTACAATGTACTACGTGCTCCCAAAGTTATCCATACGATAAACATGACAAACCTCATCAACGAGAAATAAAGGAATCATGAGGCGATATATAAGGATTGCGCGATACTCCACTGGTAACATATGCTGGCCTAATCTATCAATAGAAATAGCAAGAAGAAAATTTCGAGCATATGCTGCTTGCAAACACCTAAAACTTGCTTTATATCATGTGTTCATGTCAAACTTAACATGCCAAAACATGTTAGGCTTTAAGGGGGACGTTGTCCTTCCTAGTAAAATTGCTTAAGTCAAAACAAGAAATCGTTTCACGAAGACCATTCAAAACACCGTCAAAACTAGAGTTCATAGCACTTACTCCACTATCATAAATATTAGATGGATTAAGTACCAATTTATAAATTGAAGAAATTAAAAGTATGTTTGATTCTACGATGAGAACAATTAATTTTAAATGAATTGATTTGGTAAAAACATGAAATGTTTTTAAAGGTGTAATTCAACGGTAAATCAATTGTGACGTTGAAAGAGTTTATGATCAATGATTTGTAGGATCCGATCACAACTGCAAAAATTCCCGCTTCCCTTTAACAATTTATAAAAAAACAACAAATTTATCATTGTGTCGTGGTGGCTTGAAGCCAAGAAGCTAGATTTTTGTTTTGATTCGTCGGTCGTGGTAGTTTGGTCCTATGGTGTGTTTAGGTTGTATGTCTCGTTGATGTCTTTTCAGGATAGTTTTGTTGTAGTTTTTGGTGAATTTCTTTTCCTCTTATGCACATACAAACACATTGATGTCCTGCGCAGATCTGAACCACCCATCAATTATACCGTTGAATATTCACATTTAATGAAAATTAAAGGCTGAGATGAATCAAAGATGATCCAAACCCAACCAAACCCACACTAAATGATACTGTAAACATGTTTGTTCCATCATTTGTTTCCATGGCTAACATTAGTTAAAGTAGGAAAATGGGCGTCTCAAAAAGGGAGACATTATATCCAATATGTTTGGTGATTTGGCCCTAGTATACATGTTGTTGGTGTAAAATCAATGAATCAAAAAATCTCTCAACTATATATGTTATTTTTCTGTTTCACTTTTTTACTCCCAGATGCAAAATACCCACTTTCAGTAACATTTGTTTTGTTATGTGAATGGTCTTATAAGTCATCAATTTGTTTTGGTACTAAAAAAAAGGTGCTAGCTTGGGACAAGTCATGATACCACAGTAATAATTCTCTAGTTTTGTTTGTATTTACATTTTGTACATTTATATATATGTTCTCTCATCAAATTTTCACTATCATTTCTTATTTACTATTTTTGATATGTGATATAAAAATGATGGTTAACCAACGTTAATAAATTGATCCAAGTGTTAAGGATTTTCGTCCTCTTAAATATGTGGTCAGAAGTTTGATTTATGACTCATACATATAGAGAAAATTCGACTGGAATAGAAGAACCCACATTGCGTACTCCACACGTTTTTCAACAAAGATTAGTCATCATTAACAGCGATGAAAATTTCGTTCCAAAATCATCGTAACTTAAAAAAAATATGGTTGTTAAATATATATTTTTATATGCTTTAATACAACATATTAAATTTTCCACCAGTTATGATTATGATAGAACAGTTAAATGTATCAATCAAGCATATTGACATGTCATGTAAATCCTACTAACTATCATGGTAATTCAGAGTTACTACTCATTGTTTTTTCTTTTGGAATGTGAATCTTCAAACCCACATGATTCTAGTAGATTTTACAGTGGAGGAATTAATTATTTTTTTTTCTCTTCATGGAAAATAAGTTATGATAAGAAAAAGTGAAGGGGAAAACAATTTTTCATAATACCTAAAATGGTTACAACGGATATGAATAAAAGCATATGGACATGCCCATAATTTGATGGGAAAAAAGGAAGTGGAAAAAAAATAATCAATGACACTCTTGCAAAAGTCCTTTTTTTTTTTTGGGTCATGCTAACCGGTGCCCCCGGGGCACTGGTTAAGGAAACCAAAATTAGAAAGTTTTGAAAAGTAAATAATACTTTTTAACTTTTCGAGAAGTTGACTGTACAAACTCCAATGCCAAATTACTATTTTTGCATCCTTAACTAGTGCCCCGGGAGCACTGTTTAACATTTTCCTTTTTTTTTTTACCTAGCTTTCAAAGACGTTTATTTGTCTTATATATGTAGTCACCAACTATGGTAGTACTACTGCATCATCCACAAAGGGGGCTGCAACTCTTCATATAAACTGTTTGATTTGTCTCTCTTAATTAATTTAGCATATTAATTATAATAATGCTATTAAAAAGTTGATAATACTCCTAAGAAAAGCAGTAGATAATGTAATAGTGTACTAGTAAAAAAATAATATAATAATACTATAGTGTAGTGAAAATATTTGAGAGTTAAATTCATGATTAACAATATTTGTTATTGGAGAGAGCAAGGATGAAAACTTTATAAAGTGTCAATCGACACTTTATAATTTTTTATTATTATTTTGATATGCCAACAAAAAAAATAATCAATTAGGTTAATATTTTTGGCCTTCCAATTTTCACAAATTTACAATTTTGGTCCTTTAATTTTTAAAATAGCATTTTTTTCTCTTAACTTTCAACAAACTTGCAATTTTAACCCTCAAATTTTAGCCCTTTTTGCAAAAGGATGGCTCGTTATCAATTTTGACTAAGTCAGCGCACAAGTGGCAATTGACTCACATGACAAGTCAGCGTGTCTTGCCACATGAACAATGACTCGTATGTCACGTCAGCATGACTTGCCACATATGTTGACATGACATGTGCTTCAATGTCCACATGGAAAGACATTGTGACGTGGCATTGAGTCAATTGCCACATATGCGTTAACTTGGTCAGATGGTCAAAGTGCAGTTTACCCATTTTTTACTAGTCTTAATAATTGATGTCTTTATTGAGAGTTGAGCTTAGAAAATACTAACTATCTAAACAATGGATTAATAAGTTCACAACTTTATTGACAAATGACCGAAATCTTAAAAAAAAAAGAAGTTACCAGTATGTTATCAAGGAAGTATATAAAGACTATGCTAACCAGTGCCTCGAATCATTAGTTAAGAAAATAAAATAAAATACACAAAACTTCAAATTTTATTTATCATATTTAGTTCATTAATTAATAGACCAAAAAATATTTTCTTAATATAATTAATAATTAATACACATGTGTATAGAATGACAGAATAGCAACATTTTAAAGAGTAGTTAAATTAGAGTCAATAGAATAAGAAAAGAAGAAAAGCAAAAGATTTTTCACATAAATAAAAATGAAGGAAGCAGGCGTGTAATAAACATGGTTGGTAATTTAAATAGTATTAATATTAAATATTACTCAATTTTTAATAATTTTTTTGGTAAAATACTCCATTTATAATTTGTACCACTACTGTGGTAGCTGACACATAAGATATGTTACAGCTTTATCAACTTATTTATACACATACATGGTGAAAAAAAATCTCCCTTTTAATAATTTTTTGTGTTTAAGAAAGAAAAAGGTTTTTGATTGATCTGTATTGTTTAAAAAACTAGTTACTCACTTTCTGTTCCCACTCTGTTCCAATTTCTTTACTGACAGAGGAATACCTGCACAATATTTCTTCACGCACGCACGCATACTCCAAACCTAGCTACCCCACTTTCTCTCTCTTTCTAGTACATCACTTTCTCTCTCTCTATATTTCTTCATCTACGTGGATTATATGTATGATAAGCTCTTCTTGTCAGATCAGAGAGTAGAGAGAGATATTATCAGAAACGGAACAGAACAGGACACTGCAGAGTAACACACATTTTACAGCCATAATATCAACATCATATTACAGAATTATTTATTTATTTTGTTTTAATTCTTTAATTCTCTGAAAAATAAGTTCTGATAATATAGAGTTCGACCTACAACATTAGAAATTAACTTGACTTTTATATTTGGCACTATTGAATTAGGACTAGAGAAAAAATTGAGTCCAGGATCATCGTCGGCCCAAGCATCCTGCCTTTTGTTTTGCGTCAAATCTAATGGTTGAAATTCCATAAAAAAATAATAATAGGAAGATAAAGAAATCGAACATAAATCCAACAAATGAGATGAGGGTGGAACAGATGCCAGAAGATGAGGATAAAATTGGTTATTATTTTGCTCGAGACTGTTTAGATGAAATATATCTTTTATAACTTAACTAAGATTTCATGTTGGATTTGTGACTTGAGCTTCCGCCAATATTATACTAACCGTTAGAAGTATCATCTACTCCTACTTATATTACACAATTAATCTTTACAATTACACACAAAAAAAAAAAAACTAATTTAACCAATCGTTAGTTTATTCAATGTTGATAGACGCTAAACTTAGTAAGAAGAACCACAGTTCGATTTTCAACAATTGCGATTAAAAGAAAGTTAAAACTGACCCCGAACAAAATTAAAGATATGCTAAAAGAAAAAAAAAATACTGATTTACCCTTAAAAATTGAGTACAACTCTATTACATTTATTATTCGTTTTACCTTTTTCTCTCTGGCAGTCGATTCATCAAATCCCTATGAAAATGAAAATCATTTCAAAAACCCTTTATTATTATAAATAAGTAAACTCTATTCCAACAAAAGAAGAAAAAGTGCAACCTTTTTCCATAATCTCCTTTCACTATTTTACTTCACTCTTTCCCTATATAATGAAAAGCCATTAAGACCATTTTACTCTTCAAGATTCTATTTTCTTCTCTTCTTAAATTCACATTCTCTCATCTCATTCTTCTTCAAACCACTTTTCACTTCTCTCTTTTCATTTTCTCAAATGGAAAGTTTCTTCCACCACCACCACCACCACCACATGAACAACTCCACCACCACCACCACCACCAACAACAACAACAATGATGCACATTTACCACCTGGTTTTCGTTTCCACCCAACAGATGAAGAACTCATAACATTCTACCTTCTCAAAAAAGTACTTGACAACACTTTCACTGCAAGAGCCATAGCTGAAGTTGATCTCAACAAGTGTGAACCATGGGAACTACCAGGTAAAATTACTAAACAACCCTTTTTTGTTTATCTTCATGAATCCATAAAAAGATTCATTTTTTTTGGTTTTTAACAGAAAAAGCTAAGATGGGTGAGAAAGAATGGTACTTCTTCAGTTTACGTGACAGAAAATATCCAACTGGGTTGCGTACAAATAGAGCTACTGAAGCTGGTTACTGGAAAGCAACAGGAAAAGACAGAGAGATTTATAGCTCAAAAACTTACTCTCTTGTTGGTATGAAGAAAACCCTTGTTTTCTACAGAGGTAGAGCTCCTAAAGGTGAAAAAAGTAACTGGGTTATGCATGAATATCGCCTTGAAGGCAAATTTGCTTACCATTTTCTCTCAAGAAACTCCAAGGTAAATAAATCACCTTTTCATTTTCTTACAATAGCTTATTTCATTTGAAGAAATATGTTTTTTGAAATCAAATTTGTTTTGTCGGTGTCTGGTGTCTGTGTCTATGTTTTTATTTTGAAGAATCATGGTGGCGGTGTCTAGTGTCTGTGTCTTTATTTTGAAGAATCATGGTGTCTATGTCTATATTCGTATTTTGAAGTTCAAATAAGACGGTCGTTGATTAATTTGTTAGGATCTTAGTTTGAAGAGTATTGTAGTGTACTACTACTACTACTACTACTTTGTTCTAAGTGTGATTTTGAGCCGCATTTTGATACTTTCAAGAGAGTAAGAGAGTACTAGAGAGATAGGTGGAATCTTTTGTTATTAGGCTTTCTAAATGCAATGGTTTCATTCATCAATGTTGATGATTTTTCTCGATTAGGATTTTGTACTTTTGGTGGATATGAATATGAATGATTATGCCAGAGAATTAATCAATTGTAAATGTTAATGGTTATTACCCTATGGTGCATGTCATACTTTCTTATCATACTTTTGTGAGTACATGAGTTTGTATGGGAACCATAACCAATCACATTAATTCAACTATAATCCATAGTAGTATTATATAGTACTCTCTTCGTCATTTTTATAAGAATTTTTTTTTTTTTTTAGATTTATAAAATATTTGATATATTTAGTTCATAGTATGATGGATCAAATACATCAAACATTTCATTAATCTAAAAAATAATATATTTTTTTATAATAAGGAATATCAATTTTAACCAAATTGATTAATATCAAAAGTTAAAACTAGTGTACCTTTATCACTGCCATATTTCTTATCTTAGTTTATCCTATCATCATTATCATTAACTACCAACAATAATCACTTTTCCATGTTCAGCTTTTTTCTTATACCAAAATCTCACTTTATAAACAGTTACATAACAATTTATTTTTGTTCTGACTAACTAATTCATCCTTTTTTTTTATTTATTAATGAAGGATGAATGGGTCATTTCACGTGTGTTTCAAAAGAGCAACACTGGAAACGGTGGCACAACCGTGTCGGCCACCACAAGTGGTTCAAAAAAGACCAAAATAGCCTCAACAAACTCTGCAAGCAACAATAGCATGAGTCTTTGTCCTGAACCAAGTTCACCTTCTTCGGTGTATCTTCCACCTCTTCTTGATTCATCTCCTTATGCCGCGGCTAGCACCGCCGCATTCAACGGTGGTCAAATGTGTAACTACAATAGCTCCAATAACAACACTGAACAAAAGGAGCACGTGTCCTGTTTCTCCACAACATCTACAACATCAAATGTTGTCTCTGTTCAAAACAACTTCAACAACAACAATGGAAGTTTTGATCTTGTTTCTCATATGAATGCAAACATGGATCCTTTTGCAAGGTTCCAAAGGAATGTTGGTGTTTCTGCTTTTCCTAGCTTGAGATCATTACAAGATAATCTTCAACTTCCTTTCTTTTTCTCCCCGGCGGCGGCGCAGCCTTTTCATGGTGGTGGCGGTGATTTTCTTGGTGGTTGGGGAATGCCGCCGGCCGAGGATCAAAGGGTGGTGGTTGATGGTGGTGGTCACACAATGGGAGTATTGGGTTCATCTGAGCTTGATTGCATGTGGAATTACTAATTATGGATTATGGATTAATTAAGGATTATTATAAGACTTAATTGTGTGGTACTACTATTTGTTTTCATAATTAGGATTTAAGTTTTCTAAGATTGACTATGTTGGATTGTACTAGATTATTGTTACTACTTACTAGCTAGCTACCTATGTTGTAAGGGTAGTTTTGGAATTGTGTGTTTTGTTAATGTGTTAGGGAGCCATATGGGGTATACCTTTGGTGGATATTTATAATTATTTATGATTACAATATGTGTTTGGAAGTGTTTGAATTTGTATTTTAATCTGATCTGATTAAAGTACAAGTATGTTGGATATAAATATAGTATGTTTATTTGTTGTTTGAATTTTGTATTTTTAAATTGATTAAATTATATGTGTATGTTGGGTGGGAAGGTGACCGGGGTCAAGAAGTTTCTTTCATCAATGATTTGCTTTGATGAGACAAATAATCGATTTTCTATTTATGCATAAGTGGCTTAAAAATTATATGTGCCTCCAAGTACTATACATTTAGTTTATGACCATATAAGACTAGCTCTTATAAATAAGCATATTATTAGATTTTTTTTTTTAAGGGTACTACTACATAGTTTAAGATTCAATTTCAATTAAACCAACTTTACCTGTAAAATGTTGTTGAATGGGCAAGGTAAATTTGATGCTTTGGATTTGAAAAAATAGTTTCATAGGTGACTAATATCTTAGGTAATTAAGAGTACATTTGTCCCAAAGAAAAGTTATTAAGAGTAATTTTTTTAGTGGAAGAAGAGCATTTTTTTGTCAAGTAGTATCGCACACTTTTAATCGTAGAAAAATGAAAAATTTTGAGTTGTAAATAACTGTTGCCGGAATAAGAGTATTTTTTATCGTCAAGTTATTAACTTTGGAAAAATGAGAACTTTTGAAGTCAAACTTAATCTCATGTAAATAACATCTCTGGTATATATACTACTGAATTACAGTTATGGGATAAAGTAACTAAGGATATTTAATCGGTATATATAAATTATTAGAAAAAAAAATTGTACTCAGTATTTGGGTATCATTTGATAAATGTGATTTTTAATAAAATTTAATTGTTAAAATTGAGTTGTTTTTTTTTTGGACGAAGAAAGACTTATAATATTTTATTAAGTAAAATGTGTTCAATACAATGCATTATATCACAAAAATCAATAGAGTGAATAATTGTTGTAATTATTTGATTTATTTTCATAGGATAGTATTAAACTATAGAAACAAGTTTTAATTGAGTGATTTTAACCCTTATGTGTTACTATTGTTCAATTTTAACCCATAAATTTGAACTTCTCAATTTTAACTCATTAAGTTTACCCCTTTTGATATTTGTTATTTCCTCATTGACATTTTGGTTAAAAATTATTGACACGACTTTCTGAAATAAACTTGTTTTACTATTGTTATCATATCATTGACATTTTGCGTTTCATGTTGATGTTGCCAACTTAAGAATTAGTCCTATAACGAATTCAAGTGACCAAAACATAAAAATACTTTGAAATGCCTACTTATGATATAATATAAATTAGATCTAATTAATCACGATTGATGAAAAAAGAAAAAAGAGAAATAAGTTTGTATAGGATTACTACTATTAATTTTTTTTTTTTGTTTGAATGCTACTAGACTATTAATTGTACCGTATAAATTTAGCTAACGGTTTGTGGAGGCTGCAGAGGTATTGGAAACACATCAATAAATTTGAAGCATCCAAGTACTATCAATTTAAAACGATATTAAATTTTATCATCAACAAAAGAAGAACGATATTGAACTATCTCTCTCATCTCATTTTTTCTTATCATGTCATGGCATTTCCAAAAAAATAAAAAAATAAAATTACCTTTTATGGGTCTGGGTGAATTTGATTAATTACTGCTCCATCAGGTGGTTTTTTTAATATCTTGCATGAAAGAGGAAACATATGGAATGAAAAGTGTTATAGGTGCAAAATGATCTTGAACTTGTATTGGTTGAAAAAACTACTTCCTTTGTTTTAATTATAAAAAAAAAGTAGGTCAAAGAAAATTAAGACAATTCATATTTTGCCCAAATTCGAACAATATATTCGTTTTTTATTATAATAATAATTAGAAACAAAAAGAATATGTTAAGTTGTTACCTAAGATTTATTATTACTTTCGAAAATAATTTATTTAAACCGAACTGCAAACATCTCTGCTTGTTGATGAAAGAATTGACAAATTACACTTACTTTTTCAAAAAAAAAAAGTTTAATTAGAAGGATTATACTTTTTGAAATTGAATTTTCATGCCCTAATGAATCATTTCATTTCAATTTAAGCCAAAATTATTATTGTGGGTCATGTAAAATTTGAGTAGTCAAACAAACCATTTCATAAAGACATACTTTATGGTGTGGGATTTTAGATGATGATATGAGTACACTCAACTGATTTAATATAATAATAACACCATAAATACAATAAGCTGTTTAGTTATTAGGGCACTCTTTCTCTAGCTAACCTCAAATGAAAGTATTCCAAAATATAATTGTACTAGGAACAACAAAATAAAAATATACACGAAAATTTAAAGAGTGTGAGCAAGTGTTAAAATATTGGACTTGAAGTGGAGGTTTTGGATCTGACATAGGGACACAATTGATATCAAGTGATTTTTTTTATGCAATTGATAATGATATTAAGTGATTGAATATAGAAGAAATCAATTTGACAGTTTAATAGAGTTAAAAATCTTTTTAAAATTAATATTTATAAAGTCAGAAATCTATTTAAATATTACTTCCAAAGTCACTAGCCAATTTGTATTATAAAAAGAGAGTACACTCAATCAAATTTAGGAAAGAGCTTAATTTGTATGAAGGCTAAAAACACATGTCTAATCACATTACCATTTAAATAGAGTCTTGTTGTGAGTGCTCTTGAAGAATTTTAAATAAATAAGTTATGGGTCTTGCTAACGAGTGCTCCGGGGCACTCTCTAAGTATTCCATTTAAAGAAACTTTTTATTTAAAAAGTTAAACATCACAATTTCCAATGCATTGACTTTACGCATTTCGATAAAAATTCTATAAAAAGCTTACTATTTAAGGGCTTAAAGAGTGCCCGGGGGCACTATTTAGCATTTGCCATAAGTTATTTATTCAAAAAGTTACATAAAGTTGAATATTTCATTGTAGGGTATTATTTTATCATCATAAAACTTTACTTTAGTGATCCAAGAATTCTGATTAACATAACCTATACTTATTAATTAGTTATACTTAAAATTAGGTCAAAGTGATTATTAAAATAACATGTTAGCAGAGTTCTAGCTTTCCAAGTTGCACTCATAATTTTTAAACTTTATCTATCATCTATTCGTTGTATGAATGAACATAATAAACAACAAGGTCGAAGTTAAAAAAAAAAAGAAATTACAATAGAAACTAAACGAGGTGTAGAAACACCCATAAATTATTAGAAGGATCTTATATAGTCTTAAAGGGTTTTTTTTCTTCTTTCTAATTATAGGTTAATATACAACCATTTTTCGAAGTTAATACATATTGAAGTCATTAGAATTTACACAATTATTTTTTATCTAGTATAGAGTCCAAAATATAGGTTTTGAATCAAAATCAAATGGAGAATGCAAAGCAATGGATTGTAAAAATCATAGAGATTAGATGTAAATGTTGTTCCTAAAGAGTGAGCTATACCATTTACAAACATTTAAAAAACTTTACTTCATAGTTTGTAAAAGAACTAAGAAGAAGCTCGCAATAATTCAAGATACTCCCTCCAGTCCTTATTATAAGGAACACTTTAAAAAAATCACACAGACCAATGAAGCACATTTAACATAGTTATTTTCATTTAATACTCTTATAAATTTTAATTTATTCCATGTAAAACCCTTATTTAATTACTCTTTATTCAACTAACTTACTTATTTTTAAATTCTCTCTCATAATAAATAAGGGCATAAGTGAAATTGAACATTTAAAACATTTGAAAATTGGTCAAAGTTTCTTATAAAAAGGACCAAATTTTTTGCCCTAAGTGTTCCTTATAAAAAGGACCGGAGGGAGTATCAATTTAGAGAAATGATCAAAATATTTCATAGTTTGTAAAAGAATTAAGAAGTTCGCATTAAAATCGTCTCATTATCTAATTCAAAAAGACATTTTTAGGTCCAATTCCCCCAAACTTTCAAAAGACTCATAATTTCACGAATTCGAATTCCCTGCAATCAAAGTTTAACACAATTTTTCATAGTAATAAAACTGAATCGTTTATTTATGATCGGACGATACTGATTTTATACACAGTTTTACTCATTAAAACAATCTGAACTGTCAATTTGAGATCGAACAATTCATATATCAATTATAGTAGGACGATGTAACAACGTGAAATCCTATCTCTAATTTCACCTTCAAAAGTAGATATACTACAAGAGATCCAATTTTTTTTTTCTTGAACAAAATTACCATACCAAACAATACTATTATTTATTACTCCCACCGTACCACAATGTATGTCACTTTGGGGAAAAAATTTGTACTACAATATATGTCGCTTTATATTACCAATAAAACATTTAATGCTATTTTTTCTATTATACCCTTAACTATTTATTATCATCTCTTCTTTCAATTCTTCAATTTATTTTTTCCACACAATAAATGAAGGACAATTTTGTAAATCAACTCATAATCTCTCTTTTCCATACAATATTAATTACCTTTCTTAATATGTGTAAAAATACCAAAACAACATATATTGTGGTACGGAAGGAGTATTTTGTTTAATAGTATATTCAAAACATACTACATACTCCTACATTGACACTTGTATGTACTATAAGAATATCAAATATTTTTGCTCCATCAAATTATGATACATAATTTTGTTACATTTAATGAGTAGTTGAAGAAGGTGAGTTAGCAAGGGAATGGCCTAGGATGATTTTCACGTGGGAGTTTCTGTGACCTAGTTTGGGACTACTTGATAAATGAGTACTATAGAGCTATAGCTACCTATCTACTTGAGGAAGGGACAAATTTAATGCACTTCCTATTAACATTGAACCTTTTTTTTTTTTACTTAGGCTAGTTTGAACTTTAGAGCAGGTAGTAGTTCAGAGGACCCCTAAAAAAGCCAATAATACAAGTAAGTAACCTTTTTCAAACTATTCATCAATCCATTCAAACCCTTACCTTTGGCTATGGACCCCCTATCTATATATTGTTTCCTTTTATTGTGTAAAGATTGCAACAGTTAAATTATTGTAAGTGTAGTGATGCAGATGATGACAATCAACAGCATGAAAATGGAAAGTTGGATTAAAAGACACTGAAAAAAATTTGTGTTTGGCATTGGCTTTGATAATTAGATATTCATTGATGGAAAAATGGTAAATAATTGTCTTTGCAATATAATTACCCAATCCCCTCCTCGAAATATTTTCAAGGGAACTTTTTCCTCCATCCTCGTCCTTCCGAGAAAAAATTCCCCGAATTCAAAGCTCCAAATAGATAATCTCCACGAAAAACTCCATTAACATATATAAATTGACATCCCTATGTGTTCCAAATGAGCTCCCAAAGCTCCAAAGGGTCAGCCAATTCATGATTGTGGTAAAGTAATATTACAAATACAATAAGTGATTTGAGAGTAAACATTATATATCCGGAGACATCAATATTTTGGTCAATTTAATTTTATTATATTTGTAGTCATTTTTAGTTTTTTAGTAAACATCCATCAAAACAAATTTCTTTTAGTCAAATATGGCTTCTCTATGTTGAAATTGTTTTCCGTGTCGATATTTTCTTTCAGATTTTTGTCTAACAGTCACGCAATCATATCATAAATGTAGACTTTTTGCTTAGACCAGAGGTTTTTGAGGGTTTCCATCGAGCCAGTTACTTTGGTGGGTTGCAGTTGTTGGGTTTCAAAGTGTGAGTGGTAGTCCCACATCAACTATGAATAGGAAGACTGTTGTATTTATAAGAGAGGTAGTCTATTAACCTAATGTCTTAAGGTTTTCGGCGGAGATGTGTCTCCCTCTCTTGTGGCCCTAAAACATTTGACCTTGATGTTTCTCCCGAGCTCTCCCGGACTCCCCAACAAGTTGGTAGCAGAATCGTGGTTCGGCTAACTGGGAGAACGAGAGTGGATCATGATATTATATTAACTATAGGATGTGAGAATCTGGTGGATATGTGGTGTCTCCCTTTCCTGTGGTCTGGAGCATTTGACCCAGATGTTTCTTCCGAACTTCCCCGAACTCCCCAACAACAGTTTGCTGAGATTTATGTGAAGTGTTTTTGACTGAAGACGTCTAATTTTAGGTCAGAAGAGTCTTATTTGACAAGATTGCTTATTAGTGAGAGACTGTTCTGTTCTGCTTTAGTTCAACAATGTTCTGCTCGAGTTTTTTTTTTTTTTTTATGGGTAGGAGATGGAGTAAATACTATGTATGAAAAAAAACAAGAATTAGAAAAAGAATTAAGATACATAGTACTACTAATTACATTACATAGATTCAAATAGTACTAGTATACTCCAAGTACTAATACTAGTACTTCAAAATAGAACACAAATGATTACACCCCCATTGAGAGACATGGCTTCATACTTTCCCAACAATGAAACAAACATCATTACTAATTCTAACAATATTCACCAGACTGTAAATGCAGTGCCACTAACAACAAAAACATCATATATGGTGCTATTGTTATAGCCAATGGAAAATACTTTGTGATTGGATGCAAAAATTCATCATAATGATAGTAATGATGAAATTGGACAGTATATATGTCCTATATTAAAGGTACATGAAGGTTGAAATTGGATATATGTGATATATGCATGATTGAATAAGCAATGAGTATATCACCAATTTTAGTTTGAGTTATATATTGAACGTTATGTATATGGACAAAGAATTAAAGAGCTATAGCACGCGGTGTAGTACTATATATAATGTAGACAATACTTTGGACTTTTTCATATTTATTTTAAGGTTTCATTGTCACACTCTTTATAATGTTTTTGTGTTCATTTTTTGGTAGCTTTCAAAAATATGGTAAGGAATAATAAGTTAGTGCTAAAAGCCAAACGCCAAAAGCTTGAGTTTGGAACTTATACAAACACAATGGAATCATTAGCTTTAAAAATTGAAGTTGTCTTGTACTTTTACTTGGGATTTTTTTTTTATTTTAAAAAAATAAAAAAATAATAATAATTTTTGGTCTCATTGTGGAACTACAAACTTTATTTCTTTGAGATTTTTGCTTTATTTCTTTGAGATTTTTGCTTTATTGATGTATAGGAGCTTTTTTAGTTCTTCACCTCATCCAACTCTTTTTTACCTCTTTGGTGAATTATGGAACTTGATTCCAAGTACTACTTTTTTGCCCTTATGATGGCTTTCTGATCTTCTTTCTCTAAACAAGTTTTTTCAAATGGGACAAGAAAGTTATTAGGAGGGACTTGTTCGATTTTATTGTTTTTGTTGATTTGGTTTTTCCAAAATCTTGAATTTTATTTTGGAAGACCAAAAACATGAATTTTTATTTTTTTTTATACAAAAGGTGCCTGAGCCCAAAAAAATTGTTTACAAGAGATCATAAAATTGTTTAGATCGTATTCATTGCAATTTGCAAGTCAAAGAGTAAAGTCACACCAAAACAATCACAGCCATCCAAAAAAAAATTACTTATCAAAATTTTTCATATTATATCAATTTTATTAGAAGCTGTTTTTTTTTTAAAAAAAAAAAAAAAAAAAACTGAATTAAAGAGTTTCTAGACATCAAGAAACAACTTAACATCCCAAGTAATTGTTGGCACCCCTAGATCTCTATTCTATGCTTATATCTCATGTGTACATGTCTATATATATATATATGGGGACTATACCTTACTCCAAAAGTAACCAAAGTAATATCCATAAAAACTCATTCTCTCCCGTGAAAACTCATTCCTAATACAAGGAGACATGTTTTCCCACCACACAAAATCGTGACGGAGTGACCTTGAGAAGTAATCTTGGAGCGGAGAAAGTAGTTTTTTTGCTTAAGACCCGAATAGAAAGTTATGAAAGAATCCTATAAAAGTTTAATTTTTTATAGAATTTGTTTTGGGTTTCATACCCTACTAATAAACGGCTCTTATAACATTATATGTCATACTTGTATAATTCGAGAGAGGATTCTCTCATGTTAAATTTAGGATTTTTTTTAAGCATTAATTTAGATGAAGAGAGAAGAGGAATAGAAGAAAAATGTGAATTTGAAGGCTAGAGATTGAAAAAACTGAGGAACATGAGAAAAATAAAATAGAGAAAATTCATTATCGTATAATTCATACACTTTTTTTTTTACAATAGTAAAAAATAGGCTTAATTACTTAATTGGTCCCTTAAAGACATTTATGGTTTCAAATTGGTCCCTTAAAGAAAAAAAGGGCCAAATTGGTCCCTTAAAGACCTTGCCGTTAAACATTTTGGTCCTTTCCGTCCAGAAACTGTTAATTTTTACAGGTGGCAAACTGGATGCTTACGTGGCTGCTATGTGGCTGCTATGACTAGGCAAAAAATTGGTGATTGTGTATTTAACATTCCAATCCTCATCTTCATCTTCATCTTCATAAATTAGGGTTCTTCATTCATCTTCATCCATTCTCTTCTTCTTCTTCTACATTCCAATCCTCTTCTTCTTCTTCTTCTTCTTCTTCTTCTTCATTCATCTTCATCCATTCTCTTCTTCTTCTTCTACATTCCATCCATTCTCTTTGAAAAAACCGAGAAATGAAGTATCCGAAGAAAGGGTTTTTTTGGAAGAATTGGGAAGAGGGTTATGAATCTGAGGTGGAGGAGGAGCGATCTTAGCATTGTTGTTGTTGATGGTTGTTGGTGAATGAAGAGGAATTGAGTTAGAAGAGGGTTTTGGAGTTGAAGGCGGTGTCATGAAAACAGTGTAAGGTCCAATTTTACCGATGACCGGCGGCGGAGGAGTAGATTCGGTGTTGAGAGACATTGGCGTAGAAGAAGAAGAAGAAGAAATGAGAAACGCAGAGATTTGGTTGGAGAATGAGAAATGAGAGAAACAAGAACAAGAGTTGAACGAAGAAGAGTGGAAGATGTAGTTGGAATGTTTTGTTTATGTTGTGTGTACTGTACTTTGGTTGTTTTCCAATTGGCTTAATTACTTAATTGGATGGAGAAGAAGAGGATTGGAATGTAGAAGAAGAAGAAGAGAATGGATGAAGATGAATGAAGAACCCTAATTTATGAAGATGAAGATGAAGATGAGGATTGGAATGTTAAATACACAATCACCAATTTTTTGCCTAGTCATAGCAGCCACATAGCAGCCACGTAAGCATCCAGTTTGCCACCTGTAAAAATTAACAATTTCTGGACGGAAAGGACCAAAATGTTTAACGGCAAGGTCTTTAAGGGACCAATTTGGCCCTTTTTTTCTTTAAGGGACCAATTTGAAACCATAAATGTCTTTAAGGGACCAATTAAGTAATTAAGCCTAAAAAATAAGGCACTTTATGTTATCAATGGTTAGGATGTCTTATCCAAATTAAACATTAATGAATAATGATAATATTGTACCTTATTTAAGGTACTATTACGATCTTTATGCTATCCACTTTGTCACATCTAATTTATAAAATGGCGAGGAAAAAAAGAAGAAGAATGAATTCATCATTTTATGAAATTCATTTGGATATCCTTATTGGAGATGCTATAAATACAATTTAGTTGATAATTACAAATACGCTGATATATGCAGAGCTTTAGTTCGAACTTAAAATTCTCTACTTGAAAAAAAAACATTAAAGTAAATAAATGTGGGTCTATTGATCAATTCAATATAAATTTGACAAGCGTAATCAAACTTGATATGTTTTTTCTTTGTTACTTGATATATTAGTACGAAGTTTCCATCGTCATTAATGATGATTAATTTTTTAGTGATATTCGTCGGAGAATCTTTGGAGCAATTTATGAGTACTAATCTCGTTGAGAATCATTAGAGCACACAGATGAGTTCTCCTCTATTCCTCTAAATGGTAACTCTATATGAAGTCGCCTAATTAGGAGGACTCTAAAGTCACCCTATAGCATGATGCTCTAATAATCGTAAGTGGAGAAAATCGAGATCATATAGAAGGCTCAACAGATTTGGACCTTTACAATTATTTTCCTCTTAATTTGGTATTTGGGCCAAGTATATATAGAATAATAGAATCAACTCAAGGATGAAATTATACCAAAAAAAAAAAAAAAACTCAAGGATGAAATCCCCCAAAAACTATAGGAAATTGTTGTTAAAACTTCTTGTCTAGTCCCAATAACTTCGTACGTTAAAATTGAATACAGTACAACTGAAATTATTCTATCAAATTTCTTGTTTTTTATCAAATCAAACACATTCATGATGAACATGTTGAAAAACACAAGATGTGGTGTTGAATTGTGTTTTAAATCCTTTTTACTGTTAAAATATATTTAAGAATTTCGTTTCTAAAATACAATATAAGTTTTAGAATCCTAAAAGGTTGATGAATGTGGGTTGAATTGTGTTTTTAAAAAATACAATTTAATTCCTTTGTGATGATTTTTTATTAATATAAATTATGCTCTATTGTTATATTTATTAAGTTCTAGTTATTGATTAATTATTTGATGGAGTCTTGTTTCTAAAGTGACCGTGATAGGTTAGACCATTCAGTTAAGTTCAATGAGAGTTCAACATTTTAGTTATTATAGATACGTTATAACTTGTAAAGTAGTCATACAGTTTGATCATCTTATCAATCAGTTTTGCATAACCTACATCCTGACAATTTAGACGGGAACGAGGGTAGTAATTCACCTCTCATTCATTCTCTCTCACCGATTGTCTCTAGAATTCTAAAATGCATGTCACTTATAATCTATTTTAAATATTATAGATAAGTTATAACTTGTAAAGAAGTCATACAGTTTGATTATATATCTTCTTTATATCTGGATCGTTCGATTTTAATTGGACGGTCAGATCTTCCCTTACTACATGATTGCATGCAATTTTGCCTGCATGCAATCCGGATATGGATTTTTGGGTTCATTGGGTCATAAAGTCATTGGTTCATTTCGTGTGAATTTGATCTTTTTTTACAAAAGTAAAAAACATGAAGTTATTTTAGGCAAACAAAACATTAACTAGTTCAACAAAAAAAGAAACAATGAATTTATTGAATTGGTGTGCTACCTCAGAAATGCTATAAATTATTACAACTAGGTTTTAAAATTTACTTGATCAAGCAAGCAAACATTTTAGCAAGCAACATTTTAATTTGCAATTCATCTTTGCAACCAAACATCCTCAACACTATAACTTTTCATTAAATTATATTATACACACTACACCCAACCATATCTGAGTACTACAACCAGCAACATAAATTCATTATGATAACTAACCGAAATATATAACTAAATACACTCAATAAGTATCTGACCATATTGCATATGCTTGAATTCAACTGGCAGTGACTTCAATGGTAAGATTTTTTTTTTTTGCTAAAGTCAATGGTAAGAATTTAGTCTTGTAAATTTAAGGTACTGTGTTTAAATTTTATCGAAAAAGTTGCAAAATGATCAATAATATTACCGATTAATATTTTTTTAATCTTTTTTATAAAAGACACTTCATCTTTTTAAATTCATTGAATAATTAATTTATCTGATCTATAATATATATAGACCAGATAACGTACCACAACAACTGTAATAGTTGCATATCTCACTATTCATTATGATAACTAAGATATAGTACTATGTTTAGAAATTAATTTACAACCTACTAAATTTAAAACAAGCATGTTGCCAAACCTCATCCATCAATTTTGCTGAGCCATGTGCTGAATTGGGTGTTGAAAATCAGAGAATTTGTTTCCAAATCTAAGAAACCAACTACATTCAAACACCTTCTTCAAAGATAAAAATCTTAATTGAAACAAATAACTGTGTGCTTATTAGATGCATGAAATTTTTACCACTTAGGTAGGTACAAGAAAAATACTATGTAATATTCCTAAGAGAAGTACATCAGCAAAAGATGCACAAGAAAAATGAGGTAGTCATAACATTTAGAGAACTAGAGAAAGAACAATTAAGACAGGACAGAGTAAAATTATGATCTTTTCAACTTACTATTATTTGTTTACCTTGTTTTTCTTTTTGGTATAATTACAATTTGGATTTTTAACTCATTTGTGAAATTGGTCCCCTTATTAATCACTCAATTTAAGTTTCTTTTTGATTTTTTTACCTAAAAATAGTGATGTGACATATTTTAAATATATAATTTCATAATGTAGAATGATCAACACCCATAAATATGATATTTTGATTTAGAAAGTGTTAGACATAGAGCCTTTTTACTAAAAGGATTTGAAATAAATTCATCTATGGAACTTAATAGCTAGACATATATGGTGATAATTTCATAGTCACAATACTATTAGGTCGTAATGCCGTTATATTGATTAGTCGCTCGAGACATCGACGATTAATAGGTAAAAACGGAACTGTCGTCGTGCTCTTGACACAAAAATGTATGTGAGCGAATGTGAAAATATAATTGAAATTTAAAAAATATATAATCGATTAAGAGAGATTGCATTAGAAGGATAGTTAACGATATCTAATCATAGTAGCTTTGTCTCTCTGCTATTTCTTCCTAAAATTACATCTGTTGTGAGTTTGGATGTTAATAAACACTTTCTTTCTATATACATAAGACAATATTAATTGTTGAACGGTTTTAATATCACATTGGGTCCTTGTGGATACTATACTCAAAATACTTATTTTTTTATACTGCAAATTGCACTCATCAAAATGGTGCCATGCATTGTCGGGGATTTGTGTTTACTTTTATTTGTTTGTTTTGTATATAATATAATTAGGTTGTGTTTTATTTTAACCCCTCTTTGCTAGTCAAAGTAGGTTCTCTTGTTAATTATCTCTGTTTCATATTCTCCGAACAGTCGAAATCATGACCGATCGTGGTTTCAATGACTTTTGCTCAAGAATGGAGACACGATCAAATTCAATACTATGGGTCTGTTCCTTATCAACAGTCAAATCATTATTTTCATGAAACGGATAGGAATAGGACTCCAACACTGAAAGAGACTTTGATGGAATATGCACAATAAAGTAATCAGTCAATTTAGTCTCTAAACTATTTAAAATCAACTAAAAGATTCATAAATTATTTTCCATATCCATCCATCAATTTAGTCCTAAGTTAACTTTTCTTTTTTGTTAACTATTCTATAAAACCCTAAAGTATTATTATACTTTCTTCTTCCACGTGCTTTGACAGAAACTTCCAAATCCTCGCCGCCAACCATCTGCTCGCCACCAACCACACCGTGTTTTCAAGATAGTTTAGAGACTAAATTGAAGTATTTTAATAGTTTATGGACTATTAACGGCTACTTAATGGAAAAGTTAACCGAAAGACTAAATTGATGGATGTGAATATAGTTTAGGGACATTTTAGTTGTTTTTAAGAGTTTAGGGATTAAATTTGTTGAAAAATTGATAGTTTAGGGACTAAATTGACCGATTACTTTAAAAAATATTCTATGGCTAGAGGCACAAAGAATACACTCACTAGATTGGAGATACCCTGAGTAAATCAAAAAATTAAAAGAATTGAATTAATTGAATTTATGGGTTCATTGGGTCATTGGTGCATTTCATGTCAATTTGATCTTCTTTTTTTTTCTTTTTACAAAAGTAAAAAACATGAAGTAATTTGGGGCAAACAAAACATTAACCAGTTCACCAATAAAAGAAAACATGGTACTGAATTGGTGTGCTACAACAAAAATGCTATAAATTATCACAACTTGTTTTTAAAAGTTACTTGATTTTGCAAGCAAACATTTTAGCAAGCAACATTTTAATTCGCAATTCATCTCTGCAACCAAACATTTTTTAATTTTTAATTAAAATAAGAAGATCCAATGAACCCAGTTGCATATATATTATGTGCTATATATGTACACTACTATATCTTACTATCTTAGTACTAAACTCAACCATATCTTAGTACTACACCAACCAGCCACATAAATTCATTATGATAACTAACCAAAATATATACTAAATACACTCAATAAGTAACTGACCATATTGCATATGCTTGAATTCAGCTGGCAGTGACCTCAATGGTAAGAGTTAAGTCTTGTAAATTCACGGTACTTAGTTCAAATTTTATCGGGACAGTTGTAAAATAGTCAATAGTATAACTGATTAATATTTCATCTGATCATTTTTATAAGAACACTTCATCTTTTTAGTCTTTTTTATAAGATACTGAGTTCAAATTTTATCGAGACAATTGTAAAAATGATCAATAATGTTACTGATTAATATTCTTTTTAGTCTTTTTTATAAGAGACACTTCACATTTTTAGATTCATTGAATGATTAATGTATATACGTCGTACCACAACAACCATAATAGTTGCATGAATTAAAGACATAAATTCTTTCACTAAGATATAGTACTATGTTTAAGAGTTTACGACCTACTAAATTTAAAACAAGCATGTTGCCAAACCTCATTCATCAATTTTGCAGATCCATGTGCTGAATTAAATATTGAGCAGAGAATTTGTTTCCAAATCTAAGAAACCAACCACATTCAAACACCTTCTTCAAACATAAAAATCTTATTATTATATGGAGCAACCAAATGGATCAAATAACAGTGTGTCGTATTAGATGCATGAAATTTTTACCACTTATAGGTATAGGTACTATCATATGTAATATTCTTGTTTTTCTTTGGTTTAATTATAATTTTTTTGTTTTCACCACTAGTATCCGGCCCACTGGAAAGTTTAATTTGGTTCGGGGATCGGTTCTGACATCAAGTGGTTTCAACTCTCTCCCAATGGTAGTGTTTAATTATAATTTTGATTCCTCTATTTTAACTCATTCGTGAAATTGGTCATCCGATTTTAAAATCACTCGGTTTTAGTCTCTTTCGCAGATTTTTTGACCTAAAAACGTGATGTGACATATTTTAAATTATGTGTCATACAATTTCATGACGTGGAAAGATCAATACCCATAAAATTACAAAAAACTGAGAGAAAAGATATAACCGAGATATTTTCAAATAGAGGAACCAATTCCACGAGTAGGTGAAAATAAGAGGACCAAATGAATAAATAAACCTTTTCTCTCCTCTAATAACATAAATTAGTAACGTAGAAATATATATATATATATATATATATATATATATATATATATATATATATATATATATGAGTCCATATTCCCTTCCTCAACAGTTTCATCTAAAAGGATTGAGTGGTTACAAAATAAGATTCCCTATATTTAAATTTCTTATATATTGTCTTTTATTCAAAAAGTGATACTAAATGCATGGATTGTAATTGAATCCAATATTTTAAAAGTCTCGTATTGGCTAGAGATATGACATAGATAGCATTTATAAGGATAGTACAAACCTCTACTCTCAAGCTAGTTTTTGTGGTTGAATATAAGCCTCCCAAATTCTAATATGGTATCATAGTCTATCCTAGATTCATTTGTTGTTTGTTGTGGAGACCTCCCATATTTGGGCAACCCGTTGTTGTTGATTCCACGATCCAGCTTGTTCAGTTCTGGACATGATAGGGTGTGTTAGAAGTCTCACATTGATTAGAGATATGACAAAATAGCCTTTATAAGGGTAGTGCAAACCTCAATTCTCAAGCTAGCTTTTGTAGTTGAGTATATATCTCCCAAATTCTAATACAATATATACATTCGAATTCAAGAATCAATTGATTTGACTCAATTGGTTAATAAGTTACAGTGAAAGACAAATGTTTTGGGAGAATCCAATTTCAAATTTTGGTTAATAGTTTGGAACAATTATTGATCAAAATTTATTTACTTTCTAACCAGTTGAATTCATCATTACCAGAACCTAGGAATGGCAATGTGTAAGGTTTTTTTTTTGGTGGGATACTATAGTACTCATCCTCATATCTGCAGTTTGAAAAAAATACTCGTATTCATTCTCATACTCGCGTGGGTATCAAACTTTTGTACCCAGGCTCATACCCTATGGGTACCTAAGTACTCATACTCATACCCAAGACCCCCATTTTTGCTAAAAATTACTCGATCAATTATAAAATATCATATCATTTTAATAAAATTTTGAAAAATTCAAAGATTTTAATGTTGAGTCATGAAAATTATAAAAAATTATTATTAACCTTATGCTAAAGTTCATATATTTGTCGACATATTTACATTGGATTTGCATTATGTTATAAATAAATATTTTTATTACAAATGTGTAATAGTTTAAGTGTTGTATTTTTTAAAATTGATATACATATATTAGTACATAATAAACAAAATAAATAAATATTATATAGGTATGGGGCGGGGTGGGTACTAAGGTACCCGTACCCACACACATACTCGTTCATTTTTGCGGGTAATTATTCATACTCGTGGTCATATCCAAAATACGGATTTTTATTCTACCTATTGTGAATATTTTTAACAGATATCCATTAGATAGATATGGGTCAAATTGTCGCAGCTAGAACTCTCCTCAAAGTACACTTCCTTACAATGTTAAAATTGGGGAGCAAATGCAGTGGCAAAGTAGTATCAAAAAGTTATATATATAAAAAAAAAAAAAAAAAAAGTAGCCAAAGGTAGGGTGAAAATAATAGAAACCGAAGTTCCTTGTGATAAATTTTTGTGGGCTTGAATTTGGTTTGAGGAAGTCATGTTAAGTTTGATCTGGTCTTAAAAAGCTGCTCTTTAAGCCTCCTCAATTGCTTTCAGGTCTCGTAAACTTATGAAAATATCCTTAGGACGTTTTAGAAGATACATTCTAAAATCCGACCTGATAGGATCGTAACATCCAAAATGGTTCAAAGTGAAATTCTTTTTGTTTATTTTTTGGATTTTGGAAGATATCTTTTGAAATTAACTACGAGTTTGGAACCTATCTTCAAAAATGCTTTTATTGACATGTTTCGGGTCCTATCTTCCAAAATTTGTAATGGATAAATAGATTCCTGTTACAAAATTACCTGGAATTTTGGAACGTATCCTCCAAAATGAACAAATCTTTGTTTAATAATGTATTGTGTTAGTTATATGTTGAATGATAATAAAATTCATGGAAAATCTATGGATCTACACGATATTAGTTTCAGATTACTGCTCTCAGGGTTTCTGATCATAGGATTGATAAGTAATAAATTAAAAAAATCAATTTTTAGGGGGAAAACTCTAATAAATTTGGAGTTTGGACCCGAGATAATTAAAATAATTTAATTTATATAAATAATGTGTCAATATATTATTGAATATTTGTGTAAAATAATTTTATACCGACAGTACACAACAATTAAACTCTAATTAAAAATTGATTGAAAATTATTTTAAATTGAATTCAAATTTTTCTCAACTATTCCTTGTTATGGCTCTTATATCATTGTTATGTCATAAGAGGTTCCGGGATTATATTGGAGTCTCTTACTTATAGAGTGTTCATCATCTATTTCCTTGATACCATCAGAAAAATTGGAAGTTCGATCCAATTCAACCCTGCTAAATCAGCTTATAAGACGGGATTACCTGTTTAACATAAACTTGTGGTGTCTTAGTGGCCAATTATCCCATCAGTATCATAATACCCGAGATAGTGCTTTCCAATTGTATAAACAACATCAAAATTTGAAAGCAGAAAGGACACAACAAAGAGTTCAATCCGTCTCAAACAAACAATAATGTAAACTGCCCCCCTTGTCGTGTTCTTGTGTTCCTATCTGCCATTAATTACTATATCACCTTTCATCACCACCATTCCTTTACTTCTCTTACTTTCTAACTCTACACAAAGTATACAAAGTTTGTTATTTTGACTCTCTCAGTTTCTTCATGGGGAACCCCACTCAGACCACTGTATCCTCTGGTAAGTTTTGGGTTGCTTTTAGTTTTTGTGATCCTATTCAAATTATGAAACTTTAATTTGTTTTTCTTTACAAGTTCAATTTTTTGTTGTAACTTGAATGATTATGAATGTATAATGTTCTTATTGTATTTTTTTTTTTTTTGCTAAATTTGTTTTCTTTGTTGGGGTGTACCAGAAATTGAAGTTGATGGTGATTTTAAAGTTCATGTGTTCTCTTCATCATCTGAGGTAAGATTTTCAAGCCTCATTTTTTTTTTGTATCATCTTTTCATTAATAGAATAGTATAGCGTCGCTATGTAACTTACTTTACTATGTAGCACGACACTTCATATTGAAAGTGCATCTGTTGTCTGACATATGCCAGTATTTGACCGAGCATGTAGTTACATTCAATAACTTCCATTTTCTGTAACCATTACCGGTTAGTGCCAGCCAGTGTTTGTGTCAATGGTTCATAGGATAAGACTTTACCTAGTGAGATAAGACATATGTAGCACCGATATTTCGTATGTGGGTATTTGACACTGACACGACACGAATGCGTGTTACTACATTCAATCACTTTCATTTTCTCAAATCGTTACCGGTGTCTACATGGTAGTATCAATGTTAGTTAGTATCATTCTCGTATCCGGTGTTAGTGCTCATAGGATAAGACTTGTTTGTTGTAGTCATATTCTTTAATTAATTACTACAATAAAAAAATAAAGTTTGTTAGGAACAAAAAATAAAATAAAATAAAGTTTGCAATTTTCATTGGCTTTGAATTCTTCAGTTACTAGAAAAGCTTCATCAAACATGGAGTTCAGTGGAGAAACAACCATATCCAGCTATGTATTCTAGTATATATGGAGGTATCATACTTGATCCAGCAATGATGGTAATCCCCATAGATGATCACATGGTACATAGAGGCCATGGGGTGTTTGATACTGCTATTATTTTTGAAGGGTAATGCTTATTCCTTTTACCTTCTAACAAAGAATTATTGAAAAAATTGGTTCTGTAATTTTGTTCAAGTGATTAATGAACTTCGGTTAAGGTTGAATCGATTGGGGAGCACCCGAGTTTGATCCCTTGCTGAACAATCTTTGGCCAGAAGTTACTTACCTCTCGGCTGAACTCCTGAGTTCTGATTACTAGGCCCCTTTTCCCTGAGAACCAAAGGGTTAAAAAAAACATTATCGGTTTTAATGAATATTCATATTTTTCTCTGATCTTGATGTTTATATTGTTTGTTTTCTCAAGACACCTCTATGAGTTAGATGTTCACCTTGATCGTTTCTTGAGATCAGCTTCCAAAGCAAAGATATCCTCGCCCTTTCCGCGATCAACGCTTCGCAGCATTCTAATACAACTAACTGCAGTATCAAAATTGAAGAAAGGAACTCTAAGATACTGGCTAAGTGCAGGTCCTGGTGATTTCTTGCTGTCATCAGCAGGATGTCCAAAACCTGCATTCTATGCAGTAGTCATTGATCAAGATTTCTCTCAGTGTAAAGAAGGTGTCAAAGTGATTACTTCCAATGTACCAATGAAGGCACCTCTATTTGCTACAATGAAAAATGTGAACTATCTTCCTAATGTACTTTCAGTGTTAGAAGCTGAAGAGAAAGGTGCATTTGGTTCTATATGGATTGATGAGGTTGGTTATATTGCTGAAGGACCAAATGTGAATGTTGCTTTCATAACTCAAGAAAAGGAACTTGTTATGCCATTTTTTGATAACATTTTATATGGTTGCACTGCTAAAAGGCTTCTTGAACTTGCACCAAAGTTGGTTGATCAAGGTGTTCTCAAAAGTGTAACAACTAAAAATCTGACTGTGGAGGAAGCTAAAGGTGCTGCTGAAATGATGTATGTGGGAAGCACACTTCCTGTCTTGCCTATCATCGCGTGGGATGATCAACCAATTGGTGATGGTAAGTTAATGACAGAAATTATCTATCTATCTATCTATCCTTGTTTGGCATGTAGCATTAGCCTTTGATGTTATCCTCTCGTCATTCAAGTGCATGAACTATGGTTATCAATACCTTAAGATACAAGCGAGTCATATATCGATTCAATACAAAACTGAAATCAATCGATATGCATCTCTAATGTGCATCTATCTTCAATATGAGTCGCATCTTGAATCCTGATTCGTTATGTTGAATCTCGATTCATTATGATGAGGTCAGTAGATGAAATATGAACTTCAAATTTTGTCATCTCAATTATTTTTCCTTAAAAATGTCACATTCACAATTTGGAAAATAGGTCTTCTGATTCACTGTTTGAATCTTGATTTGATAACCATGTCACTTGCGTGAAACCGACAAAGTATTCTTATATCAATGTATATAACTCTACCGAGTCTCTCTTTTCTACATTGTCATTTTTTTAGCATTAGCCCTCTGGTTCACAGGGGAAGGGGGCCCCAGTAATCCAGAGTTCGGCCACGAGGTTAGAAAGTCTGGCCAAGAATCTACATTATCATTTTTGTTTATTCAATTGTCTATGTTTTTACAGGTAAGGTTGGAGAATTAACAATGTTACTTTCAAATTTGCTATGGGATGATATGGTAGCTGGCCCTGACACACAGAGAATACTTGTTCCTTATGTTTAGTGAACCTACAAAGTCATTTGGGAATACATGTTCCTTGTTGTATTGATTTACAAAGTGGCTTCTGTTTGTATTTGCATCATGTAGTTCAAGTGGGAACAAGTCTCTGAAGAGTGAATCAGTAGATGTTTCTTGCTTCACAAGATTTATATAGCAAATAAATAGTCCTTGAACTGTTTCATGTTCTTGTAAACAAGATTTTGCACTATATAATGCAAACTCATATTTCCATGTTCTTTTCTTGTATGTATTTCATGCAATGTTGGCACAAGTTTCCAATCATAAAACTACTTGTTTAATATGATATTAGATGCCTTCTAGATTTGAATCAAACATAAAATGTATGAAAGGAAACATTCCTTGAATCTCAAGTTTGAATTATACTTGAGAAACTTTTGTTGAAACATAATTTCATAAAAGATACAAGTCAAACCACTAAAGAACTACAGCATATACTTTTTTTTGTGGCAAAGAGTTCGGGTTTTCCTCGAGTAAAGCATCGAATTTGAGATTCCTGGGGTGGCGTGAAAAAAAGTGCTTAGCCAGCAGCAGCCACACGCCACAACAGTGATTAGTCATCGGTTGAATATGCTGAGACTTAAATTAAGAAAAGCTTAAATTTGAGTATTGTGAATGAAGAAAATAGCCACAAGTAGATTTTGTTCCATATATGGTGGTCTATCTTCAACTCAGATTAGTCGAGTCAAATACAAAGTTACGATAAAAAGTGCGATAAATTGCATATAACTGTTAATACAAATATAATCTCTGCTAAGTCATAAAATGAAACAACATGAGTATCATTGCAACTTATACAGATCTCTATGAGTGTTTAAGAATAAATGTATAGATGGTGGAAATAGTTTTTATAGAGAATAAGATAAATTTAATGAAATGAGTTAATATAGCTCAACCATTTACAAAGTGATCTATTGGAATACTTTAGAATAATTTCCACTCACAAATTGCACCTTATCAAAACAAATAACTCAAATTAAAATATAACTATAACATGAAATGCTTGATTTAATTGGTGATTGACTTATCTGTCTGTGTTCTTTTAATAAAAATTTGGTTGAAGTTGCTTTCAACATGCACCTAGAGTTGCAATGATAGAGATGTTAGTGCAGGTTTTCTCTTCATCATCCACCGTAGTTAATGATGACTAATTTTTGTTAGGGGAACTGTGGAACACATAAGGTGGATTATTCTCCCAACTGAATCTTTTACATACGCATGAAACAGGAATCGAACTCCTGATCACATGTTTAAGTGGACCAAAACTCTTACCACTTGAACTTTGTTGCTTAAAATAATTTTAAATCATTGTTTGTAGAACACTTTGAACGAGGCCAAATACTACATTTGTTTTATAGCCATGTTCAAGACAAATTTCCCAACCTTTTTCAAGCACCAAATAAGAATCTTTTGTTTCTTTTAATCTATGTTGCATTAACAGTATCGACAGAAGGAATCAATTATTGAGAAAAATAACAATTTATTAGTGCCGTCCAGTATAATATGCTTCACTGTTTAATTTAAGCAGATCTAAAATTAATTTAAACAATTATGATTTACTTATAGTTAACTAAAGTATCAAAGAAAAACCCCTTATTTTCATCGGAAAAGATGACAATAAATCCAACTCAGTTGATAGTTGCATGGACGTTAACTAATATGCAGAGGCCTAAATTCGAACTCGAAATTCCACACTTAAAAGTGAGTCTAACCACTTAGACTACTAGACAGATGAATAATAATTTATTGTGGAATTCATAATTCATGTCATTCTTTTGGTAAAAAAAAAGTAAAAGAAAAGAAAACCATTCTTACACAATTTATTTCTCAAATGGAAAACTTTACTAGCCATTAAGTTAGGTTGACTTTTTTTGAAGCTGAATTATATTTTATTTTGTTAAAAATGATAAAAAAAAAAATTAAAAAAAAAAAGAGGAGAAACTAGAAAACAAATTGGACCTTTATGTTAAGAAAATTTTGTAATCTTCCTTTCATTAATCTACTTAGGGCGTTGAAGATGGCTTACCATCTGACCTAGATCTTGTGCATCGGTGACTGCGTGCAGTTGTGCAGTAACATGCTTTTGACCGTCTAATTTCAATCAAATGGTCCATGATAAAGGTATATTTTGATTTTATAAAAAATTAAGATGCAGTCTTTAAATTTTATACTATCTGATCTAGATCAAGCGGTCAGAAACACGTGACTGCATGTAGTCGGATCCAGATCCCTATAGCTAAGAACCAGAATTGACAACTTTCACAAGACGTCTTTTTGTTCAATATTAGTCAAAAGGGAGCTAAAGTAACCAATGAGACATTTGAGTCACTGTAAACTTATTCATTCAAAAATCACACAGCAGCCTTAGCTATGCATCCTATTGGAGAATACAAATCAATGAAGTCTGAGAAAACTTTAATTATACAGCACTACTGTCACTATCACTATGAGATAAAAAAAAATTGATTAATAACAATACTAATAGATAATAGAAAAGCAATTTCTTACAATGATATATATGTACATTTAATCAAAATAAATGCATCAACAGAAACAACACACAAAAATGACAATATAGTAACTTCTAACTTGGCTCAAGATTGGTTTAGATCCCGTGAGGTTTGGCCTTGCCATCTGCGAAACAAAGAATCGGAGATTATTTACAAGCATTTTCCAAGTCATATATATTTATAAAGAGAGTTGTGTTCTTTGTTTAATTAGCAAGCCAGCATTTACTATTTATTGTAAAATTATTCAAGAAAAAATGGCAACTTCAAGAACCTTGATAGAAGAAATCTTGCAAGAGGGCTTAAGTTGCTATTTGGATGAGGTTCCTTGTTATGTTGTTTCCTTCGGTTATCAGCTTCCGCATTTTGAATTTCTTCGGTTGACTTGCCTTTGCTGAATAGTTGGCTTGCCAATCCTTGCAGGTCCTTCAATGAATCTTCCTTTGAACTGCACACGCAAGGGAATGAGAGTGTTACTAGTGTTTTCTTTAAATTGGTTTGTGTAATGAAGGTTAGTAGAAAGCAAGGCAAACCTTGCTAATCTTTGAAGCAATTTTTTGACAAGAACATCGGAGGATCTAGGCTTTGTGCCCTCCATGTTTATTAAAGAATTGATGACTGCCCGCACAATTTGCCCTTCTGGATCATCAGCAATGGCCTTTATAGCAAACACAAACATAAGCAATGTCCGAAATAATCAACTCAAACATGCCACAAAAACCAAATTAATTAACGTGCATCATACTCTACAACAGATGCAAGTTTGTAACCATAATTTAGAAGACCTCAGAATCAAACAAAACTACATATTATATCTGAAAGGAGTCAAAGCACAGAGCAATATGCTCTAATTGGTAGTGCAAGCTAATTTAGAACAAGAGGAAGACATAACACAATGTTTATTCAAACATACTGCTGGAAATAGTAAGGGTTAACTATATGTATGTATGGTTTCACCTCTTTTAATGAAGGAAGAAGCAAAACTGATAATGGCGCCGACGATGATATTATTCTAGCACTTTCTTCATCATCACTGGCATAATTTGATCGTGCCATGCCCCTTTGTGCATCAATGTATTCACGATATGATCTGGGAAAAAAAAATCCTTAATAATTTACAATCAAAATTTTATTTCATCAAATCAATTTTTTAACCATTATTGTTATAGAAGTACCTGGAAGAATCAGTGCTGCTAGTCATTTGGTCTCTTTTGCTTTCCTGTATATTATCGCTATTGATTTTTCCCCGAGAATGTCTTTCCCGAGAATTCACTTTTCTTTGTCCTCCTTGGATAGCAGCCTTTGCCTGTAGAGACAAAGAGGTCAGAACATACTATTTATAAGCAATACCGATCTGACCAAGAATAAATCACAAACATCTCTCCAATAATAATAAAAAAACTAAAGATACACGAGAAAAAGTACAAAATTTAAACACAAGTGCTTTGAAAGTGATTAAAGCAAATATAGCCTACAATTTGTGTGGTTAACCTGGCAAATACATAAAATGGGAAAACCTAAAATGCAATGGTAATTGTTCTATGAATAAATCAATGTATCATGCAAACAAACTCACACAAGAAATGGGGGAGGGGGAAAGGCTAATCAGGCTGCACGATGCACATTGATCAACTCACAAATGAAAACACGACATATATTACAAAAAAATAGAACCTCAGCTAGGTTTGCAGCACTATCTTCAAGTGAAACATTTGAATTTCTGTCATGAAGTCCTCCTAATCGGGACCTCGGAGTTCGTGGAGAATCAGAATCATCTTGTTGACTACGTAAAACAACGGTTCCACTCGTGGAAGTATCTTCAAAAGAAGCATAGCTGCTGCTGGACTACATTGCATTAAAATTCTCAATAAGTGACTGCACAGATAAATAATCAGTTTTTTATCAGAGTAACTCAGCTTGAATGCTACCTGGGAGCTCTCACGAAACACAGATGGCTTTGATCCTTTCGGAGATCGAATAACAACAGTTCCTGACCCATTCTCAGACAAATCATCCTGCAAATCAAAGATTTCAGAATATCAAAGCATTTCATGGTTGTTTAAAATGGAACTCCATCGAGTTCGCATGAAATCCATCTTTACTTTATGACTGACACAACTCATTTACTTAAGATTTGAAAAGATGAACCCTCTATATGATTATACCACCACAGAAACTGATTGGTGCTAGACAACAACGCGTTAAAATTCCCATTTACTGCACAAATAATCAGTTTCTTATCAGAGTAACTCAGCTTGAATACTACCTGGGAATGCGAGATATGCTCACGAAACGCAGATGTCCTTGATATTCCTTTGGGAGAGCGTATAACAACGGTTCCTGATCCATTCCCAGATAACTCATCCTGCAAATTGAATATTTCAGAAGATCAAACTGGTTGTTTAAAATGAAACCTCATCAAATTCATAGGAAATCCATCTTTACTTTATGATTGACACAATGTATTGACATATGGTTTGACATGGTGAATTCCCTTAATGATTATACCACCACAGACATTGTAATCGTTGTTTAGGTCTGATAAAATGGGCAGCAATATAGCGTGGAAAATTATAATTTTCAGTTTCAGCTTGAATTAAAAAAAAAACTCAGGAGGTAATAATTCAGGATTAAGCATTAATAATAGATCCAATGTTTTGTAAAGGCCAAAAACACCTTGGAGATATAGCTGCTCAACATATCATTCAATTGATTAAGTTAATTTTTGGTAACATAGACGGATATGCACAATATGAATCAATTACATCTTCAAGCTGATTATCCAGCTGCTCGTGATGGTAAGGTGCACTTCTATTGGCATATCCCCCTTGATAGCCAGCGTCTGGAGCTTTTCTTTGGGTAAGCTGATTATATGAGCCTTCAGTTTTCTTATCTCTAGCTTGAGGTGGCCGTGAAACACTTCGAAAGGTTCCAGTACCCTCTGATTCACCAATGCTAAAGTCCCATTCAGAACTTTTCGAGGTCTTACTCTGACGACTGCTGAAAATTACAAACTGTTAACAAAAAATAAAATAAAAAATAAATTTTTTAAAAAAAAAAAACCAGTAGCCTATAATCACAACCAACCTGGATCGATTGATTTCGTCAACTTTAGAATCTCTTGCCACCTTCATAGTATCCGATCCCTCACCAACCCCTCTTAGGCCATTTCTAGCTGTCTCCAGGTCTTCCTTAACTTGATATTTTGGACGCTCCCTACTGTGAAACCATAAGGCATGATCTTGTCAACCACAAGCTAGGGAATAATAGTGTAACTTTCAAATGAAAAAATTGCTAAAAATGCACAACAAAAGGATTTCAGATGTTACTTTAGGACCTCGGCATTTACTTTTCTGAGGTACACTAATTTCAGAATAAATAAAAGGATTATAAGAGAAAAAGTAGCCAAAAGCAAAAATGGGCAGAATTTTGTAACTAAAATATAGCAAGATATTTATCAATAATTCACACCTTAATCTTTCCAAAAGCTTTGGACTCTTCCTAGCATTCCGAATAAAACGATCTTTGAGAAGTTCCTTAGCACTTGGCCTCTGGAATTGAAGCCATTACAAGGGAGGAAAATTAAGAGATTGACAGAGAGAACAACTTCACCAGTAACGATTCAAGCCTAGTCTAAAAAAGCCTTTAATTAAGGAAACTAAACAATACATTGCTTCAAGTTAACAGTCATAAATTTCAACACGATAAATAATTCTAGTATCCTTCTTCTTGTTAACTTAGGATGCAAACTATAAGAATCAAAAGCTGAATATTTTAATTATATTTCCTATGAAGTTTCTCCCAATAAAATGATGTTCTAGATAATGCATAAAAACAAAATTGACAAAAGTGAACATTTTGCTCAAGTTAATGCATAAAACAGAACCTCTTCATTAACAATATATGAGAACTACAAATATTCTCAAGAGAAACAGAAAACAGTAGTGTGTGTATGGAAAGCACAGATACTTGCCTCAGCTGGAACCTTCTTCAAACATGATGAAACAAATTCTTTCATGGGTCGAGAAAAATGCTCATCTAGCTGCAGAAAAGGAGATTAAAAATGTCAATCATTTTTTACTCACAAAAATAAGGACCTACTTGGTTTGAGAAAACATATTGTTTCACTTCCTATTTTCATTAATAATTAGAAAATTTCATTTTTTTTTTCTTCATATTTTGTAGTGTTTTCAAATATTATACACGAAATGATGAAAACAACAAATCGCACTATCGAAACATTTCCAAGCATCAGACATTTGTAGAAACATGAGATAGAAACAGAAACATTTCCAAACATCTCCACTTCAAAAACTTTGTTGACTTAAGATAGTTCAAAATTAGAAATATTGATTTGTCTGATATTGAAGAACACAACCTGTGGAGGATTTTCTCGGGGTATGATAAAAAGCACCCTCATGGGATGAAGATCAGCAAGTGGAGGCTCCCCCTTTGCCATCTCAATTGCAGTGATCCCCAGAGACCAGATATCTGCCTGCGTAAACAAAATTACAGAGATTATTCGAAGGGTTAAAAAATGGGGAACCGTGACAGAAAATAAAAATGCAAGCACAGAACAAAAGAATGACATAACAAAAGAGTAGTTGAATGCTATATTACAACCTTCTCATTATATCCATCTGAGTTCTGAATAACCTCCGGCGCCATCCAGAATGGTGTGCCTACAAATGTCTGTTGTTATCAAATATATTAGAATATCCAGTCAAAGTTGAAAACTGATGATTTAGATTTCTACATATTTTTATGTTATAGAAACCATTAGATATAGTAATTCAAGTAATGACAGAAAAACTTAGATCTATTAATAAACACCAAGACACGGAAATTTTAGATGCTATACAATGATATTGATTATCCAATTGAAAGGCGCCATTTTGTGCTCTTGAGAGAGTGATGATATATTATAAAATAAAAGACATAAATTTACCTTTCTCCTTGATATAGTCCTTGTCAACTGTGCAGAAACACCAAAATCTGCAACCTGGACAATTTACACAAAATTTACATGCATATTCATTTAAGTCATATGAAATACAGAAATAGGAATTATAAGCTCTTTCAGAATAAATCATACCTTTACATCACCATTCTCGGACAATAAAATGTTTGCAGCTGCATAAAAGATATGTAAATGCTGTCAATTACAAAGTTAATGTGAACAGAAAATTTCCATGACTACAGAACTACATGTTAAATATCCGGAAGATATCTTCAAATAGTTTAGAGTATCTTAAATCATCTCTTGGAAATAGTTTCAGTTATCTTTTATTTTTCAGATTTTTTTATTAATTTAATTAGGAATAATAGTCATCTATTATATATACTACTTAGGTCATATCTCTAAACTGCTAGAAATTGGTTTTGAATCAAACTTAACTCTTAACCCCACAAAGCCAACTTCTAAAGTGAGGATTACTTTAGTAAAAAAGAAAAAGAAAAAGTGAGGATTACTCAAGTCTTATAAGCACTACTTAGGTCATATCTCCAATCAATGTGGGACTCGCAAAACACCACTTCACGCTTAGGATTAGACATCAGAAGCAACGTTGTCAAAATCGAGATTTCATGCAGACTCGAAAAGGGGTAGTAAAATCGTAACACCAATCGTAAGATTCCGCAAAACTCGTAAAACTCATAATATGCATATAAATTAATACCCGTGCATAAATTTACATTAGTAAGACAAAGTAGACCTTTAGATTCAAATATAATTAATTAAGCTTAAAGTCATAGCTATAAGGAAGTGAGTAAATAATGTCTAAATAACCGATAACAACAGCGGAGATAAGGCTTTTTTTTTTTAAGTAGAACAATGGGTCAAAGGATAAAAGAGCAAAAAAACCAGAGCATCTCAGATTCAGTTGAGACAAAGGAAAGAGTTTTTCTTAAGTGAAATGACTTTACACTTTTCTGCTGCAAGTTCATGCAATCTTACCCAATCATGATTCTGGGTCCACACGAAATCGCAGATCACCCCTGAAATCGTAGACTCATAGGATTTTTCCTTTTAAATACCATGATCAGAAGCATGGACTAATACAGGTGGAATAACTTGATCTCGATACCCTCTCATGCCACGGACATTTGGAGCGTGGACAAGACCAGGTAGAATAAAATAGATCTTAGCCAACTAACAGATCTAGATAGGCTCCGATACCATCATAGAAATTTGGTGTTAGGTCTAACTCAACCCCACAAAAATAACTCGTAACTTCGTAAGGTGAGCACGGCCTAAGCTTTATAAGAACTACATGTACCTTTGAATAGTTTATAATAACAAGTAACTTACAAGGAATAGTGTCTATATTTCTTTTAATATTTTTGTGGTTTGTTTCCTTATTTAATCATCATTGGTAGTCTTTTATTAGTACAAATAGAACTCAGTTCTTTGTCTTTTGAATCACATCATTCGCCTAAATATCAAGATGATTTAAGTGTGTGTGAAAAACTATTAAAACACAAAGAAAATGCACATCTACTTCAATTTACAGTTCATAGCTTCCATAATATCTCGTCCATATAACTTTGGAACATGAGAAAACCTTGTGAAACTCAGATCCAAACATGCTATTATAATTCTAGACTATTCCTTTTGTCATCCTATACCTAAACCCTATCATTCTATCACTGCATATGGAAAAAAGAAAAGAAACTTTAAAAGTACTGCAATGTTAAGGGTTGCTGCTGATACCTTTAATGTCTCTATGGATTTTGCCTTCACTGTGTAGGTAATCGACAGCATGCAACAAGTCACGAAGAATATAAGCAATTGACATTTCATCTAGGGGAGGACCTGATTGGAGCTACAGAAGCAAAACCAGCATTAACTCCATAGAATAGTGAACAAATACCATACAAACATACTGTAAATTGACGTTAACATATGTAGAAGAAGATAAATAGTGACGCACAAAAAAACAATGAACATTAAAAACGGGTAAGGAACTTCTCCATTTGTCAAAAGAAATGGAGGCCTTCATTACTAATGTTTTGGGTGTATAAATGTCTAATAATACACAATATATGTCGCCATTTTTAAAAATACCAGCCTTTATATACCAAAAAGCTTAGTAATGGAAGCCTCCATCTCTTTTGAGAAATGGAAAGGATCCACACTCATTAAAAACATGAACCCTAACTAATGACAAGTTATCATCATTGCCATATGTACAGAAAAGGGCGGGGGGGAATGAAATATTTTATCATTTATAACGACCTGCAAACCTAGTGTTTTGGCTTCTTTAAGGAAAATACAAATAAGAAGGATAAGAAATCTTCCCATACAGCCTATTAGGTTTTTATATTGGATCTAACGCATCCTTACAAAATTGGCTTGTGAGGTGAGGGATGTCACTCTTTATAAACTCGGTGCAAGTTTTTTATATTGGGTTTTGACTCATCCTTACAAAGTTGGCTTGTGAGGTGAGGGATGCCACTCTCTATAAACTCATTTCAGGCCTTTCATTTATCCTGCGTGGGACTTGGGGTTTTCCCAATACAGCCAACAAAACAAACATAACAAAAGAGACAGAAGGTAAAAGACAAAATTCAAAAATGTACAAGTCATACAAACTAAATCAACCAACATATCTATAAATTCTATTGCCATTGACAATAATGACAAGGTTATACTTAAAAGTTAAAACATGTATCTATCATAGGTAACGAAATATAACTAAAACATCTCATTTTCAGTTGAAATATGCAACACTACAATCCAGTTTTATGCATATTATTTCTTTGGTCCATTGGAGTCCAAAAAATACGGGATAGGGTAGTCAATCCCTTTGCCTTAAAACTCCCAATGGAGTCTGAACCTTGAGTCCAAGATGGAGTACTCAGTGCTCAACCATTGACGTTTTGCCATATTCTGAATGTCTATATCTATACCTCCACTTCAAGTTGCAACCACTTTGTTCTGACAGTAATTGTATTCCAAGAATTCATGTAACAATTTTCTCTCGGTTGTTCATTTGTTCTCTTTTGGTGTAAAGCATTTTTTTTCCCAAGGATTTCTTATACCCCCTAACTCCCTGGTAAACTTCTCAGTCAAAATATATTTTTTTTCTTTTATAACACACATAAAACAAAATTAAAATGAATTTACACACAATTTAAGGACAGGCAGGGGAAATTTCACAAATACAGGTGATTTCTGAGGAACATCAACTTCAATTTTCATGCACTGAATAGACGAAATAAATAGAAGTAACCTACTAGATCAGCAACAGAGCCGCCGGCCATATATTCCATTATTATCCATAGTTTAGTCTGATTGAGAAAAGAACCATAATACTCGGTAATGTATGGACATCGACATTGTGACAGAACAGAAATTTCCTGAAAAAATTGAATTGATGGGAAAATTTCAATCATTTGGGTACAGCAAATGTGAAACCACAAGTAAATTAGTAAACCCATAAGATGATTATACCTTCTGAATATCGTCAATATCATCCTCTCTGCAAAGAGACAAAATGAAAGGAAAAACAAGTTAGGTAGTAGTAAGCAAGAGATGCACAAGGATTCTGAGTGCAACACAGCACAACTATGAGGTTAATATTAACTACAAAAATGTGCACATGGAATCTCAAACTTCTACACTCAATACAAAATGAGGCCCACATACTTTGCTATGCGTTCAAAATTCCATATCTAACATGCAATGTACATAGTAGACTCTGAGATAAAAGACGTCAATGTTCCATAAATAATAATGTTCAGCATTCCATGGAGAACAATAAATTCAATGGATACAGAAGGATCAAATAATTGTTACTACATCAGAGCACCTATTGTAGGGATACCAAATTATATTTATTTTATTTTTCTTCAACTTTAGGGGTGTTGGAAGCCCTTCGGTAAATATGTAAAATGGATCCTGTCAATAATGATCCATTACCACATCACTAGAACGCATTCATAAGAAATCCTACAGCTTTTAGCAGTACTACACTAATGTATAATGGAATATATAAGGAGAAAATCCGTTTATCAAATACTCCTATAAAATTGGTCAGCACCCCTAATGTGGCCAACAGCTTGAATTGGAATGTTCTTCAAAATAATAGAAGTGGGACAAGAAACTTACGATTCTTCCAAATCAATCACTTTGATGGCCACTTCTTTGTTGAGCTCCTTGTCAAACCTGAAAATAAGAAAGTATGACAAAGTGACAAACAACTCACTATCCATGTCTAACTTGAGGCCTGTAAACAAAGATTTGGAGAAATAATAACTAGTTCTCTAGATCAGATGATTTTACGTATTTGTTCATACAATGACAATTGGCAAGAAAAACAAATAATTTTTTGGAAGTTCCTCTAAGTATTCTTTTATTACTATTTTCTTCTTGAAAGTGTTCCATAAACAACATATTCAAACTTGCTAATTTATATTAGTTTCTGCCATCATTGCAAGGAAAATTCTATTCTCATATGCGAAAACTGATCACAACTTGAATAACTGCACTCTGCAAATTAGGTTTTAATTTGCAAAGTCTATGTGTTGGAGAGTACTTCTTATTTGGGGAGAACATTATCCATTTAGTTCTATATAATTAAGTTTTATTTGTATATAAGTTCTCATATAATTTGTTTCCTTAGTTTCCTTATTTATGTAGTTCCAATGTTGAAGTATAATGGGTTGTGCTTAGCGATTTCTCAAGTATTTCATTATTTGCCCAAGCACATCACAGTGATGAAACCCTTACAGACCTCTCTAAACTGTAACATGACGTCCACCCAGCGCTTGGGAAACATGTTTATACGTCATTTTCTAGTCAGGTTCAAAGTCAAACAAGGTCTCCTTTTTAATATTCAATCTAATGTATCTTATCATTTTATTGATGACTTTCTCAATGTATTTGATTATCTTAATGAAAATTGCTAAGAGTATGAATTTTTTTCTATATTCAAGTCTTTCTAGACTAAAATTCAAATCAAGACTTTGAGGAGCAACAATGCAAAAGAATATTTCTCCCATGATGAAGTTTTGTCATTAAAGGCATGGCATCATACATCAATCCACATCTACGCCGCCACAAAATAGAGTAGCTTAAAGAAAAAATCACTATCTTAACTGAGGCTGCAATATGTTGTTGTTGCATATAAATATGCCTTTGTGTTTTAGGGGGTGTTGTGTGTATCTTTGTCTCGGTATTATCTGGAATGGTGAAAAGTAAAATGTTGTCACTCGACCTAATGTGGAGCCTGAATATCGAGTAATCACAATGGTTACTTCTGAGCTTACACTAGTAATAGAATTACATTAGGAGTTGAGCAACTGTCCACAATCGAGTTACATTAGTAATAGAATTACATTATCTAGTAATCACAATGCTTACCAATATTGATCAAATGAAATGGATTGTGATAATCAAGCAACTGTCCACATTGTAACCTAGTCATTCATAAAAGAACCAACCATAAAGCAGTTGATTGTCACTTTTTATCCGGGGGAAAATTTCTTGCTAAGGAAAGTGCAATCGAGTTTATCAACTCTAGTGATAAGCTTCAAGATGTTCTCACAAAGCTCTTCAACATCTTAGGACACAATTCATTTGTAACAATCTTTGTGCATATGATTTCTATGCACGGTTTGCATCCTCTAAAGGTTCTTTATTCACACTGGCATCAAATTTTCAGATTTCATACAATGTATTATTACATGATATATCAAATGAGCATCTGAAAGAACAAACCTAAAAATCGTGTCCCCATAATAATTCTCAATATTCCATCATCAGAATCAACAGCGCGGAAAGTCTTAAATCAAGAACTACTAACTAACCAATCGTATAAGCAACGTGCACCTAGAACTACTCTTTCGATCTATTGTCAACGTTAAAAGGCATTTTGATTTTGCAGAACACATGAAACCAATTATAAAACTAACACTTACGCTTTATACACGTCGCCAAATGATCCCTGCCCAATAAGCTCCAACTGAGTAAATCTCGATCCTGTTGCCTCGACTAGACCTGCTAGATCCTCCATTCTTAACAGCAACTCGTTAACGTCTCAAATACATCTGAAACACCAAACAAATAAAAAATCTTAAAGTCAAATTCAAACGTCTTCAACTCCACCAACACTCTCCGAATTCAATCCATCCAAATTATAAAAAAAATTGCATTCAAAATATAAAATTTTCAAAACAGAACTTGTAAGCAACATAACAAAATCAATTAAAAAAACAAACTTTTACACAAATTGCACAACCCCAATTCAGAAGCAACTCAATTTCATCAGAAATTAATCAAAACCCATCAAAAAAAATTAGAAAAAAATACAGAATGAAGTGAAACTTTAGACTCAAAACAAAGCATAATAGCTATATATGAAGTTGAGGGATAATTGTTAGGTGGAAAAATGGGGAACAAAATTGACTACCCAACAAAATGAAACAGAGCGATGAAAGAGAGATTTTGAAAGGGAAAGCGAAACTGCAACAACAAAATCGATTTTTTTAGGAAATGGGGTGCGAGAGATTTGATAAAAGCATGAATTTTTGTAGCATTTGAATGTGTTAAAGCATGAGATTTGGGAAATTGAAATTGAAACTCACGAATAGTTAGGGTTGGTTGTGGTTTAAGGGATGATGGATCTGTTGGGTCAAATTCAGAGAGCAGTGTGTGCAGTTGGAGGCTCCTTCTTCAAGGATCGAAGAAGAAGAAGAACAAGAACAAACTGTGTCTCGATTTCTTGCAAAATTGGAAAATAAAAAATTACTTTTATATTTTAAGAAATTAGATCCATTTTATATTTAAGAAATTATTTTTTGTCCAAAAAATAATAAATCATTATAGGAGTATTTTATAAAATTTCAAAAAAAAAAAAAATCAATGAAATCACCTGTGTACAATTGTAAAGACTAACTTTCGATAGGATTTTAGTTCGCAATTTTGTCATCTTGTTGGTGGGTTGGCTTCAGACTTCCTATCGAATAATTTTTTGATTTACTTCCTGCACTGTGAAGATTCTCTCATTTTGCCCCTAGGTAGACAATTGAGCATCTAACTGTGCATCTTCGATAATGTAACATGCCCACGTGGAAATACATTTAATTTATATTTATTTTTTAAAAAATCTACGTCAGTTTTTTTTTTTCAAAAAAAAATCCTAAAAGTTTATTATTATTATTTTTAATAATTTTTTACCGTAAAAAAAAATAAACATAAGTTTTAAGATTTTTAAAAATAATAAACTTTTTTTTGAAAAAAAATTAAAAATAAATTTATTAAGAGAAGGTGGAGCTTGAGGTTCTGGAAGGACCATCATTAAACATATTGAATAATGCTAGCAACTAGAGGTGGGAACAGGCCAGGCCGGCCTACATAGCCTTAAGGCCTAGTCTACATAGGCTCAGGTCAGGCCAGCCTATTTCTTTAAATAGAGCAGGCCAATGCTTTTTTATAAGCCTATTTAGCTAAAATGGCCAGGCCGCAGGCCATTAAAAAAGCCTTTGAGGCCTACTAGGCCGGCCTATTTAAGTTAACATGAATAATATTTTTATTACGATTATTATTTATATATTAAAATTTATACTTTGATTAAATTATAAATCTATTAACTTTTTAAGTAATTTAAGTTTATTAATCTACATTAGTTTTTAACATATATAAATGTATTATTATAAACTAGAATTGAAATATGATGACATATATAGTCAAATTCTCTAAAATATCAAATGGAACATTATTTTATTAGTTCATAAGTATATTTCAAAATAAATATAATTATTTATTTAAATATGTTCATATGAAATAGGCTTTTAAACAGGCTAACAGGCCACATCAGACTTTCAAAAGGCCAGGCTCAGGCCTAGAATTTAAGCCTATGATAGGCCACAGGCCAGGCTCAGACCTTCAATTTTTTGACAGGCCAGGCTCAGGCTTGGCAAAGCCTAGCTCGGCCTAGCCTATTCCCACCTCTACTAGCAACACACTCTTTAACAAACACACTCTAACACACTCTCTTTTATTGGTTGAAATTCACATGAGTCCCATAAAAAAATGTGGACCCATATAACTTTTATGGGACCCATATAAATTTTAACCAATAGAAGAGAGTGTGTTAGAGTGTGTTTGTTATTGGAGTGTATTGCTAGCACTCCTCAAACATATTTGACACAGTTGGTGTTGAGAATAATATGCCTAAATATCTTCTGAAGATCTTAGATTTAAATATTATTTAGATTTATATTTAAAATATGATAATATTAGGTTTTATGATTTATATTTCTATTTGGAATATTTAATATTTGTTTAGAATTTATTATAGGATTAGTTTTGTTTTAAAAATATATGATTTGTTTTTATGTAGCTCTATATATAGAGCCATAAGCATAATGAATAAAACAAGAACTTTAGTATTCTTCATATAACCCTATATTTGAGGAGAGTTTTCTCCCTAAATTTATATCTCACCAAATTCCGCAATACAAAAACACAAAAAACCATATCAGTGGCATCCGAGTCAACGTTCATAAGGACCTGTGAAGATGGATTTTTCAAAGGTTGCTCCTCCGATCTTTGATGGAGAAGACTATGATCTTTGGGCGGTGAGAATGGAGGCATTCTTAGATGCTCTAGATCTATCGAAAACTGTGGAGGATGATTACGATGTTTCTTCGTTACCAAAAGATCCCACAGCAGAACAGATGAAAACTCATAAAGAAAGAAAAACCAAGAGGGCAAAGGCAAAGACTTGTTTGTTTGCAAGTGTCTCACAAACCGTCTTTATTAAAATCATGACTCTCAAAACACCAAAAGAAATTTGGGATTACCTAAAAGAAGAATATAAAGGAGATGAAAGGATTCGAAGCATGCAAGTTATGAATTTATTGAGAGAGTTCGAGTTGCAAAGAATGAAGGAGGATGAAACAATCAAGACATACGCTGATAAATTATTGGGTATTGCTAATAAGGTACGATTACTAGGCACTCAATTTTCTGATTCCAGAATTGTGGAAAAACTCCTTGTAACGGTACCTGAAAGATATGAAGCCTCTATAGCCGCCTTGGAGAACACAAAAGATTTGAGTAAAATCACTCTGCCAGAAGTGTTACATGCATTGCATGCACAAGAACAAAGAAGACTTATGAGGGAAGAAAGAACTATAGATGATATATGTCTAGCAAAAGGTTTTGGAAAGAAATACCAACACAAACCATGTCCTCATTGCAAAAAGGATAATCACTCACCAAAGAATTGTTGGTGGAGGCCTGATGCAAAATGTGAAAAATGTGGTAAATTAGGTCATATGATGAAGGTATGCACATCACAACAACAACAAGGAGATGTTAACATTGCTCATGAACAATATGAAGATGACCAGGAACTACTACTTGCAATCTCAGGTTTTACAACCAACAAACCGTCAAAAGAATGGCTCATTGACAGTGGTTGCACAAACCATATGACTTATGATCGAGATCTTTTCAAAGAGCTCAATAAAACTTCTATTTCCAAAGTCAGAATTGGGAATGGAGAACAAATTGCAGTAGAAGGCATTGGAACAATTTCAATTAAAACTCATGCAGGTATGAAACAAATTTCCAATGTTTTATATGTTCCTGAAATTAATCAGAATCTTTTAAGTGTTGCTCAGTTGTTGGAGAAAAATTATAAAGTGATATTTGAACATAAAAGTTGTGTGATTAAGGATCAAAACAATAAGGAAGTGATCACATCTCAGATTAAAGGCAAAAGATTTGTTTTAGATTTAATGAAGAATGATCATATTATTGAAGAGAAAAAAGAACTTAAATTCAAAGAAGATCGCGAAGATTCAGGTATTTTGAAGAAATTTCAAGTTAAGGAGGAGAATAAATATGCTTGTGAAAAATCACCTAAAAGTCATAACAAATGCAATGTTTCTACCATGAAGTCCACAAGGCACAAAGAAGCTAAAACTTGCGATAAGAAGAAGAATCAAAACAAGAAGAATAATTTTTCAAGAAGCTCAGATTGGATACGCACAAAAGATATTCAGTCAAGGAGGAGTGTTGAGAATAATATGCCTAAATATCTTCTGAAGATCTTAGATTTAAATATTATTTAGATTTATATTTAAAATATGATAATATTAGTTTTTATGATTTATATTTCTATTTAGAATATTTAAGATTTGTTTAGAATTTATTATAGGATTAGTTTTGTTTTAAAAATATATGATTTGTTTTTTATGTAGCTCTATATATAGAGCCATAAGCATAATGAATAAAACAAGAACTTTAGTATTCTTCATATAACCCTATATTTGAGGAGAGTTTTCTTCCTAAATTTATATCTCACCAAATTCCGCAATACAAAAACACAAAAAACCATATCAGTTGGTGCAGCAAAAGTAGATTGATGAGTGGACATAGAAAAGAAGGATTGAGAAAAAGGACTTTGAGGTGGTGATGGATTGAAGAAGTTATTATTGTTAAAGTTCTCATCAAAACAAAGGAGACAGATTGAAATTTGGAGGGGAAGAGAATAATAGTGCGAAGGTTGATTCATACAGGATAGGTTCAAACATAGAATGAGAAGATTCTTGAGAGATTGCAGAAGGAATATTCAAGTTAAGTTGGTCCTATTGGTAATGAAGCAGGTTGATTTAAAATACTTATTGGATGATCATTATTTTTGTTTAACACAGTTTCAGGTTCAAGATCAGTTTGGTTCAAAACAAAAGGTGGTGGAGTAGACTGTGCATTATTAGTGGGGTTCACAACAATAGGTGTTTCAGTTTCAGCAGTAGGTAGAACCAAAGGTTCAGCTTGCACAAATTGTGCAGAATCAACAACACAATTAGGAACTATGTGTTCCTTTCTCTTTCTCTTAGTTCTAGTGTAAGTTTTCACAAGAACTTGAGAGGTAGACTTAGATTTAAAATATTTGATGTTTTTGAGACCAAACTTTGAAATTTGATATTCAGCTATCTCTCCATCAAGAGGAAATTTAGAATGTTTAAAGATTTTGGTGAAAGTCATACCATAAGAAACATGACATTTCCTATTTGTCCAACTTGCTACTTTCATCATAAAATGAACCATAATGAATGGAAGATTTAGTTTCTTTCTTTCGAACAAGTGGTGAATAACAAGCATGTCATTGTGATCTAGGATTTCATAATTTCCTATTCTTGGTGTTGTGAATTCGATTAAATCACACCAATAATAATCTTGATGTGTGGAGCAAATACGATTAAGCAATCAAATAAGCGAACGACAATAATAATCACAAATAATGATAAACGGCGAGAAAGAAAAAAAGGACACAATAAATTGTTTACCCAGTTCAGTCAATGTGACCTACTCTGGGGGAGAGAGCAGCTCTCCGTTCCACTATCAAACTTTGTTCCTTGATTACAATGAGATTCTCAAAAGAGTTACAAGAAAATAGAGTTATCCTATTTCTACCCTTTTCCCAAATCTCTTCCCGTGACCAAGAGATTTCAATGAAAGTGTTTTCCAAGGTGATAGAATGATTACCCAACCCTAGAGTCTTTACAAGATGTTTCTCTTATAACCCTAGTATGTATGTTGGCCTCAGAAACCCTAAAAACAACTTAAAAATCAGAAAAAACGCATTGCCTATAAATAGGCTCGCGCAGGCTGCGCCTCGCGCAAGAGGCAGTGGCTAAAGCTCCACCTGCATATCACAGCTGCGCCTCGCGCAGGAGGCAGCAGCTTAACTTGTTTTTTCTGATCATAATTTCAAGGCAATTACAACAATTCTCCACCTTGCCTTTAAATTGATGGTGATGCCAACTTCCCACCAACCATCATGCTGCTCTCTCCAACCTCCGTCTACTCTTCAACGAAGTTAATTAAGTCCAAGCAATGCTTGAACTTAGTTCTAGGTAACGATTTGGTGAACATGTCAGCTGGATTCTCCTCTGATGCAATTTTCTGTACCATGATCTCTTTTGTTTCAATCATGTCTCTTACAAAGTGCAACCGGATGTCAATGTGCTTTGTCCTTTCATGATACACCTGGTGATTTGCCAAATGAATGGCACTCTGACTGTCACAATGTATCTTCACACACCCTTGACTAATCCCCATTTCTCCAATCATACCCTTCAACCATATGGCTTCCTTAACCCCTTCAACAAGAGCTATGTATTCTGCTTGAGTTGTTGACAAGGCTACAACAGATTGTTGATTGGCCTTCCACGTTACCGCTGTACCGAACAATGTAAACACAAAACCCGATAAGGATTTTCTAGTGTCTATATTACCTGCATAGTCCGCATCCACATATCCCTCCAAAGCATCTCTTCCTGGATCAGTTCTTGTGTACTTTAGACCACCCTTCAAAGAACCATTCAAATACCTCAGAACCCACTTCAAAGCTTGCCAATGAACTTGGCCCGGATTTGCCATAAACCGACTTACCACACTTATTGCATATGATAAATCAGGCCTACTACAAACCATGCCATACATGATGCTTCCAACCCCACTTGCATAGGGAGTACTCTCCATCTTCTTTCTCTCATCCTCGGATTGAGGACACTATTTTATCGACAACTTTGAATGGTGACCAAGTGGTGTATTCACTACCTTAGAATCTGTCATTCTAAACCGCTCCACCACTTTCTTCAAATAATCATGCTGAGATAAGAACAACTCACCTTTACTCCGGTCTCTCAAGATATCCATACCAAGTATCCTCTTCGCATTTCCAAGATCCTTCATGAAATTCTGGTATCACTAGAATGATGTTGCCTAAGATGTCCCAACAACTACTTTGTGATTAACGTTGTTTCTATTGTTGGCACATCTTATGTAACATATAAAAAACTGACAGAAAATAAATAAATGACACAAGTAATTGTTAACCCAGTTCAGCCAACTGCCTACTCTGGGGGATACCAATCCAGGAAGGAAATCCACTAATAGCTCTAGTTACTAAGACCTCCAGCAAACCCTAGGATTTACGCCTTTAAACTAAGACCTCCAGCAAACCCCTGGTTTACGCCTTATAACCTCGACACTACTCATGCAACTTCTGCCTAGGAACTCCTAGACATGAGATCCCATCTCACTTCCACTCACACAACACAACCTGTGTTGATTATACAATGTTGGGAAAGATGTGGCGACAACTTGCCAAGACAACACTTCACTTTTGCTTAAAAGCTTCAAGTGAATCACACACGGTAAACTCCGTACTTCAAAGCTTAGGAGTAACCTTAAACTAATAAACTTACTTCTTAGCTCGTGTTATAGAATCCACAAGCAAGAATTACAATCAAATAATAAAAGACTCAACAAAGACTCAATATGTGAACTAATATTTTTCAATGAGATCCTTAGCCTTGAGCTTGGTCTTCGTATATATAGTGATTAGGCACGCTCCTCTTTCTTCACAAATGCTCAGACGCTCCTTGAGAATCATAAAGGATGATCTGATACTTTTTCAATCTTCATTAAGGATATATCAAGACTTTCCAAAAGTGTTTAAAGGACTTTATATGATAGGATAAGTCATCCAGCTATTCCATTAATTTTGTCTTATCCTTAAAGCTCCTGATCAGATCAAATCTCCATTGAGCGTGCTCTTTAAGTGGATTTCCATAAATAGCAGATGCTCTCATAAATGCGCGAGATTTCCTTGAATAAATATGATGTTGTAACATGTTTTCCAACATCTTGTTAGTATATTTGTTTTAGCAAAAATTAAGCCAATTCAAATATCCAACAATCTCCCCCTTTGGCAATTTTTGGCTAAAACAATTTCAGGCCATTACCCTTGAGAGATTAAAAAGCGCAATCCTTCAAATCACCATGGTCACACAAAAGAAGGAATGTTAGAGCATCATTTAAACAAAATTTCACTCACAAAGGTGATGAATATATGCATCAGAGGCAGCAGCAGCGGAGATATCATCAAATAGCCTCGAGCAAAAATAAAAACGTGGTATCAGAGCAAATGATTACTCATATATCATATGTCATCAAAGTTGTTGTAACATATGGGAGCACATCTTCTAGCACCTGTTCGTCCAATCAGGGCGGTATCCATTCAGTAGCAAACTCCCCCTGACTTTATCAGCTTGTGCATCATCTCAGGGTAAAAAAATTTTACTCCCCCTGAATACTTGCTTACTGCTACTTAAAACATGTCATAACAAAAGACACAACAACATGTAGCAGAAACAAACAAACCAAAATGCTTACTCCCCCTTTTTAGCCACAAAATGTGCCAAAATAGGAAAGTAAAAGATCCAAAGTGCAGAATTAAACAAAGTACAGACCATGCACACAGAAGGTGCTAAAATCCAGGGCACAAAACCCACAAACCAAATAACAAAGTGCAGTAAAACATAAACAGATTACAAAATCATTCAGCATCACTGCTATCAGAGTCTTCATCCTCATCTGTAGCAGTTTCATAATCTTCATCCTCATCTGCATTGTTTTGATCACCTGTAGCAGCCACATTTGCACTAGCTTTGACAGATATTTCATCAGCTTCCAATCCTTCAATCATCTTCAAGAACACTTTCTTCCTCGCCTCAAGCTCAGTCTGCTGTTTATCAATGTCCTGACATTGAATTTTCAAACCAGCAATAATCTCCTTTTTGGTCATAACACCAGCTCCAGCAGCAGATGTTCCAACATGATCAGTGACATTATGATTACCAAAGAGTTTGTGATGAAAAGTAAAACCAGATTCCCTCTTCTTAGGTGTGTCAGTCACAACCTTGATGTCTGGATATTGGGCCAAGATAATTCCACATAGCAAAGATGGAAATGCTATTGGCATCTTCACAGCAGTTGATCTAATATGCTTAATGGTTTGATCAAAAATAAAGGTTCCATAGTCATAGTCAACCTTGGTTCCTACAGCATATATAAATCTACCCAGGTTTGTAGCAACATTGGTTGCATGCTTGGTTGGCATCCAATTTGTTGACCCTATCCTATTGAGGATGGCATATTTGACATTCAATTTACTAGTGGGTATCAGCTTCTTTGTGGGCCAGACCTTAACCTTACCAGCAGTTATCTCAGCACTTACAACATCATTGGCAACCTCTAATTCAGCCTTAGGTTCTACAGACCTACCTAAGTAATTATTGATTACAACAGGGGAGAAATTGATACATTTACCTCTGACAAAAACTTTGTGGTAGTCCTTGCTTAGTGGATTATCACATTCTTCAGGGATGTTCACCAGAAATTCTTTCACAAGCAGTTCATAACATGGACTGAAGTCACAGACTGTCTTCATCAGACCAGCTTCCTTGATGTAGTCAAAGATGTCTTGACATTTGAGAGCATCTTTGGTCAGTTCCCTTTCAACAGCCAATCTCCTTTGGTAAATGTAGTCCCATCTCAGTGCAAAGGCAGCACGATGGAAGGAGATGTTATCACAGGGGGCTTCTTCAATACCTTGAGGAACCTTCTTTGCAGTAGCCTTCTTAGGATTGGGAGATGAGATGTTAGCAACATCTTCAGCAGCATCATAATCTGAGTCACTGGATGACTCTTTCTTCCTCAGCAGTTGCAGTTTCAACTTCTTCATTCACATTCAAGGATGTTTCAACATCCTTCATAACAACTTCTTCAGTAACAACAGGGGTTGATTTCTCAGCCACCATCTCAGCAATTGTTGGTGATTTATCAGCAATATTAGGCTCAACCTCTGTAGGAGTGTCTTCCATCTCAGTATCAACAGGCATATCATTCAGATCTCTCTTCTCAGCATCAGATCCCAAATTATCTTGATTAGGGTTACCAGCAATTGAAAAAAGTGTTTCAACAACTTCAGACACAGATTTAGGGTTCTGAGATTCTACTTCAGTTGTTTTCTCGGATGTGTTAACATTCGACTCAAAAACCAAATCAGACATAGAGAGAGCAAACTTAGATTTATAATCCCTTCTATTCCTTTTAGAACTTCCCTTACTAGATTTAACAGTAGAAGGAGAGATATCATCACTTACTTTTGGGGTTTCCTTCTTTTCAACAGTTTTTCCTTTCCCTTTCTTTTCAGCGACATTTGATTGAGCTTTGGGTTTGGAAACACGAACAGTTGTAACAGGGACGGCGTCCTTGATGATCTTCGAGGATTCTATTTTTGCCTTTGATCGAGTAGAACGGCCGGACTTTGTAGTTTGTGATGATTCAGACATGTTTAGTTGAAGTTTTCTGAGGTTTGAGAAGATGAATAGATGGAGTTTGATGAGAGAAATGTGAGAATAGGGTTTACGGACAAAAGCTAGATTTTGGGAGAAAAGTAATTGAATGCGTGTGATGACATATTTAAGGGAAGTGTATAATGATTTCCCTAAATTAGCGTGCATTGATTGATGGGAGAGAAAACGGTTTCCTTTGGCACGCCTCAACTGCTGTAACTGCTATGCTTCTTCATGCAGGCAAATTCCCAATTTGCCCCTTAAAAATTCAAACTGATTAGCATCAAGCGCCTTTGTAAAAATGTCAGCTAGCTGTTCACTTGTACCAATGTGCTTGAGTTCCACACAATTTTCTTCAACAAGGTCTCTGATGAAATGATGCCTGATGTCTATGTGTTTGGTTCTTGAGTGTTGAACTGGATTCTTTGATATATTGATTGCACTCAAGTTGTCACAATATAATGTCATGACATCTTGGTCGACATTATATTCTTTCAGCATCTGTTTCATCCACATCAACTGTGAACAACTGCTACCTGCAGCTATGTATTCAGCCTCTGCAGTGGATAGAGACACACAATTCTGCTTCTTGCTGAACCATGAGATCAAGTTGTCACCCAAAAAGAAGCATCCTCCTGAGGTACTCTTCCTATCATCAGCACTTCCAGCCCAATCTGCATCACAATACCCTACCAAAGTAGAATTCTTTGTCTGGGGGTACATAATCCCATAATCACTGGTGCCCTTTATATACTTCAGAATCCTTTTGACTTGTACAAGATGGCTCATCTTTGGCTTGGCTTGGTATCTTGCACAAACACCCACAGCAAAGGTGATGTCTGGTCTACTAGCTGTAAGATACAAGAGACTGCCAATCATGCTCCTGTATAGGCTTTGGTCAACATCAATGCCATTCTCATCTTTGGTTAGCTTCAGATGTGTAGCAGCTGGAGTTCTCTTGTGTGCTGCAGTGTCCATTCCAAACTTCTTGATCATATTCTTCGCATACTTGCTTTGAGAAACAAATATGGTGTCTTCCATTTGTTTGACTTGCAGACCAAGGAAATATGTCAGCTCACCTACCAAACTCATTTCAAACTCTGATTGCATTTGTTGTACAAAATGTTGCACCATCTTTTCAGACATTCCACCAAATACTATGTCATCAACATATATTTGGGCAATCATCAGCTTTTCTTCTTGTTCTTTAACAAACAAGGTTTTGTCATGGCCTCCTTTTCTGTATCCTTGACTAACAAGAAAATTTGTCAGCCTTTCATACCAGGCCCTTGGAGCCTGTTTCAGTCCATAAAGAGCCTTCTTTAGCTTGTACACATGATCAGGATTAGCAGGATCTACAAAACCTTTTGGCTGCTCCACATAAACTTCTTCATGTAAGTACCCATTAAGAAAGGCACTCTTGACATCCATTTGGTACAGCTTAAATTTAAAGATGCAGGCTATACCAAGAAGAAGTCTGATAGATTCCAATCTTGCTACTGGCGCAAATGTCTCATCAAAGTCAAGTCCTTCAACCTGAGTGTACCCTTGAGCCACTAACCTTGCCTTGTTTCTTGTTACAACACCATTTTCATCTGACTTGTTCTTGAACACCCATTTTGTGCCTATGACATTAACACCATTGGGTCTAGGGACAAGATCCCACACATCACTCCTTCTAAACTGAGTTAATTCATCTTGCATGGCTTCTATCCAAAACTCATCAGTGAGAGCCTCTTTTACATTTTTAGGCTCAACTTTTGAAACAAAACATGAATTAGTAACCACTTCATTAGTCCTTCTTGTAGCAATTCCTTGGTTAGGATTTCCTATGATGAGGTCCTTGGGATGGTTCTTCTGGATTCTTATTGAAGGAACTTTACTTACAGGACGAGGTGTAGGAATGGTTGATTCATCATCTGAATCTGATTCCTTTTCTGCAACAGCTTCTTCAGATGTTGGCAAAGTTGTTGCAACATCATCTTCAGTATCAGATGTTTTAGCAGATGTCAAGTCATCTATCACAACATTGATAGACTCTACTATTACCTTAGTTCTCTGGTTGTAAACTCTGTAGGCCCTGCTGTTTGTTGAGTATCCAAGAAACAATCCTTCTTCACTTTTAGGATCCATTTTTCTTCTGTGCTCTCTATCAGATAGGATATAGCACTTACTTCCAAACACATGAAAGTGTTTGACAGTTGGTTTTCTGCCTTTCCACAGTTCATATAGTGTAGTAGAAGTTCCAGTTCTGAGTGTGACACGATTGTGAATATAACAAGCAGTATGCATGGCCTCAGCCCAGAATTGATATGGAAGATGTTTTGCATGCAACATCACTCTAGCTGACTCTTGTATTGTCCTGTTCTTCCTCTCAACAACACCATTTTGTTGAGGTGTGATTGGAGCTGAGAATTCATGCTTGATTCCTTCAGAGATGCAGAATTCAAGAAAGCTTGCATTCTCAAACTCTTTACCATGATCACTTCGTATCCTAACAATAGCAGAGTTCTTTTCTCTTTGGAGTTGAAGACAAAGTTCTTTGAATGCATCAAAACTTTCAGATTTGTCTTTTAGAAATTCAATCCATGTGAACCTTGAAAAGTCATCTACCATGACAAACGCGTACCTTTTTCCTCCAAGGCTCTCCACTTGCATTGGCCCCATCAGGTCTATGTGCAGTAATTCTAGAACCCTTGTTGTGGTAAGATGTTGCAATTTTGGATGCGACATCTTTGTCTGCTTCCCTATTTGACATTCTCCACATATACTTCCTTCCTCAATTTTGAGTTTTGGAAGACCTCTGATTGCCTCTTTAGCTATTGCCTTCTTCATGCCTTTGAGGTGCAGGTGGCCAAGTTTTTGGTGCCACAACCTTACCTCATCTTCTTTACTAATAAGACATGTTGGTACATCTTCTTCTTTAGGGATCCAGAGATAGCAGTTGTCTCTTGACCTTACTCCTTTCATCAACAGCTCTCCTTGCTCGTTTGTAACTAGGCATTCAGCTTTTGTGAAGTTAACTTTCATGCCTTGATCACAAAGTTGGCTTATGCTGATTAGATTAGCTTTAAGCCCTTTTACAAGCAGCACATTATCTAGCTTTGGTAGGCCATGGTTTGCAAGTTTACCAACTCCCTTGATCTCTCCTTTGGCTCCATCTCCAAAGGTAACAAAACTGGTAGCATATGATTTCAAGTCTTCAAGATAGTGTTCAACACCTGTCATGTGTCTAGAACAACCACTATCAAAGTACCATATTTCTCTTGAAGAAGCTCTCAAGGATGTATGAGCTATTAGACCTGTGATCTTCTTCTTTTCTCTCCATTCCTGTCTTGTTGTAACATTAGGAAAGACAGGAGTGTAGAATTCTTGATGAACTCTCCTTGGATATCCGTGCAGCCTATAGCAGAAAGGCCTAATATGTCCTTTCCTTCCACAATGATGACATGTCCAGTTATAGAACCTGGGCACAGGATGTTCCATAAGATGTTGCGACAATCCTCCTGACACAAACGTGTTGTTGATTGGAGTATGTATAGTGGCATTGTTGAACTTCATCTGTTGCTTTACTCTTTCATGTTCAAAACCAATGGGCTTAGGTTTCCCGTAGTTTTGTCTTTGTAACATTTCCTCAAAGGCATCAGTACCTTTGGTCATCATTTTAGCCACTTTTGTGACTTGATCCAAGTCAGCATTTAACTTGGTCACTTCTTCACCTTGTTCAGCAACTTTACACAGGAGGTTAGACTTCTCCATTTCCAACTGTTGAATTTGACTACTCTGATCTTCAACCTTAATGTTGAGATTATTAATGTTCATGAGTAAGTCATTTCTCTCAGCTTGCAGTTTGCCATTGATTTTTTTTTGTTTCTCCAATGCTTTGCAAACTTCTATACTTCTATTGTGAAGATCTTTGTAAGTAGCAGCTAGTTCCTCATAAGTTACCTCCTCATCACATGATTCTGAGTCAGATACACAAACTCCTGTTAAAGCATTAACAAATTTGGCAGATTCTTCCTCCTCTGAATCTGTATCAGACCATGAAACCACAAGACTTTTCTTTTGCCTTTTTAGAAAGGTTGGACATTCAGGTCTGATATGGCCAAAACCTTCACATTCATGGCATTTCACTCCTCTTTCATCTTCATTTGTCTTTTTCTGAAAGCTGGACTGTTTGTTGTTGTTGAATCGACCATTTGGCTTGTGCCTTTGATCCACTTTCTTCATCAACTTGTTGAACTGTCTCCCAAGCATAGCCATAGACTCAGCTAAGCTTTCTTCACCTTCAGATTCAATTTGTAAATCATCAGCAGCACTTTTTGAAGCAAAGGCTAGATTCTTATCTTTCTTTTCATTCCTTCTGTTCAAACCAATTTCATAGGTCTGAAGTGATCCTATGAGTTCATCTAAATTTAGGCTTGAGAGATCATGAGCCTCCTCAATGGCTGTCACCTTCATATCAAATCTTTTAGGCAAAGATCTGAGTATTTTTCCAACTAGCTCCTCATCTGAGATAGGTTTTCCAAGTGCATCAAACGAATTTGCAAAGTCAAGCACATTCATCTGAAAGTCATGAATGGTTTCTTCCTCCTTCATTCTGAGATTCTCAAAATTGGTTTTGAGCATCTGAAGCTTAGATAGCTTAACTTTTGATGTTCCTTCATGAGCTTTTCTCAGAATTTCCCAGGCATGCTTAGCAGTAATACATCTCTTAACAAGCCTGAACATGTTAGCATCCACACCATTGAAAATTGCATACAAGGCTTTGGAGTTGCCAAGTGCCAGATCATCCTCATCTTTAGTCCATTCATCATGTGGCTTCTTGACATTAGTTTTATTGCCATCTTTGTCAAGAACCATTGGTGGTTCCCATCCACGTAACACAGCCTTCCATGTCCTGCTGTCAATTGATTTTATGAAAGCCTCCATTTTAGATTTCCAATAATCATAGTTCTCAGGACCTGTCAGTAAGGGGGGTTTAGACACTGACCCTCCTTCTTTATCCATTGTACCAGAAAGTACTCTCCCTGGAGCTCACCCAAAATAACAGAACAGGGTGCCTGCTAGGGGTGATCGCGGTGCGGTTTAGTTCGGTTTTGAGCATAAAAGTCATCCTAACCGCGAGATAAAAATGCATGCGGTTCGGTTTGGTTCGGTTGATTTTTAAAAAGTCATCCAAACCAAACCAAACCAAACCAATGCGGTTTGGATCGGTTCGGTTGGTGCGGTTTAAAACATAACGATTGTACCGAACAATTTTAAGCATAAAAAAAAAATAAAAAATTGAAGTTCCAAAATAACATTGTAGTACCAACAAAAATTATTTATCCAAAATAACATTATAGTAACTTACAATTTTAAATATATAAAAAAATTGAATTTTCAAAATAACATCACGGTACCGATAAAATTTGTTTATTTAAAATAACATTACAACACCAAAATAAAATTTCAGTACAAAAAATAAAAACAACTTGAAGTTCGATTAATTTGGTCGACTGACTTGGTAATTGGGCATGTATATTGGAATATAAATATATTTTCTTTTACGATATTGGAATATAAATATATAATAGTAACTTAATGCGGTTTTGCGGTTATCCGCGGTTTTTGCGGTTTGCGGTTTTGCGGTTTGCGGTTCAGTAAGAAAGCCATCCAAATACATCCAAACCAAATGCGGTTTTTGCGGTTTTCGGTTTGGTTTGGTTCGATTTGCGGTTTTACTTTTGGATTGGTTCGGATACGATCACCCCTAGTGCCTGCTCTGATGCCAATTGAAATTCTGGTATCACTAGAATGATGTTGCCTAAGATGTCCCAACAACTACTTTGTGATTAACGTTGTTTCTATTGTTGGCACATCTTATATAACATATAAAAAACTGACAGAAAATAAATAAATGACACAAGTAATTGTTAACCCAGTTCAGCCAACTGCCTACTCTGGGGGATACCAATCCAGGAAGGAAATCCACTAATAGCTCTAGTTACTAAGACCTCCAGCAAACCCTAGGATTTACGCCTTTAAACTAAGACCTCCAGCAAACCCCTGGTTTACGCCTTATAACCTCGACACTACTCATGCAACTTCTGCCTAGGAACTCCTAGACATGAGATCCCATCTCACTTCCACTCACACAACACAACCTGTGTTGATTATACAATGTTGGGAAAGATGTGGCGACAACTTGCCAAGACAACACTTCACTTTTGCTTAAAAGCTTCAAGTGAATCACACACGGTAAACTCCGTACTTCAAAGCTTAGGAGTAACCTTAAACTAATAAACTTACTTCTTAGCTCGTGTTATAGAATCCACAAGCAAGAATTACAATCAAATAATAAAAGACTCAACAAAGACTCAATATGTGAACTAATATTTTTCAATGAGATCCTTAGCCTTGAGCTTGGTCTTCGTATATATAGTGATTAGGCACGCTCCTCTTTCTTCACAAATGCTCAGACGCTCCTTGAGAATCATAAAGGATGATCTGATACTTTTTCAATCTTCATTAAGGATATATCAAGACTTTCCAAAAGTGTTTAAAGGACTTTATATGATAGGATAAGTCATCCAGCTATTCCATTAATTTTGTCTTATCCTTAAAGCTCCTGATCAGATCAAATCTCCATTGAGCGTGCTCTTTAAGTGGATTTCCATAAATAGCAGATGCTCTCATAAATGCGCGAGATTTCCTTGAATAAATATGATGTTGTAACATGTTTTCCAACATCTTGTTAGTATATTTGTTTTAGCAAAAATTAAGCCAATTCAAATATCCAACACTTCATCTCAAATTCACCATTTAATTTCTCCTTGAGCTTTTGAATCTCATGCTTGTCAGAACTTGCCATAAGAATATCATCTACATAAAGAAGGAGGTAGAGAATTACTTTCTCATTCCTCTTCATCATGTACACACAGCTGTCATAGTTGCTTCTCACAAATCCAGTCTTCAATAAGAAATCATCAAACCGACGATACCATTGCCTCGGACTCTGCTTCAACCTATACAAAGATTTCTTCAACAGACATACTTTAGAATTGTCTTCCACAAAACCTTCAGGTTGTTGCATGTAGATAGTTTCTTCTAACTCTCCATGTAAGAATGCGGTCTTCACATCCATCTGTTCTAACTCAAGATCATACATGTTGACAATAGCCATAAGTACCCTTATAGAACAATGTTTTACCACCGGTGAGAAGATTTCATTGTAATCAACCCCCTCTACCTGAGTAAAACCCTTTGCTACAAGTCTCGCCTTATACCTTGGTGCTTCGACCCCTGGTATACCTTCTTTCCTTTTGAACACCCACTTGCTACCAACTACCCTTTTATTTTTAGGTAATGGCACAAGCTTCCAAGTCTGGTTTTTCTCCAATGAAAGCATTTCCTCATTCATTGCCTTCAGCCAGTCTTTACTATATATGCTTTCTGATGCTTCCCTGAAGTTCTTTGGTTCAGAGTCTTGCACTTCTTCAACTGCATTCAAAGCATAACAAATAAGATCAGCATAACCGAGTCTATTAGGTGGTTTAATAACTCTCCTTTCCCTATCTCTTGCAAGCTGATAGTCAGGAACAGTCGTTTCATCACTTCCACTCTCATCAGGTACTTGAGTCTCATCCTCCTTTTCCCTCTCATCAATGGAAGGCTCCACCTCAAACTGAATTCTCTCCATCTCCGTTTCTGGTCTTTTCTCCAGGTCTTTGCACTTCATCCCCATCCGGGTCTCATCAAAAGTGACATCCCTGCTTATGATAAACTTTGATCCTCCAGGCTCCATCTTCCACAGTGATGGATAATTTTCGCAAGTGAACGAATTACCACGTAGTAATAAAAATATCGATCCACAGGGATTGTGTGATTAAACTAGTCTAATAGTGTTCATAAACATTATGCAAGAAATACACATAAATTGGGGGTATGTTGAGTGATGAATTGTTAGAAAACGTGCTTTGATATAATGGAAAAGCGAGGTAGAATCATCGGAATCACCTAGTCTATAGCTAAACCACATGCAATCTACTAAATCATGGGAATTTACTCAAGTGTTCACAACTAGATCAACAAATTAGTGAATCGCAATCTCTTGTCAAAATCCACTCTATTCGTTGTCGATACTCCCCCGATCTCTCGGGCGGAAGCTACCTACAACGAATGATATGAACGCGCGTCGATCGTTCGCTACACTCTATGCCTCAATCTCTCGACCGGAAACACTCGAGTGCTCAATGCAATTCAGTTCAGAAATTAAATCAATACTCTCGCACGTGACTTAACTCAAAATCATTACAACACTAATGAAGGATCATAAAGCATTAAGAGACGAATTGCATTAAGTAAACACTATTAACAGAGTAAATCCTTACAATTAAGCAGATTACATGAGGTTCATCTACATCCTAAGCTATCCTAGATCCTACCTCCAAAGAAGCTTAGCTCCTCATCTCCATTCGTTCGCGTCCTAGCTTCAACGTCATGGCTTGTGAATCCATGCTATCGATGTGCTTGGAGCTATCCTCTGGAGTCTTGAATCCCAATCTTGAAGTTTCTAAACCCAGAATGTAGATCAAAATTGCAGAATTTTCCAACCCCCTAACAGAATTATGCAGAAACCATATATACTGAAAGCAACCACGCCGCGCGCCAGATCTACCACGCCGCGCGTGGTTGCAGATCCATCAACTACGCCGCGCGTGATAACGGTATCACGCGGCGCGTGATCAAGTCAGAGAGCAATCTTCTTCTTGAACAAGGCTTCACGCCGCGCGTGGTCAGGTATCACGCCGCGCGTGATCAGAGTGAAAATCTTGGCTCCCTGTGATCTCCATCACGCGGCGCGTGATGGGCTACGCCCCCAGCGTAGTGAAAATCATCCATTTCCTGCAATTTTTCCTGTTTTCTTGCAAAACAAGTAATCAAGCTTATGATTAGATTTCTCTTATATTTATTGCTAAAAACCTACTAAAATGCATCTAATGTTGCTAAAATAGGCATGGATTAGAGAGTGTGACGATCCGTCATCACACAGCTTGTAACCTTTCACACCCTCGGGATAACCAATGAAAACACACTTCACAGCTCTAGCATGAAGCTTATCTTGCCTGACATGTGCAAATGCTAAAGCTCCAAAGACTTTCAAGTTAGAGTAGTCTGCCGGCTTGCCACTCCAAACCTCCATAGGTGTCTTTAGATCAATTCCTGTTGATGGACATCTGTTGATCAAATATGCAGCAGTGTTAACTGCCTCTCCCCAGAAACTTTTGGGTAATCCAGCTCCCAACAGCATACATCTCACGCACTCCAGCAAGGTCCTGTTCATCCTTTCAGCCAGACCATTCTGCTGCGGTGTGTATGCAACGGTTCTATGCCTCTTTATACCTAGTTTCCTGCAAAACTCATTAAATTGCTCTGAAACAAACTCCAGGCCATTGTCAGTTCACAACACTTTCAGTTTAGTTCCTGTTTGATTTTCTATTAAGGTATGCCATTCCTTAAAATTTTCAAAGGTGTCACTTTTGTTCTTTATTATGTGAACCCATACCCTTCTAGAATAATCATCAATCATAGTAAGAAAATATGAACCTCCCCCATGAGTGGAAACAGACGCTGGACCCCAAAGGTCCGAGTGAACATACTCAAATGGTCTACTAGAATTATGCACTCCCACCCCAAACTTCACCTTGTGTTGTTTGCCTAATGTTTAGTTATCACAAAATTCTAGTTTGTTCAATTTTTCTTGTCCTAGCAAACCTTGTTTAGCTAGTTCAACTAAACCCCTCTCGCTGACATGCCTTAACCTCAAATGCCATAGTTTGGTTATATCTGCAGCCTCTACACTAGTTACTAATGCATTAGAAATAACAGTGGAACCTTCTAAAATATAAAGACCATTAATTTTAGACCCTTTAGCAATTACTAATGCACCATTTGAAATTCTCATTACCCCACGTTCAATTCTAGTACAATACCCTAGACTATCAAACATGCTTATGGAAATCAAATTTCTCTTAAGTTCGGGAATATACCTCACATTCTTCAAAAGGAAATCACGGTCATCAAACATTTTGAGACGGATAGTACCCATACCTTGAACCTTGCACGCCTTATTGTTACCGAGACGGACAACTCCACCTTCTTTAAATTCCAAGGTTTCAAAGTACTCCTTTCTTGGACAAATGTGATATGAGCACCCTGAGTCCATGACCCAGCTTTTCTCAGGTTCCCAACTTGTAATTGTTAGTGCTCTGCACTCTCATAACCTTCCTCCTCACTAGCGGCAATTTGAACTGACGAACTACCACCACCCCTTCTCTCGGGACAGTCCTTCTTGAAGTGACCTGGTTCATGACAATGGTAACATTTGAACTTGCCACCACCATCACCCTTTGCCCTAGACTTGGACCTGTGTTTCTTCCCTTTTCCTCTCCCTTTGTTTTCACTTCTCCCCCTTGCAATATTCAAGCCTTCTCCACTATCATCAATTTTCATATCTCTGAGTTTAGTCAACTCCTTGGTTCTCAAGGCCGATTGGACTTCATCCAAGGTGATAGTGCCTTCTTTGCCATATAGCAATGCATCCTTGAGATTGTCAAGAGACTTGGGAAAAGCACACAACAGGTGAAACGCTTTGTCCTCATCTTCCAGATTCACATCAATGTTCGCCAAATCGTCAATAATTTTATTGAACTCCGATAGTTGTTCCATTACCGACTTATTCTCCACCATACGAAAGAAAAACAACCGTTCTTTCAAACACTGCTTATGTGCCAAAGACTTCGTCATATACAACGCATCAAGCTTGGTCCACATAGCCACAACTATTTTTTCTTTCGCTACTTCTCTCAACACCTTATCCCCAAGGCACAAAATAATCGCACTCAGTGCTTTATTATTCATCTCGGTCTTTTCTGCTGGTGTCAAAGTAGCAGGCATGTGTGCCTCTCCTAAAAGCGCCTCATCACACTTCTGTTGAGTTAATATTGCCCTCATCTTCACCTTCCACAACCCAAAGTCGTTACTCCCGGTGAACTTCTCAATGTCCCACTTAGAACCCATGATACTTAATTCGTTTGATCCTTTGCCCCACGGTGGGCGCCAATTGTTGTGAATTCGATTAAATCACACCAATAATAATCTTGATGTGTGGAGCAAATACGATTAAGCAATCAAATAAGCGAACGACAATAATAATCACAAATAATGATAAACGGCGAGAAAAAAAAAAGGACACAATAAATTGTTTACCCAGTTCAGTCAATGTGACCTACTCTGGGGGAGAGAGCAGCTCTCCGTTCCACTATCAAACTTTGTTCCTTGATTACAATGAGATTCTCAAAAGAGTTACAAGAAAATAGAGTTATCCTATTTCTACCCTTTTCCCAAATCTCTTCCCGTGACCAAGAGATTTCAATGAAAGTGTTTCCCAAGGTGATAGAATGATTACCCAACCCTAGAGTGTTTACAAGATGTTTCTCTTATAACCCTAGTATGTATGTTGGCCTCAGAAACCCTAAAAACAACTTAAAAATCAGAAAAAACGCATTGCCTATAAATAGGCTCGCGCAGGCTGCGCCTCGCGCAAACCTCACTGCGCCTCACGCAGGAGGCAGTGGCTAAAGCTCCACCTGCATATCACAGCTGCGCCTCGCGCAGAATATCCTGCGCCTCGCGCAGGAGGCAGCAGCTTAACTTGTTTTTTTCTGATCATAATTTCAAGGCAATTACAACACTTGGCATGATATTAGCTTTGTTCATAATGTTGAACACTTTCGCCAAGAGTTTGAGATGAGAAGTATCAAAGAGCACTTTTTTTGTTCCTAGGGGAAAGAGAGGTTTTCCAACCTCTTCAATGGTTGTTTTGGCAGTTGTATACCGCCATACAAATGAAGGCCAACAATGGCAAGTTTTAAAAATTCAGCGATTGTCTTAGGGTTTAACTCTATTTCTTTACCTTTAACAAATGACTTAATACAACTAAGCTCAGGATAGCATTTAGCTCTAAAATAAAAGGCTTGTATTAGTCTAGGATAAAATATTTCGTTGATTTAAAGAAAAGAAGTCCAACCTTGAAAATCAGTGAAGGACTTAATTTTTAAGAACATCTCCAATGGTGTAGTACCTATTAGATACTTAAGGTACTTATTAGGTACTACCATTGGAGTACCACCCATTTGAGTACCTATTAGGTACTACTTTTAAAATAAGAACATTTTCTCTCCTCTTGGACCCACCTTATTTTTCATTAAAATATTTTTTTCATGAGCCTACTTTATTTTATATATTCAATTTAAATTAATAGTACAAAAACACAATTTTTTTTTGTACATCACAAAAGCACAATTTTAATGCCAACCATATAGACGTTGGTGCAATATTCGGTAAATAGAACCCAATATAATATGGGGTATTATTTAGCCGATGATATTTATCCACAATGAGCTACACTTGTCAAGACAATTCTAATGTCACAAGGAGATAAAAGAAAATTGTTTGCCCAACATCAAGAAGCAGCAAGAAAGAACGTGGAGCGTGCATTTCGAGTGCTTCAATCTCGATTCGCAATTGTATGTGACCCGATGCGTAATTGGCACATGGATACTGAAATTCTGGTATCACTAGAATGATGTTGCCTAGGATGTCCCAACAACTACTTTATGATTAATGTTGTTTCTTTTGTTGGCACATCTTATATAACATATAAAAACTGACAGAAAATAAATAAATGACACAAGTAATTGTTAACCCAGTTCAGCCAACTGCCTACTCTGGGGGATACCAATCCAGGAAGGAAATCCACTAATAGCTCTAGTTACTAAGACCTCCAGCAAACCCTAGGATTTACGCCTTACACTAAGACCTCCAGCAAACCCCTGGTTTACGTCTTATAACCTCGACACTACTCATGCAACTTCTTCCTAGGAACTCCTAGACATGAGATCCCATCTCACTTCCACTCACACAACACAACCTGTGTTGATTATACAATGTTAAGAATGATGTGGCGACAACTTGCCAAGACAACACTTCACTTTTGCTTAAAAGCTTCAAGTGAATCACACACGGTAAACTCCGTACTTCAAAGCTTAGGAGTAACCTTAAAATAACAAACTTACTTCTTAACTCGTGTTATAGAATCCACAAGCAAGAATTACAATCAAACAATAAAAGACTCAACAAAGACTCAATATGTGAACTAATATTTTTCAATGAGATATCTATTCTTGAGCTTGGTCTTCGTATATATAATGATTAGGCACGCTCCTCTTTCTTCACAAATGCTCAGACGCTCCTTGAGAATCATAAAGAATGATCTGATACTTTTTCAATCTTCATTAAGGATATATCAAGACTTTCCAAAAGTGTTTAAAGGACTTTATGTGATAGGATAAGTCATCCAGCTATCTCATTAAGTTTGTCTTATCCTTAAAACTCCTAATCAGATCAGATCTCCATTGAGCGTGCTCTTTAAGTGGATTTCCATAAATAGCAGATGCTCTCATAAATGCGCGAGATTTCCTTGAATAAATATGATGTTGTAACATGTTATCCAACATCTTGTTAGAATATTTGTTTTAGCAAAATTAAGCCAATTCAAATATCCAACAATCTCCCCCTTTGGCAAATTTTGGCTAAAACAATTTCAGGCCATTACCTTTGAGAGATATAAAAAGCGCAATCCTTCAAATCACCATGGTCACACAAAAGAAGGAATGTTAGAGCATCATTTAAACAAAATTTCACATAAGTGAAAAATATATGCATCAGAGGCAGCAGCAGCGGAGTTATCATCAAAAAGCCTCGAGCAAAATAAAACGTGGTATCAGAGCAAAACATATATCATATGTCATATGTCATCAAAGGTGTTGTGACATATGGGAGCACACTTTCTAGCACATGTTCGTCCAATCAGGGCAGCATCCATTCTGTAGCAACCTCCCCCTGACTTCATCAGCTTGTGCATCATCTCAGGGTAAAAAAATTTTACTCCCCCTGAATACTTGCTTACTGCTACTTAAAAACATGTCATAACAAAGGACACAGCAACATGTAGCAGAAACAAACAAATCAAAGTACTACTCCCCCTTTTTAGCCACAAAATGTGCCAAAACAGGAAAGTTAAGTACCCAAAGTGCAGAATTAAAAGTACAGACCATGCACTCAGAAGGTGCTAAAATCCAGGGCACAAACAACCCACAAACCAAATAACAAAGTGCAGTAAAAAAAACATTAAACAGATTACAAAATCATTCATCATCACTACTGTCAGAGGCTTCATCCTCATCTGTAGCAGTAGCATAACCTTCATCCTCATCTGCATTGTTTTGATCACCTGTAGCAGCCACATTTGCACTAGCTTTCACAGGTACCTCATCAGCTTCCAATCCTTCAATCATCTTCAAGAACACATTCTTCCTTTCCTCAAGCTCAGCCTGCTGTTTATCAATGTCCTGACATTGAACCTTCAAACTAGCAATAATTTCCCTTTTGGTCATAACACCAGCTCCAGCAGCAGATGTCCCAACATGATCAGTAACATTGTGATTACCAAAAAGCTTATGATGAAAAGTAAAGCCAGATTCCCTTTTCTTGGGAGTGTCAGTCACAGTCTTAATGTCTGGATATTGGGCCAAAATGATTCCACATAGCAAAGATGGAAATGCTATTGGCATCTTCACAGCAGTTGATCTAATATGCTTAATGGTTTGATCAAAAATAAAGGTTCCATAGTCATAATCAAACTTGGTTCCTACAGCATATATAAATCTACCCAGGTTTGTAGCAACATTGGTTGCATGCTTGGTTGGCACCCAATTTGTTGACCCTATCCTATTGAGGATGGCATATTTGACATTCAATTTACTCGTGGGTATCAGCTTCTTTGTAGGCCAGACCTTAACCTTACCACCAGTTATCTCAGCACTCACAACATCATTAGCAACCTCTAATTCAGCCTTAGGTTCTACAGACCTACCTAAGTAGTTATTTATGACAACAGGAGAAAATTTGATACATTTACCTCTGACAAAAACTTTATGGTAGTCCTTGCTCAGTGGGTTATCACATTCTTCAGGGATGTTCACCAGAAATTCTTTCACAAGCAGCTCATAACATGGACTGAAATCACAGACTGTCTTCATCAGACCAGCTTCCTTGATGTATTCAAAGATGTCTTGACATTTGAGAGCATCTTTGGACAGTTCCCTTTCAACAGCCAATCTCCTTTGGTAAATATAGTCCCATCTCAGTGCAAAGGCAGCACGATGGAAGGAAATGTTATCACAGGGGGCTTCTTCAACACCTTGTGGAGCCTTCTTCACAGTAGTCTTTTTAGGATTGGCAGAGGAGATGTTAACAACATCTTCAGCAACATCATAGTCTGAGTCACTAGATGACTCCTTCTTTCTCTTCAGAGTTTCCTTCTTCTTGGCAGGAGGGGAGAGAACCTTGCTCCAACCTTTGACTGGTCCAACACCTTTTGTTTTCACTCTTGGTGCAGGAGTCTTGCTTGCAGTGGCCACAGCCTTCCCTGTACAGCTTCTCAATCTCTTTGTTATACCACCAGTTGATTTTTCAGCAGTCTTGGTGGTGACATAATCATCAACATCTACTACAACTTTTTCTTTCTCAGCTTCTGCAGGCTTGTCAGCTTCAACCTCTTGCTCATCTGTAGGGATGGATTGGTTGCTCTCTTCAGATTGAGTTTCCTCTTCATCAGCAGAAACTCCTTCATCAGCAATTTCAGTCTCTTCATCTGAGGTTTCAGATGTTGTGACAGTTGTCTCAACATCTTTTGCAGCATCAGTTTCCTTCACAGGTTCTTCCTCAGCGGTTTCAGTTTCTTCATCTTCTCTCAAGGATGTCTCAACATCCTTCATCACAACTTCTTCTGTTTCCACAGGGGCTGATTTTTCAGTTACCATTTCAGCAAGAGTTGGTGATTTATCAGCAATGTCAGACTCAACTTCTGTATGGGTGTTTTCAATCTCCGTTTCAACAGGCATAGAATTAAGATCTCTCTTTTCAGCTTCAGACCCCAATTTTTCTAGACTAGGGTTATCACCGGTTGACACGATTGTTTCAACAACATCAGACACAGTTTTGGGGTTTACTTCAGTTGCTTTCTCAGATGTGTTAACATTCGAATCAAAAACCAAATCAGACATAGACAGAGCAAACTTAGACTTGTAGTCTCTTCTCTTTCTTTTAGAACTTCCTTTACTAGATTTAGCAATTTTAGCAGTAGAAAGAGAGATATCATCGCCTACCTCAGAAGTTCCCTTCTTCTCAACAGTTTTTCCTTTTCCTTGCTTCTCAGCGTCATTGGATTGAACTTTGGGTTTGGATGCATGAACAACTGTAACGGGGACCGCGTCCTTGATAATCTTTGAGGGATCGATTTTTGTCTTTGATCGAGTAGACCGTCCGGTTTTAGTGGTTTGTGAAGATTCAGACATGTTTTGATAATTTTTGAAGGTTGAGAAGATGGATAGATGGAGTTTGATGATCAAAGTGAGAGAATAGGGTTTGCAGACAAAGGTTAGAATTTGGAAGAAAAACAATTGAATGCGTGTGATGATGTATTTAAGGGAAGTTTGTAATGATTTCCCTAAATTAGCGTGCATTGAATGATGGGAGAGAAAACGGTTTCCTTTTGCACGCCACAACTGCAGTAACTGCTATGCTTCTTCATGCAGGCAAATTCCCAATTTGCCCCTTAAAAATTCAAACTGATTAGCATCAAGCGCCTTTGTAAAAATGTCAGCTAGCTGTTCACTTGTACCAATGTGCTTGAGTTCCACACAATTTTCTTCAACAAGATCTCTGATGAAATGATGCCTGATGTCTATGTGTTTGGTTCTTGAGTGTTGAACTGGATTCTTTGATATATTGATTGCACTCAAGTTGTCACAATATAATGTCATGACATCTTGGTCGACATTATATTCTTTCAGCATCTGTTTCATCCACATCAACTGTGAACAACTGCTACCTGCAGCTATGTATTCAGCCTCTGCAGTGGATAGAGACACACAATTCTGCTTCTTGCTGAACCATGAGATCAAGTTGTCACCCAAAAAGAAGCATCCTCCTGAAGTGCTCTTTCTATCATCAGCACTTCCAGCCCAATCTGCATCACAATACCCTATCAAAGTTGAGTTTTTGGTCTGGGAATACAGAATCCCATAATTACTGGTGCCCTTTATATACTTCAGAATCCTTTTGACTTGCACAAGATGGCTCATCTTTGGCTTGGCTTGATATCTTGCACAAACACCAACAGCAAAAGTGATGTCTGGTCTACTAGCTGTAAGATACAAGAGACTGCCAATCATGCTCCTGTATAGGCTTTGGTCAACATCAATGCCATTCTCATCTTTGGTTAGCTTCAGATGTGTAGCAGCTGGAGTTCTCTTGTGTGCTGCAGTGTCCATTCCAAACTTCTTGATCATATTCTTCGCATACTTGCTTTGAGAAACAAATATGGTGTCTTCCATTTGTTTGACTTGCAGACCAAGGAAATATGTCAGCTCACCTACCAAACTCATTTCAAACTCTGATTGCATTTGTTGTACAAAATGTTGCACCAGCTTGTCAGACATTCCACCAAATACTATGTCATCAACATAAATCTGAGCAATCATCAGCTTCTCTTCTTGTTCTTTGACAAACAAGGCTTTGTCATGGCCTCCTTTTCTGTATCCTTGACTAACAAGAAAATTTGTCAGCCTTTCATACCAAGCCCTTGGAGCTTGTTTCAATCCATAAAGCGCCTTCTTCAGCTTGTACACATGATCAGGATTAGCAGGATCTACAAAACCTTTTGGCTGCTCCACATAAACTTCTTCATGTAAGTACCCATTAAGAAAGGCACTTTTGACATCCATTTGGTACAGCTTAAATTTGAAAATGCATGCTATACCAAGGAGTAGCCTAATAGATTCTAGTCTTGCTACAGGCGCAAATGTTTCATCAAAATCAAGTCCTTCAACCTGAGTGTACCCTTGAGCCACTAATCTTGCCTTGTTTCTTGTTACAACACCATTTTCATCTGACTTGTTCTTGAACACCCATTTTGTGCCTATAACATTAACACCATTGGGTCTAGGAACAAGATCCCACACATCACTTCTTCTAAACTGAGTTAATTCATCTTGCATGGCTTCTATCCAGAACTCATCAGTGAGAGCCTCTTTTACATTTTTAGGCTCAACCTTTGAGACAAAACATGAATTAGTAACCACTTCATTTGTCCTTCTTGTAGCAATTCCCTGGTTAGGATTTCCTATGATGAGATCCTTGGGATGGTTCTTCTATATTCTTATTGAAGGAACTTTACTCACAGGGCGAGGTGTAGGAATTGTTGATTCATCATCTGAATCTGATTCCTTCTCTGCTACAGCTTCTTCAGATGTTGGCAAAGTTGTTGCAACATCATCTTCAGTATCAGATGTTTTAGCAGATGTCAAATCATCTATCACAACATTGATAGATTCTACTATTACCTTAGTTCTCTGGTTGTAAACTCTGTAGGCCCTGCTGTTTGTTGAGTATCCAAGAAACAATCCTTCTTCACTTTTAGGATCCATTTTTCTTCTGTGCTCTCTATCAGATAGGATATAGCACTTACTTCCAAATACATGAAAGTGTTTGACAGTTGGTTTTCTGCCTTTCCACAGTTCATATAGTGTAGTAGAAGTTCCAGTTCTGAGTGTGACACGATTGTGAATATAACAAGCAGTATGCATAGCCTCAGCCCAGAATTGATATGTAAGATGTTTTGCATGCAACATCACTCTGGCTGACTCTTGTATTGTCCTGTTCTTCCTCTCAACAACACCATTTTGTTGAGGTGTGATTGGAGCTGAAAATTCATGCTTGATTCCTTCAGAGATGCAGAATTCAAGAAAGCTTGCATTCTCAAACTCTTTACCATGATCACTTCGTATCCTAACAATAGCAGAGTTCTTTTCTCTTTGGAGTTGAAGACAAAGTTCTTTGAATGCATCAAAACTTTCAGATTTGTCTTTTAGAAATTCAATCCATGTGAACCTTGAAAAGTCATCTACCATGACAAACGCGTACCTTTTTCCTCCAAGGCTCTCCACTTGCATTGGCCCCATCAGGTCTATGTGCAATAATTCTAGTACCCTTGTTGTGGTAAGATGTTGCAACTTTGGATGCGACATCTTTGTCTGCTTTCCTATTTGACATTCTCCACATATACTCCCTTCCTCTATTTTGAGCTTTGGAAGTCCTCTGATTGCCTCTTTAGCTATTGCCTTTTTCATGCCTTTGAGGTGTAGGTGGCCAAGTTTTTGATGCCACAATTTTACCTCATCTTCTTTGCTAATAAGACATGTGGATACATCTTCTTCTTTAGGAATCCAGAGATAACAGTTGTCTCTAGACCTTACTCCTTTCATCAACAGCTCTCCTTGCTCGTTTGTAACTAGGCATTCAGCTTTTGTGAAGTTAACTTTCATACCTTGATCACAAAGTTGGCTTATGCTGATTAGATTAGCTTTAAGCCCTTTTACAAGCAGCACATTATCAAGCTTTGGTAAGCCATGGTTTGCAAGTTTACCAACTCCCTTGATCTCACCTTTGGCTCCATCTCCAAAGGTCACAAAACTGGTAGCATATGACTTCAAGTCTTCAAGATAATGCTCAACACCTGTCATGTGTCTAGAACAGCCACTATCAAAGTACCAGGTTTCTCTTGAAGAAGCTCTCAAGGATGTATGAGCTATTAGACCTGTGATCTTCTTCTTTTCTCTCCATTCTTGTCTTGTCGTAACATTAGGAAAGACAGGAGTATAGAATTCTTGATGAACTCTCCTTGGATATCCGTGCAGCCTATAGCAGAAAGGCCTAATGTGTCCTTTCCTGCCACAATGATGACATGTCCAGTTATAGAACCTGGGCATAGAATGTCCCATCAGATGTTGCGACAATCCTCCTGACACAAACGTGCTGTTGATTGGAGTATGTATAGTAGCATTGTTGAACTTCATCTGCTGCTTTACTCTTTCATGTTCAAAACCAATGGGCTTAGGTTTCCCATAGTTTTGTCTCTGTAACATTTCCTCAAAGGCATCAGTACCTTTGGTCATCATTTTAGCCACTTTAGTGACTTGATCTAAATCAGCATTTAATTTGATTACTTCTTCATTCTGTTCAGCAACTTTACACAGGAGGTTAGACTTCTCCATTTCCAGCTGTTGAATTTGACTACTCTGATCTTCAACCTTAGCATTGAGGTTATCAATGTTTATGAGTAAGTCATTTTTCTCAGCTTGTAGTTTACCATTGATCTTCTTTTGTTTCTCTAATGCTTTGCAAACTTCTATACTTCTAGTATGAAGATCTTTATAAGTAGCAGCTAGTTCCTCATAAGTTACCTCCTCATCACATGATTCTGAGTCAGATACACAAACTCCTGTTAAAGCATTAACAAACTTGGCAGATTCTTCCTCCTCTGAATCTGTATCAGACCATGAAACCACAAGACTTTTCTTTTGCCTTTTTAGAAAGGTTGGACATTCAGGTCTGATATGTCCAAAACCTTCACATTCATGGCATTTCATTCCTCTTTCATCTTCATTTGTCTTTTTCTGAAAGCTGGACTGTTTGTTGTTGTTGAGTCGACCATTTGGCTTGTGCCTTTGATCCACTTTCTTCATCAACTTGTTGAACTGTCTTCCAAGCATAGCCATAGATTCAGCTAAGCTTTCTTCACCTTCAGATTCAATTTGTAAGTTATCAGCAGCACTTTTTGAAGCAAAGGCTAGATTCTTATCTTTCTTTTCATTTCTCCTGTTTAGGCCAATTTCATAGGTCTGAAGTGATCCTATGAGTTCATCTAAATTTAGACTTGAAAGATCATGAGCCTCCTCAATAGCTGTCACCTTCATATCAAATCTTTTAGGCAAAGATCTGAGTATTTTTCCAACTAGCTCCTCATCTGAGATAGGTTTTCCAAGTGCATCAAACGAATTTGCAAAATCAAGCACATTCATCTGAAAGTCATGAATGGTTTCTTCCTCCTTCATTCTGAGATTCTCAAAATTGGTTTTGAGCATCTGAAGTTTAGATAGCTTAACTTTTGATGTTCCTTCATGAGCTTTTCTCAGAACTTCCCAGGCATGCTTAGCAGTAATACATCTCTTAACAAGCCTGAACATGTTTGCATCCACACCATTAAAAATAGCATACAAGGCTTTGGAGTTGCCAAGTGCCAGATCATCCTCATCTTTAGTCCATTCATCATTTGGCTTCTTGACATCAGTTTTATTGCCATCTTTGTCAAGAACCATTGGTGGTTCCCATCCACGTAACACAGCCTTCCATGTCCTGCTGTCAATTGATTTTATGAAAGCCTCCATTTTAGATTTCCAATAATCATAGTTCTCAGGACCTGTCAGTAAGGGGGGTTTAGACACTGACCCTCCTTCTTTATCCATTGTACCAGAAAGTACTCTCCCTGGAGCTCACCCAAAATAACAGAACAGGGTGCCTGCTCTGATGCCAATTGAAATTCTGGTATCACTAGAATGATGTTGCCTAGGATGTCCCAACAACTACTTTATGATTAATGTTGTTTCTTTTGTTGGCACATCTTATATAACATATAAAAACTGACAGAAAATAAATAAATGACACAAGTAATTGTTAACCCAGTTCAGCCAACTGCCTACTCTGGGGGATACCAATCCAGGAAGGAAATCCACTAATAGCTCTAGTTACTAAGACCTCCAGCAAACCCTAGGATTTACGCCTTACACTAAGACCTCCAGCAAACCCCTGGTTTACGTCTTATAACCTCGACACTACTCATGCAACTTCTGCCTAGGAACTCCTAGACATGAGATCCCATCTCACTTCCACTCACACAACACAACCTGTGTTGATTATACAATGTTAAGAATGATGTGGCGACAACTTGCCAAGACAACACTTCACTTTTGCTTAAAAGCTTCAAGTGAATCACACACGGTAAACTCCGTACTTCAAAGCTTAGGAGTAACCTTAAAATAACAAACTTACTTCTTAACTCGTGTTATAGAATCCACAAGCAAGAATTACAATCAAACAATAAAAGACTCAACAAAGACTCAATATGTGAACTAATATTTTTCAATGAGATATCTATTCTTGAGCTTGGTCTTCGTATATATAATGATTAGGCACGCTCCTCTTTCTTCACAAATGCTCAGACGCTCCTTGAGAATCATAAAGAATGATCTGATACTTTTTCAATCTTCATTAAGGATATATCAAGACTTTCCAAAAGTGTTTAAAGGACTTTATGTGATAGGATAAGTCATCCAGCTATCTCATTAAGTTTGTCTTATCCTTAAAACTCCTGATCAGATCAGATCTCCATTGAGCGTGCTCTTTAAGTGGATTTCCATAAATAGCAGATGCTCTCATAAATGCGCGAGATTTCCTTGAATAAATATGATGTTGTAACATGTTATCCAACATCTTGTTAGAATATTTGTTTTAGCAAAATTAAGCCAATTCAAATATCCAACAGATACAATTAAACATGTATTATATGCATGCATTATATTGCATAGCATGATTGTGGAAGACGAACGACACACGTATGTTGGTCATTTTAATTATTCTTATGATCAGCCCCCGAACAATGATGTTTCAACAAGTGATACACATAATGGTCCTGATGTAGGAGGATTTCTTCAGTATTTTATTATTTTAGTTAGATTTAGTTTTATTATATTTTAGGTAGATTTCTTATTTTTATATTTCACCTAGATTAGTTATTTTTATATTTTAGGTAGATTTGTTATTTTTATTTAGCTAGGTTTGTTATTTTTATTTTTACAATCTTTTAGAAGATTTGTTATTTTTATTTTTCATTACTATTTAAGGTAAACTATTGTAGCCTTGAAGGCAACTTTTTCATTCAATAAAATTATAGAGAATTTTCTCAAATTTGGTGGACTCCAAATTACTCCTTCTGGTGGATTCCGGAAGTCTAGTGGATTCTAGATTAGTTACTCCTTCTGGTGGATTCCGGAAGTCTAGTGGATTCTAGATTAGTTACTCTTTCTGGTGGATTCCGGAAATCTGGTGGATTCCAGAGCCTTATCTGACAGGTTTGTCGCTTGCGAACCTGTGTTTTATTATAGGATTAGCGCTTGCTTTTCCTTCACGCTTCCGTACTGCGTCAGTTGGCATCAGAGCAGGTTTCCCCTGTTCTTTCGTGAATTGAACAGTCATGGGAGATAAACCAGCGACCAGGGCAGACCTTGAGGGATTTACCGCGGATGTTACCGCAGCCCTAACTGCTTTGAGTGCACAAATAACGATATTATCAAATTGTTTGAACAACAACAACGCCTACTACAATACCACCAACAACGTTCGACGGCATCATAGAGATAAAGGACACGTTGCTTGTAAACTCGCAGCGGATAAGTTTGAAGCAAAGGAACATGAGGTAAAAGAATGTACTAAAATCGATTTGTTTGTTGAGAATGGTCATGAGACAAACAATATTTTTACGGTCAAAACAACAAACAGGAATACTGATTTGCCTGAAGACGAGAGTGAGAACCATGAAGTGCATAAAATCGGTGGCAACAAAGAGTTAAACTCAATAAAATTTGTTGTTGATATTGAAGCTGGTGTTACTAAAAAGAATGGATCCTACGAACATATTGTTGATACAGATACCGAAACCCTAGATGATAGTCAACCATCTCTTCCGCAGAAACTCAACGATCGTTCTGATCAAACAAAACTGAAAGAAGTTAAATTAGTAGCTGAACAAGATGTTTCGGTTGAAGTGGACGAATCCAAAGATGAGAAGAAGGAGATCGATGAACGAGATGATTCGGAGAAGAACTATGTTGATGAAGGCAATTGGTCTATTGTGTCAATGCACACTGCAAGATCAAGGATAACTCAAGGTTCATTCCCTATTTTTAGAAGCTTAGAACGTGTAACAAAACGGAGGGAGTTGTATCTCAAGTTAGAGGAGAAAAATCAAGCTTTTAAAGAAGAAAAGAGTCGGTATGAGACAAGACTAAAAGAAGAGCAAAAAGTAGCTATCGAGCAAACGAGAAAGAATTTGGTAATTAAAGAAAAACCGATACTAAGTTTCTACTATGATAAACGCATGAGTCAGTATCAAGCAGATGAGGCTCCTTATCAAGATGAGAACTCGGGGTCGAGTTCTTTTGAGGTAGAGGAGACTGATGTAGGAGGATTTCTTCAGTATTTTATTATTTTAGTTAGATTTAGTTTTATTATATTTTAGGTAGATTTCTTATTTTTATATTTCACCTAGATTAGTTATTTTTATATTTTAGGTAGATTTGTTATTTTTATTTAGCTAGGTTTGTTATTTTTATTTTTACAATCTTTTAGAAGATTTGTTATTTTTATTTTTCATTACTATTTAAGGTAAACTATTGTAGCCTTGAAGGCAACTTTTTCATTCAATAAAATTATAGAGAATTTTCTCAAATTTGGTGGACTCCAAATTACTCCTTCTGGTGGATTCCGGAAGTCTAGTGGATTCTAGATTAGTTACTCCTTCTGGTGGATTCCGGAAGTCTAGTGGATTCTAGATTAGTTACTCCTTCTGGTGGATTCCGGAAGTCTAGTGGATTCTAGATTAGTTACTCTTTCTGGTGGATTCCGGAAATCTGGTGGATTCCAGAGCCTTATCTGACAGGTTTGTCGCTTGCGAACCTGTGTTTTATTATAGGATTAGCGCTTGCTTTTCCTTCACGCTTCCGTACTGCGTCAGGTCCTCATCCAAATCTCGCAGCATACCTTCAAAGAAGAGCACAAATTCAAGATAGGCGAGCTCATCTTCAACTTCAACATGCTCTTGTCGAGCATATTTGGCAACGTTTTGGGCATGATGATCAACAAAATTAATTGTTTCTAAAATTATGTAATGTTATTTTAAATTATTTTTTAATTATGTAATTCTTAAAATTTGGCAATATTATTTTAAATTAAATTTTGAATTTTAATTATTTTTCGAATTATAAAAAAAATAGTACATACTGATTTTGTAATTTTATCATTCAATCAATTTATATTGTAAAATATATAATTAAATAATAAGTTATTGTAATGATGTTGAATTATTGGGATCCATTTTAGAACTTTTTAAGAAGTGTTCCATCGGAGGGTTTGAGTATCTATTAGGTACTATTATTAAAAAATAATAAATTAGTGATGTGTCAGTGTGGGACTCATTTAAGTACTAAAAGTTGTAGTGCTCAATTGTGGATGCTCTAAGTCACTCTTTTCAAGTGCTTGAAAGTTAAATAACCGACCAACAACAACTGGTCTAGTTCTCCATTTCCTTTGAAACCTATTTTCTACGGTTTTCTTTTTGAAAAAAAGTACCTTGTCTTGTGTCAAGAAGCTGACTGATTTTTTCTTCGAAGCTTTCCTCTTGGGTTTAGAACCCTTGTTGTCTTGCGTAGCAACTTTCTCTTTTCCTTTTCTACTGATTTTCTCTTAAACATGGGATTTTGAAGGTTTTGGAGAGATTGATTTTTCTGATTCACTTGAGGTGTCAGATGAGTTGTTGGAGGAATTTGAGAAGGATTTTGAAAAAGATTTAGAAGATTCATTTTCTTCTTCAGAGGACTCACAAGTAATGTAAATTTTTTCAATATTACTTTCAGTTTTTTGGTTACCGGTACCGGCGATGAGCCTTTGAGCGCGACGAACTGGTGCTGATGAAGAGGGTTTCATCTTTTTGGGTTTTGGTTTGAGATGTGGTGGTGTTTGAGCATGATCCGATGGTTGTTGATAGTTGGGAGAAAAAATGGTTTGTAGAAGTTGTGGGTTAATCAGAGAACAGAGTTACCCACCTGTTTTGAAAAATGCGAAATTTTACCCCTTCATATTTTAAAATGCGGAATTTTACCCCCTATTTTATAATTTGTTGGATTTTGTCCTTCACCAAAATTCTGCACAAAATCTGCTTCTGAGCCTCAAGTTCAAAGCTTCTCACAAAACTCAATTTGGATCAATAATTCACCAAACTGATACCGAAATGACCGCAATCGAGTTAGTTTTTCACAGAATCAAACTTTACTAAATTTGGAGTTACAAAGAGAGATTAATTATCGTTTTAGTGAAGGTCTGTTCAAATTAATTATCGTATGAAACTACTACTGGTATTTTCGTCATGTCTCTCACCCTGTAGCTCATTTTTGAATAGTAATTACATGTATGGAAAACTAACGAAATTACCCTTGTTGGCATTTAAATTTCGTCGAATTTGGAGTTACGATGCGTTCGGTAGACGATGTTGAATTTGAAGGTCATAAGTAGATTTCTGCAGAATTAGTAATTGAACAGACCTTCACTAAAACGGTAATTAATCTCTCTATAACTTCAAATTTAGTGGGGTTTAATTATATGGAAAGCTAACTTGATTACGGTCGTTTCGGTATCAGTTTTGTGAATTATTGATCCAAACTGAGTTCTGTGCGAAGCTTTGAACTTGAGGCTCAAAAACAGATTTTGTGCAAAATTTTGGTGAGGGGCAAAATCCAACAAATTATAAAATATGGGGTAAAATTTCGCATTTTAAAATAGGGAATAAAATTCCGCATTTTTCAAAACATGGAGTAAAACTGTATTTAAGTCTTTTATCTTTAAGTTTAGTACTAATTATACTGTTCCTACTATCGACAAAATAACATAACACTAATGACATCTCAATCTCAATTATGTTGATAGTCAAAAACCACCACCTATAATGATACTTTGGAAAATTGAAAAAGAACAACAGTACTCCAAAATGGAGTGACAACAAATGGAAATTCTTTAATTAGGCTTTGATTTTTGTCAACATTTCGTATATGATGTGATCAATGCACGTACATGACGAATTTTGATGAATTAATTAATTTCAAACTACTTTTTCCTGTTTTGAACAAAATCTAATAATCTATTATTGCGCCGCATTCCTCTCAAATCTCAATGGTTGGTTAATTGTTGTCAAATAAATAAACGTCCTAGCTAGAAAACCTTTCTACAGTGTCATTCACTCACTTATATGCATGCATGTAGATTATTGAGTCATATGCACAGTCTTATGAAGAAATTATTTAAGTCAAGGCTTCAAAAGTTTGAATTCATGAATTAATAATCAATAATCAATTCTCTTTCTTTTCTTCCAAAAGTCATAATCAAATTGATTATGTCAACATGGCTACTCCTAGAAATTACTACTACAATACAATGCATATAAATATTGTTAAACAGCTAGCACAAGCTATGCCGGGTATGCATGCAGAAATTAAGAAACGTCAAAATCTTAATAATTTGGTATGGAAATTAAGTAGGGTATATGTGTTGATTTGTTTCATACGATGAATATAACAGTTCAAATTTGGTTAAACATTGGGTATGCTTTCCTAATTTGACTTTCTATATGGTAACAAAATTTGAAATTGACTTTTTATGTAATGTAAGAAATCATCTTTTATGTTTTTTTAATAAGAAATCTGACTGTGATTTTATCTAAACAATGATTTATAAGGAAGAGATCACATTACAAGCCGGTTCTATAGGGTGGTTCAACTTCCAATTTTAAGATGGTATATGTAGGATCACCCGCTATTGGGTCACCCACCATTTATATTCATGCACCAAATTAATTAGTATTGGGCATGAAGGCGGTGTGTTAAGAAATCTCACATCGGATGTTAGTTGAGGGACAATGGTTTATAAGTAAAAGACAATCATCATCTTATAAACCGGTTTTATTGAGTTGAGTTATACCAAACTCTAAATTCTAAAACTTTTTATACTGATCATTTAGTTTATATGAGGAATGAAGCCATAATGATTTAGAGTTCAGTCGCGAGTTAAATATAGAATGACCAAAAATTATTTTTACTAGAAATCGAACTTGAGTTCTCCGAACAATTTGTTCCAAGAAAACTCTTTAATCACTTGATTCTAATGTCGTGATTAGTGTCTATTGTCTTTTGTTAAAAAAATTATATTAAAAATTTACATTTTTTCTATATTAATTATTACTAGTTTAAGTATTATGTTTGATCCAATCGACACGACTTATCCCAACCAGCAAACACTTGCATTTTGAAGACAAAATGAACTCTTTTTTATGCAGGCATGCATTGAATTGGTTTGGATGCATAACACTATAATTCAAATAAATAATTATAACAAGACAAGAGTTTTTTAATTACAACTTGCAAGACAAACCGAACATACAAGCAACACACAATCGCAAAATTCATCTCTCATGGTAAGGTATATATGAGTTGCTGAATTTGTCCTATATACACAGAAGTTAGCTATACTATATAGAGAAGTTAGCGTAAAGACAAGATATAAATAAAAATCTAACAAAATTTTAGTTATGCATTCATCAAACTGAAAAAAAAAAAAAAAAGAGTGTTTAGATTGAAATATTTTTTTAGGTCAATGACAAATTAATTTATTATTTTTCTTCTAAATTTCCATCCAATTTATCTGATGAAAAAATCTAAATTGGAGCAATTTGAAGAAACCCAAATTAATTTAATTTGGGGGAAAACAATAAACTAAGTGAAAAAAAACCAAAATGAATGAAGAAGATTAAGGATTTGGTAATGTTATATTCTTATTTTTCCAGAAATGGATGAAGAAGTGAAGGATTTATGCATAGAAGATGAAGGTTAACATTTTACCACAAAACTAATATAGATGATCAAAATAACTAATTTGTATGACATGATTGTCAAACTCGCGAGTAGACTTTTAAACTTGTACGAGTTTACGAGTTTAGCAAGCAAAAACAAGTGAACTCGTGTATAGATTCGGTTTTTGATAAACTCGGATTGACTCGGATAGACTCGCACAAACTCGTATAGGTTCACGATGGCGTGTATTTTTGCCTCATCGTGGCCACGATGGATACTATCATGGTACGATGGAAAATTTACTCGAGATTTTCTGCTTATTTTTCAAGTCATCATCGTGCCACGATAACAAGCCATCGTGCCACGAAGGTAAAGATTTTCAGCAGATTTTCTTTAATTTTATCCTTCTTCTCATCGCGCCACGCCCAGGTTCATCGTGGGTACGATGGTACGCTTTATTTATTTCATTTTTGCTGCTTTTTTCATTTTTCTTGCTTCCGGTCCTTGTGTCTTCACTTTTTCTGATATTTCCTTGCTTTTGGTCTTTTTATTATAAAAACTATACTAATTTACTATTAAAAATGTCATATAATTGGTTGTCATCACTAATATAGATGATCAAAATAACTAACTTGTATAACATAGTTGTCAAACTCGCGAGTAGACTCTTGTACGAGTTTACGAGTTTAGGAAGCAAAAACGAGTGAACTCATGTATAGAATCAGTTTTTTATAAAGTCGGATAGACTCGCAAAAACTCGTATAGATTCGCGAGTTTATGGCAAGTTTACGAGTCTATAAGTTTTTTTTTGAAAAAACTTAAAATGGGCACAAATTCCCCGAAACTCCTTTTTTAAAGGACTTAAACCTTTCTTATTGCGTATAACCATACACATATTTATAATTACAAATGTTAAAGAACTCTCACTCTTCTAGTCTCCACCTTTAACGATGATGACATTTAAAGTGTCTCCTCCTTCGTTGGCATTTTTTTTACCCTTCATTGACGGCATGATCCACTACAACATTTTCATTCTACAAGAACGTCAAAAAAGTGTTCTGTAATATTAAAAAACCGTTGCCATAGGCTACGAGAACGGTTTTCCTGCGTTCTACACTGAGGGGTTCTCTTAGCCTTTCGAAACGGTTTTTTTTCCCAACGGCAACCCCTTCAAGGCAACCGTTTTCTTAGAGTCCCTAACAGAACGGTTTTTAAAGTTCCCAACCACAACGGTTTCTCTCTGTTCTCAACTAAAACCGTTGCCAATGGTCTAATATAGAGAACGGTTTTCTTTCATCTACCACAACGGTTTTCAACCGTTGTTCATCGTAAAACCGTTCTGGATTGTTTTGATACAGCAACGCTTTGTCGCCGTGTCCAAATCAAAAACCGTTCTTGTTTTTCTGATACAACAACGCTTTCTCTACGTTGCCAAATCGTTAACCGTTCTGGTTGTTTGGATACAGCAACGCTTTCTCGCCGTTGCCAATTTGAAAACCGTTCTGGTTTGTTTTTACAGCAACGCTTTCTCGCCGTTGCCAATTTGAAAACCGTTCTGGTTTGTTTTTACAGCAACGCTTTCTCGCAGTTGCCAAATCAAAAAGCGTTCTTGTTTTTCTAACACAACAACGCTTTCTCACAGTTGCCAAATCAAAAATCTAACACAGCTACAAGAACGCTTTCGCACATTGCAAAAACTAACATTTTATTACTAACATTTTATTTTAATGAAGTAATATTTTCAATTTAATTTTATCACTCTTATAATAATAATAATAATAATTATTATTATATTAGTAGACCTAAAGAACAATAATTTCAATGTAATCCAATAATAAAAGACATACAAATTAAACTAAAATGATTATCATTCATATATATCAAAATAATAACATCGATCAACATAACGTTGTCCTAATATTGTCAATCATTCACAATCAAACTAACATCTTCAAAATGAAATAGACCATGCATCTTCAAAATGAAACTAACATCTTAAATGTATATCCAAATGTGCATTCACCATATATCAAACTAACATGAAATGTATATCACAATTATGTGCATTCACCATCAAACTAACATCTTCAAAATGTATATCCTATTAAAAAAACATAAACATCTAGCTCTCTTCTTCTTCTTCATGATCTTTCATTTCTTCTTCGATATCATCATTATTTATCTTCTGCAAAATAAAAGTAACATAATTAAAATTCTATGTAAAAAGAAAAGAAACAATGAGCAGATCAACTATCTAGAAGTCAATACATTTTTTTTGTAAAATATCCAATGAATTAGACATTCAAACGTGTGACTAACAGAGTCGGTCCTAAACAAGCAACTTTTCAATACAAAAATATTCTGAATATTATCATTACAGTCCTAAATTATCAGTTCAGTTCAAGGTTTTGAATGAACAGTCCTAAGCATCACATGATTTCGTACTACATTCCTTGTAAACCATTGTCTATTGAAACAATGGGCACAAGGACAGGGAATCTCTTTCCCGCAGGGTTTTCCATTACAGATGATGTAAAAACTCATTACTCTCACTGCATTATAATGCTGTGATTGATGATGGCAGTGCAAGGTGAAACGGACTATGCAGCACAACTAGACAACCAAACTAAGAGTAACATAGTTTCATTTAAGTCTTACCATGACAAAGAAATCCAAATCAGAAAAACCAATGCTTATACTAAACAAATTATATTTAAGACTCGGCCAAAGTTAGTAATTAGTTGTTAATGTTAGTATTTTTTTTTCTCCTTCACCGGGATTTTAACCCGGGTCCTTTATACACCTTAACACCTTTCACCCTTAGCTCAAACCAGTTGAGCTACCCACCCCACCCCCTCCTTTGAGTTTGTATCTAACAACTGTCTAATGCATTTTCAATCCATGTTCAATTAAATCTTTCTTGTGATTTATTAGATAGGATTTCTCACTTCGCCAATCTTAAGATTAGATCTCAATTTTGACAATCCTAGACACTGGTATGTTTAAGATTGTAGCCATGTGGAAGTACTTGCTTAAGCATGTTTGTATATGTTGTATACTCTGAAAATGGGAATGTTTTTGCTTCACCCTATTGGCCTATTCAAATCGTAACAACTTAAACACTTTGTCTGTCTACTATTACAACCTACCATCTCTTGACTGACATTTTAAACAAGTCAAGAGTCCTTAGTATATAATTTGATCATTAACATTAAATCTAGTTTCACTTGCAAAACAGTGGCATCTATGTCATATATAAGTGCTTTCACTTTAGAAGGTTATCCTTTTCAAAATTTGCATATATAGGATGAGGTACTTGTTGATATTGAATCAGAAAAAGTCAAAAGGGTCAAAAGTATGAAATTTTTCAAAAGGGTTAAAAGTAAATTAAAAGAAAAACAGATTTGGGTGCAGAAAATTTTACAATCACATAGTAATAGCCGAAACAACATCAACCAATTTTATAGATAGAGGCAATACTTATGCCTAGAAGTTTTAGGTCAGGCCAAAACTAAATAATTAAACATGGTCAGTATCAAACATATAGCCGAATTAAAAATGTCTCGGTATAAACATATTCACAATTAAAGATAAGTAACTATATATCTTAAAACCAAAGAATATACCAAAGAAACACATGAATAGGCAAATTCTGAACTCAAAATTACATGTTTAGCCACAAACACGGTATAATAAAATCAAGTACCACAAACACGGTATAATAAAAGTGTTGGTTCTGAACTCAAAATTACATGTTTAGCCACAAACACATGCCAAATTCTGAACTCAAAATTACAATTCAGTATAATAAAATCGAAATCAGAAAAACCATTCTCATCGTAATTTGGAAAGAAAGGAAAAAGTGAGTACCTTGCGAGAATAGAATCGGAAGGAATAGCGTTTTGTCGAGATGAAGGGTGGAATCGCGTTTCTTCAACTTAACAGATTAGGGTTCCTGAGCTGAATCATCCGCCGGTTGTGTTTTCTGTTCGAGGAGAATCGATTATGAGAAGTAGAATCAATTTGGGGAAGAATCAATTGGGATTTTGGGGATGCAATCAACTTGATAGTTGAAATTAATTTGGGATTTTAGGGATGAAATCAACAAGAAGAAAGTATAATAATATATATGATTTTGGGGAAGATAAGAATCGCATTGTTTTATTTGTTTTCAAGGTACGAAGAACGGTGTGCGTTCTTTTTAAAAAAAATTTGTTTTTTTTTTTAACTAAATCTTTTTAAAATTTCACAAAATAAAAAAAAAAAGGTTTTCTGCAAATAATTTAAGATATATTTTATTAAAATAATTTAAAATTATATGAGTACGGTTTTTAACTGTTGTTATAGATTATAGATGAAAATATATGAAAACGGTTTTCTGCAAAATTTCACCAAAACAAGATACAATAAAAAATATATTTTTATTAAAATAATTTTAAATTATACGAGTACTGTTCTTAACCGTTGTTGTAGATTACAGATAAAAAACCGTTCTTGTTGATATCTATGAGAACAGTTTTCTACTGTTGCAAACAATTGACAAAAATATATATACTATCAGAACGGTTTACAACAAGCGTTGTCTTTGATACTCTAGGAGAACGGTTTTTTTACATCCCAAAATTTAGGCGTTGCGGTAGGCCTAAAATGTTGTAGTGATCCCTTTTATCTCTTGTTGTGTTCACGATCGTTTCTCATCCTTCACCAGTATTTATTGGCGATGTTGATGTTTGTGGTGGTGATTTCATTGAAACTTTGAATGTAACTTATTAACATATATGTTTTATGATTATCTGTTTTACGTAGTAGCCAATTAAGAATGAACTGATACCTTATCTATATACTTTACTATATTCTTTGTTTTATTATGGAGTTTTTTTGTTAACAAGTTTTGTATGTGTGTTTGTGTCATTTACAACTTAATGTGTCATATATGTGTTATTTATAGATTTTCGAAACTCATTTTTAATTTTTCATAGACTCGTACGAATTTACGAATAGAGTCTACGAGTCGAGTGTATGCACTCTTTATGGGTCTTAGTAGACTCGTGAATCTGATAACCTTTTAAGAGATCAAAACAGAAAAGAAAAAAAATAGTTAAAAGACTAAAATGAAATTAACAGATATGTTAAGTGACAAAAAAGCAATTTAACCAAAAATTAATAAAAACTAATCATGAATTCTTGTTAAAAAAAATTAAGCAATTTGAATGTAGGGCTCACATGATTGTCAATATTACTTTCAGTTTTCTAGTTACCGGTACCGGCGATGAGCCTTTGAGAGCGACGAAATGGTGCTGATGAAGAGGGTTTCATCTTTTTGGGTTTTGGTTTGAGATGTGGTGGTGTTTGAGCATGATTCGATGGTTGTTGATAGTTGGGAGAAAAAATGGTTTGTAGAAGTTGTGGGTTGATCAGAGAAGAGGGTTACCCCTGTTTTGAAAAATGCGAAATTTTACCCCTCCATATTTTAAAATGCGGAATTTTACCCCCCCTATTTTATAATTTGTTGGATTTTGCCCTCCACTGCACAAAATCTGCTTATGAGCCTCAAGTTCAAAGCTTCTCACAAAACTCAATTTGGATCAATAATTCACCAAACTGATACCGAAACGACTGCAATCGAATTAGTTTTCCACAGAATCAAACTTCACTAAATTTGGAGTTACAGAGAGAGATTAATTATCGTTTTAGTGAAGGTCTGTTCAAATTAATTATCGTATGAAACTACTACTGGTATTTTCGTCATGTCTCTCACCCTGTAGCTCATTTTTGAATAGTAATTACATGTATGGAAAACTAACGAAATTACCCTTGTTGGCATTTCAATTTCGTCGAATTTAGAGTTACGATGCGTTCGGTAGACGATGTTGAATTTGAAGGTCACAAGTAGATTTCTGCAGAATTAGTAATTGAACAGACCTTCACTAAAACGGTAATTAATCTGTCTTTATAACTCCAAATTTAGTGGGGTTTGATTCTGTCGAAAGCTAACTCGATTACGGTCGTTTCGGTATCAGTTTTGTGAATTATTGATCCAAATTAAGTTATGTGCGAAGCTTTGAACTTGAGGCTCAAAAGCAGATTTTGTGCAAAATTTTGGTGAGGGACAAAATCCAAAAAATTATAAAATATGGGGTAAAATTCCGCATTTTAAAATAGGGGGTAAAATTCCGCATTTTTCAAAACATGAGGTAAAACTGTATTTAAGCCTTTTATATTTAAGTTTAGTACTAATTGTACTGTTCCTACTATCGACAAAATAACATAACACTAATCACATCTCAATCTCAATTATGTTGATAGTCAAAAACCACCACCTATAATGATACTTTGGAAAATTGAAAAAGAACAACAGTACTCCAAAATGGAGTGACAACAAATGGAAATTCTTTAATTAGGCTTTGATTTTTGTCAACATTTCATATGTGATGTGATCAATGCACGTACATGACGAATTTTGATGAATTAATTAATTTCAAACTACTTTTTCCTGTTTTGAACAAAATCTAATAATCTATTATTGCGCCGCATTCCTCTCAAATCTCAATGGTTGGTTAATTGTTGTCAAATAAATAAACGTCCTAGCTAGAAAACATTTCTATAGTGTCATTCACTCACTTATGCATGCATGTAGATTATTGAGTCATATGCACAGTCTTATGAAGAAATTATTTAAGTCAAGGCTTCAAAAGTTTGAAATCATGAATTAATAATCAATAATCAATTCTCTTTCTTTTCTTCCAAAAGTCATAATCAAATTGATTATGTCAACATGGCTACTCCTAGAAATTACTACTACAATACAATGCATATAAATATTGTTAAACAGCTAGCACAAGCTATGCCGGGTATGCATGCAGAAATTAAGAAACGTCAAAATCTTAATAATTTGGTATGGAAATTAAGTAGGGTATATGTGTTGATTTGTTTCATACGATGAATATAACAGTTCAAATTTGGTTAAACATTGGGTATGCTTTCCTAATTTGACTTTCTATATGGTAACAAAATTTGAAATTGACTTTTTATGTAATGTAAGAAATCATCTTTTATGTTTTTTTAATAAGAAATCTAACTGTGATTTTATCTAAACAATGATTTATAAGGAAGAGATCACATTACAAGCAGGTTTTATAGGGTGGTTCAACTTCAAATTTGTAGGATCACCCGCTATTGAGTCACTCACCATTTATATTCATGCACCAAATTCAATAGTATTGGACATGATGACGGTGTGTTAAGAAATCTCACATTGGATGTTAGTTGGTGTACAGTGGTTTATAAGTAAAAAGCAATCTTACAAACCGATTTTATTGTGTTGAGTTAGACCAAACTCTAAATTGGTTTGGATGCATAACACTATAATTCAAATAAATAATTATAACAAGACAAGAGTTTTTTAATTACAACTTGCAAGACAAACCGAACATACAAGCAACACACAATCGCAAAATTCATCTATCATGGTAAGGTAATGCATGCATATGAGTTGCTGAATTTGTCCTATATACACAGAAGTTAGCTATACTATATATAGAGAAGTTAGCGTAAAGACGAAATTTTAGTTATGCATTCATCAAACTGAAAAGAAAAAAAAAAAAAAGTGTTTAGATTGAAAATTTTTTTAGGTCAATGAGAAATTAATTTATCATTTTTCTTCTAAATTTCCATCCAATTTATCTAATGAAAAAATCTAAATTGGAGCAATTTGAAGAAACCCAAATTAATTTAATTTGGGGGAACACAATAAACTAGGTGAAAAAAAACCAAAATGAACGAAGAAGATTAAGGATTTGGTAATGTTATATTCTTATTTTTCCAGAAATGGATGAAGAAGTGAAGGATTTATGCATAGAAGATGAAGGTTAACATTTTTACCACAAAACTAATATAGATGATCAAAATAACTAACTTGTATAACATGGTTGTCAAACTCGCGAGTAGACTCTTAAACTTGTACGAGTTTACGAGTTTAGGAAGCAAAAACGAGCGAACTCGTGTATAGATTCGGTTTTTGATAAACTCGGATTGACACGGATAGACTCGCAGAAACTCGTATAGATTCGCGAGTTTATGACAAGTTTACGAATCTATAAATTTTTTTAAAAAAAAACTTAAAATGAGCACAAATTCCCCGAAACTTTTTTTAAAGGCCTTAAACCTTTTTTATTGTGTATAACCATACACATATTTAGAATTACAAATGTTAAAGAACTCTCACTCTTCTAGTCTTCACTTTCAACAAGGATGACATTTAAAGTGTCTCCTCCTTCGTTGGCATTTTTTTACCCTTCATCGACGACATGGTCCCTTTTATCTCTTGTTGTGTTCACGATCGTTTCTCATCCTTCATCAGTATTTATTGGCGATGTTGATGTTTGTGGTGGTGATTTCATTGAAACTTTGAATGTAACTCATTAACATATACAGTATGTTTTATGATTATCTGTTTTATGTAGTAGCCAATTAAGAATGAACTGATACCTTATACTTTACTATATTCTTTGTTTTATTATGAAGTTTTTTTGTTAACAAGTTTTGTATGTGTGTTTGTGTCATTTACAACTTTAATGTGTCATATATGTGTCATTATAGATTTTCAAAAGTTATTTTTAATTTTTCATAGACTCGTACGAATTTACGAATAGAGTCTACGAGTCGAGTGTATGCACTCTTTACAAGTCTTAGTAGACTCGTGAATCTGATAAACTTTTAAGAGACCAAAAAGAAAAAATAGTTAAAAAACTAAAATGAAATTAACGTTAAGCGGTAAAAAAAGCAACTTAACCAAAAATTAATAAAAACTAGTCATGAATTCTTGTTAAAAAAAATTAAGCAATTTGAATGTAGGGCCTACCAAAGATACGGACCGTGGGACAAGACTGGAATTTAGACTGGTGCGTTCATTTCTTAACCCCACGCGATGTATATAACACTGTTAACACGCTCTTCTTTTTTTTCGAAAAAAATTACTCCCTCCGGTCTTATATATAAATAAAAGTTACTTTTTTAAATTCATTAAAAAAATAATGTATCCAGTTCAAATTATAAATAAGATACATAACTTTTTGAATGAATTCAAAAAAGTAATTTTTACTTATATATGAGACGAGAGGAGTAAGCGATAAGGTTCAAAACTTCCAATTTCAAAAAAAGGAAAAAAGTTCAAAAGATTCCAGGAGGAACACCCACGTGGATTCATTTGAAGCGCGTGAAAAATAGAGCGTGGGAAGAATTGGTGCAGCAACTGTAGATAGTACTCCTCTTCGTGCGGTACATTGTTCAATTGTTATTGTTTATGAGAAACGATGCACCGACTCACTGCCGTGGCACGTGTGCACGTGACACCTTAATCTCACACTATATATTTTTTTAGATACTCCAGCGACTATAAATTTCATCCTAAAGTGTATAATTAGTGTGTCCGGAGTTTGAATCTCGGTCCCTACATATAAAATGTGATGTCTCTATCAATTGAGTTAATCTCACATACGTAACAATCTAACACTATATTTATTTTGGATTAAATAAAGTTTTGCGTCATATAAATATATCTCAAATTTGTTCACGAGTCTTAGGACAACTAATAAAATATGTTAAAATTGTTAGATCAAATATTATAATTGATGTTTGAACTCCGACTTCTTCACTTGTGTATATAAGTTTATAATGATTTTGCGATTTCCTCTGTCTACTAAAAAAAATTCAACAATATATAAAAAAAGAAATTCAGCAAAATTTTGTTTCATAAAATATTTGAGGTCACATCTTTTAATCAATGTTTTTAAACAAACTTAAGTGTACTCTTCATATTTTTATAATGTATTTTTATATCTATTTCAAATATAATAAAAATATTACTATCTAATTTACTAATTTATCTTTAGTAGTTTTATAACCATGTTTTGTATGCTTCATTGTAATTTCATTAAAAAAATTTATAAAGAGGATACATAAGTTTTGGTGTGAAATTTTCATAATACCAATAATATATAAATACCCTTGATTTTTTTAATAGCAACAAAAATCTTTTATTAACAAACTCACCATAACATAAGGCACGTATTTTTTTTAGCACAAAAATCTTTTATTAACAAACTCACCATAACATAAGATATATCTTTTTTTTTACATAAGTTAGACACAGGCAGACGCGGCTGGCTCGCTAGTAATAATAAAATAGATTATAGATTGAACAAAATAGAACCAAAACATATGAATATGATCAACTAAGCAATCTATTCGACAACATATTCATATACGCGGGACGATTATTTCACTAAAACATAAAAAATTGGATAAATAAGTTTTATAAGGAATAACACAATAGTTTAACTTATATTTTACGCGGGACCATTATTTCATTTAGACATAAAAATTTGGATAAGAAAGTTTTAGAAAGAATAACACAATAATTTCATTTATATTTTAACAATAACAAATTTTTTAGTATTTTATTCTAAATAAAATTTCTACATTAATATAATAACAAACTTAAATATCGAATAAAAGTCAACGAACCCGTGCGAATGCACGAGTCTTTAAACTAGTTTATGTTTATAATATTATAAGAATCATTTTCACTAATTATTTTTTTAAAAAAATGAATGAATTAAATATGAATTTTTAATATTTTAGCGCTGATAAATTCATATATATTTTTTTTTTATAAATAAACGAAATGACAAAATTACAACTAAAAAAAATGCTGAAAATTGTTAAACCGAATCGACAAAGTTACAATTCATACACTACCTTGCTTTCTTGATTAATTGCACTACTATATATAAAATAAGGAAAATGCTAAACAGTGCCACGGGGCACTCTTTAAGCATCTTAAATAGTAAGTTTTTGTTAAAATTTTATGGAAATGTGTGAAGTCAACGCCTCGAAAATTGAAATATTCCACTTTTTAAGTAAATTATTTCTTTAAATAGAATGCTTAAAGAGTGCCCGGGGGTACTGTTTAGCAAGACCCATAAAATAAAATAATGTCTGCTTTACTCACTGACTTGTGTTGCATCTCGATGATGACTTTTTGGGAGCTACCCCTTTCTTTTAGGTTTTGATCACAAATGTCAAATTACTCTATTGCACATGTGGTTGGAAATGCCTAAAGAGACCACCGTAAATTTCAGTCTATATTTGAATTGATCGTTAAGGTAGAATTATTTTTATATAGTCACGTGATCAAATATAATTTTTTAGTCACATTCATAAAATTTAAATTTTTTATTTTATCATTTAAATTATTTCATAAATAATCAAAATCACGTGAGTGTGATTATATGGTCATGTGGCTATAAAAGTCTTGCTCGCAAAGGTAATATGAATCACCTCAATATATGATCATCGTATATTAGAGTCAAAAAATAATATTGTTATTAATTTTTGTATTAGGTTAGTTTTGAGAAAACTTTAATCTAATTTCAATTGGATCTTCAACAATAGACTTTAGAATTCGTCCCCTAAACTAGTCTCAAACATCAATGTATATTTTATACTAGTAATAAGTAAACAAGAGGATATTATAGGGTTTTCATTTGCCTTAGTTTGGAAGATATAATTTTTTGGCAACGTACAATATGGAAGAAGCAAGCAGCCACTACGGTGACACACATCTTTAAGTTTAAATCATTTTCAGTACCAACCGTACATACAATAATACTTCAATAATAAAAACCTAAAGTTGATCTCATAAACTATAGTACATATCAGTGTTGTCACTAATATAATATGGTCTTATATTAATAATAATGTTGCAAACCCAAGCTTCTGATGAGTCCACACCTATCACTTTTGACCGTAAAGATTCTCTGCCATTGCTAACTTTGTCATAGTTATCCTGTTCATTTGGTATTAAAAATGTAGGTTTCTTTTCCTTTATATAAATAATGTTGAGGCATGAAAGGATCGTGCGATTATCTTAGAAATGAGTATTGGACTTAACTCATCCTTATAAAATTGGCTTGTAAGGTGAGGATTGTCACTTCCTTATAAACACTTGTCAATGACATCTCACAACCGATGTGGGACTTCTTAACAGATTATCACATCGGACTTTAAGGATCCGTTTGGTCAAGCGGAAAGAAAGAGGAATGAAAGAAAATTACGTATTCCAATTGATGAACTTGGACTAAGTTAGATTCAAAGTTCATCCATTAAAATCCTAATTTTCTTTTCTTCCTCTTTCTTTCCGCTCAACCAAACGGACCATAAGGCTAAAATGTTGATCCTTGAATCTTTCATTTTCATATGAAGAAAATTGAATTGAATAAAAAATATTTCACTTGTGTTTCACAATTTTTTTCAACAAAAATAGTCACTAATTATACAAGCACACCAGCCCAACTAAGATTTAAAAAATAATAATTATAGTGTGAAACTATTAATATGTTCACATTTGTACATGATTTTCATGCAGAGCCTAGTAGCCTGGAGTAGTGGAGTTTGACTCACTCCTAATTTTGCCATTTTGCCATTTTATTTGCATACTGTATTTTAAAAAAGAAAGCGCTATATTAATAGCATGGCACACGGATCCTAGTTTATTGAACACCCATCATTTTGATTGGTAGATTTCTTTAAAATTTTACATAGATAATCAATAAAATATGGATTTTCAATTAAACGATCAAATTTGTAAAATTTGTATTCGTTAAAAAGTTATTGAGCAATGCAACATATTAGACTAAACACATGAGGTTATTATGCTAAAGCAGAGTTCAAGAAAGATTATAATATGGACCAGGTTATCAAGAAAGATCATAGGTTGTTGCATAATGTGGTGGATGAGGTGATTCATGATGAGATCGCTGGTGGAAAATGAGATAGCAAAAGCTGTGGGCTTGGCGTAGTGGTTCTAGGGGAAAGTTTCAAGAGTTCATAGTGGCGACTCTTGTGCTAATCCTGAGTTATGAGGTTGTTATTACCAGGGACGGATCCAGAAGCTTATTATATCGGGGGCCGAAAAATAGAAAAATAATAAAATTAACGAATTTATTTATATAGAATATTTTTATTTACATCATCTTATGCTATAAATGTAGGATAAAAATGTTTAGTGGTTCCAACTTAATTAATTAGAATATCTATGCATACTTAAGTTATCTTAAAGAAATGGAACTATATTTTAAAGAGGTAATTCACTATAATTTTGACAAATTGATTGCAATATTAAACAAACGCTAAGATAACATATGAGATTGAATATAATTTTTTCACTTTTAAGTCTATTTTTTTTTGGGAGAGATATTTAATTTTTTTTAGGTAGAGAATTATCATCTATTTAATTTTGAATAGACAGTGTATCCTTGTCCAAAATTCAGTCTCTTGAGTAAAAAATGTGAAACTGGACAGCCGATTCTAACTTTTTTTGCTTTTCACTTTTTTTCTTCTATTTTTTGCAGTTAGTAAAAAAAATCCATAGAAAAAGACACAAAAATGAGATAAAAGCTGTCCCCACAGTTTTTGATGGTTAAAAACGAACCAAACTATTCCAAATTTGTTTTTATAAGAAAAAAAATCTTTAGTAAAGCACTTATCCTTCTCACTTTTTTTACCACCTTCTCTCAAAGTAAACAAACAGCCATTCTTTGAATTTTTTTGGGTCGTACAAGTTTAATTATTTTAATAAAAGATAAAATAATTTATTTTTTGGTTTGAAAAGATAAATTTAGTCAATATTACACAGCATGTCTTTATCTTCTTTTTTTTTTTAACATTTTTTTTTTACAATAATAAAATGATATTCATTCATTCAAATTGATTGATTACATCAAAAACAACCACATAATCAACATCGCTAAAAACGTAAAGGATGAATCTGCGAACAAAACTCACAGCATCCGAGTTAATAGCATACAACGGCAAAATGCCTACAACAAATAATATGATAAAGTTAAAGTCACCGAAGTATCCATGCCTCCGGATCTGCAGCGTTGAAGCCCAAATCATTGGTTGAATATTTAATTGACTGAAGCCGATCTTTTCAATAGAAATCAAATGAACACTGCACAATATGAGACAACAAAAATGTCGCACAAGACGACGAACAACACAACGCCGCACTCAGACGGCGAAATCACAAAAAAGAAAACACAAAAGAAAAACTTGATCAATGTGAAGATCACTTATTTAAATAAAGAATAAAAGGAAAAACAATTATGAGGGGTGATTTTGGGTCAAAAATTGACCCTAAAACCACCCCCTCCTTGATAGATCAAGAAGAAAAAAAAACTAGGTTAAAGTGGGGGGCGGCGACTATGAAGAAAAAGAGATGTGATGAGTGAAATAAGCAACACTTTTGTTCTTTATCTTTTCTTTTCTAACATTTTGGTCATTTATCTTTTTTTGTAACACTTTAGTCCTTTTTTTTGTAACACTTTGGTCTCTAGTCTTATCTTATTTATTTTGTAACACTTTGGTCCCTTATCTTATTTATTTATAAAAATAAAAGACCTATATGTTACAAATAAAAAAGATAAAGGAATAAAGTGTTACAAAAAAAAAGATAAAAGACCAAAGTGCTAAAAAAAATAAGATAAAGGACCTGCACTGTAATTTTGCCATAAATTTAATATGAATGTTTAAGTTTTTGCTATTTAAAAATTTATAATTAACCCCCGTGAGGTTAACTCAGTTTGTAGGAATATCGCAATATATTTACAGAAGTCGGGGATCGAACCCCGTACACTCCACTTCTTCACACTTTCAAGGTGAATTTTTTAGCCACTAGACTACATGACAAAAAAAATGATAATTAATTCATATTCTTTTAAAAAATTATATATTTTTTGAGAGAAATTCTTATAATATTATAAGCATTAATACAAAAATTCATCCAATAATATAAGAGTACACATGAGTTAGCTTAAAAGTAGGATTAGGAGTGACAACATGAATTTATGACCGCAGAAAATTCAAATTTCAAATTTTTTTAATATGGACCACTTTCGTAGACTAATGCTTAAAAAATATTTAAAATTTCAACTGCAATATATATATATATATATAAGTTGTTGTTGAGAAATATAACTTAAAAGTAATCCTTATTTCTTACTATTTAAATAATGACATCAATCATATAATTGTTTTAGTCATAAAAACAACTAAAGTCATGATTTTTTCCTTTTAAAAAGTATTATTTGTTGGGATTTTGTCTTTGAATTGAAGAAGAAAGCAAGTTTCAGCTGCTGTCATTTGCACATGAGGTGCAAAACTAGCAGATGCAGGCTTGAGCTGCTGCCACTTGCGCATGAGGCGCAACTCGCAGCCATATATATTTTCTGCCGCATTTTCTGCACGAAAAGAGAGAAAGGGAGGCGAAAATCAGGGTTCTTCACCAACATCTTGGCTAGGGTTTAATCTATAGGGTTGTGGGAAGTGATTCTAACACCTTGTAAACACTTATTGATTGAATCTCTTGGTCACGGGAAGAGATTTGGGAAAAAGATAAAATTAGGGCAAAATCTAATTATTGTAACCCTTTGTGGTGAATCCCTGTGTAATCAAGTTTTCTATCGATGGTGGAATGGAGAGCTCTCTCTTCTCCAGAGTAGGTTATTTTAACCGAATTGGGTAAACAAATTCCTCGTGTTCTTTATCGCTTTTGTAGTTTTAGCTTTTGTGTTTAATTGCTTATTCCATTTTGTTTTGGTTGCTTATTCGTTTGCTTCACACACTAAGGATTATTGGTGTGGTATTCTTCAGATTCACAGCATTATCAATAGTCATTAAGATTTTTGGTAATTTTTAAGTACCGATTTACAATAGATCACTCATAAAAGCAGATTACCGCATAGCCGTAGACTTGCCTTCAAAACCAACCTACACATATTTCATGGAGCGTTAAAAAGAGAATGTTAAAGTGAGTGTTATCCGAAATACACTACCTATCAATTTTTTTTGGAGTACATAAACGAAATGACAAGGCTTCGTAAATTCACACACACAAAGTAAAAAGATTGGAGTTTGAACCCCGGTCAGTCGGTCACGGTGTTCGACCTAACAATTTCAACATTTCTGCTAATTAAGCTATAATTTAAGACGAAATATTCAGTAAATTAATAAATTAAATTAAATAGTATATAAATAAGCAGCTTTGAGAAGGATGAAGAACTGGTCTACTATGTGGTGGTTAAGCATTGTAGAGTAGCTAAGATAGAAAAAGAAAAAAAATTGAAAACAATAAAAGACAAATAAAAAAAGAGAGTAAATAAGAGATTTGTGACAAAGATAGATAGATAGACACTGTATGAGAAAGAAAGAAAAAAAGGTTGCAAAGCATAGTACTAATATACATACATAGTGAGAGAGAAATTTAGAGAAAGAGAAAGAAAGAGAAAGAGATGGTGGGCTCAGGAGCAGCATCAGATAGGAGCAAAGAAGCTGTTGGTATGATGGCCCTTCATGAGGCCCTCAGAACCGTCTGTCTTAACTCAGACTGGACTTACTCTGTCTTCTGGACTATTCGTCCTCGCCCGTATGATATCTCTCTCTCCCTCTCTCTCTCTCTCTCTCTCTCTCTCTCTCTCTCTCTCTATACAAAGTTTCTATCTTTTTGTCTCTATGTTTTGTTTTGTACTGTTTTCTCATCTGGGTCTTGTCCATTTCTTGCAGAAGAGTTAGAGGTGGTAATGGCTGTAAGGTTGGAGATGATAATGGAAGCTTGTAAGTGTTTGTCATGTTTTTGTTTTTTTGTTGATAAAGATTGTAAATTTGACGTATTTGAGTAATTAATGATAATGGGTATTGTTTTGATTGTAAATTTGTTGAGTTAACATAACATTTTTTTTTTTTTTTTTATGTTTGTGTTTTTTAAGGATGTTGATGTGGGAAGATGGATTTTGCCGAGGAAGAGATTGTGTTGGAGATCATATTGATGGTGGTGGAGAAGATCCTGTTAGAAAAGCTTTCAGCAAAATGTCCATTCAGTTGTATAATTATGGAGAAGGGTGGGTACTGGGTAGGTGTTTGTTGGTTGGTTTGTTTGTTTGTTTGTTACTATGTTGTGTGCTTATATTCTCTCTCTCTCTCTCTCTCTGAATCTCTCTCTCTCTCTCTCTCTGAATCTATGTGGATGGAGTTACTGTTGTTAACTATTTGAACAAACACAGCATCAAGCACACACACCTTGTTTGTTCTTTATACTATGTTGTGATTGGGTGTTTTTTGTTTTGGAATAGGTTGATGGGGAAAGTTGCATCTGATAAGTGTCACAAGTGGGTCTTTAAAGAACCAACAGAATGTGAACCTAATATCTCCAACTACTGGCAAAGTTCCTTTGATGCTGTATGCATTTTCAACTCACTTCTACTTCTATCTCATCTTTCACTTCTCTAAGGTCAAGTGTATATTTGGAATCTGCCAGAATCACGGTGATCCACCGTGATTTTACATAAGCTACTAAGTGTAACTTTTGGAAAATCACAGTGGCTCATAGCGATTCTGACATACCAAACATAAACTTAATGAGTTTGACAAAATCAAAGTGACACTAGTTTTATTAAAGTTTTAAAGTGTTGTTTTTTCTCAAAATCAGGAGATCTAATGTGATTCTGTCAAACTCGCTGTCAAATCATTCAAGGACTAATTAGTCTTTACTTATTTTAGACAAAATATATATTGAGATGGAGACTTTACATTATTAATTACTACATTCCAATCAAGTATTGTTATGATGAGTATCTAGCTATTTTGATGATGATTGATTTGAATCTCTTTTGATATTAATTGCAGCTTCCTCCTGAATGGACAGACCAATTTGAGTCAGGCATTCAGGTCAGAAAACAGAATCATTGTTACTAACTTTGATTTTCTTTGCTATATAATGTATTAATGGTCTAGCTCACAAGGATTTATTGTTTTTTTTTTTTTATTTTTCAACTCATTTTATTTGTTTCCTTGACCAGACCATAGCTGTAATTCAAGCTGGACATGGTCTTCTTCAACTTGGTTCTTGTAAGATTGTAAGTACATTTCTATCACATTTTTCCTTTCTACTCATCTATACTTTTCTTATATCCCCTCGGATCTTGAATATAGACAACCCCGTGTCTTAAATATAAGCAAAAAGTTAAATATATATATGTCATGAAAATGAAAATACATTTAACTTTTTGTTTATACTCCGTTTGTGGGGGACAAGGCTGATCCGTCCTTTTAATCTCCTAATACGTAATTTTATAACTTACTTTCACCATTTCAACGTAATTTGTATGAAAATGGATTCTTTGAAGTTGCAATGTTCTTGCATTCATGCGGTCAGTATATTAATGACCGTTAAAAATTCAAAATACCGAGCTTGAAATCTAGATTGTCTTGTCTTGATATGTTGCTTAGTGATGTGTTGACTGCATGAATTCAGCATATCTCAACCGTAGAGAATCTTGATGCAATTTGTATGGTTTCAAAGAATTTCACATATAAGCATGACAAAAAATGAAAAGGCAGCTAATGTTTGATATTCTTGGTATCAAATTTTCAGATTCCTGAAGATCTTCATTTTGTCCTAAGAATGAGACACACATTTGAATCATTAGGGTACCAATCTGGTTTCTACCTCTCACAACTCTTCTCATCAACAAGAAACACTTCATCATCAACTTCACTTCCATCAAAACCATCTTCAACCATTCCAATTAGGCCACCTCCACCACTCTTCAACTGGGGTCAAAGACCACTAACTTCTCCTTCATCAATGCTATCCTCACCCAATTTTCAACAACATGCAGCTAGACTTGGTTTTCCACAAACCAAAGATGAAACACACATGTTCCTCATGCCTCATGCATCATCGCATGAAACTCCGAGAATGGAAGACATGATGGGAGGAGGAGGAGGAGAAGGAGGCGAACATCATGAAAATGACATTAAATGGCCAAATGGTTTGTCTTTCTTTAATGCTTTAACCGGTCGAGCCGATGATGCTAAACTTTTGTTTAATCCAGATGGTTTAGGTGGAAAACAAGGTGATCATGATCATGATCATAATCAACATCATCACACTCTTGATCAAAATCCTAATTTAGATGGTTCAAATCCAAATGAGTTCTTGAGCTTGGATAGTATTAATCACCATGAAGGTGCTAGGAAAATGGATAAGTTTAAGAGGAGTTTCACTTTACCTACAAGAGTTGCTTCATCATCTTCATCAACTTCAATGGATCATCATCAACAGCAAGGTGTGGAGTATAGGAATTCAGAAGGTGGTATGTACTCAGATGTTATGGACACTTTTTTGGAGTGAATGTTGGTTAAGAAATTAATTAAGAAAGATTAGAATTTGTATTTAGGAAGTAAAAGCTAGTTATGTGTTTCTTTTTTCATGTGTTTGCTTTTTCCACTATTATTGTATCTGTGTTTTGTTATGTATTCCTTCTTAATGAGACTATTAATGATCATTTTGTTTCTTTCTTTTAGTTCAATTAGACATAAAGTTTACATGATGTCTTACTTACAATATATTTTTTTATTGGGTCATCATTGTATGATTGAATAAAAGTTATAGTAATTCTAGGACACTAATTAATCAAGTACTCCATTTAAATATGCTGAAAAATTAATCTTCGAGAGAGATTTCTATAATATATCAAATATGATCGTGAAAAAATTCAATTTTTTAATGTTACACATGAGTTTATTTAAAAGCAGGATAAAAAATTGTGACAGAAATTATTTAGTAACTAAAACTTGCAGAAAGTTTTCATAAAAACTAAACAAAATTTAAGATATTTATAAAGAAAAAAAACTTATTTATTTTTTGTTTTATAAACATATCTTATCTATTTTTTTTTTTTGACTTAATAATTTCTTCCACTTTAGTTTCCCAAAAAAGTAAATATTCAAGTTTTGGATTTGTCTTAGTCCATATAAATACATCTCATTCAATTTTAGTTCTTATTAAGTTCTTCTTTTAAGTTTGGTCACTATTGCTTGTTCTTTACTAGTAACTAGGTAGACAAAAACCCCAGTCAAAGAAAAGGGAGACAAAAACTTATGTTTGCACATGTTCCATGGACTTGTTACATGGCGTCCAAGTTGATGTTATGTGACATGTGTTGACCTAGATTTTTTCTATCTAGTGGAATAGAAAATAAGAAGGCAGAAGCAAACTTATAAAAAATTAGTAGGAACTAAATTTAAATAAGTTTAAATAAGATAAGATGTACAACTAAATTATATAATAACAAAAGACAAACAAACAATCGTAAGCGTTAAGACACGTTGTGATTAAATAAATATGATGTCGATATCAAGTGGAACAATGCTAAACTACTTCTAAGACACATGGCGAGTCTTTTAAACGACATTTATTTAAAAGATCGACATCTCTTAATTAACATATGTTTTTTCATACACATCAAATAATCATAAAGATGCTGACTGCATATAGTCACTGATTTGTGACTGCACAAAATCCAGATCCATAATTTGAAGGAAATGAATTTGCTGCGATAGATTCGTCTTGCAGTTGCAACTCTTATTTGTTCGATCTAAATGATTGGACGGGATCATTTAATTGTGTGAAATTAATTATATAAAATGGACAGTTGAAACTCAAATCATTGACCGTGTAAAATTAACTATAGTGGATCCGAGTCCATGATTTGCATCAATGCACCATATACTTTGGTGGGAGGGATACTAGTAAATTTATATTTGATAATAATTTCGTATTCCTGCAACTGTAAGACTAAATATTTAAAAACCTTGAAGTTGTTAATTGTTGGTTTGATTAATCTTTTCTTACTGCAAGTACATCGAATCAAACATTAATCTTTATCAATTATCAACTTGCCTTTTGTTATTAAATAGTCAAGGACAGAGTCCCAAATATACCCATGAGTATATAGGACAAAGCAAAAAAAAGTAAAAAGAGGGACCAAAAAATAAAGTAGGAAGTGAGATGAGCAAGCATGCAGCTGCAAGAATATTAGTACTGCAGCCTTTCCTCAGAAAGACCAAGCAATTGTGGGATCAGATATAGGGTACCTTTCTTTCTATAAGGAAATAATGCCAAAGGTACAACAATTTTTTTTGGTTCCAAACATAGTAAAGGACCTTGATATGCTGCACTTAGCAAATCTCTCTGAAGTTATGTGTTTATCATCGTTATTAGATGATCCAAATTTAAGGTTATAAAATAAAATTATGATTTTTTTTTTTGGATTATTTAGACATCATGACTGTCGGACTTCGACAAAATGATGCTTACTGTAAATCCAATTTCGAGTAATATATAGTACAATTAGAACTTGAAATTTAGAAAATAGTCACTATTTTGTGTTTTGAGGAGTAAATCATTAAATTAGTCTCCGACTTTATATGATGCTCTCAAATAGGTCCCAACAATTATTAATATTTCTAAAAGGTCTTTAACACTATTAAATTGTCAAATTGAACTCTATAAATTAGATCTTTATACTTTGACAATTTACAGTAGTATCAATTTGATCTCCATATTTAACAACTTACAATCAGCTTAGTCTCTAATATAATTTTAGAAGAACTATGAACAACTTACTCATGTTTTGGTTTATGTGGGTGATAGAACCAATGGGCTCAACCCTGTTAAATGGGCCTTAGGGAAATGTGATTCAATAGTTTTTTTTATAGCTTCTCTTCGGGCCCGTCCTTTTTTGCCCTTTAATAAAACTTTTGAAAATTTTTTTTTCTACCCCAACAATTGTCAATCTACCCCAACATTAATTTTGAATGGACGAATTTGCCCTCATATATAAACTAAAACCCTGAAGAAAAAAATTTAGTTACCGGAACACTTTGGAAAAAAGTGTTCTGATATGTAAATTTTTTTTTTTTACCTGAACACTTTGAAAAAAAGTGTGTAGGTATGTAAAATTTTTCCAAATTTATTTTTTGACCTACACACTTTGGAAAAAAGTGTTCAGGTATATAAAATTTTTCTAATTTTTTTTTTACCTGAACACTTTGAAAAAAAGTGTGTAAATTCGTCCATTCAAAATTAATGTTGGGGTAGATTGACAATTGTTGGGGTAGAAAAAAAAATTCCAAAACTTTGGTTTCTATTTCCCGAATTTTTCCTGAATTTGAACTAGAAAAACTTCGGTTTCTTCGTTTCGAATTTTTTTCAACGGCAAAATTGAAAATCCAAGGGGGAAAAAGAAACACGGGGCCCGAAGATAAGCTATCATAGTTTTTGTGGTAAATTGTGATTCGATCTTCTTTTTTGATTTTCACCACAGTATCCGGCCCACTAGACTGTCTAATCTGGTTTGAGGGTCAGTTATGACATTAAGTGGTTCCAGCCCCCTCTCGATCACAGTTGCGGGGGATCAAATCGTGGTTCTCCCTACCAAGTTCAGCGTCAATCACCATTGGACCAACTAACAACTGATTGTGATCCAGTCTTCTAATCCAACCCAAAGCCAATTTCTTAAATTAATATGAATACATTTTTTTATATGTAAATCTCGAATCAACTCCTATAAAGTGAGCAACTCATTTTAGAGTATAAAGTGATTAATTTTAGTCATTGATTAATAAGTTAAGGAGAATGTTAACATGTGCATATATGACACATGTTAAGGTAGTAAAAATAGAAATTATGTCTTAAAATTTGTGCATTTTTACTTTTCAAGCATTAAATGTCTTGTATCATTAAATGTTAATTTCTATATTAAGATACCTTATCATGTGCCCTATATGCACATGTTAACAAGACCCATAAGTTAAATGTAGATATTATAGATACTCCGTAATAAATCATGGAGTTATTAAAATAACAATTCTTGATTTTGTCGTAAATATTTAAGATAAATAAAACACTGCAAAGGTTGGTTAGAATAATTAGGCATGACAGTCCATAAATGTTAGCTCAACTGGCAGAAATTTCGAAATTGCTAGTGCCGGACGTCAGGATCGGGGATCGAACCTCGGTCACTCCACTTTGTGTGTGTGAGTTTTCAATGGCTTTTCCATTTTGTCTATCAACAAAAAAAAGAAGAGAATAATTAGGTATGGCAATAGAGCCCAACCTGTGAGTACCCATCTAAACCTGCCCGGACTTTGAAAGAGAAAATCCAAATTGACTGATTTTAGGTTTGAGTTTGAAATGATGCGATTGAGGCGAATAATGAGAACATTGATATCCACTACGAACTCATCCCGAATCTGCACCCCACTTATATCGAAATTATATTTTTCATTCATATCTTTATTTTTATTTTTAAGTTGAAAATTAAACAAAATGTTTTCTCTATTTTTACTTTTTTTACCTTGCTTTTTTAGAAAATAAATCATATTGTTGAAATAAAATATTACTGGACTTTTAGATTTTTTTTTTAAATAAAAAAATACCACAATGCAACCCAAATTCATGTGGAGGTGGGACAAAATGAAGATACCCGAACCTGTTGAGTATTTGTTTGTGGTTCTATTTTTTACCCCCTTTGAAAATTAAGGCGTGTATGGAAATACCCGAACTTTATGAGTTGGGGAGGACAAAATATGTTTCCGCACTACCCCATTGCCATGCCTAATGTACCTCAATTATGTCAGAAGTTTATATTTTGAATTTCACACATTTTTTTTAAAGTAGTTGAAATTCCATATTATTTTAAGATGAATAAGTGAAATGTCTTGGGTACGAACCAACTTCTGATGCGATGTTCTTACCAACTTAGCTAAAATCGCGGGACTTATATGCATATTATGGCCAAGAATGCCCATTATTCTAAAGTAAACACAAAAATTATCTATTTTTCTATATCAAAATTTTGGATGGGCTTTAATGAAGCTCAATTTGGGTCAGGCTAGCAAAGCTTTGGGAGACACATTGCTATTGGGTTTGGCCAGAGCTGAAAAAGAAACAACTTTATGGAAAATTTACTCTTACCCTTACAATTATAATTATACTCCCACATTTACCACCAAAAGTTTTACAAAGTTGAAAATAGTTTCAATGTTTACCGACGTTTTAGCCACGGTTTTCTCGTGGCTAAGATGTAGACAACAATTTTCCCATCACAATCCTTTGCCTCAAATTATGTGATCAAACCATAATCGGTATGATTTATAATCGGATGGCTGATATTTTAGATTAATCGAAATTATAATCCTTTGCCTCAATTTTCCCATCACAATCCTTTAAGCATGTGGTCAATAGTTCGATTAATGACTCATGGGTATGATTTTAGCTAAATAAATAGACTTATAATTTGGGCTTCGGCCCTCTTTCCCAAAAAAAAAGACTTATAATTTTTTTGACCTGCTCTATTTACAGAAATGGTGCCAAGACCCGGTAACATTTTTTTTTAGATAGACAAAATGACAAGGGAATTAGATTCCTTGCAGTTACAACACGCTAACACGTTGTAATTGATATCAGCCATCCAATTATAAATCAACGACTTAGATCGTTTTAACTAAAAAGACACAATTTTTAATTTAAACCATCCGATCTTAGATTGATGACCAAAATAGACATTGTCAAACTGCATGTATATATATATATATATTAAAGCAACACATCTTAATCCAATTATTACAAACTATTGAAAACTCACATACATAGAGTGAAGATATCGAAATTCAAACTCTATTCATAACACGAATCTTAATAATTTCGATATTTCTATCGATTGAGTTTCCAAACATAAAAAAAAAAAAACTTTTTTGACCGTGACTTGGGGGAACGCGTAAAAGTAAAGATGGAAACAAAGAGTTATAGTAGTAAGTTGGCGTTGGCTTAAAAAAGAAAGAAAAGAAACGCGGTAGAGTTGTCTTTTTCAACCTCACAAAAATGAATGAATCTACAATTAACGCCATAAATAAATAAATAAATAATTGAAATAAATTGTCTTTACCATCATCATCTTCATCATTCACCACTCAAGTCAAGTCAACTCAACTGTCTTCTCAAAACCAAACCAAACCAAACCACTCACTCATGGCTGCTAGAGACATTCTTCATAAGATGAAGGTATCAATATTCAATACATAGATCCTTCATTTCATGTTCCAATATTATAATTTAGATCACACACATAAACACTTTGTTTCATTAAAACTAAATGTGATTTTTTTTGTTACTAATTTTTATCAATTCATTCAATGGACTTGTTTTATTGGTTTATTTAGTAAAACCCATTAATTTTTCTTGTGTTATTTTTTCATTGTGGTTTTGCTCTTCCTTAATTTACGTTGACTTGTGTTTGACTTGTTCAAGTAAAGGTAGAATCTTTCAAGTTTCTACTAACCCCGATCTGTAAGGAAATATATTATTGAAATTGATTATGTATATTTGTTTCTGAGTTAGAAAAATATACTAGATTATGTTATTTGTTTATTTTTAAAATAGATATCAGTGTGAATTGTTCAAATTCAAAGGCAAGATTTATGAAACCAAGTGATTGAGCTCAAGTGGTCAATGAGTTCCTCCTTAGGATGAATTGTTCGGTAGAACCGAGTCGATTCCTAGGAGGAACAATACTTGGCCAGAATTTACTTACCTCTGGGCTGAAATCCGGATTACCAGGTCCCCCCATTCCTGGGAATCGGAGGGTTAACACAAAAAAAAAAGTGAAGGTTTATAATAGAACTAACTAGGTTTCACTATCTATATATTGGCTTTTGAATCCATTTTTGAAGTTTAGTTATTATCTTTTTGTGGTTTAATGTCTCTTGTTACCCTGTATCATCACCAACATGTACAAAATTACAAAACAATGATTTTAGAGTTCTTTATTTCGTAAAATAGGGTGTGTATACTTTTAGTAAAGATGTAATTTTGGAAAAGATATTTGCTAATTTTGCTAAAGTTATTTTGTTAATTTGACAAAGAGGGTGAGAAATTTATTGGTCATTTGATCAGAACATTTCAGTTTGTCTGTGGCCATTGGCCAGCGATATTCAGAACAAATGGATTGAATGCGCCTCCTTCTTCGTAGACATGGGACTGTGAGAAGGTCAATCACCTCCATATGTTGTTTGGCTGCATAACATTTCATATCATGGATACCGGTAAAAGATAGTGATATAGGGAAACACAATTAGACGAAATCTTTTTGTTTATTTGTAAGCTCCTTGAAGAGTTAACTAAGCATTAGAAGTTACTAGTAATTCAAAGATTTGGTTAATTCAATTTGGTTATATAATGTTCATATTTCTGTGGAGATGATTCAGTTAATTCACTTTTCTTATTGTATTAGACTCTTAGTGTAGTTGGGAGGCCTGATATTCTTTTCATTTAGCACGTCTTCTTACCCTTGCTTAGTATTCTAGGGTCTGTTTGGATTGATTTATTTGAGCTTATCTACTGACATATGCACTTTTGAGAATGTTTGGGAGAGCTTATGGAAAACGTTTATGCCATGTCCAGAAGCTATTTTCAGCTTATCTACATAAGCTCTCTATGACATCTTTTCACTTTATTTTATCTTTTGTTATAGAAATAGCTTATGCATACGCAGTTATATGATAAGTGTTTATGCTATAAACGCTTAATTAAACTGTTTCTCTTCTAGTCATTCTTGTGACAGTCATTTGACATTAGCACATTGCCTGCAGGAAAAAGTTGGGTTTGGTTTATCAGACCCAGATTCAGGGAAAGGAAAGAGCAAGATGTCGAAACATATAACTCATGGATTTCACTTGGTAAAGGGAAGATCATATCATGAAATGGAGGATTATCTTGTTGCAAGATTTAAGCAAATTGATAACCATGAATTAGGCTTGTTTGCAATATTTGATGGCCATGCCGGTCACAATGTACCCAACTACTTGCAGTCTCATTTGTTTGATAATATCTTAAACGAGGTAACTTCCCATTTCTGGTTACTTCTTAACTTATATGATTCATGAATTGCAGCTTCTCAAAATCAACTTGAACAATTCTTAATGTTAATTGAAGTCGCATGAACATGACGTCCAACCAACCTTTTTTTCCCATGTAGCCTGACTTCTGGAAAGAACCTGTAAATGCTGTCAAGCAAGCGTATAGTATAACCGATTCTAGTATTTTAGAGAAGTCAGGTGAATTGGGTAGAGGGGGTTCAACCGCAGTCACTGCAATATTGATTAATGGTCAGAAGTTAATAGTAGCCAATATCGGAGATTCTCGGGCTGTCTTATCAAAGAAAGGTGTGGCCAAACAACTGTCGGTGGATCATGAACCAACCACAGAACACGAGGATATAAAAAATAGAGGTGGTTTTGTATCAAGATTCCCAGGTACGGTATATTTTATAAGGTTTATAATTTTGCTTTATCTTATTAGTATGTGTGAATAGGAAAATTCGTACTCGAAATTGTAAGTATCGGTCAAATTTGTCCGCTATTTTTGCGAATTGACAAGTAAATACATGGTTGAAATTGTAAAATATCATTCAAAATATCCTTAAAAGACATAAATTTTGTAGGCAAATTAGTCTCTGGTGTGGCGACATTGATATGAGATCAACGTAGATGGGACGCATATTCAGTTAACGTTCACGTTATCTCTAACGATTAAGGTTAACTGAGAGACTATGTTGACTAACTTTACAAATTCAGGGATGTATTTGCTAAATCGCCAAAATCAAGGGCTATTTTGACTAATGTTTACAATTTTTTGAGGACCAATTTGTCTATTCACTCTATTAGCATTTTGCATTGGGTTGTTCGGTTGCGGCATTTGATTTTTCGATGTATTTATAATGATTTGCTTACTTAGAAAAAGTTTACTTAGAATAGAGACTTCGTTTCATTACTAATGATATAGCTTTTGCCATCAATTCAGGGGATGTTCCGCGAGTTGATGGACGGTTGGCAGTGTCGAGGGCGTTTGGTGACAAAAGCTTGAAGAAACACTTGAGTTCAGAGCCACATGTGACAGTGGAGAAGATAAATGATGATGCAGAGTTTATCATATTAGCCAGCGATGGATTGTGGAAGGTAAGTTTTCGATAAATGAATCATGCTGGAAGCACCTTGTGGATCGGTATTTGATGCATGCATGCTTATTTAACTTGTGCTCGAATCTGTTTATTTGTTTATCATTCCAGGTAATGTCAAATCAAGAAGCAGTTGATTGTATTAAAGATATAAAGGATGCTCGATCATCAGCAAAGCGTCTCACTGAAGAAGCAGTTAACAGGAAAAGCAATGACGATATCTCTTGCATTGTTGTGAAACTTCAGTGATCACAATTCTCAAGACTCATCAAGTAAACTTTGATCAATAAACATTCAAGTGTATCATATACTTTGTGTAATAATTATTAAGCTTAATAGCCATAAGACGGTTTTATTTTGCTGAGTTCTTCATACAAACTAACTGAGACAATGCTTTATTTGAAGACAATGTTGGAAAGATTGTAAAGTCTGAGTTTGTAGATCAAACTACATTTTATTCTGTGTGTATACAAGGAAGTTTGGTCAATATTATGTGGGGAACTACCCTTAACAGATTTTTTTGTTCTGCTGTAGACAAAGTGGTAAACGCTACAGAAACTTTCACGCAATTATTAGGTCTCAGGTTTGAATCTGGATGAATGTGTCCAACCTAAAAACATCGGTATTATTAGTTGAGTTATGACTTAACGACGGCGGTGATTGTTTTGGGATCCAGATTGCCTACAGTAACTACTTCACGCAGTAAGCAATCTTGGCCATCCAAAAACGGTTTTGATTGATCAGGGTACTTTAAACACAATTTTAATATCAGCCATTTAATGTTGATCGGACGGTAAAAAACAACTACTGGGTCAATGCAGTAACATGTAATCCATTTCCATTGTTTTGAAGCAACATAAGCCTATCAATCATAAATATGCTTACACAAAAGGGTAATGTTTTGTTCCCATTTTATCATACTAGATACAAATTGCTTTAGCCAACACAACAGATGCAGTGTTATCTAGCAGTAGCACATGAGATGTTATTCAAAGGGAAGTAAATTTCATATTTTAATTTATATTTTAACAAACAATAAAATAATAATCATTTACAAACTATTTTTTTATTTGGTTTTATATCATTATAAAGTAATTGTACCATGTATGATGCAAGATTGCAAGGTGATGATTAAAAAATGCTAAAAAAAAATAAGTAGAGTATACATGTAGCAAGAACGACTTTTTGCACCCCCCATTTTTGCAACTACACATTGATTTATAGTACTATTATATAGTGACTTTTTCCACCCCCATCCCATTTTTTAAGTTTCTTTGATTCAAGCAAGAGGTTGATACACGTTTTCTCTTATCTTGCGTTTTCAATTAGTCATTTTTTTCTTCTTAATTTCACTTTGGCCCCTCTAGTTTCTCAATTATGTGATTTCGAATCCCCTAGTTTCAATTGAGCGTTTTTTCCCTTAAATCCTACCGGCGTTTAGATTTTAAAATTCGAACATATATTTTTGTTGTTTGAATTTTAAAATCCAATATATATGCAGAGTTGCTCAATGTTGTTTTTTTTTTCTTCCCAATTTATCATGTTTTCTCTATGATTCATCAATGGATAGAAATGACGAGAATGCCTGTAAAATTAGGTGAAACAAAGTGACAACCATTGCCTCTACTTTGTGATTTGAAGAGTCAACTGAATGATCTTCTCAAATATGGTGATATGTGAAGGGTGGTCAATGTTGAGGATTATCATCCATTGGTTGACTCAGATTGACGTGTTCGGTTCACCAAAATGAAACTTCAAAACGACGAAAATTTGAGAACTATACTCTACATATTCACTCAATATAGTTCCAATGGACCAATCAAGTTAGACGTTACCCTGGTAAGATATGTGCATGCTATTGAAGTAAGTTTGATCCGTCTAAGGAAATTTGAAAAATTTGTGGCCTGCATGGTTGAACCCGATGAAGAAAGTATGTCTTGAATGATGTTACCGGATTTACTCATCTATTTTTTTTTTTTGAATCAGCATATATATTATAGTAATCAATCATGAGTATAAGACATACAAATGACGATAAAGAGTACAAAATTGCAAATAATTGCAGCAAAACAACAACACCGAATAAAACAACACCATTTAAAATCAAGGACACAATAACGTCCTACACAATCCAACTCCATCTCATGCTCAAAATGTTGTTGAATTGAAGCAAAAACAAAAAACTCCGATGAAAAAACGTCCTTGCCAAACCAGACCCTTCAGGGCAAAAAAACACTGCTGAGAACACACTCCATACAGATCTGAGCAAACTGCAACCCACCAAGACAACCGGCTCAATGGAGACCGTCAGAAACCACTGGTATAGACAAAAAATCTACATTACAATCTAATTGCGTGGCAACCGGAGAAGACTCGGGAAGAAATCGTTACTGTGGATATATTTACAATATTATTTATGGTAAATTAAGGCACGAAGGAAAACACACATAGATAGATAGATGGATATAAAGAAAGGAAAAAGCTTCATATAAATTGACCAAAACAGTTGCATTTTGCATGGCAAAACACACCCACAACCACCATAGATATATATATATATATATATATATATATATATTGGAAAATTTTCTTTCCTCTGGTCCTGATCCTTATTCTCGTAACATTGAAAAGATTTTATTATATGCCTTGGCTTATAAGCAACCAATCAAAGAAACCCGAGTGACAGAAAAGAGTAAAAACATGGTGAAAAATTTATGGATATTCATTTGAAATTAAAAATTTATGGATATTCTCGTGACCAGAACTACTACTTTTAATGTTCATATGAAGGTTTCTAAAATCACCATCATTAATTTCCTGCCCTTTGATTCTAGTACTCCTTCCTTCATTAAAATTTCCGGTATTGCTTTTACGACGCCGTTCATTGTGTCTCGCTAAGCGTTTTCGGCAACTTCTTTTAGCTTCATCAAACTCTATAAGCTCATGGAACCTGCACACAATAATCATAGGTTTCTAGTAAGGTGAATGCAATTAGATTGTGATCTTTCATCTTTGATTGTCTCAATTGCTATTGCAATGTTGTTATTTTTTTTTTAAATGACAAACTAGGATAGTACCCGTGCGTCCGCACGGGTCGCGCCTGCGGCGCGTTACTTAAGTCGTCGGCTGCACTAGTACCTACGGGTACGTCAGGATCTGATTGATCATGAACCGTAAGGTGATGCTCTTCGCGAGTCCCAGCATACCCCTAGTTGAGAGTCTTATCTCACCTACGTGCTGCTAATCCCAAGAAAGCATCATAATGAGAAAAACAAATCTGTAAGAAGTACAAAGACCCACCCCAACCACCTAGACATACTACTACACACAACACAGCACAACTATGAACTTGGAGCTATGAAGTCAGAATTCGTAGTACCCACACGAGTACATACAATAAGAATGTGGGGACATATAAAAAAAAACTCACTATACAACGAGCTAGATAGACTACTTGACGAAAAAACAAAATTTTAAATTTAATATCATGATTGAGGCATAAGCTAAAAAATAAGATAGGTGACCATGAAGCTTCTCTTTATTTAAGGAGGACATACATTTTCATTCAAAATGTAAAAATTAAAATAGTTTAAAAAAGATATTTTGGTATGTAAAATAAAACGTGTAAAAAAATCTATAAAAAAGGAGTCCAGAAGATGTGATCCTTTGACTATCTACAACCTTATCTCAAATATATCGGTTAAAGTATATTTAAAACAACCCAAGTACTTGTAAAAATAAATCGAATCATCTCTTCCTTTATCCAAGGAAAAGTATTTATAGTTCACATGGTCCAATCATTGATCCTAAAAATTTCTACAATAAGATTAAGTAGGTTATGGGCACAATTTGATCTCTTTTCCATGATTATACTATTTAATTACTCAAATCATTTTCCTAGAATTTAGGAAGAATACGAATAGGAATAAATTTCATTTTTAATGTTTAACTTTTATATTAAAAAAACAAATTTTAGAATAGGATCCGTGTTGTAAGATGCATATCCGAGAGTACCTCGTAAGTATGATGTCTGATATATATCTAAAACAAATACTTCTCTTATTTTAGGGTATATGTACTTCATAACTTTATAAAATCATTACGTTGCAACTACAATTGCAGTTGCAAATCGCAAAAACCGTGAGAGTAATAGAAGAAACAAACAAGTGTGCCATCTATACATACTACATACAATGCATTTGTTTGTTGATTCATCCTTTTCTATTTTAGTGACATAAAATTTGTATTGTTTCTGATGTAGTCTACTGATTTAAATGAATAAAATAGAATCTTTAGTGAAAAGTGCTTATATATCAAAATCAATTCAAACAAACATAACAAACTTTAGATGTTACCTGCTACATTGTTGGCAAAACCTCTGCCTCAACCCTGCAACCATAACATAAGGTACCTTAGAATGAACCTCACAAACCTTATGGCGACGATGATACCTTTTCGTAAAAGTTAAATCAGTTTCACAATTTTCTGCTTGACAAATAGGTGTTGAAAATCTTCCACCTCTACTTGTTCCTTTTCTTCTACTCACACAAACACTTTTCTTTTTCTCATCTTCTTCAACACCAACATTTTCATCCTCTTCTTCTTTCTCTTCACTTTCTATTTCTTCAACTGATGTTTTCGGAATCCCTAAAGTATTACTGCTAGCTTCCATTGTATATGTTAATGTTGTAAGGAATGAGAGTAACAAGGGAAGTTTATAGAGAACAAAAAAATATGAAGAGCTTGCATTCGTAGTAGTACATTATGGGTGTGATACGATATAAATACATGATACGATGCATTTTTTAAATTTAGATTAAAAAACGATTACTCAAATATTACATCGGGGTAATTTGATCTCTCCTTATATTGAAAAAATATAATAAAAAATAATAGTTGTGATCGAAACTAGCTTAATAGATGTATTTCTATTTTTAAATTGTCGAAACAAAATGTAAAAAATATATTTTTAAATTTAAAAAAACCTTGTGTCATCGTATCATGCGTTTATTTCAGCGATTGAAGTTTTATCTCACGGTATCATACTCTATTTTTTTTTAAATGGATCATGTTAATATGTACTCTTAAAAATACTTCAAATAATAATAATAATAATAATAATAATAATTTCTTAAGTAAAATAAATTTTATCTTTTATAATTACTCAAAGATTTTAGAAAATGACAATTTTCATAATTTTCTTCCTCTTCTTTGTTTTAAATATGTAACAAAGTAATTTTGATACTTCTGAAGTACGTATTCATAATTCAAGCGTAATCCTAAACTAAAATTGTAAAAATAAAACAAAAAGAAGTGGATGGGGGGGGGGGGGGGGGGGGGGGGGGTGTGTGTGGACCGCTGACTCAATTTTTGTTAATTATGTGCTTTTCCTAATTAGCGTGACAGAAGGGTATTGAAGTGTTGCATGGATAATGGTTTTGTCTCGAAATAATGTATCTTTTTATGTGGTTTCTAGGTAAAAATTCTGACTTTTTGTTTCTTTTACGAGTGAGGTATTCACTCTACTTTATGCTAAAATCAATAAAGTTTGTTGGGGGTGTCGTCTTGGATCTCAATAGGTCAGGAGGATTGGATGATGGAGGCCATCTTCTTGCTTTGTCATACTTGTGGTTGATCCTTACCTCTTTCTTCTTAAGGGGTTTTCTTCTTCTCGCGGTGGTTACTTTAAGGGTTTCTAGTTTGTTGGTGGTGTGCCTCCTTGTAGTTTTATTTGTTTATTTATTATCTTGTTTTACTTTATAGATTGTTGGGTTCTACTAGAGTACATTTCTGGGATCTTTTTGTTTTCTTGAACTTTCTCTTGTACCTTTTTGCGTTTTTTATATTTATATAATATAGGCTTTAATGTATTTTTGATCCCCCTATTTTGAAAAACTTGAACTTTTGATCCCGCTATTTTAAAAGCCAACTTTTTGATCCTCTATTTTGAAAAATCTGAACTTTTGATCCCCTATTTTAAAAGTCAATTTTTTTATCCTATTTTCGATTTTTCTGAATTTTAGTCCCCGAATTCAACTTGGTCAAATTTTTGCTGATATGTTAAGCTCAATAATGACGTCACACATCATTAATGATGTGTCAATTTTTTTTTTTAAATCAAATATTTTAAAAGTGTTAAAACAATAAAATAATTAATGATAATTAAAAAATAGTAAAATAAATCTCTTTACATTATATAATAATAACTAAAATAAACGTCTTTACATTATTATATAACTAAAAATCAGTAAATTACTCAAAGATTTTAGAAAAGCAAACACTGGTTCCCAAATCGTATGGAACCCTAAGAAATCAGAAACACAAATAATCACGCCCGTGTTAACATCTTTCGTCATTGTTCGCTCTCTCTCAATCGTTCATTGACTTTGTTCTCAATCGTTAATATTTTTTTGGATAATTTACTGATTTTTTATTATATATATGTATAGAGGTTAATTTTACTTTCTTTTTTTTAAAAAAATATTTTATTATTTAATACTTTTAAAATATTGATTGTAAAAAAATTAAAGACATGAAAACGTTTTGTCAACATGGACACTGCCACTTCATTAATAAGCTTGATACATCGGCAAAAAATTGACCAAATTGAGTTCGAGGACTAAAATTCAAAAAAAATCTAAAATAGAGGATCAAAAGTTCAAGTTTTTCAAAATAGGAAATCAAATATTCAGATTTTTCAAAATAGAAGATCAAAATGTATTAAAGTCTATATAATATATTTACCATTAAAAAAAGCCAAATAAAGTTAAGTTTGAGTCTTAATTCTTAGTAATGGGAAGTGGGGGATACAAAATTGGGATGTTGAAAGTGATAGTAACGCCGGATAACTTCATGCATCTTGTGGTGTAAATGTAATCATATGCTCAAGGGGTTACATACTTACATATTGAAAGAGGAGGATTTTGTCTTTTGTTGTTCTTTTTATTTATTGATGATGTCATATGACTTCTAATGTTTTTTCATGCTACAAATAAGCGATCTTATATGTACAATGAAATTAGGGCATGTATCTGTTTCTCAAAAGAAATTGAGGTATATGGTATTAAAGTTTTGAAATTAGGGGGAGTATAATTATAGATTATATATACACCAACAATGAATTCGTCAAAGTGGTAAGAATCTTACTCTCCTTAAATATGTGGTCAGAGATTCGATTTATGGCTCATGCGTATGAATAAAATTCAGTTGGGAGGAGATAAACCCACCCATAAATTCCTTGCCGGAGATTAGTTATTGCTAATGATGGTGAAAATTTCGTACCAATATCATAGTCATTCCAAAAAAAATTATAGATGTATACATTTTCAAAATTTGAAACATTGATCACAATTCCTCCCATTGGTTTAGGTAGTCACAATCTTGTCTTGCGGTGTATTTTGGTTGGTGTTTTTGAGTTGAGTACTAACTGTACTGTTCTTATCCTTGTGAATATTTTTATTTTATTTTTTCATTACAAATAAAATATTGGTGAGGTATAACAAGTGCAGAGATAAGACATGTATTCAAATATAAAAATCCAAATCAACAAAACATATACAAAGGTAAACCTTGTGATTGCAAATAATTTCAAATAAAGCAAGACAAGTTATTCCACCAAATGCACCTAGTATAATGTTGCATATTTTAATAGCACAACATGCAATTCTCCTCTCTAAAAATGTGAGTGACTTTAAAATATATTTAAGAAAGAAAATGTAGACAATTTTCTCCATCTATTATGAAGAGTCGTGGAATAATGTGAGATTGCGAGATTGCTCTAATTAAAGTCTGTGTAATAAGTTGTGAATCAATTTTTAGTCAGAAATGATGTCATCCCTTATTAAAAGCAATTTCAATGACAAATAGCTCCCATGAACTCATCATGAAGAGGAAAGGAGGCGAATTGGCTAATTAATTAAGTAATAGTTGATTAGGAAGGTGTATGAATCAATTAGGAGTAAGTACACTCAATTAGGTATATGAGATAATCGATTAGATGGATAATAATAGTTTTTGTGTCTGAAGTTCGGTCAAGAAGTAAATAATACCTAACTAAAAATTATTTTACCCAACAATTAAATCCGTGTTCTCCCAAATGAATTATCATTTGATAAAATTTATTAACCACTTAATTCATATTACTTGATTGATAGATAACATCAGCTTGGAAACTTTTAACCTAATGATATGTAATAATTAAGGTAGAAAATGTTAATCTAATGGCATATGGATCCTACTATCTCCCATTTTATTACTTCACTTCTTAACTCTCTAAGTAAACATCTAATAATTAACTAATCCTTATATTTTCCAAAGATAGAGAGCTTAGCCAAACCACTATTTATGTGGTCTTTACATGATCAAGCAAACTACTAGGCTACTAGCACTAATGCACTATGTTTTCAAATGATGGCAACACTCTTATCATTAATTCCTTTTGTTTGTATTTAAAAGCATCCTTAAATTTTAGACCGAAAAAAAAGCATCCTTAAATTATGCAATGTAGTTTGCAATGTTATTTGGTAGTATGTGATATATGTTTGTAAGGTGCATTTTTTTTTTGGGTTTACTTGTAAGGTGCATTTGAAAGCACGTCCCTATTAATATGTAACAAATGTAAATTTAAATAAAAACAAATGAATGTACATTTAAATAAAACAAATGAATTTTAATATGTACAGATGATGTTTGGCCATAGATGTATACAGTGTCCAATTAAATTTTGTAGGCCATTAGAATGAATGAATGATAATGTTACACGATGTTTTCTCTTTAGGTTCTCATGGTTCTTTTTCTCCCTGAATTTTGCTTTTTTGCCCTTCAATAAAAACTTCGGTTGCTACGAACCGAATTTTTTTTGCCTTGAAAAAAAATTCGGTTTCTGTTAACCGAATTTTCCCTGAATTTGAACTAGAAAAAACTTCGATTTCTGCGAACCAAAGTTTTTAGCAAGGACAAAATTGGAATATTTGGGAATATAAAAGATAAATAGGAGACCTAGAGAGAAAACATCATGTTACACCCCTCCACAAATTCTTAAAAAATATCCTACAGGCTATCACTCTTTGATTTGGTCCCTTTTTTGCTTCATTAATTTCCCATAATATCATTTGTTTGCAGGTCATGCATGAAATATAAACGAAAGCCTAACTGGCCCAATTCAAATACAAGGGCCATTGAAAAGTGTGTTTGCATTTGTTGTGGTACCAAGTTTGAGTGGTCCTTTCCCTAAAAAAATGGTTTAGAGTGGTCCTTTGTGTTTTTAGTTCTTTGATGTATTAAGGTAGGAGAATTCTATTGTCAAAAAAAAAAAGAAAAAAAGATAGGAGAATTCTATTGAAAGGACAAAGTAAGAAGGGGCAGTGCAATAAAAACAGCTAGCTGCTTATGTTTGGTGATCATAAAGATAAGAGGCATTACAAAGTTTCTATCTGGTCAAGGTAACATGGAATTTGTTGCTGGTCCTTAGCTTTTGTAACCTGTGATGACCAATGACATTAAATCAAAATATTGCTTCCAATGGCACACTTGTATAGTATATATTTTTTTCTCTCAAAGTTAAAAAGAGAATAACAGATATCAAAGAATGTTTATTAGAAGTACCGGTAAGAGTACTCTCAAGACCCATATTGCCATATTAGCATACTATCAAAGAATCTTTATTAAAAGTGCAGGTCGTCTCAAATATAGAATTAGCACAAATGAAATCTACCTGATTAATCCTAACAAACTATCATGTCCGCAAGCATCAACATAGGTTAAAAAATAATGAATGAACCAAAACGCATGAACACGCAAACAAACTGAGCCATATGTTGGAGGAACCAAAAACGGGTTTAGAAGAACCAACTTCCTTCGTGAAATCCAACTTAGCCTTGAAAAACGAACCATGATCAAATAAAATAGGGAACCACCACGCCGGAGGTTACCCTTTAAGGGTTGAAAGTTGAAACGAAGAGTGAAGATAATCACACTTCGTCACTTCAACAACTGCCAGAGTCTACATCATTAAAAGAGGAGGCTTTGGATGTGATTGGGAGGGTGGTGGTAGCTGCGGTGGTTGAAGGCAAAGAGTTATACAACGGTGGTGAAGGAAGAAACAAAGGGTTTTGGGAGGAGAAGTACTTGTATAGTATATTAATTATAAGGTTAAATAAATTTTTTATCCTCTTGAGGTCTGAGGTTCGATTCTCTCTGATACCAATTTGAGTGGGTTAATTTAGTTTCTTAAAAAAAAGTTTTTCACCACTAAATATATCTGGAAAAAAATAATTTAATGTTTAGTGTCATATATCATTATTAATTAATTTGTTGTTGCTCACTCTAAGTTCTAATTTGACTTGGCAGGCAAGCATAGATCATGGTGTTGGATCAAATGGAGATCAATGTGGAAGATTCACATTTAATGGAGAAATTGTGAATTCAAAAGTGAGTTGTTAGTTCGTTCGATATGATATATAAGAGAGGTGATTCACATTTTTCAAAACCAATTTTTTAATAAAAATAAAGGGGTTCGTTTGATCTGTAAAATATAAATACTTAAAAACAGAACAAAACTGAATAGCACGAGACAAACGTTTAAGGGGACTAGGATTCCATGTTGTAGAAAACCACATTGTTTTCACGCAGTTTCGAATTTGAACCGTTAATTACAGACCGGACAACCTAGATTGATGCGATAGTAAAATCGCATGAAACAATCTCGACTACACAGTTTTGAGCGGATAGTTGTGATCCAAAACTGTGTTAAACTTTTGTAAAAAAAAATATGGCTTAATTAGTAAAATGGTCCCTTAAAGACATTTTTGGTTTCAGATTGGTCCCTTAAAGAATAAAAGGTCCAAATAGGTCCCTTAAAGAAAAAAAGGTCCAAATAGGTCCCTTAATTAAAGACATCTCCGTTAATCAGTTTGGTCCCTAAAAAGATGTCTAAATAGGACCAAACTGATTAACAGACATGTCTTTAAGGGACCTATTCGGACTTTTTTTCTTTAAGAGACCTATTAAGACATTTTTTTTTAAGGGACCAATGTGAAACCAAAAATGTCTTTAAGAGATCATTTTAAGCCAAAAAAATATACTACAAAAAATGAAAGTTGAAAAAGATCATCCCTACGACCCTACACCATTTTTAGTGATGAATTTGCTTATGATGAAACACACTTCTTGAAAATAATTCAATTGACATTAATTTATTGGCTCTTTATTCCCAAACAAACAAAGACTAGAAAAATCACATGCATATCCAACAAAATGAAGTAGAGCAAAATATTTAACTTCCATATTTTATCTCTTATAAGTTAGTATACTATATAGATATAAAATTCAAAACAAGAAAAAAACATAGGATATATAGGATTAATACCCTTATTAATTAATTTCTATATAATTCTATATATATATTAACTATAACTGAATCTTATCACATCCATCTCCAAGTTGCCCTGATAAATCTTCACTACTTCTATACTCCACAGTGTCTACAATATTCATATCAGCTTCAGCAGTTGTTGTATTTGTCACTAATTGTACAGTTTTCTTTGTTGCATCCCAAGCTGTGTCCCCACTTTCCTTACCTACCACTTCTTCAACACTCCCTAGCACCTCCCTTGCTTTATCTGACCCTTGATTTATTGCTCCTACTATTGGATCACCACTCTGAATTTAAAAAAATGCAAATATTTATCAGAAAATAAAACAAGGTAAAAAAACCTTACACATATTAGAGTAAATCAACATTTTAGGGTGCATTTGATGATCTGCCAAAAAATAAGAGACAAGATGGAATAAATTTAATTGTATTGTATTTGATTTTAAAATTGTTCTTGATTATAGTTATTTTATATTGATCTGTCGAGTCCTGATCCTTAAACTAATAAGGTTTTAAGTGATATCAATTTAGTCATTTGATAAAAAATATAACACTACTAAACGTTCATCAAAACCATAAATCCATAATATTGTTTTAAATATTGTTTTTTTTTAAAAAAAATACTAAATGAAATAACATTGTTCAATTTTAAGAGACTAAATTACTATTTTACAAATTTGAGGGGTACTTACTTGAGTGTGCACATGAGATTGTTTAGCAATTGAGAAGTTGCTAACTATAGCAGCTCTATAAGGACTAGTATTTGATTGGAAATTTTTGACCAATTCTTTATACTCCACAAGAAAGTTAAATCTCTTAGCCATATTTTAGTGTCTATATATGTTTAAATGGATAATAATATCTTTTGATGTCTAAGTATGTGAATTAATGTAGGCTACCTTAGCTTATATAAGAGAGAAAGAAACTATCTTAGGATGAATAATAAAAAAAATGGAATAGGTCGAATGGTGTTGTGACACGTGTTGGAAGGAAAGAAATGTGTCATGAATATTGAGGATTTTGTAACACAACACGTTCGTACGTTGTCACGAAGGTGAAGACTATTGGTTGCGTGACACATGTTAGGCCTTGCTTCGTGAAATAAAATTTAGACAAAAATAATGTAAACATAAAGGATTTGTACCATGAATCTTTTACTTTGTCTTTGCATGGAAAACAGCGTGAGATTGTCCACTCATGTCACTAATTTAATCAGCTTATTCGGTGTAGAACGGTTCTCATTACGTTAGATTGCATCAATATCAATATGCTCCATTAACTTTCAATTTGAAAATTGTCTTTTTTTTTTTTTTTTTTTTCCTAAGTAGTCTAATGACAAGACTCACATATATAAATATGGAGAAACATGAAATTTGGGGTTCGAACTCCGTCACTCCAACAATATATTTGGTAGTTATCATTTGAGCTACACTTATGAGTTAAAATTATCTTTTTCTATGTCCGGTTAAAATTACAAAGGATTCATTGTACACATGAGTCTAGCATTTTAGATACACATTAATTAGATAAATTAGTGTTTAGTGTTTAAGACTTAGAAGTTAACAAATATGACTACTAACTCTATGTGCAATAATGAAAATGATCACACGAAAACTGGCGATCTATGTCTCACCCAGGTTGCTCTAAAATTCTATCCCAGCACCGCTTCACTCGATAGCAAGTGAGGAAGCGAAAGCGAATGAAAGATAAAGCCCTAACTAACCGAGAATGAAAGAAGAGACGTTTTTCCCTAACTTTAGTAGAGGAATGTAGTTATAGGGAATGTAACTAGTTTCCCGACATCTTAAGGATGAACTCTTTTTAGTAAAAACTTTTAAATATAATAAGTAGGATCCTTATGTAAGAAATATAGTTGTAGCATAAGATAAGCCTGATAACATAGACAATTTGATCATGATTTTATGTATGGAATTAATTATGGGCCTTGCGCCATATTTAAGTATATAAAATTGCTCTTTAGGCCCAGTGCATTGCTCCCAGGCCCCCCAAGCTGACGAAATTGTCCCTAAGATGATTTCGGTAGTTAAGATCCGAACCAATATCACTTCGACAGATAGAAACCGAAACGCTGCTAAGTGCTGAGCAATAAACAGACTCTGTGTTCCTTTCTTTTTCCCCTTCATCTGGTAATCTCAATCCGACTTTTGAAGTGTATTTTTTAACAAGTCCAGGAACGAACTGTTCAGCAGTCCAGAAAAACGGTAAGAAAGCTCTAAATTCATGGAAACCCAAATTTATGGAAAACAAATCGCAAATCAATAACTGTCATTAGAGACGATGATGACCGTTGAGATGAATCTAACAACTTCGTGAGTGTATAGGAGAGAATATCCACTGTAGGAGGTGTACAATAGTTATCGTGTTTGTTACCATTGACTTGAACGAAAAGCCTCCGTGAAGAAGCGATTTTAGGCTGATCCCAAAGCATTTGGGCAACGTATATTGGATTTTGGTCGAGTCCCGAACAATAAAACTTTGTGTTGTATTTCACTTTCGTAGAATTAATTAAGAATGAAGCCATTACGCTCTACAAAGCAATTCCACTTTCATTCTTACGATCTAGTTACTCTTAACTAGGGATGTACGCTGGTTCGGTTGGGCCGGTTTGGCCTAATCCGTTACCCAACCCGTTCAATATTTATTGGGTTGGGTTCGCGAGTTGTTCATAAAAAAAATTTTAAAAAAAAATTGATAAAAAAATATACTTTTTAAAAACTTCTAAAAAAACCTATAATACAATTTAAGAATTTAACACAATTGTGACACATTTTTAACACTTAAATTGAATAAAACACGCCGATTTAACTTCAAATAAAAATTTATCCTTAATCATAACACTTAATAAATTAAATAAGAGTAGCAAATTTCCAAAAAAAAAAAACATCATTATCATGACGGGGTTGGGTACACGGATTCAAAAACTCAAATCTAATACCCGAATCGGTTGCTTGTGGTAATGGTGGGTTGAGCCGGATTCTACCCGCAAATGAACGGTTTCGGGTAAATAATTGGTTAAATTGGATGGGTCGGCGGATTCATGGATTGACCCGCACCCTGCTCTTAACTAAAGAAATATTTATTGTCAAGTACTTACAATAGCTAATACTTAGTAACCTATGAAGCACGGACTCCGACACGGACACGGCGACACGACACAGACACGGCAACACCGTTAATGTAAAAAATATAGGACACTGACACTACTACATATTTATAAAAAAAGATATAAATTGAGAATCAAAATATATACACGTAAATATAAGTTGAACAAGTTATTACTTAAAAAAAAGTTTTAAAATAAGATATAATAAAATTTTACCTTTATTTATCCATCCTATAAAAAAAACTATAAATATTGTTGTTTCGACCCATCTTTAACTCTTGTAGATATGCATGATATATGCATAAGGAGAGTATAAGTAAAGAAAAAACAAATTTTTTTGGCACACTTGTCCGACACGTATCGTGTGAGTATCTTATAGGTGTCACACATCGATCAAAGGAGTGTCAAAGTAAAGAAAAAATTAACTTTTTTTGGACACCGGTCTGACCAATCAGACACGTGTCGTATGCGTGTTATACGAGTATCGGACACCGACACGTGTCACGCCTAATCATAGAGGCTAACTAAAGGAGTATCAACTTATTAGAAAAGTTCTCATCAAATCATATTAATAAGGATGGTCATGCAAATACATTGTGAAAATCAAAAGCATTTATAATATATGTTCTAACTTTTATAAAATTAAACCACTAAATTTTTAACTAATTAAAAATCATCAATTTTTTCTAAATAAATATTAAACCACAAATAAGTCATGCTTTCCTCCTTAATTATCGGTTCCTCGTGCACTAACATTTTGACTATGAAAATTAACATTGTTGCATTAATTAATTCAATCCCTTTTCTTATCATCATCATCATCTCTATTAATAGCCTTGTGTTTAGCATCTTGAGCTGCCATCCAAGCTCCATCCATGCTATCTTTGGCAGTATCTCTGACAATATCTCCTTCTTCTTCGGCTTTAATTGGACCCTCTCTTGCTGGATCACTTGTCATAGCCCTATCTTCTTCCTTTATTCCTTTGTACATTCCCTCCATCGTCACACCCCCATCATCACTATTTGCTTCTGCCACCGCATTACTACCCTACAACAATTTAATTTCATTATTAAGATTATATTTCACTTCATTATATGTTTAACACATTTATAATTATTATTATTTAAATAGACAAATAATTAGTCATATAGTAACACCACTAATAATATTTTATATTAATTTATAGAGGAATTTGAAAACCTCTATTTCTTGAATATAGGTTAGAATACCAAACTTTTACTGCATAGTATAATCTATGTTGTGAACCTACTATAATTTATAACATGTAAGTCATAATAATTGTGAAAATTTGCATAAATTGGACCAATCACGTTATCTACTTCAATTGAAGTTATAGCCAATTATATATATATAAACACCAATTTTGACTGAGACGTAAAAAGATGCATATGTTCCCAACTTTGAAGTCTATAATAATTATGAAAAGTTGCATAAATTGAAAGAGAAGGGTATATATATATACTTCGGCACGTTCATAAGCCGTGGAAAATGAAGCTGTGGAAATTATGCGAGAAGATGTATACATAGATTTGGTAGCAATGTGGATTGTTTTCTTAGTTAAGAACGACATGGCAATTTTGCAACCTTAATTAACACTACAACCTCGTATTCTTTCTTTGGCTTAATTAGATATCTCAATGTTACGTTATGCTACTTGATTCATATTCATAATATATATTGAAGAGTTAATTAAACGGTGAAAGCAACGTGTACAGTGAGTGTCGTCTTTGAGGTTTCAACGACACGTTAACAGGGTCCAGTTTGACACGTTTCGGGTACGTGTGTTATTCACCATTTGCTCACTATGAACCCAACAATTAATTGAACTACTTTTGTAATTTTTAAAGACCACTTAGAGTTACTTTGGTAAAAATAAGCTATAAACTAGCTGATAGCTGAGTTAATTGATAGCTGAAAAGTTAGCTTATAGCTGATAGCTGAAAAACTAGCTAATTGAAATTAAAGTGTTGTCTACCAAATATATTTTTTATGTAACTTTTTGGTGTAACCTCTAATACTAATCTCTATATTCAATTTAATTCCCTTTCCTATTTTTGTTTCTGCAAAACCTGTAACATAAGGGTTCGTTAGTTAACCTGCGAAACCATGCACAATTCACTAGCTATCCAGCGAAACATCTTGTGATTCGTTGTTTAAACAACAAACACCTCTTAGACCAAAAATCTATAGGTCTAGATGATGAACTTTTGAATAACAACTTGAAATTAAGATAATAAACAATAACATAAATGAAAAACATAAATTTAACAAAAACAAATGAGATTACTGATTAGATAAATTAATTAGTTCATCGTTCTCGGGTTCTACTATGCACGCCGTGATTTCGTCAAAGGTCCTCAAACGAATCAAGCTTGAATAAATCTCACCAACGTCGCGTCTAAATCAATCAGCCCCTTTGTACTATCCTTCGGACAATACTTTTTTCAAACCATGGTGTTATTTCATCCGGAGGCATGACGTGTGCAAACGTTGGAGTTGAGTTAAAAAACTGTTACTCACTACATAATCAGTGAATTGAGTTCGCTACTTATGTAGTGAGGCTACTTACTTAAGTAGCGAGAAAAAAATTATGGTCATTTCGTAGAACACGTGAAAAAATAATAGAGGATGCGAAAAGAAAAACTTTACGTTAAAAGCTCCATTATCTTATGATAATGTGTCGGAAAGGTTTTTTTAAGTTAGATTCGATGCATCTCAGCAAGTGATCTTGGGCCGCAGAAAAGGTATGTGCTCTTGTGGGCTAGAAAGGCCTTATGTTTAGAAAATTGCTCTTTAGACCTCCCACATTGCTTCTAACCCCCAAAAACTTGAAAATATTCTTGAATTTGGTTCCAATTTTCTATGGAAGTATGGAACCTATGTTCCGAAAAAAGATTAATTTTGGAACCTATATTATGCAGTGTTCAAATATGCTTTCTTATGATTCAACACGATTTTATAGCAACTAGCAAGTGCGAGTCTTGGACCAAGAAAAAATAAATAACAAAAACGAGCTATGTTGAGTTTTTTTATCAAACTATATTTGGACTTTACACTAGTTCAGTTTGCCTATTCTTACCCTTATAATCAAAATCTAAACTAGCACTAGTTAGCTTTCTCTATTTTATTTATAAAAAAAAATTAAAAAAAAAAACTATTAGTCCGATGTAAATTAGGTCCTACACCAACAATAGATTAATAGTAAGAGATTTGAACCTCTTAAATAAATGGTAAAATATGTAATCCCTAATTTTGAATTATTAAAAAAAAATGGTTGGGATAAATAAAATACAACTTACATGTATTTTGAAAATACACACAAAGCTTATATAAAACACACACACAAATCATATAACACACCTTATTTAAATATCAAAATTTTGATGTAAAAAATATCATGACTCATTTTCAATGCACCGTTTTTGCCTCCATCTTGCACCATGACCATTGTGTTAATTTTCTAACTATATTTTCTCCTATACAACTCTAGTTTCAAAGAAACATCAATCCAGAGGAGGAAATTTCCTAATCCTTAACATCATTCAATGATGCTTTCTACTTTTTATTTATTTTTTATAATAAGCTTCTACTTTCCTAGATGATAACGACTTCACCAATATCATTTAATAATTTGTTTCTATAAAGTTTACATGTTATTAAAATATGGGTCATGCTAACCAGTGCCCCCGGGGCACTGGTTAAGGAAACCAAAAAAGGAAATTTTAAAATTAAAAATAATAATGTTTACACTTTCGAGGCGTTGACCGCACAAACTTCAATGTAATATTACTATATTTGGTTCCTTAAACAATGCCCCGGGAGCACTGTTTAGCATTTTCCTTAAAATATAAGTCACTATTGACCACCATACGTGGAAAAGAGATTACTTGGACATATTTATCACCACACATTTTGTATTGGCTTGCGCATATTAGGTGAGTTCACATCAACTTGTCATACAAACATGAAGGAAAACCTCAACTGCCTCAAAAGTCTTAATCATATTTAAATGTGTTATTGCAACTAGTTGGATCATGGGATTTTAGATTGAAAATTTGCACTTAATTGTACTACTTACACCACCTAACATATATCTAAATCTAAATATTAATAGTGGGCTGAAATGATAAACACTGCGTTAAATTTAGGCTAATGCAATGGTGGACTACCATGGACAAGTAATCTACCGAATATGAATTTTACGAAATTCACTGTTGGATTGAAAGTTTATATCGTATAGATCATCCATAAATTTTTGAAAATTTTTTGAAAATCATTTGATATGTTATTGAGACCCATCAAGATTTACGTTATTTAATAAACCGTTAATCTTGATGTGTCTCAATAACATATCAAATGATTTTTAATTTGTCTAAATTTTTCTATTGAAGATCTATATGATATAAACTTTCAATCTAACGGTGAATTTTGTAAAATTCTTATTCATTATAATGTTATTCATAACTGGTTCACCATGGACCACTTGATAAAGTGGTACATATTAGAATTTACCGTGAAATTTACTCTTGTGAAATTTAGGATTTGAATTATTGTGATGTAATTAATTGATTTCCTCGTTTAAATTAATTCAAATTTGTTTCTAATACTGAATTTCAAGGAGGCTACTTTTGAGTCTTCAACCAAAAAAATTCCTTTCATTAATCCATTCCCATTAGAAAGCCACTTTATGGGTTGGTGTTCCGCAGCCAGATCTTGCCAATTAAAATAAGAGAAATCAAACATATACAATTTGGAAAATTCAGGTTTGAGTTCCGACTCGTGTATATGTACAATATAATATTTTTATCAACTGAGTTATGTTTACGATTTTTTTTTTCTTTCTAATTAACACAATAATTATAAGTTGTGTATTAATAAGAAATTGATTAGAGGTGTATCATCAATCATCATGAAATGAGAATCTCATCTCATGTATAATAATAGAGTGAGATTTCATATCAATGTTGTGTTGGGATTTAATTCATTAACCAATTGATAAATTCCCAAGTGCATGTTCCACTCATCATGTATTGGACAATGATGCCTAAATTTTAAGAATTGCTAGGTCATTTTTCTGCCTTAAACCACTATGAATTATGCACCCTTTTCTAAGTGAATGACTTGATACAATGACCAAATTTTTTATTATAAAAGAAAAGTAGTTAATGTATCATTTTCCTCCCTCTATTCAACTCTTTGACCTCACCATTGAAATCTATCAAATAGTTTTCAATCCTCATTTCCCACAAGAGAAAATAACATAGCTTTTAATCTAGAAAAAAGTTTGATGTCAATATTATCATGTATGTAATAGATTCTTTGAAGTCAAATAAGGCAGCCAGGGAGAATAAAGTAGGATGACATAAATACTAAAAACAAAAACAAAAAATCCTAAATTGAAAAGAGGCATAGTAAATTAATTGAACAATATAGTGCATGTTTATATTCGCGGTACGCGTATGTTGAACTCGCTAATGTCGAATATATAATTATTTGGAGCTTCTATTTAAATGCACAATATTATACCTTCCGGTTGAACTAAGTTTTGATTTGTAAACGTAGAAATTGAATATAAAATGTGTTACTTTGGTATCAAAACTTGTTAAAAACTACTATTCCTGTTTTGAATATAAGAAGAAAAAAAAACTTTTTAAGTTCATTGAATAAAGTATTTATTTGTTTGGAGTATAAAATGTGAGGGAAAACATTGTCGATGCATGCTATTTAGGTGCAAGCACAATCCACAAATTCCAGCCACACACACTGAATCTAACCAACAATCAACAATGGAGACAAAAATATCCAAAACTGAATGATTTAATTAGAGTCATAGACAAGACAAAAAAATCAGCCTGAAAAATGAAGACAAATCCAAATTTGTAAGGATTTGAAATCATTTGTCATACTCATCATGCATCACATGCACATTAAATCAAGTGCATAGCACAGTAGAACACTCAATACTACAACAGAACACCCTATAAGTTATAAAAATGAAAAGGGTACACTTTTATATTGCTTTTGCTAGATTTCTTGACACAAAAATTATTGCTTTAAGTACATGTTAAAACAGGCCTAAACATTGAAATAAGAGTGTAGCCATAACTTCGGGATATCTCAACTGGTGTGAGCTGAGGGTTAAAGAAATTAACAGACAAATCGATTGAAGTTAAAACCCTAACGAAAAGAGAAAATATTAACATAACAACTAATATATATATAATAACATTTACCTATTCAAAACAAAAAATGACAAGAACATTAAATTCAACCATCATATAACAAACTTGCTTTACAATGTATGTTTTTTGTCAAAGATGATACACCAACCAAAGCAAGAACTATCATTGTTGAATGCCATCAAATCTTACATTATCAAGCCATGAAACAACCATTTCAATCGAAGGTCTTTGTCTTGGATCTTGGTCTAGACATTTACAAGCAATGCCAAGAACCTCCAATAGTTGTTTCTCCCTCTCCTTTTCCCAAATGGCTTGATCAAAAATTTCTTGCTCCTTCTTTTCATATTTCATCTGATAAACCCAAGACACCAAGTTCCTGCAATTTTTCCCCTTGATGACTTCCACAGGCCTTCTACCGGTAAGAAGCTCGAGAAGAACAACGCCGAAACTATAGACATCGCCACGGAATGTTGCTGTCAGTGTCTGACTATATTCTGGAGGAATATAACCTAAAGTTCCTACTAAGTCTGTTGTGACGTGAGTATCGTACGGTGAAAGTAGTCTTGAGAGACCAAAATCTGCCAAATGAGCTTCAAATTTATCATCCAAAAGTATGTTGCTAGATTTAACATCACGGTGGACTATGAACGGTTCACACCCCTTGTGCAAGTAAGCTAATCCACGAGCCGCGCCTTGTGCAATCTTGAGTCGTATATCCCATTTCAGAGCTGAATTTCCATCCACGCACTCGTGAAGCCAATAATCCAAGCTACCATTCTCCATATATGAGTAAATTAGCAATCGATCGTTGCCATGCCGACAATAGCCTTTAAGAGAAACAAGGTTCTTGTGTTGAGCTCTCGAGAGGGCTTCAACTTCGGCTTGGAATTCGCGTTCCATCTGACCACAGTCGCCAGAAAGCCTCTTAACGGCTGCTTTCATGCCGTTCGGAAGATATGCCTTGTAAACAAGACCGAAGCCGCCACAGCCAACAATGTTTGCCTGGTTGAAATTGTTTGTTGCTTTTAACAAATCAGAAACTGCGAGATCCTTGCAATCTGAATTCTGAAAAAGGACCAATTTCGATGAAACAAATCCTTCGGATGATAACCTGTGTGACCTCCTAGTATTCATCTCCTCGTCAAAGTTATCAATAGGTTTATCTTCCCTCTTTGACATTCTTAGCACGATAATTGCAAGCAACAAAGCAAGCCCTACCCCTATGCTGATTGTTATGCCAAATACACTGCTTCTACTAATTTTTTTTGACGAATGAGAAGGCAAATTTGGCCTCATGTTGTTAACAACTTTGCATCGAGTACTATCAATATCAATGTCCCTGCAAAGTCCCAAATTACCCTCAAAGCTCGAACTAGGGAAGCTTAGAAACTGCCCCCCACTTGGAATCGGACCTTGCAAGTGATTATGCGCCACACTGAACTTCGACAAGAATGTGAGGTTGTTAAATGAAGGAGGGATTGTTCCAGATAGATTATTATAAGATAAATCCAATGTTTCCAAATTCTCCATCTCTGAAATACTACTCGGAATTGTGCCGCTGATATTGTTCCTGCTGAAATCCATCACATGAAGTGCCTTCAACTTACCGATTCCGGGCCATATACTCCCATTTAACATGTTATTGCTCAATAAAATTGAAGGAGGGAAACTTGAAGCTTGATTATATTGCAAACCACTAGCACTAGTATTTCTCTTCACAAAGAGAGGAATGAAAGCATAAGAAGCAAAATTCGGTCTTCCACAATTTGAACACACCAGTCCCTTCAACTCTGTCAAACTTTTCGGTATTTCTCCCGTGAGAGAATTGTTTGAGAAATCCAAATAGAACAAACGGTCCATTTCACCAATCCACGAAGGAATACTACCATTCAATGAGTTCCAAGACAAATCAAGTACCGCCAATTTCTTGCATTTCAATAGCCAAGAAGGAATATAACTTTTAAGACCACAGTTTCCGAGTGCTAACACCACAAGACTTTCAAATCCTGCTGATGGTACACTTTGCGGAATTTCTTCGCCGCGGAAATTCTTAGTAAGGATTAGAGTTGTGAGGTTTTTGCAGTTCTGAAGAACAGAAAGTGCACCAGATAAATTCACTAAGCTATTGTTTGAAAATGACACAAACAAAAGAGAAGATAATTTGGCATAGCTTTCAGGTATAGAACCATTTAAACCATTCCTAGCGAGGCTTAAAACTTTCAATTCACGACAATAGGACAATGAACTAGGAAGTGGTCCGGTAAAATGATTACTAGCAAGATCGAGTGAACAAAGATTGGACAAACCGGTGAAATTAAGATCAATTGAACCTGACAATGAATTATTCTTAAGATCAAGAACTCTAAGTTTAGTGCATAAAGACAAAGTGGAAGGTAATGATCCAGAAAATGAATTAGCATGTGCTACAAATTGTTCTAACTGCAAAAAATTCTCAAAAACATTTGGAATTTTGCCAGAAAAACGGTTCGCAGAAACCACAAGAGATTTTAGGCTAGAAAGCTTACTTAACTCATTGCTTAACATGCCAGAAAAATTGTTGGCAGAAAGTGATAATTGCTCCAAGGCCAACATTGAATACAAAGAATCAGGTAAAGGGCCAGAAAATGAATTGGAATCCAAATGCAACCTTTGGAGAGATTTGTTACAGTTGTTCAAACCTTCAAGATTACCATCGAAAAGGTTCGAAGATAAATGAAGTGTGTGAAGATTCTTAGAAGAATTACAAAGTTGAGAACTGAATCTACCTGTGAATGAATTGTTACTCACATTAAGAGCAAGTAGATGTGGAAATTCCACAAGATGAAAGAACTCTCCGGAAAATGAATTGCTCGAAACATTCAACACTTCAATGGAATTCAAACCAGAAAGTGTATCATTAACAGGTCCTGATAACATGTTATAGCTCAAATCAAGAAACTTCAACATCTTCAACTTGGAAAATTCTGAAGGCAATTTACCCTCAAGATGATTGAATGAAAGATTCAACACATTGAGATGATCTAGTTTTGCTAAAGAAGGTGAAATTGTTCCATTTAGACTCATCTCAGAAAGGATCAACTTGGTCACTCTATTAACAGATTCTCCATTGTTATCACCACAAAAAACTCCCATCCAATTGCAACAAACACTATCATTAGACCATGCTTTCAAAATTGAAGAACCATTTGTAAGGTTTCCTGCAAAATCCTTCAAAGCTGATAAATCACTAGGATCACATGATTTTGTTCCATTGTCAAGACTCAAAGACAAACAAAAAAACCAAGATAAGACACAACATTGAAATAGTGTTAACAAGAAACTTCTTACTAACACCATTCTGAAACTAAAACAATAAAGTTTATCTCAAAAGAAAGACTCTAAGCTCCCATAGACAACACACAACAGAGGCTAGTAATAGTATCACTGACAAGAACCTCAAATGAAGCAACCTTTTTTAATCACAACTTGCACTATGCAAAGAAGAAAAAGCACCAATTTCAAGGATATGACTTAGATCACACCAATCCCAAGAACAAGAGATCTATGAAAACTCCTAAAAAAAATACACTAACCTTGAAGAAAGAGATAGGATACCCTTAAACAAAGTAGAACATGGACCATATGACAACAGCTTGTAAATGAAGCAATCAACAGTGTCCATTAAAAAAACAAGAAAGTAAGACAACAATCAATACACAAACAAGTAAAGGAAGTGAGATCCATTAGTCCCCACATGAAAGTTTTGAACTTTGACTCAAAAAACAAAAACCCATGATACTCAAATTAGAGATAAACTCAACAACAACAATGACACTTTAATTTGACCCTTTTGCTGAAAAATCAAATCTTTGCTTATTTGAGATGTTAGAAACGAGTAAAGATTTGAAATTTAAGGTGAATAAAGAAAAGGGGGTTGTAGACATAAACAGTGACAAAAGAACCTAACCTCAACAACCTTTCATCAAACAGATCTGCTGCAAGATTTTGAAACCAAACCCTCTTGAAAAAAATGTATTTTTTATTTGTTTATGATGTTTTTTTCAAAGGAAAAACAGTGATGGGTAGAATCTAGAGAAGACAAAGATAGGAGAAAATTTTGAAATGAAAGGAAAGATGGTGTAGGAGAGATAAAGAACACAAGTCTTATCAAAGTTGAAGACAGAAAAAGGAAAGTTCTTTTATCTTTGATAAGAATCTAAGAAATGAAATAATAATTATAAATAAATTTGAGGGTAGATTTGAAATGAAGAAAGAGGTGCTGACTTGTGTGATGTTTTGGATTTGATTGCATCACAATGGACAACTTACAGAGGTTTAGTTGAGGGAAACAGGCAGAAACAACAAAAGTCCAACTTGCTGACTTTAACAAATGACTCTCTCTCTGATTGTCAATGCGGGGCACCTAATTTTTTTGTCCGTTCTTTGATGGTATTGGATGGTGGGTTGGGAGGTAAAAGTAAAACTAGAGTTGTTTTCGGATTAGTTTGAATCGATTTTGAAGCAAAATTTTATCCGATTTAAAGTAAGTTTTTTTTTTCTTCATGTAATTTAGTTGTTAGAAATTCTTTATTTTAAAATGGAGAAGTGAGATGACCGGAATTTGAACCCCGACTTCCTACATATATAATACATTGTTTTTGCCAACTGAGCTAAGCTCGCAGGACGATTTAAAAATAAGTTTATATGTGCTTTGGTTCATGTTTAATTAAGAAAATTAAATTATTTTTTTTTGTTAATGTCAAGTTTCGAGCCAAGTATCTCTAGGTTGCAAAGTGACTCATCAATCAAGGGACTACTACCCGAGAAACGAGCTAAGAAAATTTAATTTGATCCAATGAAATCTATTGTAGTTTAGTAATTTATATCTGTTTTTGCATATCTAAATTTTATATTGTAATTTTTTTTTAGGCTTAATTGCATATTTAGTTCCTTATTTTTATTTTAGATTTTAGATTGGTCCTTTATGTTTTAAAAGATTCAATTTGATCCTTTTTGTTATTGATATCAACTTAAATTTGTCATTTTTATTAGATTTTGAGTTAATTTCATCCAATTTTTTATTAAATTTTGAGTTAATTTCGTTTAAAACTCCCACGCGACACCCTCCTAAGTTGTTCATGTGTGCAAATTTGTTAGCTGCATGAACAATTTAAACCGAAATTTGACTAAAAGGACTAACTTGAAATTTTTTAAACTTAATGGACCAAATTAAAACCTAAAATAAACATAAGGGACAATCATGTAATTAAGTTTTTTTTACTAAATATTAGTATTATAGAAACACAATAACATCATAGGTTTAATTTAAAATATAACATATAATATATTAAAAGTTAAATATTATAGAACGACTTATTATCGATTACATTTAAAACATATGAAATAATAAAATAAAATTGATTAAATTGAATTAATTAGTAGTATTAAGAAAAATTAAATGTAACAAATAATAGATTAATGCAATATATCATATTAATAAATAAAAAATAAGTATTAAAATATATGTATGCAGTTTGAATCGATTTTGAAAAACCAATTCAAAATTTGATATGTGATCCAACAGTTTTCACAAAAGGACATCAAAACATAATTTTTTTTTGGTTTTATGCGATTTTCGGGTTTTAGATCAGTTTTTGCAGTTTTAATTTGGATCGGTGTGACTTTAAACATGCCTAGATAAAACTAGGGAAGATTAGTTGTCGTGAGCTTATCGCATTATACATATATATTGATCGACCAAACTCAATCGATACAATGAAGATAACAGATGGGAGAGTGACCCTAAGTACAATGATTTCCCTATGAGGTACCGTATTGGGCTCATGTTTTTCTTTTGCCCATGAGGCATCAGGAGTGATCCATTAAAACATTGTCCACATGCCCGACTTAATGGGGATCCATTTACATAATCATAATCTAACTACTGGTCACATTTAAAGGATATAAGAATCGGTCTATCATGCACTTAGTTTAATCTAATTGATCCTTGGACTGGGTCTATAATCAACTCAGCATCAAGCTCGGTCCAAAATGAAATGAAAAAAAATTTAAATACTAAATTATTTTAATATTTTTAACTCAAAGGACCAAATTGAAACAAAGAATTTTGAAGAAACCAAAAAGAAATATAAAATTAACTTAAAGGACTAAGGGTCTACTTGGATTAACTTATTTTTGAGCTTATGCGAAACAACATATGCAAATAAATAAGTTTTTATGTATTGTTATAAGTTTTTTAAGGTAATTTATAAGAAAATAAGAAAATAGCTTATACAAATACAATTTTATCTGTGAAAACTTATTAATTAACACAAAAATTTATTTATTTGCATAAACTATTTTCTTAAACTCAAAAATAACCCAATGAACCCTAATAATATATTTTAACCAATAATAAAATATAAGACACATATACAACACACGTAAGAACCATATTGGACACGGCCCTACTAAAAAAAATCTCATAATTCTTTTAAAAGAATACAAGATTTTTTTTATCTTTCATACTTCACTTCCCCATTATAAAAACAACACATGATTAGTATTCCTAGAAGCTTCTATGTTTTTGCATCTTCGCAAATACTAGTATATGTGCATAGTAACATTTGCCTTTATCAACGAGCACTCCCCAATAGAATAGATATGATCGTGGATTTCTTGAAGTTGTTGACTTGTCTTTGGATGAGTAGGGACCTGGATCTCATGCAGTCAAAGACTGGTGCAGTCATGCAGTCATTATATTGGAGCCATTGGATTAAACTTTAATCAAATATATAAAATATAATAAAATTCAATGGCTCAAATTAACCTGCAGTCAAATAGTGACTTCATGAAATCCATTTCCAATGAGTAGACTTAGAGGTTGATTTTCTCAATGTGGAATGACTATGATATGTTGTATCATTTTGTTTTAGATAATTTTTTTGAATTGAACGTACTCGGATTGTGTTTGGTGGATTTATGTATTTTTTTTTGGTTGATTGAAAGTAGTAAGTTTAAATAAACATAAATTTTTCTCATTTTATGCTCTTTATAAATTGCATTATTTTATTCAGGGCCGGCCCAAATCCAAAGCAAGTGAAGCTTGAGCTTTAGCCTTTAAGGCCCCAAGGTTTTGGGCTCTTATAAAGGTCTCAAAATTTTATAATAAAGGCCTCAAATGTTTATATTATATTATATATACTCCCTCCGGTCCTTTTTATAAGGAACAATTTGAAAAAAAAATTTGGTCCTTTTTATAAGAAACAATCATTAAATTTATTCTAACAATTCCATTTCTACCCTTATTAAATTGTATCCATTCCAAAGTTATGCATTAATTAGAGTGACATATTCCATAAGAATAAATTAATACACCAAGGTTAGTTTTGGAATAGATTGTAAAATTTTAGAATTTTTATTAAGAAAGATAAGGTTTCTTGATATGTGTGTTTTTACCAAATTGTTCCTTATAATAAGGACCGGAGGGAGTATTTAGTTCAAAGGGTATACATGATTCATATTTGCATTATAATTTATCGTAAAATGGCTAAATTATTTTTATCTATTTATTTGCAAAATTATTTATAACTTTAATATGGGCACATCGCTTTATTTACAAATTTATCTTTATTTATATTAATATATTCTCATTATTATAATACAAAGCGCAAAATTATATGACACAATTAAGAAAAATAAATTTAAATTATATTAAAAACTAAAAGTGTCACTTTTTAATTTATTTTTTTACGTGACATTTATCATCGAATAAAAGGACTAATATTTTTTATTTAAAATAATATTTTTTTTTAAAGGTCTCAATTAAATTTCCGCTTTAGGCCTCAACATGCATCGTGCCGGCGGCCCCGATTTTATTAATTAATATATATAGTCGTATCCGTGTCTTATGTCTTTATATTAGTGGTGTCATCGTGTATATGTCGTGTCTTGCGTTCAAGTCTAGACTTCACAGCGCAGTACTAATAGGTAGACTAGTCAGCATTTAAAATTCATTTAAAAAAAAAATAGTACAAATTGGTATTGACATAAAAAAAAGTATTGCTATAGTATTAAATTCATTTCAATAATTTTTACAAGAATCATATGCCATCTTGAATTGAGAAAGATAAAAGAAAATGTATACATGAGAACCATAATTTTGACCACCTCAACGAAACTATTATATATTCTTCTGCGTTGTTGCCCGAAACAGTAAGTACCTTCACTTTGGCCATGCTGGTGCGCACGAACTTTTTTTTTTTTACACAATGCGCATGAACTTGTTGCCACTTCTTAGAATTGAGAATTAAACCTAACTCATCTTTACAAAACCGGCTTTAAAGTGAAAATTTGGACGGATATAAATGATGGGTGGTCCGATAGGGAAAACCTGATAGCAGGTGGTCTAGCGGATCGTGAAGAGGCTCTGCTACCATCTTAGAATTGGGTATTGGTCTAACTCATTCTTACAAAATCGACTTGTAAAGTGAAGATTGCCTATTATATAAACACATATTCAGGTCATCTCACAATCGATGTGAGACTTCTTAACACCACTACGGTAGAGACTCGTGTGCAAACAGAATAATATAGCAGGCCCCATGGTTGATGCAAATACAATCTATTACTACCATTTTCTATATTTTTAAAAACAATATCCGCAAACAACAGATGGAATCTTGATCTCCCCCAACATTTCCCCATTAAAAAATGCTCTTACGTTGAATTTCAAAGACCATGTATTTGATTTTAGTACAAATGTTAAGTTTTGCATATTGCAAATATTCACAACGTAACTTTAACGGGACTATGATCTTTGACAAAAAAAAATTGACATAAGATCTTTGACAAATAATAACGTAATTGTTTGGTTTATCTTACATTAAAAGCTCTGTCTTAGAATAGAATATAATAACTATCCAATTTATCACCGATTGTTAGTTGGTTTAGTATTGATTGACGCTGAACTTGGTAGGGAGTACCACAGTTTGATCCCCGTAATTGCGATCATGAGAGGACTGGAACCAACCGACTCTCGAACCAGATTCAAACTTTTGGTGAAAGTAAAAAAAAAAAAAATCCAATTCATCCTTTGTTATTTTAAAAAAACTTTTTTTTTTTAATTTACTATTTTTAAAAAGATTTAAAGTTTATATTTACTTAAATTATTTATTAGTAATTTCAAAAGATGTTGGATGAATTGCATTCTCACTACATTGATAATTGTATTATACGATGCATAGATTGAATGATTTTATAGTTAAATTGATCTACCAGAAAAAAAAAGTTAAATTGAATAAAATTGGTGAGTAATTGAATACAATTGTCACTGCTAAAATTGAACATAATGGATTTATTAATTTTAAAAAAATAGAAAAAAATTTTATTATTTTTTTTATATTAAACACTATTTATAGACCTATTTGAATTATCCACCTCAACAGTATATCAATACATATCCAAATAAGATGTGTAGCAAAGTATTCACCTGAACTTATATCTTTCGGACATGGTCAAATAAGGAGCTTTAACAATGATACAAAAGAGAAATTGAGTTCTAATGTAATAGTAGGTCAATTAAAGCCTCAATTTAGGCAATTCCCACTTTTTAATGAAACATAGTGGATTTTAAAAAAGTAGCATTATATAGTTAAAGAATGGGTCGTTACTCGTTAATGAGACTTTAGCATAAAGTTTAACAAACTTTAGGCATTTTGGAACGGACATTAATAAAGTAAATGTAATTTAGAACAAGAAATATTAACAAGTTCAAAGAAGCTTCTATGAACTTAATTTGCATATTTAAGAATATGCTTCGTAACAAATTTGTCACATGAGCAAGGATGAATCGTGCCACACTCATTGTCATCGGTAAGAATACTCACTACTACTTGCGTACCATTTGACCTAACTTTTTTTCCTCTTCTTTTGAGTTTATGCAATATAAATTAGGTTTTATGTTATTTTATAAGTTCATACTAGTGAAAATTGTATTTTTATAAGCTATTTTATCATAAACTACCTTGAAAAACTTATAATAATACATAAAAATTGAATAAGATGTTTGCATAAGCTCAAAATAAGAGGAAAAAAACTAGGCCAAACGGTACCTAGATTTGAGTCTAATTTATCCCTTTCTAAAGTCTCTATCAATTATTAACTGCAACCCATTTCCCCTAACTTTATTTTAAAAGTTGAACTCCAGATTACTGAACCATTTTCTTTTAAAACCGAAAGTTTAATATATAAAAAGATTACTTTTGAAAGTGTGGTAATGTGAACACACGTTCGTTATTTATGTCATTGTGTTACATCAAGTTTTAACAAAGTCTATGCTGCACGAAAATTATAATGTTGTAATATGTACATATTTATTTTTTATCATTTGATATATAATGGTGAAATTTATCCACCAACGGGACAAATAAATTTGTCCAATAGTTTTCTGACGAGACCAGAATGAGATAACTTGAGACAAATTACGGTATGGTGACAGATTTAAGGTACGGTGAGAAAGATACATGCAAAACACGTTAGCAGTCCAACGTTCAAGTGAATATGTGATTAAGAAGAATTAAAAGGGAACTAGTCCCACACCCGTGCGATGCACGGGTGTTATGCGATATTTTATATTATAATGTTGAAAAATCATTCGTATAAATTGAAACAATAAGTATTATGAAAATTATAATAATAACATCAACAACAACAAAATAATAATAATAATAATAATAATAAAAGTGATGTAAATATAAGATAGATATTAAAGATGTGTTTATACATTTCGAAAAGATTACAATGGATCCTATTGCATCTACCAAAATAAGTTGGTAATCCATAAATTGTCATGCATGTCACTATGAAAACGGTTTGTGGTCATACTCATACACTGTGGTTAGATTAGTGGTTGCACAACTATCTAGGAATTATATATATAGATGTTTATACATTTAAAAACTTATTTATACATCACATTTGAAGTTACTTTGATATCTTCTTCATTAACATTGATTAGCAATATTTTTAACTCATTCTTCAAAATAACTATGGAAATGACAACATATAATTGACCATGAAAAACAATCGATGTTAAAACATAAGTTTTTATTTATATTATAAATCTCTTTGAAGGACTCTGAGTTGGATAAACTACTTCATTATCTCTTACCAAAAAACTAACTACTATATTATCGAATTTGACATTTATATTAATTTGAGGATAAACTACTACTTTTATATTTGTATAAATCTCATTGGAGGATTCTGAGTTGGATAAACTACTTCATTATCTCTTACAAAAAAACTACTGTATTATCGAATTTGACATTTATATTAATTTGAAATTTATTGGAGCAAAGATAAATCAACTTAACTCATACTCAAATATCGAATATGATAAAAATCATACGGGGCATAACAACCATTAGTAAAATTTATTTTATCTATTTTTTTTTACTAACATTAGAAAGTAGTCCTGACAATCGACCAACTCCTTATATTTATAAAGATTGGGCAAAAGATTATTAGCAAAAACATTAACTTTTTTGAAAAAAAAGACAATAAAATACACAAAATAATAAAATGAACAAAAAAATTTAAAATGAATAATAACCCAAAATAATAATAATAATAATAACAATTAGTACCCCACATTAAATGGATGTAAGTGGATGATGTGGCTAAATGAAAGGTTTTCATTGGTTTGTGGATTAGGGTTTTGATAGGCAATTCCACAACTATCTAGGATTTATATAATCTTACCCGTGCGATGCACAGGTTTTATGTGTTATTTTACATTATAATGCGGAAAAATTATTTGTATAAGTTGAAATAATAATTATTATCAAAATTATAATAATAATAATAATAATAATAATCTAAATATAATATATTGATGTAAATATGTGTTTATACATTTCGAAAAACTTCTCTATGCACCATGTATTTGAAATTACATTAGTATATTACAACAAATCAATAACCCAACAACTAAAGAAATCTAGAGTAAACTATCAACCAAATTGATACTAATCACTAAGTAAGAGAATGCAAGAATATGTATGTACCAAAAAAAAAAGAAAAAAAAAATCCAAGAATAGGACTAAAATAATTAGAAAATTTCTTTAGCCAAAAAATAATAATTAGTTAGACAATTAATAAATTGACTGAGATTTTAATGTTATAATGTGGGTGATTATTTACAAAAAAAAATAAAATAGAAAAAAACTTGAAAAGTAAAAAAAAAACGTCCACCTAAAATCTTAATCAAATTTTAGTAGACAATGTGAAGAATATTATTTACAATAAAAACTTGAAAATTTACAACAAAAAAAAAACTTGAAAAGTCATCTATATAAATGTTATTGATGTGAGTATATGAAGAGTACATAATAATGATAATGATATAATATAAGAAAGTAATGTGGCATTGTTGAGTGATTTAATTGGATGTAAATGGCTTATGTGGATTAGGGTTAGATTAGTGGTTCCACCACTATTTAGAAATTATATATATAGATTATTATTATTATTATTATTATTATTATTATTATTATTATTATTATTATTATAATTTTCATTTTATAATACTTATTGTTACAATTTATACAATAAAAACTTAGTATAATATATTTTAGTAGACAATGTGAAGAATATTATTTACAATAAAAACTTGAAAATTTACAACAAAAAAAAAACTTGAAAAGTCATCTATATAAATGTTATTGATGTGAGTATATGAAGAGTACATAATAATGATAATGATATAATATAAGAAAGTAATGTGGCATTGTTGAGTGATTTAATTGGATGTAAATGGCTTATGTGGATTAAGGTTAGATTAGTGGTTCCACCACTATTTAGAAATTATATATATATAAAAAGATTACTTTTGAAAGTGTGGTAATGTGAACACACGTTCGTTATTTATGTCATTGTGTTACATCAAGTTTTAACAAAGTCTATGCTGCACGAAAATTATAATGTTGTAATATGTACATATTTATTTTTTATCATTTGATATATAATGGTGAAATTTATCCACCAACGGGACAAATAAATTTGTCCAATAGTTTTCTGACGAGACCAGAATGAGATAACTTGAGACAAATTACGGTATGGTGACAGATTTAAGGTACGGTGAGAAAGATACATGCAAAACACGTTAGCAGTCCAACGTTCAAGTGAATATGTGATTAAGAAGAATTAAAAGGGAATGATGTGAATTTGGACAACAGTTATCTCACTAGTGCACTGTATTACTTTTTTTTTTGGTACATTAGTGCACTGTATTACTATTACTGCCCAAATTTATATCAAAAGATATGGTAAGTAATTTAAATAAAGATTTATATCATTATCAATTTAAATAAAAGAATGATATCATTATGCTATTTTGTTTTGTAACTTAGTCACTTTTTCTTCCTTTTCATTTTACAACCTTTTATTAAAGAGAAAAGAAGTTAGTTATGATAAATCTTGGCAAGCAAGCTTATAAAAGACCAGGATTTCATACTTATATATGATGGTATCCTCCACAATAGACACATCCATCATTTCCCTTTCTTTTTCACATGCCCCTCTCTTTTTAGATAGTTGACATTTCAAAGTAATTAATACACCTCATTTTTCCACGGTTGCAGTATATTTAGAGCAAAATTTATACTATTAATTATTGTAAAGTACATAACTTTTTTATTTTTTTTGCTTTTGCATTTGAGGTTAAGTGACTTGGAAGGTATGTCCCTTAAAATCTGATATTCTGAGTTTGTGTTGGATTTGTCGGGTCAAGACAGAGTGTACTATTAAATATGGTAAGGATCATGTTAAATCTGATATGCTATTTTGTTTTAATTTTTTTTTTTTGTGTGGAATGTTCTTGGGTGGAAATTAATATTGACTAATCGATGAGAAAAAGGAGTTAACTCCCAACAATTAGAAACCTCTAGAAGTTGGAGCTCAAAAGTAGCTTGTGCTTAGTAAGTTTGGAGCTCAAAAGTAGCTTTCCTAAGTACATGACTCCAGATAATTTGACCACCTCCCCCATAACAACAAATTTAATTCGTGGCTATCAAAACATATTTTATTTTTGGTTTTTTATTTTTAGATAAATTAAGAGTATTATAAGACATTATAGTAAGCATAAGACTTCAAGGTCTCAACCGATTTTTATTTTATTTTTTTAAATTGTGGAAAGTGGGGACAATGGTCCGAGACTTATCAAGTGAATGTGACTTGCTTTAATTGTGAGGAAGAAGGTCACAAGAGTCCAGCGTGCAAGAAGCCTAAGAAGACTATGAGAAAAGTGTTTGTGTTGGATGGAGAAGGAGCAGATCATGTGAATAATCTCATTAGAGGTATGTGACTATGACACTCCTTTAATTACGATTATTGATACCGGAGCAACACACTCCTTTATATTTGTTGATTGCATGAAGCGTCTTTTAGTATACCTGTGACTGAAATGTCTGATCGTATGGAAATAGAAATTCCTGCTAGTGGTTCCGTAACTACTCGACTTGTATGTCGTGATTGCCCCATAATTGTATTTGGTAGACACTTTGGTATGGACCTAGAGTGCATTCCTCTTAGTAACATAGATGTAATTTTTGGTATGAACTAGTTGATATTTAATCGAGTTCATATCAATTGTTGTGAGAAGATCGTCGTGTTTCATAAACCGGAGGAGAATTTGCAATTGATGAGTGAGAAGTAAGTAGTAGAATCCTTGAAAGAACATGCGGAGATGTTTGCGATGTTTACATCCTTGAAGCTCGAAGGTGGAGTCAAGATGGAAGAGTTGCCGATTGTTTGTGAATTTCCCGACGTATTTTTGGAAGTGTCTGACGTGCCTCTAGAAAGAAAAGTAGAGTTTACTATCGATTTGGTACCTGGTACTATCCCGATATCTATGGCACCATATTGAATGTCAGCGTTAGAGTTGAATGAGTTAAAGAAGCAACTAAAGGAACTGCTGGAGAAGAAATTTATCCGACCTAGTGTATCGCCGTGGGGAGCACCTGTGTTGTTGGTTAAGAAGAAGGAAGGGAGTATGAGGTTATGCATCGACTACCGTCAGTTGAACAAAGTGTCGATTAAGAAAAAATATCCATTCCCGAGGATACTTGATTTGATGGATCAATTAGTTGGAGCTTGCGTGTTTAGTAAGATTGACTTGAAATCCGGATACCATCAGATTAGAGTGAAAGCGGAGGATATACCGAAGACTGCTTTTCGAACGAGGTATGGTCACTATGAGTATTCCGTTATGCCTTTTGGTGTGACCAATGCACCTAGAGTTTTCATGGAGTACATGAATCAGATTTTTCATTCATTCTTGGATAGATTTGTGGTGGTGTTCATTGATGATATTTTGATCTACAAGGATTTGGTGCAAATGAATATCACGATTTTGATCTACAAGGATTTGTGCATTATAACATCCTTGGAATCTCACAATCCTTGGAAAGCCATCAAGGCAGTGAAGGATGCAGTCAGAATCCTAGTCCTCGCCAACGGGAACATAAGGCACATGGATGATGTTAAAGATTACTTGGAAGCGACTGGTGCAGAAGGGGTGCTTTCTCTAGAGACTCTGCTTGAAAATCCAGCCCTCTTTGCCGGATTTCGTACAGCTGAATGGGTTTCTGGCTATGAAGGAGACTTTGTAGATGGGAAATTTGATCAGGCAGATCTGTCAATTGAGTATTTGAATCTATGTGAAAAGTACCATATGCCATGGAGAATTATACGCTCCCATGTTCATAAATTGTTGGGAGACTGGTTCAGCCTTCAGCCCTATATCAGGGAAGATTTTAAAAAACAATATAAAATTACATTTGAGCATCTTTATGACATGGTGGATCAACTTATGGCTACAGGTACTAGAATCCCACTTTATCTCAAACATACCGAGACGGGACCTGCAGATACAGATCACTACAACTAATTTCAAACGAACATTGGGGGGTTTACCTTAGTGAAATATAGTCTCGAGCAGCAGACATGGTTCTGCCAAGCAAAGCTAGCATGTCCACACATATAATTTATTTACAATTTTGTAACAATTAGAAATTAGATTGATTCAAATCACAAATTTCTGTTGTTGTATTTGACTTCCTTCTTATGGCAATTGCCTATTGGGCAGTGGTGTTGTACACATTACTGTGTAAAAACACAGATTCTTTTGCTGAGCTGACAATTTTTTGTGTTCTTTAACATTTCATAGCTTTGGATTGGTGTATGTTTCTGATCGCTTTTTATGTTCGTCTTTATATTTGTTTATTTCCTCGTTAATTATTTAGTGTCCGTTTGGTGCGTATGATAGGATAGAGATATGATAGGATAAGAAGCTGGATAAGGATATGATAGGATATCAACATGATAAACACGCATCCTATCACGTGTTTGGTGCACATATGATATAAGAAATAGGATAACGTTATTTTATCATATCATGTATTTAGTGCACACTTAATATTTATATGATAAGATACATGTTATATTGAATTGATTAAAGTTTTTTTTTTTCTTCGGTAAATGATAAAATTATTCTTGTAAAGTGAATATATATTTTCTTATAAAAAGAAATAATTATATATTTTTACTATGCATAAAATTTATGCTGTTAAAATTTAAATTGTATCAAATTTATAGCAACAAAAATTCAATTAGCAAACTAATGTTTTCTAAAAAAAAAAAAGATTTGTCAAAAAAAAAAGTTTTCTAAAATTTGTCAAAAAAAAGAAAAAAACATAATGTATTGTTAAAGCATGAAAATTTCATATGGAGATGATATTTTTCTAGCATTAGGTGGATCACCATATGAATTTGAAGGTGATAGAGCTGGTGATCCATTTTGGGTTATGCGTATACTCGGTTACCCTGGTTTATCCGATGTAGATGACATTGGATGGTAATGAAATCAATTCAGGACCTGAAAACCTTTCAAATGTTTTCCTTTTTTCTCTTTTTGTTCGACCTTACATTATTAATGTCTTTTTCTATTCCATGTCTTTCAATCAAAAACAAATCCAGTGGAGCTCACACAGATTATGGTACATACATCTTAACCTTAGCATTATAACAAGTCTAGAATATATTTTTATTCCTTGTTAATGATATTTTTTTTTTGACAAAAACTTTAATGATCTTAGATATTTCTTAACAGGTTTATTCATATTGTTAAACCAGGATGATGATATAAATGCACTCCAGGTTTGCAATATATTGGTTCTTTCAGTTTCTGTTTCATAGATACTCTTACTCAGTTATTTATTGCATGGTTTTCTTGATTTCACTTCTAGGAGTGTTTTATATATGTCAGGTTCTTTACTATATTTTTTTTATCTTTATAGTTTTATACCTTTATTTTCTTCAACCGCATTTGTGTTGTGAAATTGTTGAAGGTAAGAAACCTATCTGGCGAATGGATATCCGCGCCTCCAGTTCCTGGGACAATTGTGTGCAACATTGGTGACACGATTAAGGTATATTACACTTGAATACTAACTACTTGAGATTTGGTGATTATTTAATTCAATGTGGAAGATGTGTAACTGCAGATATACTCCAATGGATTGTACGAGTCAACTGGGCATCGTGTGATAAACAACTCTTCAAAATATAGAGTCGGCGTAGTATGTTTTTACGAGGTTAGTTCAAACTTGTAATTCGTTTTTACTTATATTTTTTGTTGGTTATACCATTTTCCATAACCGCGTGGACAGACAAACTTTGATACCACAGTAGAGCCGTTGGATACATATAAAACGAGGACAAAAGGTGACAAGAAGTTTGAAAGAGTGGTCTACGGAGAGCATCTAGTCAAGAAGGTCCTCACAAATTTTATGGAGGAGTGACTCTGTTTTTCTCTTTGTAGTGAATAATTAGTCAAGCTTTTGTTATCTATCAAAGTCTCCATTCTTAAAATCCATGCCCTGAAAACACTTTCAGTTTCAAGACTGATGAACCTGGATTTAGTGTATGTTTATTCACACTGTTGTATCATTGTATGATATCATCTAATTTATATCATTATTGAGCTTAACACTCGATGTAATAGAGAAATAAACATTAAGAATGAAAGATAAACCAATCCAACCTATAAATAGTTCATCAGTGCCCGAGACACTCATTTGCAAGACCCAAGGCCCCACCACCTTAGGTGATCCCGACACTGTCACCTCACGATCTTCTCCACTCCTCTCTAGTAGAGGTTTTTGTCTTCCATGGGAATCGAACCACGTACCCTGGGGTTCAAGTACGCGTTCAATTCATTCTCACTACCAATTCATTCCCATATATGTCAGGCCCTCGAACCATCCGAGAAGAGAAAGTTATACATCAGACCCTCCTTTTTTCATTCCATTTTATTAAAGTTAAAGAACTTAAAAGTAAAAAAGGTACTTAGATAAACAAGCTTAAGAGAAAAACATTAAATTAAATAAACAAAACTTGTTCAAATAAATTTGAAATAAGTCAATTAATCATTTCAAAAGGATAAACACTTATTTAAATAAGCACTTATATGAATAAACACTTTTTGAAAATAGAAATAAAATCAGAACCCACAGGGGCGTAAACTAGTTATGGGGATGAGGCAACAACACTGCCACAGTATTTAATAAAACCCATAAACCGTTAATTTTGATGGATCTCAATAACATATCAATTGATTTTCAATTTTTTAAAAAATTTATATGGATGATCTATATGATATAATCTTTCAACGGTTGATTTTATAAAATTCGTATTCGTTATAATGTTATTCGAAACTTATGCATGATGCACCACATGAACCACTTGTTCATATTAGAAAAAGCCTTAGACAAAACACAAAGTATAAAATTGATCAACATATATATTATAATAAATTAGCATTCAAATTACTCAAACTGAACAAACAAGTGATAATTACATATCTTAAATTAAGTAAGTACTACTCAAAAAGAACATGTACTATCTCAAAACAAAACATCATCGGTACCACAACATTTTTTAAAAAGATTCATCTATAAAGAACATCATACTATAACATTCACTATTTAAGAAGAAACACAGATTGTATCAGTCTCTTCTCCTCCATTTCTATCACCAAAGAACATTAATTGTCCGATATTTCTCTGATACGCGTATCAGAGAAGTATCCGACACGTATCGGTAATTTTTTGTTAAAATTAATATTAATTACCCGATACTTTTCCGTATATGAGTATCGGTACGTATCAGACAAGTATCAATATCAGACACGTATCAGACACGATACTTCACCATTTTTGGAGTATCGGGGCTTCATAGTATATATAGATGGAAAAATACTTGGTTAGACACAACCATAAATAATACATGTTAGGTACACATAAATTCAAAAAAAGTAAAAGATAAAATGACTTAAAAGTTCCAACAAAATCACTCCCAACCCATAAACACCACTTTCCTTAGAACCACCACCAGTCCACTCCTTCCTTCCAATATTCATCATCCACTTAACCAACTAACCCTCTCTTTTCTACTGACCCCAAAAGAATAAAGTCTTGAATAAAAAATCCTAGCACAAAAATTAGAGGACTTGACACAACCACTTTTGCTCCTGAAGATGTGAGGAGTGATGAGAAATGGTAAAGGTCTTATAAATACCTAACCTTTCATCTAAGGTATCAATCATTTATGGATACTCATTGTGTAAGCAACATAAGTTACATAACAAAGTCGTAATAGAACACAATAAGCATTCAACCATCTAGCGCAATATCAACAAAGATAACATAAAGAAAGATTATGCATTAAAGCAAAATGAAACAAAAAACAAATCAAACACAATCATCCAAAACAAATTAAAATCAATTGTTCAAGTTTAAACATAGATTAAACTACCTACTAGGAATGACTAAATGAAATTAATGTTCACTAAGGAGCTGCAAGAGAGAAACGACATAGATTAACAATTTGTGAATTGGTATTTGAGCTGCTGAGAAGGCCTTACAATTCGCGAACCTTGGGAAGTCGGAGGATTTGCAAACTACACTCTCAACTATGTTCATTATTCTGTATTCCACAATCACATTCTTCTTTTTTGTTATCACTAGTCAACTTCTTAAGGTTGGTCAGTAGTACCACCCGGGAATGAAAGCAGAGACTCTGTATACACCACCATTTGGGATCTTTCAAAGAAACAGTCACCATAGGAGCGATACTCTAGCATTACTCCTTTGTCATTAAACTTCACTAATCCACCATCACCAACTGTTCCTACTATATCACCACAATTTGTAAAGTATATTGGGTTAAAACTCGGAGCTGGATCATAAGAAAAATGAACAGTCTTAGTCCAAGATGAATGCACTTTGTATTCTTGCATCACCCATATCTCAATCGTCTGCATCTCCACTTTCCATGCACTGATATGTCCGCAAAATTCAAACAAATCATAATCTATAGAAGATAATGAATAGTACAACTCCAACTCCATACAAAAATCATCTGGCAAAGCTATCTCTGACATTCTCATTTCCTTTAAATCAAAGGAAGTAATAAAATTCTCACCAGTCTCATAATTACAGACCAACCAATGAATAGAACCATTCAAAAACAACCCAACTATGGGACCTTCAACAGAGTTAGCAGTTTTCCTATAAGGCAAATAAGCAGCAACCTCGATTTGTTTCCACTTATTAGCTCTCAATGAAAAAATCTCCAAGTTAACCGGACTATATACCGGATCTAAGGTAACAATGTATTTATAGGACCCCAAAACAACTAAGTAATCATCAGCTATCGTGTCATATGCGAAACCACAAAGCAACAACTTGGAAGTATTATGATTGGAGGCAATAGGTATTTTTCTGTGGATACCAGTAGATGGATTCCATAGGTAGATGCTTCTGTGACAATGCAAAAACAGAAAGCCTCTACAAGAACCTCCAATTTGAAGACGAGATCCTCGGGGAGGCAAAAAACGAAGGCGTAGTGAAGAAGAAAATGCAGTATCATCATAAAGCGATGCATTAAAATCTATGGATAGTGTTTTAGGAACATCATAATATATAAAGAAAAGTTTATGCGTGGTGGTAAATTGAAAATGTGAAATTGCAAAATGGGAATCATGAGAGATGAGAGAACGCCATGATTTGCATACGCACCTACATCTGACTAGCGTCTTCGCCGGTAACCGCAATAAGATTTCCGTTATCACTTCATGAGGTAGATGCACGCTCTTCTTCTTCTTCTTCGCCATCTTCTTACAGTGAAATGAAATCGAAAAGACCCGTTAAGAAGAATTGGCCAAGATTGAAGAAGTTACATGATGATTTTCCAGATTCACCCTTTTCCGATTTTGTTTTAATTTGCTACCGGCATCCTCTAGGTTAGGGGTGGAAATGAGTCGAACTTACCTTCAACTCTGCTCGACTCGTTAAAATTAGATCAATCTCAAAACTCGAGTTTGTTATGAACTTTTTTTTAGCTCGAATTCGACTCGCTTCAAGCTCACGAGCAACTCGGTTAAGCTCGATAACTCAAATCAAATGAACCAAAAGAAAAAAAAAATAAAATAAAAATAGAATAGCTAGAGACTGAGTTAAACTTAAATGGTAAAGCTTAAGGAAAATGCTAACTAGTGCCCCCGAGGCACTAGTTAAGGAGCTAAATAAGGTATGAATATATTGGAAATTGTGTAATCTACTTTTTATAAGTATAAAAAATGCTCTTTTCAATGCAAAAATTACTCCTTTTGATATCCTTAACTAGTGCCCGAGGGCACTGATTAGCATAACCCATAGCTCTAAAACCACTTAAATGGGTAATAAATGCAGCACTATAAATTTCTTATAGCACATTAAATTTATTTGATTCTCGTTATGATGTTGACTTGACAAGTTTCAAGATAATATTATTATCTTTAATTACCTTAATTAGTGCCCGGGGACAGCGGTTAGCATTTTCATATATATATATATATATATATATATATATATATATATATCTATGCTTCACTTACTATTTTATAGATGATATCTATCCTTGGTGTACACTAAACTTCCGAAGTGGGACTCATTTTAGTTGTTGGTTTGTAAGCTTGTATACTAAATTTCATCAACATTTTTTTATGCGGTGCTGTATCCACTTTTTCTATTTTAATTTCCTATAATATATGTAACCAAACTGGTTCATAATCCAAACGAGTTGAAGTATATATGGTTTATGTTCAACTCATTTATTTATCGAACTTTTTTTTTTTTTTTGAACAAATCAAACTTATTTTTTAACTCAAGTTTAGCTCTTTTGGGTCATGAATCGAGTTCAATATTGAGACAATTATCGAATCGAGCTTCGAACTATTTGCGAGTTGGCTCGGGTCATTTCCACCCCTACTCTATAGGTTAAGGCTTTCCTCTTTATTTCTCGGTCTAGAAAACAAATCAAGAATAGGATATTCTAAATAGGAATTCGGGTTCGGACCCCAACTACTCCAATAATATTCCTGGTGACTATTATTTGAGTTATATTTATGAGATGTAGTTTTTTATTTTCTTTTGGTTGCAAAATGTGTTTTTTTTGTCAGTAGTCAGACTGATATATTATACTATAGTCCCACCATCCAATTTTAAATAAGTTATATTGAAATACACTATTATCTTGTTTTGATGATATTTTTTTATAATATATTAATATAAATTATGGTAAAATATGTTTTTAGTTCCTACTTTTATATTGAGTTTTGGTTTTCGTTTTTATACATTAAAATCACTCTTTTTAGTCCTCAATTAATTTTCAGTTTTGGTTTTAGTCTCAAATGTTAGGTCAACTAACTACTGACTAACGGAAGTTCAGGTGGCGCTACCACATTGGATTCAGTTGACATGCCACATCCTATGTGGACTACCACGTCATATTTTTTTATTTTTTTTCTCAAAAATAAAAAATGTTTCTTTTGACTACCATCACCACCATTTTCCATCAAAGATGTAGAAACATAGAGAGCTAAGCACCACCACCATCTTTAAATAAAAGAAACGTTTTTAATTCTTGGCCGAATTTTTTTTTTTAATTTTATTAAAAAATTTATGACGTGACAGTCTACGTATGATGCCACGTGTTCATGGAATCCAACGTGTCAACACCACATGAACTTTCGTTACTTGATAGTTAATTGACCTAACATATGAGACTAAAACCAAAACTGAAAATTAATTTGGAACTAAAAAGAATAATTTTAAAATATAAGGACGAAAATTAAAACTTAGTAGGGATGTAAAAGATATTTTACTCTATAAATTAATATAAATGCCTAATTTTTCAAATATAAAAGCACCCTTTAGGCATATAGAGTTGTAAATTATAATACTACCTCACATGCTTGAGTAACCCTTTTGGTATACCAAAAAACAAATAGGTGCACTCTTTTCTCATTAAGCATGGCCAAGATGACCCACAAGGAAGGATCTCGTATGTGTGCATAGTCATATAACTTTGTCATTGTATAGTTACTTTAAAATTTATTCAATGGCAAAAATAAAAATTCGTACAAGGGTGAAAAGAGAAAATTTCAAAACTTTATCTTGTTGAGTTTATTTGATTTTGAGAGTTTTTTTTTTCCTCTCAAAATTTTTAAAAGCCTCTAAAATCTTTTTTTTTATTTTTTCCTTTCAAGATTTCATCCTCTTCGGCCAGATTTTTTTTTATTTGTCTAATTTATAGGTGTAAAATTCTCATTTAAACATCTTTCAAAATTTTTAGAGTTTCAAATTGATGAATCTGAATGTGTAAAATGCACACTCCAAATTTTTCATGAGTTTTTGCACATCCAGATTGATCAATCTAGAGGTACAAAATGCTTATTTCAAATTTTTTACAATTCTTAACACTTCTAAATTGGCTTCACTCCAAAAAAAAAAAAAGAATTCTTTACACCTTCCAATTAATCAAGGACAAAACTTACATGCATTTTCATACATGCATTTCTTACTTTTTCACTCACAAATAGGTGGTTATTTGTGTTTTTTCATTTTGAAAAAATAAAAAAAAATTATTTTTAATAAAAAAAACTACCTCTTTGTGAGAGGAAAAGTAAGAAATGCATGTATGGAAATGCATGTAAGTTTTGGTCCATTAATCAATCCAAATGTGTAAAATGCTTACTTTTTTTTTTTTTTTTTTTAACATTTTGAATTGGCCAACCAGAGGTGTCGAAAAGTTCAATTTTTTGGAATTTTTATACCTTTAGTTGGGTTGGTCAATCTGGAGGTGTAAAATACTTTAAATTTTTGAGGAATTTTTACATCTCTAATTTTTTTCATTCTAAAAGTATTAAAAAACTTGCTTCAAATTGTTACAAATTTCTTACACATTTTTTTTTTGGTATTCAATTTTTTACACATTTAGGTTGCTCAATTTGGACAAATCCCATCAAAATCGGTTAATATAGAGAGGGGCAAAATTAACAAAATGAATATATTTGAAGACTTTTAAGAATAATTGGGAAATTTGTCAGTAATTTTAGTCGAGAAGATTGTCCTTTGTGAGTGTGACCTCAGAAAAATAATGTAGCATTAAATTGAGACTGTGCATACACATGATATACATAATGTTTTTATTTTTTATTTTTTTAAAGGGTTATGTTAACTTGTGCCCTAAGGGCACATGTTAAACTACCTAAAAATAGAAATATAGCTTTTAATGATAGAAAACATTTAATGTTTAGAGAATTGAATACACCACAAGTTCAATAAATTTTTTCCACATTTATCTCCTTAACATGTGCCCTTAAGGGCACAAGTTAACATTCTCCTTTTTTAAATAGCCTAGTGGCAAGAAATATCATCTAAAGGCGGATAAGTGGAGTATCCGAGATTCGAATCGACCGATCAATGATTAAGGTGCAAATTAATTTTTTCTTTGATTTCAAGTCTCTCTCTTTCTCTCTCATACCCCGCTTTGTTGTTTTTATCGATCTTTGATATACGAGAGAAATGTTATATTTTACAACATTGTAATATGTTGAAAGAGGTATAAAATATGATATAATCGTCTATTTTAATTTCTACTTATTATGATTGATCTATTATTGTCTTTGAATCTACAGATTTCAAACAAAGTAATTGTATCTCGTTTTTTTTGTTATTCATTTAATTTTTCTATCTTTTGTTTTTTTATGTATAACGTATTGAATTATTTGAAAAATAGGTGTCGCAACAAAATTTTAATCCAATTTTTTAAAATTGACTCGTTCTATCTATTATCGGTATGACCCAACATATAAACAAATCGAAGATGTAGACGGTCGGAATTGAATTGAACTCTCATTGGATTTAGAAGCTCTTAAACCAATACACATGGGTAGCAAGAATGAGACAAAATACAAAGTTATAAAATTGATCAACATACTGTATATATGCTGTATATCAAATACAACAGTTTACCGCACAAGCCGCATATCCTTTTGGAAGAATTTAGTTGATCTCATCAAATCCTTTGAACTTAACCATTAGCCTATCATTATGTGCAAGATTAACTTATCATAAAAAAAAATGGGAAGAGAACAAAATTAACCAACTATCTACCTTTTATAGAAAAGTCACAAGAACTAAAGAAACCAATACTCTATTTTTTTTTTTACTTGTGTCTAAACTTTGAAATTGGTTTCAACCTTTTTGAAATTATGCCTAATTTTTCAAACCTAAAAGCTCCCTTTAGGCAATATAGAGTTATAAATTATAATACCTCACATGCTTGAGTAACCCTTTTGGTATACAAAAAAACAAGGATAGGTGCACTCTTTTCTCATAGCATGGCCAAGATGACCCACAAGGAAGGATCTCGAATGTTTGCACACTCATAACTTTGTAATTAAACATCTACTTTAAAAGTCATCTGATTAAGATCAAACGATCCAAATTTTAATATCAATATTAATAAAAAAATCACATTAAATGTTTGACCGTTCCTCAATCGAACGACTTTGAAGTGTTAAATTGTGTAATGTGACAACACATAATCCAAATCCTACAAGAAATGCAGCATTTGGATCTATTGCAGACTGCAATTTTATAAATCAACTATGCTATATGGTGCGAGAGTATTTTCGCAAAAAACACGCGAACGGTAACTTAACATGCAAATCCACCGCTTAAGGCTGCTTTTTTAAATTAAAAAATTAAAATCAAAATGGTCAAAATATTATTTTTGCACTTACACACAAAAATCTCATTTTCCAGTAAGTTTATCTCCAAAGTCTTTTAGAATGTTTTCAACCTGTATGTTCAACCTTTCATCGTCGACGTCGTCCACCGTCGTTGCTGCCCTGCCACTAAAGTGTCGTAAGGGCTGGTTGTCGCAACAATCATCCATCTTTACATCGAGGCTATCCGTCACCTTGTTAATTACCATCACTGCTAGCTGTGTCTCAATGTTACGATGAAAATATGCTATGTCTTTGTTAATAACTACAATGTTATTTCAATCCCAATTAGCTAATGTTTTGAGGTGAGGATTGTTCATTGGACCGACTATATATTCCTCACCGCCTTTGGGTATAAGTAAAAATAAAATGATAAAATGTGCGCCAACTCATTCGCACAGTTCCGACGAAATTAATTTCGCACCAAAGAGCATTTTCCTTTATAAATAAACACAATTATACGCATTAATTGATACCGTCAAATAATTTAAGATCAGTCACATTACACCTTCACTAATTTTTCATTAAATTATATTTATCATTAATTTCAGATCAGACAATCAAAATCAATAACTAATTGCGTGATGCATTTACTGCGTTTAATTTCAACATGGCCTCAGCTAGCCTACAAGGCCATAACCCCACCACCCCATATCCTCACTCACTCAAAAGCTGGCATTATTAGACATTGAAAGTGATTGAAGTGGAATCCAATGAATATACAGCTTATAGTAAAATAAAAATTAAATGAAGAAAAGTAATTGGCTATAGTATAGTAGCATTAAGTAATTGGCTATATTTAGAAAGAAAGAAGATAAGAACTAAGAAGAGTACACACAAAAGTTGAACACTTACATTCTTTGTTCAGAAAATTGGGATCTGGGCATTTTTAGATTGGAAATGAAATTCTTGTTCCAATGTCCTTGTTGCTCATGCTTTTGCTTCATGAAGCCAAAAGCTGGTAGTGCAAAGGTGAAAGAAGTCAAAGAAGTGAAAAAAGCTAAGGAAGTGAAACAACCTACAAAGGAAGTGAAAGAAGCTGCTAAGGAAGAAAAGATTGAAGAAAAGAAAGATCAGTGACATGTAACTTCATTGCAAACTTTCTTTGATTAATGTTAAAGTATTTTCCTATGTGTGGTTTTTATGATTAATTAATTAATATTCTAATTAAGCATATGCACAATAATGTGTGCCTATTTTGTGCTTCTTTGGTCGTTTAATTAGCATTGACATGCTATTTTAGTATGAATTTGAAAATGGACATTAATTGCCTTTGTAAGTAAATGCTTAAAGTTGAAAATAAAATACTATTTCAAATTTTCAAGCTTGCACACTTTCTTTTTCTTATGTTAGATCTGATCTATACTTTTCAGTTTGGTTTCTAGTAACTTGAATCATGCTTAGTCATGTTTATCTTATATAGGTAAAATATATCTGTGTCAGATAATACTTTAACAATTTTAGAGTATCAGACTTAAGGTTGTTACAACTACCGCTACTTTTAACATTTGAGATGATGTTGATAGAAAATGAGAGATAATTATATACTTCATAGCAGGAATTGTTCACCAAAAAGAAAAGTTCATACAATTTTCCTCTATATATTGAAAAAAGAAAGTACACTTTCACTTCATCCTTTTGCAAAATATTTTCTTCTATAGTTAATATTTTTATATGATTCTTATTTATCTTTTACTAAGATATAAAAGACTTTTCACATCAATCGAAAATCAATTTTTACATTAATTCTGCAATCGATGTAGATACCACTGATTTAGAATGTGGGCACTTTTCACAATGGTTAAACAACTCAATCTACTCGATGTAAAAAAATCCCCATAACTTGTTTTTCATGGCTTTGGCCTCTGGACCTCTTGTTCACCTTTTACATCCGTCGTGCCTCTTATCTATTGCACAAAATCAAGAACCGATGTTAAAAGTGTATCAAATCTCCATTTTTTCCATTGATTATGATGTTGGTTTGATAAACAATTTAATTTGCAGCTTATAGTATAAACACTTCTTAAAAAAAAAAGAGAGTCGAAACCTAAAAAGTATCTACAAGCAAATCAACATTGTGCAAAATATTCGCATAATCCGTCAACAAAAATAACCAAACTTAAACAGGACAATGCTCATAAATCAGTAAATAAAACCTCACCTCACAACCCATATTGACTAAAACATCAACCCAACTATTTACCTCAGGGTAAAAGTGAAAACTTTAACTTTCCAATTCAGTTACAACAAAGTGCAGATCTTCTGAATAAGTCCCATACCCATAACTCCACCTCTCCCACCGTTAGATAAGTACTCACCCACTACCTAAAGAATCAATACGGATTTCAATGACCTTAACTCCACCTCTCCCCTTTCTTTCTATTATGAATGGTTGGATTGAACAATTTGACATAATTAAAGTGTTACAATTTACTTTTTTTGTTTTTCAACAAAAACAATAATATTCATTCATTCAAATTGGTATATTACATCAATCAAAATCATTACATATTCAAAATCGCTAAAAATTAAAAAGGATGAATCTGCGAACAAGCTCACGGCATCCGAGTTAATAGCATAAAACGGCTTTATCTTTATCTTTAAGCCTACAATTGATAAGACGAAATACAAGTGTCCGGAATAGCCATGCATCCGGATTTGCAACGTTGAAGATGCTAGAGTCATTGAATCTGTATTGGATCTGAATCGAAGCAAATCTGCAAATCTGAACAAAATAAACACCGTACAAAGACGGGACTCAAAACAAACTCCATACCAAGACGAGACTCAAAACAAACACCGTACCAAGACGAGACGTCAAACAACAAGGGACAAATAAATCACAAAGATGAAAAACTCAAACAAACTCAAAAATATGTGAAAATCACTTATTTAACTAAAAACATAATTAAATTGTTACGACTAAAAGTTGTATATTTTTTAGAAACCACCTTGATTATAATTAAATATTAACTTTTTAAATTAATTGAATAAATATCAATCGTTAGTTGGTTTAATGGTAATTGGTGTTGGACTTGATAGGGAGAACTACAATTGATCCACGCAACTGCGACCGAGAGGGGGATGAAACCACTTCATGTCAGAACTGACCCCGAACCAAATTAGGCGATCAGTGGGTCGGATATTGGGGTAAGAGAAAAAAAAGACCTATTTTTGACTGTATTTTTCTACTAATATGTACATGCAAATATTAGCATATGAGATGTTTCATTTGTCTTTGGTGAGTATTTTCAAAATATATAATTTTTATAATTTTTAATAATAGATAATTTAAGATATTAGTGATTAAATTGTGCATTGACAAACATAAATATGATCAATTATGTCATTTATTTTAGGAGAGAGGGAGTATTAATTACACTATCAATTTTTTCTTAATATACATGAAAAATCCCAGAAACTTTTAATAAGGGACAGAGAGTATTAAAGACCAAATAAATTCCATAAATATGAAAAAGACTGTATCCAAGTTGTAACTGAATAATACTATATAAAGAATGAAAATAATCATGCAAAGTGCCTGCTGGGTTACCTATGCCACACGATAGTACCAACAAAAAGACCCTTAAAAAATATATAGAATTGAAAAGAAAAATAAATTGAAGGTAGAGAAGCTAAGAGTGAGATTAAGATACTCTTCACATGGCAGCAAGAACACCTCTGTTGGTGCCAATTGATGATAATGGAGAACAGAACACAAGAACTCAAACAGAGAGATGGTGGAACAAAGTATTGGATATAGAGGAAGCAAAAATTCAATTGATGTTTTCATTACCAATGATTCTTACAAACTTGTTTTATTATTTGATCACTTTGGTTTCTGTGATGCTTGTTGGTCATCTTGGTGAGCTTCAGTTAGCTGGTTCTACTCTTGCTAATTCTTGGTTTAGTCTCACTGGTGTGGCTGTTATGGTAATTAATCATAATTTTCATTATTATTCCATTTTTATTTTGTTTTTTAAATTGTTTGAAACTATGAGTAGTTTAGATGTAAGAAAAACAGTGGTGTGGTTTTGTTTTGTGTGTGGTGGATGAAAGATTGTGATGTTGTTTGGATGAGCTGATCGGTGGTTTTTGTTGGTTTGTGATGATGATGATGATGATTGAGATTTTTTTTTTGGTTTCTCTCTGCTGCCTCTTTTTTCTCTCATTCTTGAACTCTTATTCATTAATTATATCCAATATGAAATAATACTAGTCAAATGTACATTTATATAATATGTTTTAGTATTTTAAGGAAAACTTAAAAGGTCAATGATTTGGTTAAAGATTTGATCTATGTTAAAATATTATGGCGTCTCTTGGTACATGTATCTGGCCTCACTTAGCAGAATGTGATAGTTTATCTTTTGTTATAGAAAGGACTTATGCATAAGTACATAAGTACATATATAATATGATAAGCGATTATACTACAAGCTCATAAATAAGTTGTTTATCTGAGTAGGCCTAAATGTTGTCACAAAATTAAACTTTATGTTCTTGTCTTAGGTTGGTTTAAGTGGTGCACTAGAAACACTCTGTGGACAAGGATTTGGTGCAAATGAATATCACATGTTGGGAATTTATCTACAAGGCTCATGCATCATATCTTTCATCTTTTCTATCATAATATCAATTATTTGGTTCTATACAGAACACATTCTAGTGTTACTTCATCAATCACAAGACATTGCTAGAACAGCTGCACTCTACATGAAGTTTCTCATACCAGGATTATTTGCATATAGTATCTTACAAAACATGTTGAGATTTCTACAAACACAATCTGTGGTAATGCCACTGGTTATTCTTTCAGCTATTCCAGCATTGGTTCATGTTGGAATTGCATATGGATTTGTTGAATGGACAAGTTTGAATTTCATAGGTGGACCAATTGCAACTTCTATTTCACTTTGGATATCAATGATAATGTTAGGATTATATGTCATATATGCAAAGAAATTTGAGAATACATGGAAAGGATTTTCAATGCAATCATTTCATTACCTGCTTACAAACATAAAACTAGCTCTGCCCTCAGCAGCAATGGTATGGTATGAGTTTCTAAATTCCTTTCACTTTATTTGACCCTTTTGATGATTTATCTTAGAAAGCGTACGACCTGTTTGGATTGGCTTAATTGAGTTTATCTACTGGCGTAAGCACTTGTAAGGTTGTTTGAGAGGGATTCTGGAGATAACTTTGACATGTCCAATCCAAAAGCTCTCTAGGATATCTCAAGCCCTTACATAATAATATTTTATACATAAGCCCTTACATGATAAGCGCTTATGTTATTAGGCTTAATTAAGCTGTTTATCCTAACCGGGAATATGCTAAAATATTAGCTTCTAGGTTGAACACTATCATACTTTTGTTTGTTTAATGTAAGATCCTGTTGGGGAGTCTGGGGAAGCTCGGGAGAAACATCGGGTCAAATGCTCTAGGACCTCTCTTATAAATCCAACATTCTTTTCATTCATAATCGATGTGAGAGTTAACCACTCACGTTTGAAACCCACCAAATCAATATATTATGAATCTTACTATTTTAATTTTACATTATGCAAGTTTGGAGTATTGGGCTTTTGAAGTTTTAGTTTTCTTAGCTGGAATAATGCCTGATGCACAAATAACAACTTCATTGATTGCAATATGGTAAGGCTCTTCTATCTTTATATTTTTGTTTTTAATGTAAAGATAACAAAGATTCACTATTGTTATTCTTCAAAAAATATTATGCAGTGCAAACACAGAATTCATTGCTTACATGATCACTTATGGTCTTAGTGCTGCTGCAAGGTTAGTTCGTCTACATTAACATACTCATCGGCATTGTTGCATTTTTCCTTCTAGACCTAGATTTCCTACAATCCAGAAAAGCACACAGTCAAGAGATCTCGATCGTTAGATGAAGATCAGTGACTCAATTCAAACTTTACCAAATAAACTTTAAAATAGGAGTCATCAAATTTGCATCCAACGGTCAAGACCTCCGACAAGGTGTGACTGTATGACTGCAAACAATACAATTTCCTCGAAAAGGCGTACGTACATATATTGAAAATTTGAAACTTGAACATTTATAGCACAAGGGTATCCAATGAATTGGGAGCAGGCCAACCAGAAAGAGCTAAACAAGCAATGGGAGTCACTCTAAAGCTTTCTCTACTTCTTGGTTTTTGTTTTGTTTTGATGCTTTTATTTGGTCATGATATATGGATTCAGCTGTTTAGTAATAGTCCTATTATCAAAAAGGAGTTTGCTTCAGTAACACCATTACTTGCTATTTCCATACTATTAGATTCTATCCAAGGTGTCTTATCAGGTTTGAGTTCTTTATCTCTGTTAATTTAAGAAGCTTTCTCTAACAACATCATCATCATCATTAACTAAAACTCTTAATGCAGGGGTGGCTAGAGGATGTGGTTGGCAGCACTTAGCTGTTTATGTCAACCTTGCAACTTTTTATCTCATTGGTTTGCCAATTTCATGTCTCCTTGGATTTAAGACCAATTTGCAGTATAAGGTAAAAATAGTTACTCCGTCCGATTTTAAATATAAACAAAAGGTACACATATCAGGTTATATATATTTGGTTCGGACCAAATATACTTTTTTTTTTGGTATGAATCAAATATATAACTTGATATATGTACACATATCAGAGTGTAATTGTGTTTGTGTTAATGCAAAAGAATAATCATGATGTTGTATTAAATTGCTTAATCATTGTATTTCTTTTGAATTTGTTTTATTTTATAGGGTTTGTGGATTGGTCTAATTTGTGGCCTGGTGTGTCAAACTGGGACACTGTTACTTTTGACAAGATATGTCAAATGGACTAAATTGAACGTTTCAGACGATAAAGATAATGACCAACTCATTGTTGCATAAACAACTGAAAATTCATGTTATGTAGGGCTTGATAAGATTGTGTTTGGAATCGCAGTGAGAGGTTTGTTAAAATGGGAAATTGATTCAGTGAAGTTGAATTTTTGGTGCAGTCATTTTATAACCGTTCGATCACGATCGGACGGTTTAAACAAATGCAGTCAATAAATATAGTTTTAAATCATGATCGTCCGATCTTGATCGGACGCCTACAAACAGCCCGACTGCATGAATGCACCGAAAAAACGAATTCATGGAATCCGGGTCCTTGTTAAATGTGCTATGTGAGCGAAACTATAACTTGAGCTTCAGGCTCCTTTGTATCATTAATTATAACATCATATCAATCAATATATTATATAGTGTAAAGTTTGTTTTTCGTCTTTACTTTTATAGCGAATTTTGATTTTTGTATTTATAAAAGAAAATCAATCTTTTTCATCCTCGATTAATTTTCTATTTTGGATTTCATCTCCAACGTTACAAAATTCGTTAGTTGACTAACGGCCGGTCACATGGCAATGACACGTTTAATTTTTTATGCATGTGGCATCTTACATGGACTGCCACGTCAGAACCTCCTCGATCTACAATATGCTGAACCACTTGCTATCAGATTTCTGATCCAACCACTCATCATTTATATTCGCGTTCAAGTCTAATAGTAATAATGTGAGGAGATGTGTCAAGAATTTCACATCATTTATATCTAATGTTTATATACGCGAACACTACTAAATTTACCCTCAATGAATCGGATATGATGCATGGTTGATCTAAGATCTAACATATATTCAAAAAGCTGTCTATTTTGATTGTCTTGAACCAACAAAAAATCAGTGCCGCATAATCCTTCCGGGTAATCTTTTTGTGTTGTTACGATGCTTCATTAGCAAAAAATGGAAAAAAGGGGTGAAAGAGTTACTTGTTTGGCCCTCTACCTTTTGGGCAAATTTGTAAGGCTAGAAATGACGGCATTTTTTCTTTGCAATGGCCTACGGATCCAATAAATTATATTCTTAGGCAATTCTAATGTGAGACTTGTAATGAAAATGAAAAGTATCGGAATTGAAGATTATATTATTCAAAGTAGTAATAATGGTAGAAAGCTATTGTACGTGTTATATAGGCCTATGGAGCCTAACCTGCAACGGTTTTTTTGGTAAAAAAAAAAAAACCATTGAGTAGTTTTATGACTATTATTTTTGTTTGACTGAACCAACGGTAATGATGATATTAGGAAATATTATTAAGTGGTTTTATGAGTATTATTTGGTTTAACTCCATGTATTAAAGCAATGCATTCACGCAAATTGATTTCCAATGATTTGTTTGATTTGTCTTTATTTGAGCCATTAACAATGGAATCTTCATGATTCTTTACAACTTTTACTCATCTTAATTGGTAGATTTAGTACCACTTGTACTTTGTTGCCCTTTATTTTTCTCTCGATTAATATAATTGTTTGTTTTGCGGTTAAAAAAAAAAGCCTAAAAAATATCTTCAATTTTTCAAAAGCAACTGTTAAAGGTTCAATTCAGATCAAACTTCTACCTGAGGGGAATTTTTCAATTAAAATAAATTTATGATAATTTAATAGCTCATTTAAAAAGGGGCAATTTAATATCTTTATTGTGTTTAAAATTGTTTCTGGGACTAGAGAAAATAGATTTAAGATACAGGACAAAAACTAAAATTATGTTCCTCATTGAACCACGTGACAATTTTTGTCATATGTACAAATTTTTTAAAATACCAAATAATATTTTGTCCACTAAACATTGGACAAGGCAAAATTTGATCAATACCTTAAACTTTGTCATGTACTTTTCTATCAAGTACTTACATTTTGCAGATCAAAGTTTAGAATAGTCGTGTACTAAAAAATAGCTTATTAATTTGATTTGGTGATTTCTTTTTCTTGAACTATATATTAATACTTTAGTCTTTTGAGAAATTCGGTCAAGTACGTTGAAAAATATAGTTAATTCTGTTGAGTAGATGATTAACCATAGTTTTTTTTTAGTTACGATAATAGTTACAAATTTTTTAATGTCGTTGCCAATAACTAATCTCTGCTTTGGAAATTTGTTGGGGTACACAAGGTGAGTTTTTTTTCTCTCCCAACCGAATTTTTTTTTCATACGTATAGGAGTCAAAAATTGAATCTCTTAGCATTTGCTTAAGGCGCGTCTAAGATAATTATCACTTGTGCGAATTCATTGTAACTGACCATAATTTTTAACTAATTTTGGAATAATTAGCAAAAATTTGAGAGAGAGAGAGAGAGAGAGAGAGAGATATTTGTTGAGAGTTGAATTTTTATTGGAGAGTAGTTAGTTTGGATGGAAAGGAAGAACGAAAAGTAGACTCTCTTTGGGAAGACGTAGTTAAGCTAGCTTATAGCTTATAGTTTATAAGCTCATTTACCTTAAAAAGACTTGTTTGGTAACATTTTTTAAAAAGAGCTTATAACTTATTTTTTACACACTATTTTAAGTAGCTTATGAGTTTATAGCTTATCAATTTTTCTTTCAATTTAACCCATGCCATCTTACTTTTAAAAAATTAAATATTAATTAAACATATCTCTTTTATGTCATTTCATAGTTAATTATAAGCTAGTTCAACCGCTAATTTTATCAAACGTTACAAATTCAATCAGATAGTTTTTTCGCTATAAGCTCATTTGTTATAAGCTAACTTATCAGCTATCCTCTATTTTTTTACCAACGAGAGTTATAGTGGGATATAGAAAAAAATAGTGTAAGTAATAGTTGTACATGTGGCTCAATGTGAAGGCATTAGGGGTAATTTTGACATTTCATTTGTATCTCCCTTTAATATATTTGTTTGGTAGAAGTATCTCCCTTTAATATATTTATTTTTATACTTATTTAACTCCAAAAAAATTAAGCTTTTACAACAAAAAATTTCTATAATGTATGAAACCGCAGAAAAAAAAAATTCAAAATTTTCAAATGATATAAAGTTCATAATGCACAAAAACTAAAGAGAGAAAAAAAAATAACACTAACCAATAATGTAAAAATGTGACCGATTATATAAATAATTTTTAATAAATTTAAATACATGAACGTGTGTTGACACATTTTTGGTCAAAACCACATGGATTACGTACCCTAAAAAACTTCACCTATGCTTCAACAAAACGCTTATTACCCAAAAGCCTACCAAGTGAAATTGGTTACAATGTTCAAAAAACTATCCTTCTTTGTAAGGTACCCTTGAAGATATCTTCCTAATAAAAGGATAATATATACAACTTTCTTTAAGAACATTATGCATGCATATGAAACAAGCACACACCATAAGCCAACTCAACATTCTCATCAAAATATTAATTTAATTATATGTATATAGTCACAGCCGCAAATTCCTAATTAATGCATTTATAAGTAAGCTTAAGAATGATGTTATGTGAATCCACATTAGGACACTTGTTTTTCTTGTAAAAACAAGTAATTAGGCTTCAACTTTCTGAATTATTAAGTAATACCAATTTTTCTACTAGATAAGATTTTATTCCTATATTCAATTAATTTTTTCTTGCAATTGCATTCATTGTTTGTATTTGTGTCATTCTTCATACTTTCAATTCATTCCACACGTTTTTCACCTTCATACTCTAACTACAAAATATTATGTATATATATGCACATATATCTTAATAAGTCAAAACCAAAAATAAGTCAAACAAATTAAAGCATCATCTATACATTTGTTATATGCAACATAAACTCTTATTATTTCTAAATTCTTCAATTATTCTACAATTGAATTATGGCAATCATTGGAAAAATATTTTTCATGTTCTTATTTTTATCTTCAATTTTCACAATAGCCTCATCAAGAAAAGGCCCTTCCTCAAACAACATAGATTGGTGGTGCAACCAAACACCACATTCTCAACCATGCAAAAACTACACAACTCAAATGAACAATAATTTCAAAATCAAACATAGAGTTGAATTTAGAGGAATGCTAGTTCAATTAGCATTAAAACAAGCTCTTATCATGCAAAAAGAAGCACAAGAAAATTCTCATCAAAATTCATTGGTGCATAAAATGGTTCATGGTGATTGTTTGAAGCTTTTTGAAAACACAATCTTTCATCTCAACCGTACACTTGAAGGCTTAATCAATGCAAACAAAACATGTTCACCACATGATGCACAAACATGGCTCACAACTTCTCTCACAAATATTGAAACATGTAAAAGTGGAGCTTTAGAACTCGATGCTCAAGATTTCAATTTCATTGTGCAAACCAATGTCATTGAGATGATAAGGAACATTTTAGCCATCAATATGTATTTCATGAAACACAACAAAGGTAATAGCAATAATTTTACATTATTTTTATTAAAAACTAAGCATTTTCCCCTCCATTGACAGAGACATTGCACTATATGTGCAGCCGGAGTTTGAACTCCGGACATTCTACTTATTCACCTTTAAAGTGAATTTTTTAGTCACTAGGCTACTTGACAAACAAAAATAATAATATAATTTTGTAATCTCTAAATGTTTACCTAAGTGATAATGATGTCATTGTATTTTATAGTTTATTAAAAAAATATATTTATAGTATATGATCATGCTAATCAAAATTTCTTGATATGTCACTACAGAAACAAAAGAAGGGTTGTTTCCAAGTTGGTTTTCTAGGCATGAGAAGAAGCTTTTACAGTCTAACTCTTCACTAAAGTTCAATCTTGTGGTGGCAAAAGATGGTTCTGGACATTTTAAGACAGTGCAAGCTGCTCTTGATGCTGCTGCTAAGAGAAAATTTAAGACAAGGTTTGTGATACATGTGAAGAAAGGTGTTTATAGAGAGAATATTGAGGTTGCTGTGCATAATGATAATATTATGTTAGTTGGTGATGGGATGCAAAATACTATAATAACAAGTTCTAGAAGTGTTCAAGGAGGTTTTACAACTTATAGCTCTGCTACAGCAGGTGAGTTATATTCCAATTTCTTTACCTTTTAATGTTCTTTTACTTATAATGTTTGTGGGTAAATACTCCCAAATTATGAAGGAGTTGAGTAAATTTCACCTATGTTATAGTGTTTATGTCGTGTCAGGCGATTTCGTATGCTATATCATAGCTTCTATTTTCTAAAAAATATAATTACTCTTGAATTATTTAAATTCAGGCATTGACGGACTTCACTTCATTGCACGTGACATCACCTTCCAAAACACTGCTGGTCCACACAAGGGTCAAGCCGTAGCGCTTCGATCAGCCTCTGATCTCTCAGTATTCTACCGTTGTGCCATATCAGGTTATCAAGACACCCTAATGACTCATGCACAACGTCAATTTTACCGACAATGCTACATCTATGGCACCGTAGACTTCATCTTTGGCAATGCTGCAGTGGTATTCCAAAATTGTAACATTTTCGCAAGAAAGCCTTTAGATGGTCAAGCTAACATGATCACAGCCCAAGGTCGAGGTGACCCATTTCAAAACACCGGAATTTCATTCCACAATTGTCAAATTAGGGCTGCATCCGATCTAAAGGACGTCGTCGACAAGTACAATACCTTTTTGGGCCGGCCTTGGCAACAATACTCGAGAGTTATGGTAATGAAAACTTTTATGGACACTTTAGTGAGCCCATTGGGTTGGTCTCCATGGGGTGACACTGATTTTGCTCAAGACACATTGTATTATGGTGAGTATGAAAATTATGGGCCTGGCGCATCAACAAAAGAGAGAGTGAAATGGCCCGGTTATCATGTGATAACAAGCCCAAATGAAGCCTCAAAGTTTACTGTTACTGGACTTCTTGCTGGCCCAACATGGTTGGCTACAGCTACTGTGCCATTTACCTCTGGTCTTTGATCATTTGTATATTGTAATTCTTTTTTTCTTTTTCTTTTTCTTTGGGTGAACAATTCATTGTAATTCTTGTAAGAACATGCTCAATATTATTCTTTTGTACATTGTGTCATATATTACTATTCATATTCATATAAACATTATCTTTGTACCACTTTAATTATCGTTTAAATTGAATAACAAATAAGGATGTTGTCATTTCAAAAATGGAATTGTAGGGTTTATGTGTATTTTTTGAAAATATAATAGAGTTAAAAAATATTTTAAAATTATAAATAAGTTAACTGCATTTCACAAAAGTCGCTCTTTTAAAATTATATAAAGGACTTATGTAAAAAAATAATGAACGGATGAACATATATAGAAAATTCATATATATGAAGTAAAATAAACTATTATGTGACGTTCAACAAGTGGTAAGAGATTTGAATTCCTTAAAAATATGTAGTGAGAGTTTCGATCTTTGACTTATGCGTATAAAAAAATCAATTGGAAGAGAAGAGTTTGTTTTGTGTGCCCTAAAATCAGAGATAACATATTGAGAGAACTTTCTATATCATTGAAATGTTAATTCATTGAATGAATAGAATGTACATGAAGATTGTTAATATACATGCTAGGTAAATATTATTACGATGAACGTCAATTCTATGAATTATAATATACAAATTTAAACTTATGTAAAAAAAAATTGTATTTATAAAATTTATAATTAGCTTATGTACCCAAAAAAGTAAATTATAACGAGCTTTAATTAATACAATAGTATTTTTTTTAAACTTTTTGTTTTGTAGGACGCAAACATGATAAATTATTACTATTAAATTGAGAAATATCATCACAACAAGTTCAATATTATTCATATATGAACAAGTTGTCACTGATAAATATTACAATTATAATTATCATCCACCGAACAACAATCTTGCACTGACGAGGAATTTTGTAACAGAACTAATTTCGTAGTATACAATATTCGACCTATTATAATTTACTCTATTAATATTTTTTTGCATTATTTTAATTAAAAAAATGTAAATTGACATTCAATTATGTAATGTAACATTAATCATTATATCTACTTACGACAATATTACCCTCATAAAAAATTAAAAGAAATTTGTGTCAACGTCGCGACTCGTGCATAAACAAGGTATTGTACTAGTTTTGTTTTCAAAATTAAGACTTTGCATCCAACTTGTACAAACTTGGGCTAACCTAAGCCACCCAAATAAAATCATAAAAGAACAAATTAATGAAGAGAAGCTAAGAGTGAGATAGTTTTATTATTTGATCACTTTGGTTTCTGTGATGCTTGTTGGTCATCTTGGTGAGCTTCAGTTAGCTGGTTCTACTCTTGCTAATTCTTGGTATAGTGTCACCGGGGTGGCAGTCATGGTAATTTCTTCTTGAATAATTCTTGTAGACATAGATAGTTAATCAAACACATTTCTTTGGTTTGTTTAAGGATTTGCTCTAGAAACTAGAAAGGCTCAAAAAGATGAATGATTTGATATATGTTAAAATATTATGTGGCGTTGTTTGATACATGTATCTGCAGTTCTGCACTACAACAAAACTGTTTTGGAGCTTCGACCCAAAACAGACCCTAAATGCTAAAAAACGGACGCTATAGGGTTGTTAGCGTCAATTTAGAGTTTGTGTCGTCGCGGACGCTAAAAAGGTCCAAGATAGACAGTTGCGTCCAATAGAAATTAGTTTTTTTAAAAAAAATTAAAATTGGAGAAGAAGTAATTATTATTTTTTTTTTTGGAATAGAAGAAATTATTTTTAATACAGTGAAAGTTATGGTCATTTTACAATTATCTTAGATGGAATTTGAATCATGACACCTCTTCACCTTATAAAAAAAAAGTGATGACTCTTAGACATCCAACTCCACTTAGTGGGATAAGAAACTTGGTTGTCATTGTTTTGGCATGTGTTTGGTTGAACGGTAAGTTTAGAGTTCTCCCCTATAATTGGGAGAACTACTGTGATTTTTAGAAGCTATTAATGTGATAGGGTTATTAGTTATTACTTAAATTATTCTGTCATAAGAAGCCCAACTTTCCATGTAACACCAACAACGTGTACCTAAAGAAGCCCCAGCATTAAATTCATTTGGACCACTTTACCTATAAAATTTCGTATTTGTCTTGATCACCAAGGCATCAAAGCAGAGCTAACGTACATGTTTTATGCACCACAAGTACACTTCATAAGATTTTCTTGGTTGAGAAATGACCAACAACTTCACAATTTCCTCATCATTCATAATCTTTCCATTTCTAAGTCCTCAATTTAACCAACCTTCAAAAGCATATGTGAATCTTTATCATCTTCATGTTCCAAAAATTCTCCCTATAATCTTTCTTTGTGACATAATCATTAATATTATAATTTTACTTTTTTTGCTGCAACAACTTCATTCACAAGTAATATGGCAGCTGATAACTCTACCAAAAGAAATTCCAATGTTCAGCTCCTTGAAGAACTTGAGGCTCTAAGTGAATCCCTTAACCAATCACACACCACCACAGCTAGAAGAGCAGCTTCTTTAGCTCTTCCAAGAACCTCAGTTCGTTTTGTTCCATCTTCTAAAGATGATAACAACGACACTGCTAAACTTGACAACAACAAAAACAGCAACAAACCAAAGTCGCGCCGCATGTCTTTGTCTCTATGGAAATCAAGAACAAATCATGAAGATGTCAAGGCATCATCACCACATACTCAACCAGATGATGACAAAAAGTTTGATGAAAAAGAAAAGTCAGCCGACAAAAAAGGTATTTGGAATTGGAAGCCTATAAGGGCAATTTCTCATATTGGAAAGCAGAAAATAAGTTGTTTGTTTTCTGTTGAAATTCTAACTGCTCAATTCCTTCCTTCATCAATGAATGGATTAAGACTTTCTGTTTGTGTTAGAAAGAAAGAGAATAAAGATGGTGCTGTTCAAACAATGCCATCAAGGGTTGTTCAAGGTGCTGCTGAATTTGAAGAAACACTTTTCATAAAGTGTCATGTTTATTGCAATCAACAAGGTAATGGAAAAAATCTCAAGTTTGAGGCAAGACCATTTTGGATATACCTTTTTGCAGTTGATGCTAAAGAGCTTAGTTTTGGAAGAAACTCAGTGGATTTAAGCCAGTTGATTCAAGAATCAATTGAAAAAAGCCGGCAAGGAAATCGAGTTAGGCAGTGGGAAACTAACTTTAGTTTATCAGGAAAAGCAAAAGGAGGAGAGTTGGTACTGAAACTTGGGTTCCAAATCATGGAGAAAGACGGAGGAATAGAAATATACAACAATGAAGGGAATTTGATGCCTAGCAGTAGGTTCAAAAACCTCACATCTTCATTCGCTCGCCGTCAATCGAAAACATCATTTAGCATGCCTAGTCCAAGAATCACAAACAAAAATGATGCTTGGACTCCTTCACAGAGAAGGTTAGCTGAAGATATTCAAGAAATGGATGATTTGAATCTTGATGATGATGATCCAATTCCAAATCCAGTTCATGATTCATATCCATCTACTCATAAACTTGTTGATGACAAAGAAAAGGAGGAGGAGTTTGATCTTCCGGAATTCGAGGTTGTTGATAAAGGAATTGAAGTTGAAGAGAAAAAAGAATATGAAGGAGAAGGATCAGAGAAATCAACTTCAAGTGCAATTGTCAAGGAAATAGTCCATGATCAGTTGCACTTAACAAGATTAACTGAGCTTGATTTACTATCTAAACAGATAAAGGCTCTTGAGTCCATGATGGGAGAACATAACAAAGATTTTGACACAGAATCACAAAGATTGGATTCTGATGAAGAAAATGTGACAAGAGAGTTTCTTCATATGCTTGAAGATCAAAAGTCTAGAATATACAGAAACAACCAATCTGAAATTCCACCTTTACAACTTGAAGAACATGATGATAGTTCTTCATCATGTGGAGAATCCAATTCCAAAGTGTATCTTCCTGATCTTGGAAAAGGCTTAGGTTGTGTTGTTCAAACAAGAGACGGCGGCTACTTAGCATCTATGAATCCTTTAGACAATCATGTAGCAAGAAATGAAACTCCAAAGCTAGCAATGCAAATGTCAAAGCCTTTTGTGTTAACATCACAACACTCCTTAAATGGATTAGAGTTATTTCAGAAATTGGCTGCAATTGATCTTGATGAACTCACCTCTCAAATTTTCTCATTGATGCCAATAGATGAACTGATAGGTAAAACTGCCGAACAGATTGCTTTTGAAGGCATTGCTTCAGCTATAATACAAGGTAGAAACAAGGAAGGAGCAAGTTCAAGTGCAGCACGGATAGTTTCAGCTTTGAAAGACATGGCAAATGCGATGAGTTTAGGAAGACAAGAAAGGATTTCAACAGGAATTTGGAATGTTGATGACATTCCACTTACTGCTGAGAAAATTCTAGCTTTTACAATGCAGAAAATTGAGTTCATGACTATTGAAGCATTGAAAATTCAAGCTGACATGGCTGAGGAAGAAGCTCCATTTGATGTTTCTTCATTCAGTACAAAGGAAGAGAATAAAGACAAAGATCTATTGAGTTCTGCTATTTCACTTGAGGACTGGATTAGAGACCTAAGTTATAGTAACACTAATGCAAGTTCTGATAATGCTGAACTATCAAATATCACATTGATGTTTGTTGTTCAACTAAGGGATCCAATAAGAAGGTATGAAGCAGTTGGAGGACCTATGATGGTGTTAATTCATGCAGAAAGTGTGGACACAAAGGGTAATGATCATTATGAAGATGACGAGGAGAAAAGGTTTAAAGTTAGTAGCATGCATGTTGGAGGTTTTAAGGTAAGGAGTGGTGATGGAAGGAAGAATGGATGGGATAGTGTGAAACAAAGGCTAACTTCAATGCAATGGTTGATTGAATATGGATTGGGAAAGGCAGGGAAGAAAGGAAAAGCTGCATTGGTAAAAGGGCAAGATTTGTTGTGGAGCATTTCATCAAGAATCATGGCTGATATGTGGCTAAAAACCATGAGAAATCCAAATGTTAAACTTCTTTAAAGTAATAAGCATGTATAATCTCCTTTTAGTTATAAGCAAGTTATGATCGATGTAACATTGACAGTACTATAGATTAAATAAATGTATGTTTAGTATCCGACACCAACATAACACTAACACATATAGTATATTTAATTATTTCCATTTCTTAAATTATTATTGGTGTCTACATACCAATGTCGTGTCCAGCGTTTGTATCTTGCACAAGCTTAAGAGAAAGTTCAATGGGAGACAATAGAGATTGCATATAGGTGTCTTATCAGGTTTGACAGCTGAATGCCTGTCATTTAGGACTGGATAAGTCTATGTTTAGAACTGCAGTGACAGCTCGGTTAGATGCACAGCATGAACGAAACTATAACTTGGAGATCCAGGCTCAGCGTGCGGTGAAGACTCTTTGAACATGTAAGTAAACACAAACTAAAATGATGAACACAACTTGTAATAAATAAACAAGATTTTTGTATCTAAGGGGTGTTGCCATGTTGGTGAGTTGCACAGCAGACATAAATATTGACATACATGATGTAACAAAGTTACCTGTTAGGTGGTTTCTATTCCAGCCAGATTTTAACAGGAACTTCTATTGTAGCATGGCAGAAATATATCTCGAGGAAAATTTTATTAGCTAAGAGATCAAACATATACGTACTTCCAAACAAAAACACAGTTATCTTTTCGTTCAGAAACATTGTCAACACCTAGGCCAATACAGAAGATGTGACGATGCTGCTTAAGTTTTGAAATTTTGAATCAAAGCTTAAAAATGTTTCCACAAATAACATAATCCAAAGGACAGGCAAATAAGCAATGATGATATGATACAAAGAAAACATGTAAATCACTGTTTCATAAAATGTTAGAATATCAAAAGGGCTGCATAATTGCGAAAATATACCATGGGATTTAAAAGAGAAAACATAAACTAATAAATATAAGCAAGTCTACCAAACCAGACACTGAAATTGTTAGGTGATTTTTCTGTCTTTGATAAAATGCAAAGAAATGGTGCAAATCAATAAATTTCATAGCCATGTTAGCCGGAACCGCCATTAAGAAAACCTTTCTTACGAGTTACGACCTTCTGATCCAGGTCGTAATAGCTTCTTCTCTCTCTTTGCAATCTTCCTCATTTTCTTATCATGAATCCTCTCAGCTATATTTGCTGACCTTTTCTGTTGTTTCTCTTCCTTCAACTGATCCCTTGATTGAATTCTCTCTTCCCATTCCTCTGCACTTTTCTGTTTCCTCTTCTTCCTGTTCTTAATACTTTTCTTTATCAGTTTAGGATCATCATGAACTTTAATTCCCGAAGCTCTTTTCAATGCTGCTTTCCATGCTTCCTTTTTAGCAATAGCTTCACCCTTTTCAGGATCATTCTTCTTCAATTCCTCTAACTTCTTAGCTCTTTCGAGTACCTGTTGCTTTGAAATTTTTCTTTTCTTCCCTTGCATTTCGCCATCCTGAAGTTTAACATTGCCAAACACAAGCTCATTAGCAGCCTCGGTGGCATCCTTCTTCAGCTTCTCTGGCGAGTCACCAGTTTTAGGCTTACTTTCATACAACTCAGTCTCATTATCCCTCTTGCGTTTCTTCTCCGAAAATTCTATCCTTCTATCACCCCTCTTAGCATTTCCAGAATTTGACCGAAACTCTTCAAGTTTGCGATGAAGCCTTTGGCGTAGTTCTTCATAGGTCAAAGACCGATCATCTCCGTCCAACCCTGACATAAAACGCTTAACCACACCTTCCACTTCATCACTATCATTCACATTTTCTTTTCTCAAAAATTGTTTGAGAAGGTCAAGCGTAGTTGCAAATGACTTGTTAGGGTCTAAACGGTCTTCCTTAGATTTCTTAACATTTTCTTTAGTTCTTTTCTTTGCCTCATCTTTTGCACCCTTGCTTTGACCCTGAAACCACGGCTTCTCGTCATCATCAGTTGGCAGATAAAACTTATCTGGAATGAGATTAATCAATTTGTCAAAAAACGGGACATTCTCGTGGATCATAGAATTCAAATCTTGACAAGCATCAAGCTCAACAACACCCTTTTGCTTATTCTTTATCTTCATCACTCCAAAATCTCACTGTAACATGAGGAAATAAAAAGAATTGAATAAAAACCTTTTACTAACAAAACAATAATTCTACTTGAGTAAAAGGCTTTTGCATCAACAATCTTAAATTTGATATATATTTTCTAACAAACAAAAACATGAAATATCTGTTTGTAATCAAGACATTGAGATCAAGTTGTTAATGAGTTCCCTCCATGACGAATCGTTCGAGAGAAGCGGAGTTCGATGCTGGTGGGAACAATTTTTGGCCAGACTTTACTTACTTACCTCGCGGCCAAACTCTGGATTACCCGAGCCCCGTTCCTCGGAGGGTTAATACCAAAATTCTACAGAAATCAAAATTCTAGGGAATTCAATTGAATTCCTTTATATTCATAAAGTTCTTTGACTCAACAAAGTAATTAATTTTAACTTTGTATGCTATAAGAAATCATTCACAACACAGGTTACAGTATGTATCAGCAAAAGCACAATACTAATACCTCACAGCACATTTTACAGCAAAAGCACAATACTAATACCTCACAGCACATTTTACAATAATATGTAAAAGTAAATGACGCAGTACGGAAGTGTGAAGGAAAAACAAGCGCTAATCCGATAATAAAACACAGGTTCACAAGCGACAAACCTGTTAGATAAGGCTCTGGAATCCACCAGATTTCCGGAATCCACCAGAAAGAGTAACTAATCTAGAATCCACTAGACTTCCGGAATCCACCAGAAGGAGTAATTTAATCCACCAAATTTGAGAAAAATCTCTGTATTTTTATTCAATCAAAAGAAGGTTGCCTTCAAGGCTACAATAGTTTAGCTTAAATAGTAGTGAAAAATAAAAATAACAAATCTCCTAAAAGATTGTAAAAGAAAATAACAAACCTAGCTAAATAAAAATAACAAATCTTACTAAAATATAAAAATAATAAATCTAGCTAAAATATAAATTTAAATCTTCACTAAATCTTTCTAAAATATAGTAAAATTAAATCTTCACTATTTTCCAAGTGAATCTTTTTTGCGCTCCACTTGATCTTCAATCTGGCGCGGCCAACCAGTAAAACATACACAATTTGTTGCATTCAATTAATTCAATTTCTCAGATTATTTCAGGTTTCAAAGTGAATAATAATCTATTAAGGGGTTTAGGAGGAAAATCTATCAAATTCATAAACTGCTAAGTGGTTAATAAACCCTACCTCACGGAAGAAGTGGTGAATCACGGTGGATAGGGTCAATCGGCGGTGACGCAGGCGGGAATTGCAGGCGGGCAGGAGCGGTGGCAAAATAGGGTTCAGTTTCTTATACTCGTTCCTACCTTGCGTTGCACGGGTCGATTATTTTTTTAAAAAAAATAAAATAATTTAACAATAAATCTTTTGAAAAAAAAAGATTTCAACTGGTTTAAATAATTTTTTATTTGGCTTAAATATGAAAAAGGTCCGTGCAATGTAATTACGGCTTGTTTTGATTTTAGCCTCTGCAAAAAAAAAAAGTTTGATTTTAGTCCCGTAAAATACCAACACTTTTAAAAAGGTACTTGAGGTGATTTTTGGCTGACATGTCAAGTAGTTGATGATTTGACAGATGTTGACTAGGATTTTTGATGATTGGAATTAACTTGTCATTTTCATTTAAAAATAAAAATATATTAGATTAAAAAAAAAACAAATTATCAAAATAGAAGAAAGAAATCACGCAAAGAAGAAAAACACAATTTTCGTTCATCTTCTTCGAACCCCATAGGGGTTAATCTTATTTTGACGGTAAGGAGTTAATTGAAATTAAAAGAGTTTTTCTTCATCCTCTTCTTCGTGAGTGAGTTCTTCTACTGTTTGTTTTTGTTCATCTTCCTCAATTTTGTTTTTGTAATTTTGTTTCATATTGTTAGCTTTTTACATCACCATGGGTATTTGACACCCACACACATAAGCTTTTCTGCAACAAAAATTGAAGAAGACGAACCAACTTTACTACTTCACATCTTCTTTCTTCTTTACGTGATTTATCCTTTAATCGCAGCTTTGATTCACGAACCTTAATTATTGTCCATTTCTTCTTTGCGTGATTTCTTTCTTCTATTTTGATAATTTATTTACCGTAAAAAAACTAATTTATTTTGTTTTTTTAAAACATAATATATTTTTGAATCTAATATATTACCTTTTTTTTGGGTAAGTATATTAACTTTCTATTTTTATTTTTCAATGTATTTATTTTTTTTAAAATTTGACATGTTATTTTCCATTTTTTTATTTTTAAATGAAAATGACATGTTAATTCTACGTCATCAAAAATCTTAGTCAGCATCTGTCAAATCATCAACTACTTGACATGTCAGCCAAAAAATCACCTCAAGAACCTTTCTAAAAGTTTTGGTATTTTGCTGGGACTAAAATCAAACTTTTTTTTTTGCAGGGGCTAAAATCAAAACAAACCGTTTTGTAGGGACCGTTTTCATATTTAAGCCTTTTTTATTTTTTTTTACAAAATAAATAGTTTCTTATTAAGTCGGTCTCCTTTAACATCCGAGCTATGGTCGAAACCTTCATAAGCTGTTTTTCCCCCGCTTCTAACGAATAGTTAGTTGAAACATTATCAAGTGGAACCACAATAACTATTCTTGTGTTATTCTTAAGTTGCTCGAATTCACCCGTTCTATCTGGATTTGGCGATATTATTAGAAACACCTTTGAGCACTATCTAACAGGCTTCTCAGGTTTTGTTCAAGGGTTGTCTGACATTTTGCTCGCTGAACTGTATGCTATCTACGAGGGCTTCTTGCTGCTAAAGATATGAGTATTGATGAACTTGTTTGCTACTCTAATTTTTTACATTGTGTCAACCTCATCAAATATACCCATGTTAAGTATTGTATTCATGTTGTGTTGATCCAAGACATAAAAGAGTTATTCTATCGAACCAAAGAGGAGAGAGGCATAGGTTTTAGACTTTTTTTTAAAGAGTTCAATGAAGCTACATTAGCAAAGCAAAGTTGGAGAATAATGTTATGATCCTAGAGGCCCAAATCATGTCAAGTCCAAAAGTGAAAGGAAGTGGTGACTAATCAATATTCTAGAATAAGTATGTTAGTATTTGTTTATTAGTTTTGTTATGGAAATCTCTATATAAACTTGTATTAATTGTCTTATTAAATCATTATGAAAAATGAGAAATTAGTTTTTTCTTCTTATATCTTCTTCTTAGGAGGCTTCTCTATTTTTTAGGGTTTCTTTTTACTTTCTTTTTTAGGGTTAGGTTTCCCCCCACCCTCATGGACACATTTTTTCATTTTTTTTAATGTAATCTAGTGATTAGAAATTCCACTCATAAGATGAATAAGTGGGATAATCGGGGTTCAAACATCGGGCCCTACATATATAATGCAACGTCCTACCAACTTAGCTAAACTCACGACATTTTTTCATTTTGTTAAAATATATATATTTATGAGTATGTGGCATAATATATATATATTTTTTGGAGGTGTTAACATAATTAGATTAGATTAGATTAGATTGATCTCTAAGTTTCTCCTAGATATTTAACAAACTCATTAAAAAAAATATAAGATTTTTCTACTTGTTAACATATATTTATAGACAGATATATAGTACTATACCCACTATGAGGTAAAGTGGTAAACTACATCCTAAATGTAAAATACAAAAATTACAGTATTAACTATTAAGTATTAGACATGCTTCTCACTCGTGAAAAGATTAATCTACCAAATCATGACACCAACAAAAACCTAAAAAGTAAAGATAAAACTAGAAACCAACACCAAACACATTTTTTTAACATAAAGACACCAACTAGAAACCAACACCGAACATTTGAACACTTTACTTTGCACAATTCTGTCAATTCAATGTGCAAATTCTACTTGCAAATCATATGCTTAAAAAAGTAATTAAAGTTTTGATGATTTATTCTATTATCTTAAAAATTTTAAACAAAATTTAGCACTCGTTTGAGTCTCACAAAATTCAAATGAATACTTAATTTATGCCAAACAAAAAATGAACAATTATATGTTAGACACACTAAATGTGATATGGTCACATCTTATATTTTTTGGGTACAGTTTAAACACGTCTTGTATCTATTATTAGAAATTTGGTTAGAATCAATTATCAAAGAAAAAATAGAAATTTGGTTAGAGTCTAGCGCTCTATTTAAATGCAATGTTTAGTCATTTTAGTTATTATTTTTGTACATAAATCATTTTTTTGGACTAATATTAGACTCTTTGTTTGGACCTATTAGTGGAATTAGAGGAGGGGCTGTCTATCTAATTCAAAAAAGTACTTCGTACCGGTACCGCATTCTTTCAATCAAATTCTGCTGGCACTCTGGCAGGGCTTTTTTGGATTTAAGGTTATGAAAATAGTTTATGCAAATAAATAAAATTTTATGTTAATTAATAATTTTTTACTAATAAAAATTGTGTCTTTATAAGTTTTTTTATAAACTACCTTAAAAAATTTATAATAATACATTAAAAATTATTTACTTACATAAGTTATTTCGCATAAGATAAAAAATAAGTCAATTCAAACAGACTATAAGTCGTATTTTTTGGTCGGACATTTTGATGATAACCTTTATACATAAATATCTTTACTATTTCTAAAGTAAAGTGCATGTTTTAACTTTTAACTATTTAAAATCATTTTGTCAAAAAAAAAAAATTTAAAATCATTTAACTTTATCAACCAAAAAAAATAATCATTTAACTTTGTTATTTTCCTTTTAGAAAAAAGTAACTTTGAATTGGATACTTTTTCTCATAAAAAACAAAAAAATAGTTTCTTATATTCCAACTCCATATCTCTCCTCTATCATCACATCACTTCATACAGTATTACAATTCACACACACGACACAACCCGCAAAATAATGAGCCATGAAAACCTGTCGTAATTTAATACATGGCTAAAATTTTTACATTAAATAAGAAAAAATAAAGTGTTTAAAATTTAAACTTCGACTCATGAACATATAGCGTAATATTTTTATCAACAAATTTAAACTCATGGAGACGAAATTAATACATGTCTATTTCATATGCTAAATGAATTTCACACGGATACAAATTTTTGTGATTGAATGTGCTATTAGATTTGGTCTAGTAATGTGAGATTTGAGTAATAAGAATGAATTTCTAAGTTCGATCTTTAATTCATCGGCTTTATTTGTTGATTAATAATATACATATATATATATCTCCATCATTTAGGACATGCCACTTGTAAGCCCCTTATAATTCACACGTACCTCCCTCGTGTTATACACGTTTGTTGGTACCTCAAATTAATAATTCATTCATTCATCACTTTGTACCAAACCATAATAATTCATTTGATCACTATACAACGGTAACGAAGAAAACTTTTCCTTTATATCACACTCACTTCACACAACTCTCTTCTCATTCCTCACTCTCATTCATTTTGTGAACATAGCAAATTAAGTCTATATGCACAATATTATCATCATATAATACTATGTCTATATATTATTGTTAATTAAACATGAAGCTTTATAAACATATTTGCTTATTCTTGTTTCTCTTTAGTTTAATTTCAAGCTCACAAGCTTATACATTCTATGTTGGTGGAAAAGATGGATGGGTTTTGAACCCCTATCAAAGTTACAATGAATGGACAGGGAGAAATAGGTTCCAAGTCAATGATATTCTTGGTAAGTTTATTTCCAATTAATGCAAAAAATCAATTCTTATGATTTTTTTATTTATTTAATTTGCTTGTTGGTTACTTTTTAATTATGATTTTTGTTTGTGTTATATATAGTTTTTAAGTACAAGAAGGACTCAAATTCAGTGTTGGTGGTGAACAAAGAGGATTATGATAAGTGCAACAAGAAGAATCCAATTAAGAAATTTGATGATGGTGATTTTGAGTTTCAATTGGATAGATCTGGTCCATTTTATTTCATTAGTGGAAAAGATGATAATTGTGAAAAAGGTCAGAAACTAATTGTTGTGGTTTTGGCTGTGAGAAAAATATCTCCTCCTTATCTTCCGATTACTCAACCAAATGTTCCTTATACACCTCCAAAAGGTACTCCATCACCTGGCAATCAACCTCCGTATGTTCCAGTTACACCTTCTCCTGTTCACAATCCTCCTAATGTTCCTTATACTCCTCCGAAAACACCTTCTCCTGGAAATGAGCCACCGTATGTACCAATTGCACCACCAAAAACACCTTCTCCTATTCACACCCCTCCTATTGTTCCTTATACTCCACCAAAAGCTCCTTCTCCTGGAAATGAACCACCATATGTACCAATTATAACACCACCAGAAACACCTTCTCCTGTACACACCCCTCCTAGTGTTCCATATACTCCACCAAAATCTCCTTCTCCTAGGAATGAGCCACCGTATGTACCAATTACACCACCAAAAACACCTTCTCCTATTCATACCCCTCCTAGTGTTCCTTATACTCCACCAAAAGCTCCTTCTCCTGGAAACGAGCCACCATATGTACCAATAATACCACCACCAAAAACCCCTTCTCCTATTCGCACCCCTCCTAGTGTTCCATACACTCCACCAAAAGCGCCTTCTCCCGGGAATGAGCCGCCATATATACCAATTACACCACCAAAAACACCTTCTCCAATTCACACTCCTCCAAAAACCCCTTCTCCGGGGAATGAGCCGCCATATATACCAATTACACCACCTAAAACACCTCCAATTCAAACTCCTCCTATTCACACCCCTCCTAGTGTTCCATACACTCCACCAAAAGCTCCTTCTCCTGGGAATGAGCCGCCATATGTACCAATTACTCCACCAAAAACACCTTCTCCAATTTACACTCCACCAAAAACTCCTTCTCCTATTCATACCCCTCCTAGTGTTCCTTATAGTCCCCCAAAAGCACCTTCTCCTGGGAACCAACCACCGTATGTACCGATTACACCACCAAAAACACCATCTCCTATTCACACTCCTCCTAGTGTTCCTTATACTCCCCCAAAAGCACCTTCTCCTGGGAACCAACCACCGTATGTACCAATTACACCACCAAAAACACCATCTCCTATTCACACTCCTCCTAGTGTTCCTTATTCTCCTCCAAAAACACCTTCTCCTGGTAATCAACCACCATATGTACCAATTACACCACCACAAAATCCTTCTCCAATTCACACCCCTCCTAATGTTCCTTATACTCCACCAAAAACACCTTCTCCAATAAATGAACCACCTTATGTACCAATTACACCTCCGAAAAACCCTTCTCCAATTCCCACCCCTCCCAATGTTCCTTATACTCCCCCAAAAGCACCTTCTCCTGGGAACCAACCACCATATGTACCAATTACACCACCAAAAACACCATCTCCTATTCACACCCCTCCTAGTGTTCCTTATACTCCCCCAAAAACACCTTCTCCTGGTAATCAACCACCATATGTACCAATTACACCACCAAAAAGTCCTTCTCCTATTCATACCCCTCCTAATGTTCCTTATACTCCACCAAAAACTCCTTCTCCTAGCAATCAACCACCATATGTACCAATTACACCACCAAAAACCCCTTCTCCTATACACGCCCCTCCGAATGTTCCTTATACTCCTCCAGAAGCTCCTTCCCCTAAAAATCAACCACCTTATGTTCCAATTACACCTCCAAAAACTCATCCCCCTACTTCCAATCCCATTCCTCCTAGTATTGCTCCTTACACTCCCCCTGAAACTCCATCCCCTAGAAATCAACCACCATATACGCCAAATCCTCCTAAAACCCCTTCTCCAATCTCTCAACCACCCTATGTACCAATTACACCACCAAAATCTCCTTCACCTATTCACACCCCTCCTAATGTTCCTTATACACCTCCAACAACACCTTCCCCTAGCAACCACCCTCCAAATGTTCCAACAACACCCTCTCCTATTTCTCAACCTCCATATGTTCCAACACCTCCAAAAACACCTTCTCCGAGTTCTCAAGCACCTTACATTGAAACACCTCCCAATACTCCAATAGCTCCTTCCCCAAGCAATCACCCTCCAAATGTACCAACACCTCCAAAAACTCCTTCTCCCATTTCTCAAGCGCCTTACATTCAAACACCACCAAACACACCTTCACCAACATCACAACCACCATACACTAAAACTCCTCGAAGCACTCCTTCTTCACCAACATCGCAACCACCTTACATTTCAACACCTCCAGAGAGTACTCCTTCTCCATCTTCTCACACACCTCGAGGTGCTCTTTCTCCAATTTCACAACCTCCATATATTCAAACACCACCAAACTCACATTCACCAACATCTCAACCACCTTACATTAAACCACCACCAAACACCTCTTCTCCATCATCTTCCCCGTCATCAGCACAAACTCCTTCCGAAAGTGGAATAACACCGTCTCCACTATCTCCGTATCCATCCAACAACTTAACATCACCTTCAATTTCACCTTCGGCGAGTTCACCATTATCAACCACTACTTCACCTCCAGCTCCCACTCCCGCGAGTTCTCCAATATCAGCCACTACTCCAACAACGTCTCCTGCGGGGTCTCCTCTAATAGCATCAACTCCGTCACCATCATCCAATGTCCCTGGAACACAGGGAAGTCTATCACCGTCGTCCACCCCTATAGGAACACCTTCTTCATCGAATGACACATCAGCAGGGCGGACAACAAGCGGAGTATCGTCTGCAAGTCCATGGGGCATATGGACTTACTCCATTACGATTTTGGCCGGTGCTGCACTCACCAGTACTATTCTTGGATAGAAAAATCAAACATATTATGATTATATAGTATTATTTAAATTTTCCTTTTTCATATATATAATTAGTGAACATTTTTGTTTTGTAAGTGGTGTTGGACATAATTAATCATATAATATAATAAATTTGGTTCCAATGTACCTTGGAATTCGATTTTGGTCCATCTAGTTCTCTGGTTTCAATTTTTGCTGCTCCAGTTTACTAGGTCAAGTCGATCATTTTTTTATGTCACCGGATCAAAGAGATGGAGATTCGTCTCATAAAATCTCATAGAAAAAATAAGCCTGAGAGCTTGATATAGAAAGAAAAAAAAAAACTGTTTAGTTTTCATACTGATTGATAATCAACAAACTAACTACTATTAACAAACTTTACTTCAAAGGTAGTTGTACAAAATTGTAACTCACTGATTACTCAACATTTCTATTAACCCGTAAATTGAATTTAGTTCGTGTATATTTGGTATCATAATGACTATGTCAAAATCATGGTAATTCACCGTAGTTTTGTAGAAGCTACAAAGTGTAGTTTCCGTAAAATTACGGCGGATCACCGTGAGTCAGACATATTCACCGTGATACTAAACATAAATTTCATGATTTTGTTGGTTGATTCGTATATTGTTACGGAGAAATTTTGCAGTAAAGAATAAATGACCTATGTTGTCACTATTATTAGAATAAAAAGTAGTGAAGACAACACTACCAACCTTAATCAAAACTTAACAAGGAAGAAATAATATAGTTTATTCTCTAGTTAATAGTGCTTTCTGATTTCAACCTTAGCAATGTAGCAATATTTTTTATTATCAACAAATAGCCAATTGGTGAGAATCGCACATTTTAAGCATAGAAAAGTGAAAAACCATGAGTTCAAAATCATTGTTTAACACATCTACATTTACGAACTGAGTTGTACTTATGAAACATCAGCGTCTTAATATTGAGTGAATGAGATCAAAATGTGTAGCTATGTTTATATTGTGTTGTTTTTCTTAATTATTTGGAGTATTTTCTTTGGATGCTTTTAATGATTTGTATGTCCTTCCAACGTATATGTCGGCTTAAGCTTAAGGTAAAGTTAGATTCATTCTTTCTATGCCATATCATTTTCATTGAACAGAAGTTTGTGATACAAGTCAAAGTCACATTATTTCTGTTCATTAAAGAAAAGAAAGATGTGGCATACTGTCGGCAGTATGGGGGGCCATGACCTGTGTAGAGTATAGTAACATACCTCTAATAATAATGTGGAAAATCCATACAACCAACTCACTATATCCAAGTGTTAAAGCAATGATAGTGATGTAGTATCAACCAATTCGTAATCTGCATAATTTAAACCTTTGTTTTTTTTTTTTTCCAAGTAATTTAGTAGTTAGATTCACACACTTTAGAGTTGAGTGTTTTTTTTTGCGCCCCCTAACTTTTTCGCGTGCCTTTTGATATTCCAAAAACACCCCCTTGCAACATAACCAAGGGGTGAAAAATTTTTTTAAAAAAAAAAAAAACACAGTTCGATACATACTTTAACTAACGAATCTTATAAAAATATTTTCATATGACGTGAAGGAAGTGTGAAGGGGACAAAAATATTAGATTTTATAACGTTAGCTACTTAAGTAGCAAATTGTATTTTTAGCCCTCGGGGAATTGTATTCTCCACTTAATCACCTCAAGGGATGAATTTCTAGCCACTTGACTGCTTCACAAAAAAAAAAAAAAAACAATGAAAATAACTTATGATAAGTGTAACATAAGATTGGATTCGGGTGCATGCAGGTTTTTGTTGCTTCTTACATGTCGATGTTCATCTAGGCTTAACAGAAATATTTTCCTTTTCATAAATTGTATCACAAACAATTGTTTCCTCTACAAAATGATGACCATGACAGAGAGAGGCGCAGCATATGCGCGCTTAATGATGAGTGCTGCATCAAGGCTTCCGGCAGGGCAAACAGAGTAAAGAAAGACTAAGCAAATTAATCGAGAAGACAAAATTTCAATAGTCTGAAGGTTATAGATTGTAAAATACAAAATTAGGGATACAGGCACGTTCTGGAAACAAAAACAATCCCATCGTGTCAAAAGAAGAAGAACCACCTCCGTCGACGTTTCTGCAAAAGTAACACACAGCTTAAGGAAGTCGCATCATCACTATGACTAACATTATGAGAAGGATAGATTGTAGAGAAAGCAAAAAATAATATTACTGTTAGACACATTAATGTTTTTTCTCAATTTTAGTATCTTCTTCACAACTTATACAAAATGCAAAACCTCAAAGTTTGGAATTGTAGAAAACGCACGGTGACAACAGAAAATGTCAAACACTTGGAAATTATGTTATGAACAAGTTTACATGACTTTTGTTTACATTAATTACTTTTCATTTACTTATTAAAATAGCAATAGACTTCAAAATGGAAACATGTGCAAACCAATAACCACCAAATACAAGTTAATTCATTAGAGGCCGCGAGTAAATCAATCTTGCCGCATACATATGCATCAAGTCTCAGCATGACATTCCAAATAGAAAGGTTTCGGTCTCTATCCTAGTCAACATGCATAATTATTAATCGATGAACGAAAACCCGGATAAAATACACACACGCAAAAAGGGTGAGGTAGGGAGAGGGGGGGGGGGGGGGGAGGGAGAGAGAGAGAGAGAGAGAATACTTCTTGTTTTTTTGGTTTTAATAGAATAGGCTCAGAAAGAACTTCATTCTCTATATTCTGAATATATGGCTGCACCCTTTCCTCCAACATTTCATTCACCTGAAGCTCAAATCAAGCATCAGTCAGCAAAAAAAGACACAATTCACATGGAAAAAAAAAAAATACTGATCGAGGGCCGAGAACAAGGTATGGTAAAGCGGTTGTACATAAATGCTGTTGGACGTAATAAATTCATTCCATGAAAATGCCTGACTAGGACATGTGTCAGTTAAGTTGTTGATCCTTCCGCACTAGCAAGCAAACGGGAGACGGAAAGAGAAAAATATCACCAACCTTTTCTTGACGCCATTTAGTTTCCCACTGTACATCCAATATCTTTTCAGAGATTTCTCTTTGAGCATTGAGAAGAACAGTCATTTCATGGTGTTTTTCTGGTTTTTTTAGATCCTCTTCACCCCAAGATGATGAACTCAATGGAAGGTCCAGTTCCTGTCAATTCTCTGGTTAGTTACGTCTCGTTTCAGAGCAGATAGTGTGATACAATTTAATTAGTTTTCAAAACAGTCATGTACAGACACAAATAAAATGAGAAAAGAATTTAATTCTTGACTTATGAAAAATCCAAACAAATATAAAGGCGCTTGAGGAAAAATTTAGAGAATATGAAAAGGTTGAGGTGCAAATACTAATTTCAATATATAATGCCAAACATGGCATTTTACCACAGCATCCATGAGCCAATAGCTAAAATCAACAAATCTATTATGCAGAACTATAAACGTGTTAGGTTTTGCACGGTTTTTATAATAAGTAGCACACTTATGACGGAAACACAGAATGTAGGGGATGTGAGAGTAATTTAGTCAACTTTATTGTACCGATCTATATGAATGAAGTTTTTGTAACCAGTATTTTTCAAACACCTAATGCCAATGGTCCCAAGAGAACATTGCAAAAAGGTTCACAAATTTTTAAACTACATAGGTTTCACACTGAACTTAGCCCTTACTTTTGAAAATTCTATGACCACATTTTTTCGGCATACTCCGGAATTTGTTTCCTTATTTAATAATCTCACAAAGCGGTTTACAGTAGTTTATTTCCCGCTGATTTTCCAAACAGTTTTCACATACATATCAAGTTTCCTTTTGTGAAGAGTAAATCAAATAAGAAATGCTAGCAACACACTCTTTAAGACACTCATTCTAAACACACTTCTTCCTATTAGATGAAATTCATATGGGTCCCACAGGCGGGACTCAAATAATTTAGTGTGATCTCTTTTCAAAATAATAGAACTCATTTGAATTTCAACCAATAGGAAGAAGTGTATTGAGATGAGTTTGTTGGAGAATGTGTTGCTAGCATCCTCCAAATAAAATAAAGTTAAACCCGCCTAGGTGTTTCACCTAGGTTTGACCAATTCACTGGAAATGGTTTATATATATGGGCTTGTTTAGACCAGCTTACGAGTCAAATTGGTCACAGTAGTCTACTCCATACAACATGGTGGTTAGAGTTAGAGTTTCAGCTTAGGGTTTAGCTAACCCCACAAAACCGGTCTGTAAGGTGACCATGAAGACTGACCATGCTTTATAAGTACTAACTAGGTTCTCTATAGTTGATGTAGAACTCTTGACACACTCCCTCACACTTAGCACTGAACATCTAAAGCATGAACTAATGTGGGCAGAATAACAAAGATCACAACAGTTATATATGAAAATTCAAGAGAAATAAAAAGGGAAAGCATTCAACAAGTACAATTATCAATAAAACGTTATTATGCGACAGAAAATTATGCACATCACTTGAGCATAGGCAAATTTGAATTATCATAAAAACTAGAAAGGAGTAACCACCAAATGTTAGATGAAGATAGTGAATACTTACACCCCAATTTGGTGGTCTTGGTGGAGGATCAAGCTTCATAACCTCCTCCTCCAATGCCTTCTTAGCCTTGTAGTAAGGGATATTTTTAACCACGACAGGATCGTCCCTTGCTCGGTCAGGATCTATAGATATCAAGGCCTGTGATAACAGTATGATTATAAATTATATTAAAAGAAAAGCTAAATTTGAGCGAGAAGGAAGAAGATAAAAATTGAGATGCTATAATTTCAAATATATGAATAACACAAAATATCTAGCATCCAACTAATTAAAAAATCACCTTGATTATCACAAAAATTGTAAAAGATAATCCATTTTCCATTTATCAACTAGATGAATATCTAATTTTGCATAGCCACATTTACGCTGCTTGAGTCCGTAGTTAAAAGCATAGCTAGCCAAGACTAAAGCAACGATATTTAGTACACAGTATAAGAAACTTACATCCTGCAGAAGGTCCCACCCTGGTTTCCTCTTGGCTACTTCGTCTCGGAGTTGGTCATATCGCCTGGATTCCTAAACTCACCCAACAAAAGATAAATATTATTTATGAAGGTAAAATAAAAACCACTTTGAATTGAAGATTTGATCAAAGCTTTAGAGTATAAATTTAATAGGTAGTGTTGAGTTAGGCTGCATGATGTCTGGTTAACTTGAAAAAGCTACTGTTTGTGGGGACAGAATAATGAATTTTGAACGTTACATAACCAGAGGTGTTATTACTTGATAATAATAAGTAATTTGCCCGAGGTGAATTTAACTGTCACAAAAATAAATAATCAGAGGTGTTATGCACTTTCTGCCTTTTCTTCAAATTCATTTTAAATACTCAATCATGTTTTCTGAACCACCTTCCCAAGAAATCTAAAACTCTAAATCGTTTTTTTAATAATCATCAATAAAATAAAATGTATTCAAGGGTTACTCCAGCAAATATGCAAGAATAACCATATAAACACTTCTTACAATCGACTAATAAACCATAGGCCTAACACACCATTGAGCAAAAGACGAATGGAAAGACCCTAGCAATAAAGAATAGTTATAGAGTTATTGGCATAAAGGAGACACTTCTGTTTTCAAACAATGTCTTCCAAGAGATTATGATTGTCAGTTAGAGAAATTAATGATAGTGGAAAATAAACTTTGATTCATTTTCTTCACAAAATTGCAAAGGAAAATTGCACACCACGTTATAGTTGTTGCTTTAAGCATAAAATCCTACGAAGCCAATAAGCCAACTCCAATTTTGTTTTTTGTTGTTTCTTTATTTCAAAGCACATTTTCAAGTCATAGAAGACATCATCCAAGTTGTTCAGTACTAGCATTGATAGGTCAAAAAGGATTAATCTGAACAAGCATAGAAGACATACAAATGGAAAAATAAAAGAATATAGAAACCAATAACGTGAAAAATTAATACATGAATAGTTGAACTGAAACTGAAAAATAGGAAGGTATGTAAACCGACAACCTTATACTCTGACCATATTGTCTGCTTTGCATTATCGTCATAATTATATCCATACATAATCTGTGGAAAGGTAATCAACCAAAATGCAGCGATACTGGGATCTTTCATGCTGTGCCTTATATGCTGAAAATATTAAAAACATAAAACAGGATTAATAATACAATGTCAAATAAGAGTGAGAATCTCAAGTGAAATTCATCCTAATTTACGTCCCATTTTGATACTCCTGCTTAACTGATAATAATTTGCGAAAAATGTAACTCTAAGAGAAGCATTCTGTAACACCCTCAGCTAACTACCCTTAAAAACGTGATCTTAAAAACTCTTTAAAGATAAGTAGCCGGAGCGCTACGGAAAACATTTTCAAAACGATCGTGCACATGACACGAAACGTCGCAGCGGAAAACATAACATAAAGGATTTTCAAAGTAATGAACAAAGTAGTTCAAAAGATAATTCATTAACATAAAACATAAGTTAAGATGTTCGCATCGATATACGACGGAATACAAACGATCCCCCGACTCGATGTTACAATTACCAGAGCACTAATATACATCACAACCAAACTAACTTAACAAAACTATACAAAGGTAGCCTACACTAGCTCCTCACCAAAAGTGCTCCACACCAAAACGATCTACAGCTAAAGCTCGATCGAAAACCTCGACCTGAATACCTGAACCCCCAAAGGTCCAGCACATAACAAATAGGTAGAGAGTTAGTAAACATAATCACATACATACGAATATAGAAACGCACCTATATTCCACCTATCACGTATTACTAACTCACACACATGCTTCCATAAGCAATAACCAGATAACACATACTCACAAATACACAACCAGATAGTTTCACGTCGTCTCGGACAACACAAAGAACTCACATAACACATAACACATAATTGCACATTTACTCAAATGCGACTAATGCCAAACATTCAATGTCATGCCAACCTAGACACGACTAATGCATGTGGTACCATCTTCTTTATCAAGGAACTTACCATTGATATCCTTCTTTATTGGACAAGTCCAATATCCTTCTTTATCAGACAAGTCTGATATCCCTAAATAATGCATGAGTTTATGAATGCCATGCATTTACCAAACATATGATAATCACTTAGCACGAAGCTACCGCTCACTACATGGATAACATAATCCATTAAACTTCTTTATCAGACAAACTGATATTCTTCTTTATCGGCCAACCCGATATACAAACATACATATACTTCTTTGACATTTTATATAAATGCCATTACACAACACAATTATTAAACATATAATAATTCCAAACCAAAACGAAACCAAATACATGGATACACACACTTCACAAACATCAGCAAAAATTGCTGTCACTGAGGCCTTCGCTAAGCGAGGGCTTAGCGAGACTTGGCGAACTTCACCAGGAAGTCACCTGCTCATGGCGAGCTTCGGCGAGATCCAGCGAACCTGTTCGCTACAGCGAACTCCTGGTCGCTTAGCGAACCACACCAGAAAAATATCTGTTCTTGAGTTTCAATAAGGCGGTTTAACCTCAAATCAACTCAAAAATTCATCTAAACATGTTATAAATGCATAACAAGTGATCAATCATGTATATACCATACATATATACATGTATCAACAATCAAAAACATCAAAACACATCACACATACAAAATCATGTCAATTTCTTGCAAAATAAGCAAAGTTGCATAAACATGCAAAAACATCACCAAACATATACAAATTCCCTCCTAGATGTTCATTAAGCATACTAAGATGAAAAGACATGTTTATGATAAAGAAACTTCACCCAAAACCCCAAAGAAATTGGATGAGAGAGTTCAGGAATGGAGGCTAGACACCTCCCCTCTCTTGGATCACCCAAGCTTATGCTTAACCACTCTCACCTTAGATTGAAGGATGATTCTTGGCCTCTAACTCTTCTCCTTGCTCGAGTTCTTCTCCTTGCTAACTTCTAACTTCTCATGAAAAGTGAATTGTGATACTATTCCTTAGTTTGACTTGCTACTTATACTACTCTCCATGGTTCATGAACCAAGCCCAATAGCCTAAGCCCATTAAGCTTCTATCACACGCCCAAGCCCACTAACACGACAAAGGTTTCGCTCACAAACTTATGTTCGCGATAAATAATAATAGGTCGCGTAAATAAATATTTAACACTAACCCAAAATATATGCAAATATATAAAATATCGATTTACTAAAAATCGGGTCGTTACAACTCTACCCCCCTTAAAAGAATTTCGCCCTCGAAATTACCTAAGAGATAAAACAGAGAACGAACCCTCAACGCGGCATCTTCGGTTTCTTGCATACCGGACTCTTGTGACCTTCCTCGCCACAATTGAAACAAAACACTTTCACCCGACAAGCATCGGCCTTGTGCCCAAACTGTCCACAATTGAAACACTTGTCGCTTCTCCTCGGGCAATCATATGACATATGACCCCGCTCTCCACATTTGTAACAACCTCCACTTCCTTGCTTCTTCTTTCCACTTCCATTACCCTTGTTCTCATACGGCTTACCACGATCCAAACCTTTTCCTTTCCTATCATTCAGAACCTTATAGTAGTTGGTCTTGGCTTTGCTATCTTCATCACAAATCCTTGCCTTGGTCATAAGGGTCGGAAAATCCCTGATTTCAGAAAATCCAATCAAAAGCTTGATATCCGGACGAAGTCCACTCTCGAACTTGACACACTTATCCTCTTCGGCTTCCACCGTGTTGTAGTGTGGACTAAACACACACAAAGCTTCAAACTTAGCCGAATACTCGGCGACCGATAAATTTCCTTGCTTGAGCTCCATGAACTCGATCACTTTCTTATTCTTCACATCAGCCGGAAAGTACTTCCTTAAAAATTCCCTTTTGAAAATTTCCCAAACGATAGCAACACCGTCCACTCCTATCCTGAGTTTCACATTCCTCCACCAAACGATTGCCTCCTCTCTAAGGGCATAAGTTCCCAAAGTAGTCTTGTTCTCCTCAGAACAACCCATTGCTTCAAAGATGATCTCAACCTCATCTAACCACCTGATAGCTCCCTCCGGGTTATAGCCTCCGGTAAACAGAGTTGGTTTATGCGACATAAACCTTTCCAATCTTTTCTCACTATCCCTTCCCGGGTCATTATCCCTTACCACCAATGTAGTCAAAGCAGTCAAAGCTTGTGCAATCTGAGCGTTGGTCCTAGCAGCAGCCATGATTCCTGAACGAATCACAACTCGACGTTAGAATGTATTAACAGTGTACCCAACACATGCTTCATACAAGAGAAAGAAAATCCTAATGGCTCACATGAACCGACCTGCTCTGATACCAACTATTGTAACACCCTCAGCTAACTACCCTTAAAAACGTGATCTTAAAAACTCTTTAAAGATAAGTAGCCGGAGCGCTACGGAAAACATTTTCAAAACGATCGTGCACATGACACGAAACGTCGCAGCGGAAAACATAACATAAAGGATTTTCAAAGTAATGAACAAAGTAGTTCAAAAGATAATTCATTAACATAAAACATAAGTTAAGATGTTCGCATCGATATACGACGGAATACAAACGATCCCCCGACTCGATGTTACAATTACCAGAGCACTAATATACATCACAACCAAACTAACTTAACAAAACTATACAAAGGTAGCCTACACTAGCTCCTCACCAAAAGTGCTCCACACCAAAACGATCTACAGCTAAAGCTCGATCGAAAACCTCGACCTGAATACCTGAACCCCCAAAGGTCCAGCACATAACAAATAGGTAGAGAGTTAGTAAACATAATCACATACATACGAATATAGAAACGCACCTATATTCCACCTATCACGTATTACTAACTCACACACATGCTTCCATAAGCAATAACCAGATAACACATACTCACAAATACACAACCAGATAGTTTCACGTCGTCTCGGACAACACAAAGAACTCACATAACACATAACACATAATTGCACATTTACTCAAATGCGACTAATGCCAAACATTCAATGTCATGCCAACCTAGACACGACTAATGCATGTGGTACCATCTTCTTTATCAAGGAACTTACCATTGATATCCTTCTTTATTGGACAAGTCCAATATCCTTCTTTATCAGACAAGTCTGATATCCCTAAATAATGCATGAGTTTATGAATGCCATGCATTTACCAAACATATGATAATCACTTAGCACGAAGCTACCGCTCACTACATGGATAACATAATCCATTAAACTTCTTTATCAGACAAACTGATATTCTTCTTTATCGGACAACCCGATATACAAACATACATATACTTCTTTGACATTTTATATAAATGCCATTACACAACACAATTATTAAACATATAATAATTCCAAACCAAAACGAAACCAAATACATGGATACACACACTTCACAAACATCAGCAAAAATTGCTGTCACTGAGGCCTTCGCTAAGCGAGGGCTTAGCGAGACTTGGCGAACTTCACCAGGAAGTCACCTGCTCATGGCGAGCTTCGGCGAGATCCAGCGAACCTGTTCGCTACAGCGAACTCCTGGTCGCTTAGCGAACCACACCAGAAAAATATTGTTCTTGAGTTTCAATAAGGCGGTTTAACCTCAAATCAACTCAAAAATTCATCTAAACATGTTATAAATGCATAACAAGTGATCAATCATGTATATACCATACATATATACATGTATCAACAATCAAAAACATCAAAACACATCACACATACAAAATCATGTCAATTTCTTGCAAAATAAGCAAAGTTGCATAAACATGCAAAAACATCACCAAACATATACAAATTCCCTCCTAGATGTTCATTAAGCATACTAAGATGAAAAGACATGTTTATGATAAAGAAACTTCACCCAAAACCCCAAAGAAATTGGATGAGAGAGTTCAGGAATGGAGGCTAGACACCTCCCCTCTCTTGGATCACCCAAGCTTATGCTTAACCACTCTCACCTTAGATTGAAGGATGATTCTTGGCCTCTAACTCTTCTCCTTGCTCGAGTTCTTCTCCTTGCTAACTTCTAACTTCTCATGAAAAGTGAATTGTGATACTATTCCTTAGTTTGACTTGCTACTTATACTACTCTCCATGGTTCATGAACCAAGCCCAATAGCCTAAGCCCATTAAGCTTCTATCACACGCCCAAGCCCACTAACACGACAAAGGTTTCGCTCACAAACTTATGTTCGCGATAAATAATAATAGGTCGCGTAAATAAATATTTAACACTAACCCAAAATATATGCAAATATATAAAATATCGATTTACTAAAAATCGGGTCGTTACACATTCACTCCTATGGTAATAGTCTAACAGAGAGGTTAAGAAATGAAAGTATAAATGTTGGGGATCAAGGTTTGTTTTGGTAGTATACGAGAGTGTTCTACATTATCTTGACAACTGTGACGATAATAGCAATTGTTCGGATTGAATTTAGAAATAACGACTAACCTCATATGGATAATCCATCTTTTCCAAGACACTATAAGCTTGCCGCGGGAGGCCCATAATCTGAATAAAGAAAGGGCACATAAAAATGGTAAGAATTAGTATTAAATAAGTTTCAAATATGAATCAATAAAATTTAGCAATTCAGGGAAAAAAAAAGGTATTAAGGAATTAACAAAACAACTCACACCATCTGCTGAAATCCTAAACGGCAATTTGTCTTTGCATTCAGGACATCCCATTACACCCTGTGCATTGTTGATAAATTCTTCAACCAAAAATCACAACAGCATTGGCATGCAAAATTACTAGACCAAGCATGTTAACAACCATAGTATTTAGTTCATACCGTTCCATCACAAATTGGACAGTCTTTTGATGGTAATGGTATCTGAGGATCCATGGAAGAAGATGGTATATGCACTAACTCAGCCCCGTTGCTGAAAATGGCATCTGCAACAGCTGCAGCAGTCGCTTTCTCTCCACTAAAAGTGAATAAATTGAAGAAGAAAATATAAGGTATATATGCAACCAAGGTTGGTAGAGAGAATCGTATGAAAATGAAATTGTGATAAATAAAATATGCAACCAAGGAATCAAAGTGGAGGGAATTATTTATGGAAAAACATTTACTGCACTATCTTACATACCGAAATTGTTATAACTCAGATGGACGTTTCCTTATTTAATTAACTGCAGATATTTCTCTTCATTTTCTAAAATTATTTCAGCATAACTTTGAGAGATACAATTAATTGACCTCAAACTTTATGAAGTTCAGTAAGCATGATCTTCCTAAAGAGGCTTTCTAAACGACCATTTTACAAAGACTCACTATCGTGTGATGTTTGTCACTTTAGAGTTTCCTTGAACAAATTAGACAGGCCAAAGATGACCCTAAAAGACAAAGATTGCAGAGTATTCTAATACAACTAGAATCTCAATATATGAGATTGAAATCAATTGTGTTACTCGTTTGTAAGATCGTTATTAAAGATTTCAACAATAACACAAAATAAACCACTAACTACATTGGAATAATGCCTGTAAATTCTAACCTCTTCAAGGTGTAATTCTTCACTTGATAGTGCACCCTCCCACATCCTCGACACATGGTACACCGCATGGCCTGCCATCCATTACAAGTCACACAGTCCCTGTTTTTGATGAAAGCGCATTTAGTTAGATTACAAAAACTCCAAAGCCAACAAACGACACTACACTAACCAGAAATTAGATGCGTCAATGCAGTCAAGTGCGGTAACAAGCATCAATTAATACAAATAAAAAACAGCACCTTTGACATATCACCTTCCTTCCCAGGTTTAATGCAATGTCATAAGTCCCCAAAGTAGCAACAGCCTACAACCAAGCCATGCAGCAATATTCATCAACAAATAAAGATAAAAACAAAACAAAGAACTAACAATGGTGATTGCTAATGCTTCCAGACAATGCAATTTCCGCAAATATCAAAAGAAGAATGCTAGCAACACACTCTAAAAAAATATCAAATGCACTCTCTATTATTTGATAAAATTTCATAGTACATTTTGTGGTAGCCAATAACAAAATGATGGACTCAATCACTCAAATAAATTTCATTACAGAGTGCAATAGAGGATGTATTAGTAACAATTTTTTCATATAAAAATAATAATAATCCAACTTGATGAAATAACCTATATAGCACTGACACTTCAAATTGAAGGCATGTCTGACACATGTCGATCATGTGGATACCTCGAGCTGACATGTTAGTGTAATGTCTGGTGTTTGTGTGTCATAGCAACTTGCAAGAAATAGTTCCCTAAACCTATGAAGATCGGACACTGACAGGTCGACACCTATAATAATTTGAGAAAATGACATATGTAATCATATGTGTAAGTGTTGTGTCATACACCGACGCATATCCAACAAAGGGACACACCTAATCCGAGGCCGAGGAGTGTCCGTAGTTCATATCCTTAAATACATAACATTCATTCAATTTTCAACAAAGCAATTCACCTTTAGTCCTAACATCATACATTTCCAAAAAGTAGGTTTAAATATGATGTTAGTCTACAAATATAGCGTTTTTTTTTATTTTTAGTCCCTAGAAGTGTTTTAGTTTTGGTGGGTTCAGTCCTACAAATTCAAAAATTATTGTTTTTAGTCCTAACATCATACATGGTTCAATATAATCAATAATTTACATCAAAACCCACAAGCCCATAACTAGAACCTCAATAAAACAACAGAATTCACCTAAAAATACAAAATTGAGAAAAAGTGAATGACCCAGATAACCAAAGTGCAAAAAGAATTGATTTTTGAAGTAAAAATGTAAGAGGGTAAAGGAAACTAACGAAAATAGAAGCAGCAGAGAGCTTAGTAACAAGTTCAGGGACACCAAAGCCACGAGGAGAAGAACCAGCAATGTCAATTGCAAGAGTTAAAGGAGTGAAGAGAACTTTGAAAGGGAAAGCAAAGATGTCGCTAACGGTTTCGCCATATGCGGTGTTGAACTCATTGTAGCGATCCCCAAAGAACCTACCGACGAACTCGCGGAAACCTTGGGGTTTGGGTGGTTTGGGTTTGGGCATGGCGTGGCGCCAACAGAGTGAAGTGGATAGAAGAGATAGATAGAGTTTTTGAAGAAGAGGGAAGAGAGTGTAATAAATTACACTATCTATCTCAATTTCATCAAATCAAATATATTTTCAAATTAATTTGTTGAGTTTAATTGTTATGCACTAATGGTGTAAAATAGTTTTACACGATCGTCCAATAAATAATCATCATTTTGCCATGTCATGTCAAGAAAGTAGGGTGATGTGATGGAAAACATGGTTGATATTAGTTGACAGTGTAAAATTATTTTACACCGTCGGTGCATATCAATTAAATCCTAATTTGTGCGACTTAAAAAAATTATTTATTTCACCAAAATATTATTATTAATTACTATTAATTTTGTGATTTTTTTAAACAAAAAATATGTTTCTTTTATTTTTTTAATAAAAAAATATCAGACTTTTTAAGTGAATTATGAATACCCTATTGATGTCATGATGATAATAATTTTGTGTTCTTGGTCATATTTGTATATTTGAGACGGAATTGTTTTCTCATATTCTTATAGAAAGAAATGAATGTGTTGATTAGTTCGCTAAACATGGTACTTAGTCGAATGTTAATCTTAAGACTTAGCTTTGGGTTTCTCCCCCTTTGCAAATAGTGCGTGTGCCGTTTGTGGATGCAACATATGTCTCGAGATAGCATCCTCGTTAGTCTGGTAAAATAGTATTTTGTCTCTGTAATGTTAGCGAATTTTGGTTTACCCGTCACTAAATATGTCATGTCATCATTTATGTCCGATTATAAGTCACTAAATATATCCGATTAAAACAAATTTGCTAACATTACGGTGGATAAACACCGTGTATCCTAAATATCACGTGAAATTGAGGAATGGAGATATCTAAATTTGTAGGTAAAAACATTATAATATTACCTAACAATTTTAATATTCGTTAGCTTAGGAGTTATAATTAAAAACTAATAATTTTTTGTTCATTAATAATTTTTTTCAATTAAATTAAAGGATACAAAATTTGTAACGTGGTTAATCAAGTATATTAGAAATGTACCAAAAAAAATTTAGAATATTAGAAGTAGATTAGTGGTCAGTAGTAAATTGACAGTAATATTGTTTATGTTTTTTTATAGAGTATTTGTTTATATTCCTATTTTTATGTGATTTTTTCTTATTTTTTCTATATTTTTTCTATAATTTTTTTTATTGATTAAACTTAGGTATTGTTTGGCCTGACTTTTTTTCCTCTTATTTAGAACTTATGCAAACAACTTATGTAATTTTTATATATTATTATAAGTTTTGTCAAGGTAGTTTATGATGAAATAGCTTATAAAATTACAATTTTCACTAGTGTGAACTTATAAAATAACATAAAACTTAATTTATATTGCATAAGCTATTTGCACAAGCTCAAAAAAGCTAGGCCAAACGGACCCTTAGTATAATCTTTTTATTATTTTTTTTCTTTTCTATTTTTATGCTAAAGATTATTCTCTTTTGTTCCTTATAATTTGTTTTGTTCATATTTTTAAGCTTATCATATTTTCATTGTATTTATCTTATATTGTTTCAATATATTTTTAGTGAAATTACAATAAAAAATACAAAATTTGCAAGGTGATTAAAATTAATAAGATAAATTAATAAATTCGGTGATAATCAATTTTATTATATATATATACTAGCGGGCCAGGCAGGCGTGTTCCGCGCCTGCCTGTGTCTAACTTATGTACCCAAAAAAAAAATACGCCTTATGTTATGGTGAGTTTGTTAATAAAAGATTTTTGTTGCTACTAAAAAAAACAAGGGTAATGTTGGTATCATGAAAATTCTACCCCAAAACTCATGTATTCTTTTTACCTATAACAATATATAAAGGGGATAAGGGAGTTTGAGTTGGATTTTTTTTGGTCCATTTTGCCCTTAACTTCCTTTATGGTTTTTTAATTATTCCATAATTGCCCTTAACTTACTCTCTTTTTTTTTATGATTTTTTCATCTATATCTATTCTATACTATAATATATAAAAAGAATACATGAGTTTTGGGGTAGAATTTTTATAATACCAACATTACCCTTGCTTTTTTTTAGTAGCAACAAAAATCTTTTATTAACAAACTCACCATAACATAAGGCATATCTTTTTTTTTTGGGTACATAAGTTAGACACAGGCAGGCGCGGAACGCGCCTGCCTGACCCGCTAGTATATTATAGTATAGAATAGATATAGATGAAAAAACCATAAAAAAAAAAGAAAAGAAGTTAAGGGCAATTATGGAATAATTAAAAAATCATAAAGGAAGTTAAGGGCAAAATGGACCAAAAAAAATCCAACCCAAACTCTCTTATCCCCTTTATATATTGTTATAGATTATATATTGTTATAGATCAGATAGAAAAGTCTCTTTATTCAGTTTTTTTATGCCTAAAAAAAAATACTTTATTCTTTTTTATAATGAAAAAAAAACTTTATTTCATGACATCAAAATCACAAAATTGTATTCATTTCTTTCTTTTCTCAAGTGTCACAACTCACAAGACTAAACAGTCAGATTGATTCCAACACAAACATCTCTCTCTCTCTCTCTCTCTCTCTCTCTCTAGAAATGGCAGCAGCGATTCCTCTGAACGGAGTAAAGCTAGGGACGACATCATCTCAGGCGTATCTAGAAGGCAAGGCAGTGAAAGAAACCAAAGCTCTGATGGCGGAACTGTGTCGCCACTTCTACACTTTGGGATGGGTTTCAGGAACTGGTGGCAGCATCAGCATCAAGGTTCATGATGATTCCATTCCTAAACCTCAACAACTCATTCTCATGTCCCCTTCTGGTATTCTTCCTTATCATTTTCAGATTCATTTCGTTAATATTTACTTTCATTATAGTTTTTCTATTTTTTTGTGATTGTAAAGTGCCCATGAATTGTTTGATACAAGTGCTGTGTTAGATTTTTCTATGTTGTTGTTGTTGGGTATTGTTTTTTGGTTTAATTGGTACGCACTATCAATTGTCAATAGATTATGATTGTAGGATAATTGGTATGCACTCTGGGTTGGAGTAATTCTTGTACTCAATTGCAAAAGAGGTGGTTTGGGTAGTTCAACTGGTTTGAGCTAAGGGTTAAAGGTGTAAAAGGACCCGTGTTCAAGTTCCGGTCAAGGAGAAAAATACTGACATTAACAACTAATTACTGACTTTGGCCGTTTCAAAAAGCAATACTATTCTTTTTTATTATCCAAAAATATGAATTATCTGATAATGAAAAATGTTTGAATTTAATTATAGCTATCTTAAGTGTCATGTATATGATTGATTGTAACTAAGTGGTTGAACTGAAGTGGTTAATGAGTTTCAGTTGATGACGAATGTTTGGGAGAACACTAGTTGGAATCCTGGCTAGAATAATCCCTGACCATGCTTTATTTACCTCATGGCTGAATTCCGAATTATCAGGGTCTCTTTCTCTTAGAAATTGGAAAGTTCATATAAAAAAATAACACACACGCGACTGATTGTGATTATTTGATAATTTAGTATGTTATGATGAATTCAATTCAAGATGATTATCTATTACTAATTAAAAATCTGTGCTTTGCTCTCCTTTATTTAATTAAAATGTCACACTCTCCAAATTCAAAATAGTGAAGTGAAAAATTGTAAAGTGTACATGAAGTGTTTGATACAAATGCTATACTAGATTCTTCCATGCTGTTGAGTATTGTTTTTTTGATTTAATCGGTATGCATGCTAAATATAGACTTTTTACACACTCAATTAGTTTATATACGAATACGATTGATTGTGATTGCTTGATAGTGTAAAAAGTTTTACGCTGACAGTTATCAAAATCAAACTCATTATTTTTATTATGTTATGATGAATTTCAATTCAACATGATTATTTATTACTATTTAGAAATTTGTGCTTTTCTCTCCATTATTTAATTAAGATGTCACACTCTCCAAACTCATGTAGCAGCAATATGGTTTACTAGTATTAATTGGTTACACAATTAGGACTTGAAATGGCTTTATTTGCAAGCGAAAATGAAATTCCATTACGATCATGTATTGATCATTGTTTTTTTCTTTTTTTTTTTCCTGAAAAATATGTGCAGCTGTTCAGAAAGAAAGAATGGAACCAGAGGATATGTATGTGTTATCCGACAATGGGTCAGTTTTGTCTGCCCCATCTCCTAAACCTTATCCACATAAGCCTCCTAAGTGTACTGATTGTGATTCACTTTTCTTGAAGGTAAGTTTGGTTTCCCATTTTTTTTTTTGACAAACGGTTTCCCATTCTTTTAATTACTGTATTGTATGAGTTATGAGAGATAATGAATTATGAGTATTGAATTCACTTTATCGAATGAACTATTACAACAATAGAATAGATTAAATAGTAGCGGAAGTTAACTGATAAATTAACAGAAATCTAAGAAACTATTGTTAGTTTGTTACCATTAATAACAACATTAACAGATTTAAGCTAACACTAATGTTAACGGTAATACTGTGTGACATGATCCACTGCCTGGTATGCAACCTTAGTATTTTAAGAGATGGTTTTATATCCACAAAGTTAAAAATGACAGCTAGCATTATTTTCTGATTAAATTAGGATTTAATGATTATAATCACGTCTTTATTGACTGTATAGTTTATTTCCTAGAATAGGATTGTACTCTGTGTATATATACATCTTATGCATATGGAATAAAATATATCATTCAGCTAATTTCAATTCACAATTTTGGTTTTTATTGAACTACCAAATTTCTCAGCGGTGTCTCTTAAATTTTGGAGTAAGGGTCAATGGTATTGGATATTGGACTTGTGAATTATGATACTAATTTATCGTATATCTGTAACAATCAGTTGACAAGTGCTCTGTAGTATACCAATTACTTGACCCACATCTTCTAAATGCTATAATATCTGTATATCTTCACTTATACTAAGAAATAACTACTATTTGGTTATTGAATGGCATGGGTGTGAAATTTTAGTTTGGATAGTTTTTATGGAGTCAAATGTACTGCTATGACTGACCTTAGAAAGTAGAAAATCGCAATTCTTATGTGTTTTATTGATTTATTTATTTTTTTATTTATTTTTATCTTGCATAAATTAGCAATTGATATATGTTTCTTTCCCTTATAGGCATATGAAAAGCGTGATGCTGGTGCTGTTATTCATAGTCATGGGATTGAATCTTGTCTTGTAACGATGATCAATCCTTTTTCGAAGGAATTTCGAGTAAGTAAACATAGGTGCCCTTTCGTTTTGCAATCTTTTCATGTTGTGAGAAAGATTCACATTCAAAATGATGATACACAATTATTAATTGTTATTTGATCTTTGAGTGGGTTTTGAGATTGGTAATAGAACATGCAGCTGAGTGCAAAATATATTATCTTTGCTTGAGGGTAATACTATTTGTAAAATGCTAAATTCCAGCTAGGCAACCATCTATGAACGAGAGTCTCTTTATCGTACTTAAAGAATTGAAATGGACATAATATTAAAGTTCCTGAAATATGATCCATACTGCATGAGATATCCTTCTTGGAGGTGTAATTAGTTCTCTAATTGTGTTCTCCAGGCTCCAAAACTCAAGTTTTTAGAGGGAAAAATAGTGTGCCACTGAAAAGTAGTGAAAATGTGAAATAATTAACAGGAGAAAGTTTAAAGTAGAAATATTGACATGAGATGAACATTTTTCAGATCACCTCCGTCTTCTTTGAATATGCTTACTGGCTATTTTCTAAATCACGGTAACTTTCTTGAGAATTTTTGGCTTCTGTCTTGTGCACAGAGAAATTTATACACAGAATTGGAAAGCTTAGATCCAATTTGTTTTGAATAGAATTATTTTTGTTGTTGTGAGAGGGTGGATGTAGATGGCACCTGCCAACCTGCTACCTTGTGGCTTTGTTGTCATGCTGTCTGTTGATACTTTTTCGTAATCAAGAGTAGGATGGTGAATTTTGTGTTTTTACAGCTTATTACATATTGCTCTGAGAAAACTAAACATAGTTTTGAAATGGTTAATGTGCCTCCTTCACATTGTATATCTTGTTCCATGCTTTTCTGTTCTCTTCCTATTCTCATTGGATTCTGGTTGTCTTCACAATTGCAGATTACTCACATGGAGATGATAAAAGGGATCAAGGGGCATGGTTATTATGATGAACTAGTGGTCCCCATAATTGATAACACAGCCCACGAACATCAACTCACAGAATCTTTTGCTAAAGCAGTATGTTTCCTTCTAATAGTTCTGCATACATGTTATATATATGTTGGGATATAACTTGATTGTTCTATTTGTTCACAATTTGTAGATTGAAGAATACCCTAAAACAACAGCAGTGCTTGTTCGCAACCACGGGATATTTGTTTGGGGAGACTCATGGATCAGTGCTAAAACTCAGGTTTTTTATCTCCACAATCCCAAAGAAGATTGCAACAAAATTCACATAAGAATTAAGATGCATATTTGTGCACTCTGCATGGGCTTTCCATAAAATATAATTTTATGACATAATCTAAGATAATAAATTTATCCTACGAGAAAAACCAACATAATCTAACATAATATCAAAATATTATGATATACTTTCGTATATTCTAACAATTAACAGACTTTTTGGTAAATTGATGATATTTCTTCCAGTCTGAGTGTTACCATTACCTTTTTGATGCTGCTATCAAACTTCATCAAGTGGGATTGGACTGGTCGACTCCAAATCATGGCCCGATACTAAGTGCACGAAGGGGTTTAAGTATTGCTGGGGAGTCAAATCTGTCAACAAAGGCAAGGAAGGATAATGGTGATATTGATCCATCTCCAGTGAGCTCACATAATCCTCCTTTTTTGTTTAAAGCTTTTCATCAATACATTAGCGAGTATTTATGTTTCCTGAAATTTCATGAACCTAAGATCCTCTTTCCCCAACATACTGATAATGCTGACAAATCCTGCAGTTTTATCTTATAGTTTCAAATTAAATTTAATTATTTCAAATTAGATTGTTAATTATCCTCTCTATTTGGATTGCAGCGTTGCATTGTTCTTGACATTGAAGGAACTACTACTCCCATATCATTTGTTTCAGAGGTTCTCTTCCCATATGCCCGTGATAATGTTGGGAGGCATCTTTCTGCAACATACGATACCGCTGAAACTAAAGCTGATATCAAGTTGCTTCGCTCCCAAGTAAGATTTTATTTGGCTGTATGGTTAAGGCATTTATATTCCTGCAGTTGATCATATGGTAGGTCTTGAATGGTAGTAGTCCTGTTATGTGGAATGTTATCCCATATTGACACTGAAATGATATGTTGGAGATGAGAATTGAAGTTCAGTTTTAACTTTTGAAGTACAAAAACCTATGTTTATATCATCCCGGATCGCGGAGCGGCCAGCCCCAAAACTGGGATAGCGGCATCGCGGGTAGCGGGGAAGGCCGCTATTTCATTTTTTTTTTAAATTACATAAATAATACTATAAACATATAATTAATGTAAAATTAAACAAACATCTCAAAATCCATAAAACATTCATAAATTAAAAATTCAAAACACAAATCTCAAGTCTTGATCAAACATTACATCCAAATTACCAACAAAAGTCAAGCAAATAAAGAAGCATGAAAATATTCAAGTCTCCAACACTTAGATTAATAAAGTAACTAAAAATTAAAACTCTAGTTCATCATCAAAGTATAAGTCTAAAAATCATCCTCAAACTCATCTTCAACATAATCCCCATAGGCCTCCACCTCATTATCTTCAACATCACCTCCAATTTCTTCAGAGCAGAAAGACAGAAATAGAAAGAAACATAGAAGAAACAGAAGAATCAGAACAGAGCTTGGAGAAGTAGAGAAGAAACAGAACGAACATGGAGAAGAAACAGAGCTTAGAGAAGAAACAGAATCAGGTGAAGCTTTGATGAGTTGAAGTGGTCGAAGAGACGAGCTTTGATGATGGTGAAGCGGCGGATCGGTGAAAAGGTGATAGAATATGATGGTGAGAATGACGGTTAAGTGTGTTAACAACAAAGGACATGTAAAAAACCAATTGTGCCCTTACTAGAATCAGTCAAATTTCAAAAATACCCTTTAAAACCCACTAACATGAAATAGAAGTCCTGATCCACTGAGATCCGGGATCCGCTCCGCTCCACCGGGATCCCGCGGGATCAACTACACTGGATTATATCATTCAAATTTTCTTCAAGTTATCATAATTTGAGAAAATGGAGAATGCGCTATCAATTTTAAATTGTTTTACACTAACAACCAATTACAATTTGCCAACGCAAGAAAGAATCATGTAACTGCTTGTTATTTTAAAACTGTCAAAGATGATGTGGCAAAATGAAGAGTTGTTATTGGATGTTGGTGTAAAATAACTTTACACTAACAGTGCATGCCCATTAATCTCTTATAGTTTATACATGTTTTGGCATTTGTTAAAGGATAAAGTCAAATGAAAGTGTTCCATTCCATCAGAGTAAAGAGATAAAAGAAGAAAGTAGGACGCTGCCTCTCGAAAGGTAGTGCATTGTTATGAGTTCCCGTTTGGAGAGTCTCACCTAAAAAAGTGAAGCTTAAAAGTGTTAGATTTTTATATTGGGTCTAACTCATCCTTACAAAACCGGTCTGAAAGGTGAGGGGAGGGGTGTCGGTGCCATTTTTTAAAAACTCATTTAAGGCCTTATCTTTATTCAATGTGGGACTTTGATTTTTCCCAGTACCTCACCCCAAACACTATTGAACTTGGTGTGTGGTCCAATGGATAAGCTCTGATCTATGAAGCATGAACACCTCTATGATTAGGCGTGTCGCGGTGTCTGACACGTGTCGGTGTCCGACACTCATACGACACGTGTCAGATAGCTCATAGCGGTGTCGGAAAAAACTCAATTTTTCCTTTACATTGACACTACTTTGATCGGTGTCCGACACCTGTAAGACACTTGTATGACTCGTGTCGGACAAGTGTCCCAAATTTTTTATTTTTTATTTTTGCTTATGCACATATGAGACATATTTACAAGAGTTAAAGATGTGTCGAAACAACAACATTGATCAATGAGGGATTGAAAATATTACATTTTGATTACAATATTTTTAGTTTTTTCTATAGTAGATGGATAAATAAAGGTAAAATACTATCATATCTTGTTTTAAAGCTTTTTATAAGAAATAACTTGCTCAAATTAGATTTACATGTATATATTTTGATTCTCAGTTTATATGTTTTATAAATATGTAGCGGTGTAGGTGTCCTATATTTTTTACATTAGCGGTGTCGCGATGTCCGTGTCGCGGTGTCCGTGTCGAGTCTGTGCTTCATAGGCTCTGATACGATATTAGGTTTTTATTTTGTGTTTTTAAAAGTTTTATATGGAAACAAAAAACAATAACGTGACGTTTTTGTTATTATTAGTGGAATTAGCAAAGGGAAACAGTTTTTTTTCTTCAGGTTTGTAGTTCATATAATTTCAGTAATAATCACAAAAATGTTAGCTTGCTTTCATTTCAATTCCTTTTTTTTTTTTGCGTTTATAAAGAAATTTGTTAATATGAGTTATGACTTGTGGAGATTCGTCCTAATGTTTCTTATGTGAACTGAACTGTATGGTAATAATAGGGAAGTAGGGAATCCAGGGACCAGCCCACCTTCCTTAGTGCAATTTGTGTCCCAAACAAAAGGATAACAAGCTTTCACCAATTGACATATAGAAAGATTATTTATGTCACATTCAGATAATCTGCTGGTTGACTTCCTTTTGTTGCGATAACAGGTTGAAAGTGACCTTGAACAAGGGATTGTAGGTGCTGTGCCTATCCCCCCAGATGATGCTGGGAAAGAAGAAGTTATTGCTGCTATAGTTGCTAATGTGGATGCTATGATCAAAGCAGATAGAAAGATTACTGCCTTAAAAGAGTTGCAGGTAGTTAAGCCTAATATTGCAGACTTCTATCTGTTGAATTCATATTTTTTATATTGCTGACAATTAGCTATGCAGGGTCATATATGGCAAACTGGTTATGCGAATAATGAATTGGAGGGAATAGTTTTTGATGATGTACCCGAGGCTTTAGAAAAGTGGAATGCATTGGGCATAAAGGTTGTCTTTACTGATTATTAACTCTATACTTCTTTTCGGTTGCCTTGTTGACTTTCTATTGGATTGTCGCTTCTTTTTCCATGTATTCTGACCCTAGGCATCTTTGATGCATAAGCAAGATGCCAATGTTTGGTACAAGGGTCAGGGTATACCATGACCATAGGTTGATATTCCCTCGATTAGCTAAAAGGAAGAACATGTGTGGCTGTGTGAGTATATGATGCCTTTCCATAGCCATTAGAATTTAACCATTTGATTTGAATTTCCATTTATATTGTCTTACTTGTTCTCTTTCTATGTCCACTCTTTCCACTGGTTTGGTCTTAGGTGCCTAAAGTGGGCCCTTGGCTTTGTATGTCCCCACCGAACCAAAATTCCTTTGTAACACATGTTTAATACTGTCAGCCACCCATTACATCCTTATCTCCTTTATCCTACCATAATACCATTCCTTTTCTCTTTGTGTCACATGTTGACTTCTCAATGGACCCACTAAACTGGCATCACATGCCTACTATCAAGTTACCAAGGAATACGCATAAAAGAATTGGCCTGAAGAGACAGTTCCAGTCCAGCAATTATAACACAAAAAGACACAAATACCATACAGTATATATATAGTAATATTTTTTCTGGTGTTAAGCCACCGGTTGCCAAGGGAAAAGGGCCCTGGTAATCTGGAGTCCGGCCGCGAGGTAAGTAAAGTCTAGCCAAGAATTGTTCCTCCCAGAAATCAAACTCGGGTTCTCCCGAACAGTCCGTCCTAGGGGGAGTTCATATACCACTTGAGCTTAATCACTTGGTTTTTGGTGTATATATATAGTAATATGGTAAAACTATAAAATGCTTCATGGTTATAATACCCTTAAATTTAGTCCTCCCTCCGTTCCTTTTTAAATGTCACATAAGATACTGGTCAATTTGTCTCGACGAATATTTTCAAAATATAAACTTTTCATTATAATAGATAATTAAAGATATTAGAGATCAAAGTTGTGCATTGTCATGTCTTCTTCATGACATGGTCAAACCGTGACACTTAAAAAGGAACGGAGGGAGTATACAATTAATATTAATATATAATAATACAAATTGAAACGGACCTCTGTTATTCTTTTAAGTGTAAAATTACTCAACTCCTATCTCAGTCGGAGAATGAAACAACTTGAAGTTTGCCGAGAATGGACAACTGCATATAAAATGTGACGCAAACTTCAAGTTGTTTCATTCTCTGCTGTGCATTGTTATTTTCAGTTGGCCGAGAATGAAAGTTTGCGTCACATTTTATATGCAGTTTTTATCTGGTGTTTGAAGAGCATATTTTATTTCATTTTAATTACCTTTTCTGATCTATATGCAACAGGTGTACATATATTCTAGTGGTAGCAGGTTGGCGCAAAGGCTAATATTTGGAAAAACAAACTATGGGGACCTAAGAAAATTTCTATCTGGGTTTTTTGACACCACAGTGGGGTAATGCTTATATTGATGTTTCCCTTTGATGACTGTCTTAAGTTTCCCTATATTCATGCAAAACTCTTTTGTAGGAACAAGAAAGAGACACGAAGTTACGTTGAAATTTCTCAGTCACTTGGCGTAGATAAGCCATCAGATATTTTATTTGTCACTGATGTATATCAAGAAGCTACAGCTGCAAAGGCAGCAGGTATGAGCATTTTTTTCCGAATCTAAACCATCATTTATTTTTAGTTAAATTTTATCCAACAGTTATGAAACTTGTTATATTTTCAATAAGCTTTTTTTTCTTTTTCTTTTATCAATACATTTTCAGTAAGCCTAAAGTTTCACATGATTATAGCAACTTTTTTTTTAACTTGCAGTGAAGACAATATGAACTTAGTCCTTTATACTAAACTTAAAAGTTTAAATTATTATTATTATTTTTTTGGGTACAAAGTTTAAATTATTTTTACTATGGTAAACAAGAAAATGTCACATCATGATTTACATGAAATAGAAAATTGACATAAATTTGGCTCAGTAGATGCAATATACAGGCTTTGTAAACTTCATCCACTTATACACCAATTGCACCTATGCACAATGGACCGAACTTAATACAGCAAAACCAACTTGTAAGATGGAGAGTGCCCAAGTTTTATAAGCTCTTACTAGGCATGACATCTAGTCAATGTAGGACCTTTTCTTTTCAATACACCTCACGCTCCGCACTAATGAGTTTGGTGACTGAATAATATCGTCAGTGACTCAACAATGAATCTAGGATAAACTCCGATGTTATTTAGATTTTGAGCCAAGTTTAACCTCACAACAAAACTAGCTTGCGAGGTGAGAAGTTACCAAGCTTTATAAGCTTTTATTAAGTAGTATCTCTAGTCATTGTGAGACTTGAGTTTTTCACAATAGTTTGCATGTCTTTTTGGGCCAACTGCTGGCCAAAACCAAGATTTACCACCCTGCATAATTACTGATGGTGAATGAAAGCCTCCAATTGGTATGCTAAAAGGATTTTTTCTGGCGTTCCCCTGAGATTCATTTTATATAACAAAACTACGTTTTCTGTCTGCACATTGATTTGTGGACTATTGTTTCAGGTTTGGAGGTGATAATTTCGATTCGACCTGGAAATGGACCTCTCCCCGGACAGCATGGGTTCAAGACAGTCAAATCCTTTTCGGAGATCTAAGAGTAAAATTGCAGTCATCTTTGATGATATTAAACGTGATGATAATTAAGGACATTGTAACATTTACTTCTTAATATGAAATAATGTATGTCGAATTCAACAAGTTTCAGATTTAACTTGCTTATTTTCAAAAACAAAATGTAAATATAAATATGGTCATGTTGCATGCATTTCCATTAGCTAGCTTACATAAGGCACAGTCTTCTCCACATGAGGCATTCTTGATAGAAAAAATAAAAAGATTTACTTGTGAATCATCATGAGTCAAAAAGATTTGTTAGATTGTTGAAGACTTGTCATGGATATTGAAGGGGATGCTAATAGTGAGAGCGTTTTCTCAAACTGTAAATTATGTCAAAAAATGTTTGTTAATTTTATTTTGCTTTTAAATTTCAGGTTTATTATATTCTTAAAAATCAATATTTCAAATAATTTCTCTTTTTGCTTAAAAAAAAATTCTCTTTTATCTCTCGATATTAAAAAAGAAAATCATTTTATTCTTTTACATCAAAATTTATTTTTTCTGCACTCAACTGTTTTTTTTGAAACAGCTACATTTATATTACTTCACTTTTATAACAAATTAGAATTTTTTTTTATAATAACCGATTTTTTTAAAATTAAATTAGTTTGAATTAGTCGTTACTTTTTCTAAAAAATAATGCAATAGTCATACTTTGGTTAAGTCAAATGTCTTCTCTATGTATAATAGTTATTGTCTTATTATGTACTCCACATATGGTGAATGAGAAAAATACACCTGATATGCAGAAAAGGACTAACATCATGATTTCCAACTTTGAAAGAGTGTAAGTGGATTTTCACCTTGAAATTTAATCTCATATTGTCACAATGAATTTCTGACTATTTCTCTTATTATTAAAACTGTATGAGAGATTTTTGTCAAAAAAAATAAACTGTATTAGAGATTTTTCCAAAATTACTGATTTTTTTTTGATATATAATTACTGAATATTTTTGAAGAAACATAAATTAAAATTCCAAACTAAGATCTTTTTCAACATAAGGTATTCATTTCCCAAAAAAGAGCAATGCAATTTTCAGAAAAGTTTTACATCCCTCTTCTTAGTCTTACATTATGTTTGTTATGCCAAGATTGTTGAGGACAAAGTAATTGAACAAAGACTTAGTGTAACCTATGACCATGCTAGATGACAGACATACATAGATCTTGTGTTGATGCATATTACAGTGTATCATCGGACTCGATAGTTCTTGTGGCTGCTGTAGTCGGTAGATATAAATCGTTGGATAGAAATGAGACGAGTCGCGGTGATTTTAGCAAATTGAAATACTCAAAATCTAAACTATTTGATAGGAGTTTTCATGAATAGTTGAGATTATTGACCAAAGTGATAACTGAAGAAATTATTAAATCCATTTTCATAGAAAATATACACCACTTAGAATATTGTTATTTTTGCTTCAAAGAAAAGAATATTTGTTATTTTTGCATGACTTTTTCTCTTCTGCCGTTTATCTTGAACTTTGAATGAGTTATTTTTATTGGGGGCATTAAATTTAAATCAATTTTTTTTACACATGGGGCATTAAATCATAAAGACTAGTAGAAGATTCGGATTCAACAAGAAATTCAATTATTCAAATACACCAAAACAAAGTCATTGTCAAATTAAAATAGGTAGCTTTCAATTTTTTCATTCATTGACTAGTGTAGCATGTTCTAACAAGACAACCCTCCAAAACATTGTTATCACAACCCCATTTCCCTTAAGACTTGTTTGATCCTCCATTGCTCACATTTCCCTTTTTTCTATTTGCATCAATAAATTATTTAAAATGGAAAATATTTTTTTTTCTTCTCATTACTTCTCATTTCCACATATAACATGGAGAGTAACAAACAACATGCCTAAATTCAAGTAACAATTCAGCTTGATGCATATGGATTCATTTATAAAGTGCTTATTATATTTGCTTGAATAAGTAAAAGTTCATTCTAAGCATGTGGTCATTGCAACATGCTCTTTTCACAAACCAACTAATTAGCTCCTATCTTAGTCAAAAAAGTTGTGTCACATGTAATATATATAGATTTGAATTTGGTGCATCAGCTATGTCACACACGTTTCAATCTCAATCGTCCGATCTTAAACTAACAGTCAAAATCATCTAAAATGAATTTTATTACTATTGTATAATGTAACTTGTCTGATACGTGATTTTCTGACCGCATGGAATCTAGATTCGAAATATGTAGAAGATATTTGAACTTTGAAGTTGCATAAAAACTTGAAAAGTAAAAGATATTGGCGGTTTTATTGTTCAATGCATCACCAACAATAGGTACCAACCAAGATGTACCTAAATGACAAAGCAAAGTCTAAAAAGGAGGAAGAAAAAGAAAAAGGGTAGTGGTCTTCACGTTTTCTCTGCTTTTGTAATTTACATTTTGTTTCTTTTTAGCCTCACTTTCTCTTAGCAAAGATGATTGTAAACAAAAGTTCCACTTTCTCTCTAATCTTATCTTTCTCTCTTTGTCATTTTGTCAACCCTACTATGCTTCTCATTCAATCCAAGTAAATTTAAATCAATTAAACAATGAACAAAGAGAGTGAAAATTGAAAACAAGAGAAAAGAACCATTTTTTGTTGATTCAAGTTTATAAATATAAAATATAGTTGGTAATCACATAGAACTTTTATTACTATGTTGTATGATTAAATATTCCATTCAAGAGCACATAGTAAAAAAGATTGAAAAATAGAGATATACAATTCTACTATGTCACATCATAAAAAAAGATTTTTCTTAAAATAGATAAATTTTAGTATTCACTGAATCATTTTAACAGATATAAAATATATTGCTAAGACTTTTCGATACTAAGTTTTTTTTTCCTTCTACTTTGATTATATCGATCACTACTACTACTTTAGCCTCTTTTGTAAGCAAAAATTGCTTTTTGCACGCTTATTAAGGAGTATCTTTTTTGTCTTAATTTCATGTGATATTTCAATATTAGATGCAAGATTTTAAAAAACAGAACCGACATCAAGGTGTTTGATATCTTCATAACTACAATTTCAACCGGATTGATTATTTTTTACTGTAATTTTCCATATGATGGTCACCTATATTAGATGTGGAACTACCGTGAGTTTGGGGATGCAAAGTCAACATGAGTGATTTTCATGTCCATTGTGAGAATTTTCATTTCCCTAGTACTACTATAAGGAAACAGTCACTTAGTACAAAAATTCTTTTTCATTGAATGATTGCATAATACTAAAGGAATGTTTATGATCAACAGTTCAACACAAACATAGATCCTATAATAGAAAATACAATTTTGTGATCAACACACATACTTATAGGTCCCTTGTCTAGATTGTAAGAAGTACAAGTTGGTAACATTGTGCATAAATGTTCTTCACTAAAAAAGGATGCAAAGAAAGAAAAGTCTTTAATTTGTTTTACTTCTTCATCAGAAAGGGATATTGAAATATATGGTTTTTCTTCAAATAGGAGTAATGGAAAAAAAAAGAGAAAAAGAAAAACCAAAACATATGATCATATATATAAGAGAAAAGGGTCATGGTAATCCGAAGTTCAACTCAGGTAAATTCTGATGAACGATTGTTTCTGTCGGGATTTAAACTCAATTATTCGAATTTGATTATAATTGAGGCTAATCAACCACTTTGAAAATTGATTAAAGTGGCATAACCAATAACCAAGAAGATGGACCCCCTCAACCTTAACCAAGTTAAACACCCCACCTTCTTGTTGGTGCAGCTTTATGTGATGATGACAACATAGTACATGGTTTTGTTAAGTTCTTCTTAAGACTGATTTCCAGTACAATGTGTCAGTGTCCCCTCCAAGCTTCCTTATTTTCTCAAAAGAAAAAAAAAATCACTTTTCTTCTCTTTGCCTTCTTTGGATTCTATTCATCTCTCAATCAAACACAACTTCACATGTGGATGTGGTAGGTGTGAAACATGAATCACACACAAACAAAACACTTTGTAGAAATCTTATTCATTGAATTCATCATAAGATAATGAATTAAGACAAGACATCTCATCTTATGATTAATCCTAAGATGTGATTTTATAACAAAAATAACAATTAAATAACTTAATAAAATATAAGAAAAACAAAAACAAATTATAAACAAAATTCATTAGACAAAGAGAATTTTTTTCTTCTTCTTTCATTTATGGAAAGGTAAATGATAGCAAATATTTGGAAAAGTTGAAAACAAAATTAACATGAGAGAATTAAAGATTATCTTAACCATTTCATGATTAAGATTAAGAAATCCACTTTTACAAATTAAACCAAGCTATGTATTTGTACCTTGTTGTAATTTTGAAATTGAAATGATTCAAATTTCAAAACCCATGTAGTAAATTTCTCAATCTAAATGACCCACATAGCAAGTTTCAATCTTTTACACAACAATCAATTCTTTCATCCTCAAGAACTTGATTGTGAAACTCTAGGTGAAGAAACAGGGAACAGAGGTAGAAGCTGTGGCTCTGCATCTCTTGGTGTAGTAATAGGAGAGGGGTGTAAATAGTAACCTTTTTCAGCTATAGCTTTGTCTTCTTCTGATGAATTTCCTAATGAAGGTGAAGATTTATCAAAAGCATCATCGTTTAATGGTGTTACAGGACTAAGAGCAAGTGAAGGAAAATCAAGCAAACTTGGAGAAAGAATCTCTTGTTGATGATGTTGTTTTCTTGGTGATGAGAAATTAGAATTCTGTGAAAAATTTGGCATCAGAGTATTGAGCATAAGAACACTGTTCTTAAGACTGTTCCTTCTTTCATATAATTTGAAACCTTGTTTCTTTGGTGCTGTTTTGATTGGTGGGATGTTAAAGTTTCTTGTTTGTTGAGGTAGATCTTGATGTTGTTGATGATGTTGTTGATGTTTTGTTGTTGGTGTTGTTGGTGCTGTTGTTGGTGTTTCTGATGAACCTGTTAACATTTGAACTACTTGTTTGAAAGTAGTTGTATCAGCTTGAACAAAAGTTGTTGGATAAGGATTTGAATCAGATCTAGGGATTGTTTTTGGAGTGAGAGGTGGTGTTGGAATTTGGATTCCATTGCTATTGGAATTGCTGCTACTCATGCAATTACTTACATTGCTTTTTGGTGAGTTCATTGGAGATGGATTTTCTCTTTCATGATGAAATCTTGAGGTGATTTCCATTGATGAAGGAGGGAGAGATATTTCTCTCTTTTTCTCTCTCTCTCTCCTTGAAACCAAAAAAAATTGAGAAATATCAAGGGAGAGAGGAAAGAGAGGAAAAAAGGGTGGGGTTGTTTGGGTGGAGATTGGACAAGAAATGTGAAAGAGTGAAAAACAAGGTTTTGAGGAAAGAAAGAAGGTGTGAGAGTTGGAGGGTGAGAGTTGCTTATTGTGCCTTTGTTTTGTTTTGTTGTGACTCTTCTATTTCTATATACTATTTTCATTTTCTCTTGTGTAATACTATTCAAACTTTTCATTTTCTAATCAAGGGTTGATATTGATCTTTAGAATCGGAAACGGATTTCACGCCGTGTACAGTTGTAATCGATTACAGTTCTTTGATCATGAATCAATGACAGAGATTGTTTTGTATAGATTTTATAAAGATGTAATATCAATCGACTGATCTTAAATTAATGGCTCAGATTCATTTTTGCGAAAACTGTGGGATATGTTTACAACATGGGATCCTGGTCTGTTTAGAATCCGCTTACACCTGTTGTGACTTACTAAGCTCATGAGATTCTCTTTAATTTTTTTTTTATTTCTCTTTAATCTTTTAACTAGATGTTCTTTGTGTGCTATTGTAGAGATAAATCCATTGGTTTTATTTTAGAATTTGTGTAGTCAATAGTTTTAAAAAATAAAAAAAAATGATATTTTCAAAATAAAACCTACCCATTTTTATTTTCTTAACCGGTATCCCGAAAGCAGTGCAGTGTGACTCTTAATTTCCTTAATTATGTTCAAGCTTTGAGGAGTACTCTTTTGTCTTAACTCTTTATAAAGTTAGTCCAAGTTCATCAATTAATTTTCGTAATTTTCTTTTCTTCCACTTTCTTTCCATCATACCAAACGGATTAGAGTTTAATTCAAATTCAAATTCTCTCGAATAAATTTATATTTAGATGAAATTCATTAACCACTTAAATATAATCACTTAATTCTCTTTAATTTTAAATATGAGAGAATATGTCTCTTAATATTTTTTTTATTTGTCCATATGTATAAAATTGAATTTCTCCATGTTTTAATTTGGTGGGGTTTTGGATTTTGGTTGGCTAGAGAAAAAAAAAAGCACTCAAACGGTTTTGGGACTTATAAAGACAGAAAGCAAGAGAATTGAGAATAGTAAGCAATGACAATGAGAAATTGAGAATAGTGATTTAATTATTATTTTTTGTTTAGTCATAATTTTGGCGTTTAAATATAAATGTGGCATTGACTTCAGAGCCAAACCACAAAGACTAATGTATACTTTTTTTTTTTTTTTTTTTTTTTTTTTTTTTTTTTGAAAACTGAAAAATATTATTGAAAAGCAAATTATGATACACTGTATACTAGTTTGATGGGATTGGTGATAAATAAGTTTTGATGAGAACACCAATTATTATAATTATTTATTATTATTATTACTCCCGGTTCTTTTTATAAAAACAATTTGAAAAAATTACACATACCAAAGAAATACATTGTACATAGTTATTTTCATTTAATACTATTATAAATTTTTATGTATACCCTTATTTAATTACTCTTAATTTAACTAAATTACTTATTTTTAATATTCTCTCTCATAATAAATAAGGGCATAAGTAAAATTAAATATTTAAAACATTTGAAAATTGATCAAAATTTCTTATAAAAAAAAAATGACCAATATTTTTTCCCAAATTATTTCTTATAGAAAGCACCGGAGCGAGTATTATTATTACTATTATTCATTTGAGTCTTAGATTGTGGCTTTTGTAATAGAGCGTGTACATCACGTACAAATCATGTTATGAGTATGGACAAGCTCTACCATACATACACAACTATGTAACCATGACAACAGAAAGATAGATATATTACTATAAGAGGATGATGCATGAATTAATTTTGTATAAGAATTCAAACTATGGAAAGTATTTTTTATTTTTATTTTTTTGCATATTTTTATGTCAATTTAATACTATATCAAGTACTTCATCTATTTTACCAGATTATTATACTAGCAGATTAATGATGTATACATCTTGTATATATATACTTGGTGCTTAAAAAAAAGTTAAATAATACTTGGAGTGTGCTAAAAGTCGCATATCATTCTTACATATAATGGTTATAATATGCAACTAGGTTGACCTTAATTTGCATATGCAGTTTTGGAGGAAACTTTCTCAATACATTTATTATTTAAAAAATAGAAATGTGTTTATCATGAGAATCGAACACAAAACACTTGATGTGAATAAAGTCGCTCAACTACTATGACATGTAAACCGATTGTGATTAAAATTATGTCCTCAAGGTAATAAACATCCATATTGTGGAATCAATTATCATCAATCAAATAGAAAAGTTTTCATATGACAATTAAGCACCATCAATTTCCTTTGCGCAACATTTCATAGGACAATTAAGTGGGTTAATTTTCTTATGATAATAAAAAAAATGGGAATTCTTATCTATTAGAATTATTATAGTTTTATCGTAAAAAAAATGCAATCTCCCAATATATCTTTGTATGGATTGACGTACTGACGAGTTTGGCTGATAGCACAGTCATTGATGCAGATGGTTATCCAGTTTATAGGAGAAGAGATAATGGTGTTTCAATCATAAAGGATGAAAACTAGTAGATAATCATTTTGTTGTCCCTTATAATCGCCAGTTGCTCTTAAAGTATAATGCTCATATAAATGCTGAGTGGTGTAACCAATCACAGTTCATAAAGTATCTTTTCCAATATGTCAACAAAGGATCTGATCATGTTACAACGACATTTTATAGCGCAGACAGGGGAAAGAATGATGATATATGTCTTGATGAGATTAAAATGTACTATGATTGTAGATATCTATCGGCATGTAAGGCTGCTTGGAGAATTTTTTCTTTTGACGTTCATTATAGAGAACCGTCTGTTGAACGTTTAAGTTTTCACTTGAAAGGTGAAGAACCAGTTGTATATGAAGACCATGAAGCAACAAAAGATGTGTTAAATAAGCCATCTATTCACAAAACCAAATCTTTAGCTTGGATGAATGCAAACAAAAAATATCCAGAAGCACGTGAACTAACATACTGTCAATTTCCAACAAAGTTTGTGTGGAAGAAAGATGGTCGTTTCTGGTCTTCCCGTCAGAGAGGTTTTTCAATATTGGTAGAATTCATTATGTCCCACCAGGTTCTGGTAGGAAATTTTATTTAAGGATATTGTTGAAATTACGTCAAAGGACCCACTTATTACGATTATATCAAAACAATAAAAAATGTATGGTACAAAACATTCAAGGAAGCTTGCTACGCAATGTGATTACTTGATGATGATAAGAAATATATAGATGGAATCAAAGGGCAGGGCATTGGGGCACAAATTTTTTTTAAGAAGATTATTCGTTATTTTGTTGATATTCAAACAGTTATCTAGACCAGAGATTGTTTGGACCAACACTTGGGTTTTATTGAGCGATGACATATTACACCGACAGAGACAGATTTTACGAACCCCAAGTAAAAAGTTATTAATTTTCATTTGACATCATCATTTATTTGTTTATCGATATATGAAGTTATCTTTCATCTGTGATAATTTGGACCAAAATAAAAAAAAATAAAAAAACAAGTGAGTTGAATGCAAATTTATAGATAATAACATCATCTGTAATAATTTGTTTCTCCATAAACAAATTCCCAAAGATTCGATTTATTTATAATAAAAATTTGACATGATCGCTTTATTGTTTATATATATATATATATATATATATATATATAGGTAAAAAAAGAGTTATTTATATAAAAATACATTTATATGATATAGTTGGTTTATTTAATTTAGTTTTGAGCGATGATCAAATAAAGAGGTACGCACTTGCAGAAATTGAGAAATTGCTCCAAAGTAATTGTGCCAGTCTAGAGGATTATCCACCAATGCCTCGGGCTGATAGCGAATTGTTGATGACGTCTTCGATTGATGACAGACAAAAGTTGATGGAGGAACATGTTCAATTGATGTCAATAATCACTTTGAGCAGATGAGCGTATATGATAAGATTATGACAAGGGCGAATGAAAATAAACTGGAGCTTTTTTTCCTTTACGGCTATGGTTGAAAAGGTAAGAGTTTTATTTGGAGAGCTTTATCCGCTGTATTTCGATCAAGAGCCGATATTGTTTTAAAGGTTGCATCAAGTGGTATTACAACACGGTTATTACCTAGCGCAAGAACTGCACATTCCAGGTTTTGCATTCCCATAAATGTGGATGAATACTCTAGTTGCGCTATTCATCCTAACAGTCATTTAGCACAATTGATTACCAAGGCAAGACTCATTATATGGGACGAAGCTCCTATGATCCACAAACATTGTTTTGAGGCAGCTGATCGCACCTTAAGCGATATTCTTACACCTTATGTTGCGGGCAATAAATACATTCCTTTTGGGGGAAAAGTTCTAGTATTTGGTGGTGATTTTCGACAAATTCTACCGGTCATACCCAAATGAACTAGGCAAGCAATTGTAAATGCTAGCATTAATTCATCCAAAATTTGGAATCACTGCGAAGTATTATCATTAACCACTAATATGAGACTTTTGCATGGTAGTGTTGATCAGGATCTACATGAAAGGAAAATGTTCTCAGATTGAGTTTTGGGAATTGGTGATGGAAGTATTGGAGACTAGAGACAGAGATGATGTTGACATCACGCTGCATATTCCAGATGATGTTATGATTCCAAGCTCAGATCATCCTATTGCCTCGATTGTTATTGCCATATATCCATCTATATTTGATAATATGAAAGATCCTTCATTTTTTCAGGATAGAGCCATATTGACTCCAAAAAATTCAATTGTTGACTTGATTAATGAGTACATGTTGTCATTGATAGATGCTGATGAGAAAGTATATTTGAGCTACGATTCTCCAGATAGTGATAACTCTGGTTTCGACAGGCCGAATAATATACACACTTCGAGTTTTTAAATACAATTGTCTGTTCGGGCCTTCCAAATCACAAGTTAATATTGAAAGTTTGAGTTCCAATTATGTTATTGAGAAATATTGACCCGTGCGAACGCACAGGCATGGTGACTAGTTCATTACTATTGCTGTTAACTTTGACTAGAGCCAAATGGGTCAAGATCCATGTTCTAAATAGGTTCAAGTTCAATTCAATGTCAAGCTCGACCCAAAAGTACACTGGCCCAAAACCATGTGTCCTCTCTAATGGCCACAAAAACTATCATTTATGTAACGGTTGACATCGGAATGATTGTCATTTACGGTCAATTATGATTTTTCGGTCGTTATTTCGATAACTATTAATAGCGAGGACGCTAAATTCGTTCTCACATTTATTGTCTTGGCTCTGCATTGGAGACTATATATATCATTCTCGTACAAAAAGACCGGATACGATTCATTCTATCTCTAAAACCTTTGCTTTACGTAAAAACTGACTTGCCAAAACTTCACTTCTTATGTTATTGCTTCAGGTTGGAACTAGCCAAAACTTCGCACTCTACTTCATGAGAGCGTTTTCTCCCTAATAGTCACCACTCTCCCTCCTCAAATGGCACTCACGATTTCTCAAGATGGAACTTATCTAATGATGGGAACTTTCTTTTTTAAATATGCTTATGATTTTCTTTCCAATAATCTTATTATTACCAGTTCGAACATTGATCCCCTCTTTCAATATTGGTGTGGATATGGCATGACCCTCAAAGAAAAGTCTGCCTTTTGATAAAATAGCTTATAAAAATACAATTTTCACTACTAGTGTGAACTTATAAAATAGCATAAAACCTAATTTATATTGCATAAAACTGTTTGCATAAGCTCAAAAATAAGTTAATCCAAAAGAACCTTTGATGACAAATCATATTTTGACACAAATCTCCACAATATAGTGTATAACTTTGTTCATGTCATTAGTATTTAGTAAAACGTGTACCATATTACTTTGTTCATGTCATTAGTATTTAGTAAAACGTTTACCTCAAACTCTTACTTTTGAAACCGGGAGAAAGAATGGTGCATTGCCTGGCAACCTCCCCATGATAATTTCTAGAAGCTTAATATTGATGGTTCTCACCAAACCACTAATAGATCAATTGCTTATGGTAGATTAATTAGAGACTCCGTATGTAATTTCATCAAAAGATTCTATTGCAATTTAAGAACACGTACTCTCATCTTTGTCGAGCATGTAATTTCATCAAACGATCTGTTTTATTTATCTTCCTGCACTTAATTTAATTTTAACTTGTCTATTGTGCTCTGTACTGGTACGAGATGTTGTAGCATCTTTCACAACATCTTTCCACCAGCCTGCCAAAATTTCACATAGATTTGAGATTATTCTTTCATGTATTGAACTTTTAATAATTAATGAAATACAGTAAGTTTGTTTGGTTAAAAAAAAAAAAAAAACTTTGGTTTGAAGCTCGGTAGAAATTTATCAATTCACTCTCTTGTCGTTGAAGTAGACTTTCAAATGTCGTTAGCATAATATAAAAGGGTATTTTATCCACTGTTTCTCTCCAATATTTGTAGAGAAGCTTGTGTTGAGCTTATAGTTGGTCTAATGTGGATTCTCCTCGCCCTCTATTAATTAGTCTTATAAAGTTACACTTTGATGTAATGAGATGCAATATTCTTAGACTTGTTCCTTAGTTTCTTTTATAAAAAAGGAACAAAGTTCAGACCGAATCTTATAACCTAACAATTTTGTTATTTTTTTTGGTTAGTTGAGTTAAAATTTATCAACAATTAATATCTCATTTTAATTATTTGTAGTTTATTGGTAATATGTGTGCGCTTAAATTGAGATGTAATCCTTACTTATACTACTCCCTCCGGTCCTTTTTATAAGGAACACTTAGGGCAAAAAATTTGGTCCTTTTTATAAGAAACTTTGACCAATTTTCAAATGTTTTAAATATTAAATTTCACTTATACCCTTATTTATTATGAGAGAGAATTTAAAAATAAGTAAATTAGTTGAATAAAGAGTAATTAAATAAGGGTATATATAGAATAAATTTAAATTTATAAGAGTATTAAATAAAAATAATTATGTTAAATGTAATTCCTTGGTCTATGTGATTTTTTTAAATTGTTCCTTATAAAAAGGACCGGAGGGAGTATATTCTCAAAGATAAGATGGACGAGACTTTTGATTGCAACGAAGGAGTTGACAAAATTCTTAAGTATGTAAAAAATTCAATTTGTACCTATTTTCTTCAAAGATTTCATAGCAATCAATTTTTTTTTCTCCCACAAATAGCAAACATGATATACTTTTAAAAGATATTTAAAATTCTAACGACGATGACTCCTAACCCTGAAAATAGAAGCTGAAGGTGCTCCTCGTCCTTGCGACGGCGGCTTGAGTTAGAACCCCGATCATTAGTTAAATAAAAAAAAAGAAGATAAATATGAGTTGGGTTAGAACCCCGATATTTCCACTATTCCACCTTAAAAAGAAAAATTCTAATAATTAGACTACTTGAAAAATATATATATATATATATATATATATATATATATATATATATATATGAGTTGAGTTCAGAAGTACAGATACATGCATGTTATTGGCTTGCTAATGCTTATTGTCTCTTGCATATACATATTTTAGTTTGATAAAATTAAAAGCTAGTTGCAGCCCAAATTGGAGAAGAAACATGCACTTATATGCATATGGTTCTATGGCACTATAACCAACCAGATTCAGTGGGTAAAATTCCACAAGGACTTTTTTTTCAAGTTCCTCATTAAAATAGGAGAGCATCATATAAAGAAATCATATGCTTAAAATTAAAACTAATAGATCCTCTCATACAATTTGCTTTTCTCTTCAATATCATGAAACTCTTAGATGGTTCTTTTAAATGTGGATGCTTTCTTAATTAAGATAGATTTAAATAGTGGTTCGTCATACGAAAGTCTCTTCTATTAAATTTTTTTTTATAATGGAGCTGAGGATCGAACTCAGGACATCTAACATACTATCAAAATCTTTCACCATTAGACCAAACCTAGTGACTTTATTAGATATAAACATCATTTGTATTTGAACAGTTCCAATCTTTGATTTTTTTTTTCCAAGTATATTACTCCAACATAGATACTTTATGATGAGTTTCTTAGTTTTAAAGTTCGGATTCCGTGGTCGGAGATTCTGCACATTCAAACACTTGAAACATTGGTGACCTGATCGAACAATCTTGATTCAACCTCGATTTTTTAAATTATAAGATTGCATTTTTTTGCGAGACAATCTAATCATGATTGAACGACCATCAATATCTTAAATGCATGAATATGGAGAAAAATTTTATTCCTAGTTTCAACGGTCCATTATTTTCGACGTGTCTTTAGATTTAATCCACAAACTTCCTCTAGTCACTAAATATCATGTTAAAATAATGTCATTAATATATAATTTAATCAGCATTTGAACCTTAATTAATTGCTTATGTGAATAAGTTCTGTTCTACAAACAAAGTGAAGAAGGAGCAATTGTGGATTCCATGACTTTCATTCACTCATTCATTCTCCAAAGCTTCTGATTGGTAATGTGTAATTTCATATCCACTCCCCACTTGAGTAAGTGGTTTAAATTGTTCTTTCCACACTTAAGAAAAATCTAAAAAAGTAAATAAAGAAAGGAGAATCAAATTCTGTATTATATTAGTATATTTTACATTAGAAAAAGAGTGAGGTGGGGGACCAAATTCCAATAAGACAAAGTCACTTCTTTCATGAATTGTTTTATTACTCTAAATGTATAATCATTATTAGGATTGTGGAATTCCTTTTAAAACTCCTTCTGTTATGCAAAAAAAATTATGAATTTATTACTACTGCTTAATTAAGTGACATATAAGAAACGTATTAGCTATGATTATAATCAAACTCCCATCATAAGCGAGTCAATAAGACTTAATTCAATTCACAATATTGATATTTGAGTTTGAAATCTTGTTGTATGTATGAGTCTCAGTTGTATATATCAAAATAAAAAAAGAAATAGATTAGACCAACCGAAAAGAGCTTATGATCTAGTCTATCATGTTAAATAAGGTTTTCTTAAAATACACAAAATAGTTTTTATTTTTTTATTTTTTTAAGTTTGTTTAAAAAAATCCAGATTTGACTATAGGTTATCAAAAAAGTCTTTCAAAATTACTAGACCGGCATATTTGAATAAATATAAATAAAAACATTATCATCATTATCATTATATTAAAGGAAAATATGTCTTGTGTTTGCATATAGAGTTTGTATTTGGTTTTGCTGAAACTTTAGGTATTATCACTTTCTAATGAGGGCTTTTGAAATTGTTTCTCAAAATAATTGGCACAATATCTGGATTTGAAATTAACTCTACCTTTGGTTGTTTCAGCTTTTCGAAACTCTGATAAATCAGTTTTTTGGTCTCTAAAGAACAAGTGGCTGATCTTATGGCTAACCATAGTCTTACTTTAATTTTGATAGCATATTGGCAAGAAGCTCCTTTGTTTATTAGGGATTGTTTTGATAAAAACAAGTTAGGTATGCATTGTTTTAGATTATGTTCTTGTTAATGGAGTTTTGATTTGGTCCCCTCCATGTAGTTTGGTTTTTTAGTTTGCTTGCTTAATATATTTTCGGTGGAGTGCGCTTTGATTCCACCTCTTTTTGGTTAAAAAAAGGTTTGTATTTTGTGTTAAATCACAAATTTGTTAATATTTTTAGTTTATTTAAAAATGTTATATTATAATAAAAAAATATGTTATATTACTTATTGACAAATGCTAACGAGTGTCTCCGGAGCATTCTTTAAGACTTTAAGTAATAAGTTTTTTATAGAATTTTTATGGGAATGTGTAAAGTCAACGCATTGGAAATTATAGTGTTAGTTTTTTGAATAAAAAGTTTTTTAAATAGAATGCTTAAAGAGTGCGCCGGAGACACTCGTTAGCAAGATCTTTTCTTATTTAAACGGGTTAACAAGCTGTATCCGAGTTTTAAAAAAGTCTATTTGACCTAAAATATCAGCTTATGAACAAGTAATATGTCATACTTAAGTAATTGATCAAGTCAAACTTAGTCTTAATAAATTTAATATCAACCCTTATCATCCCCATTAATATTTTTGTTCACATAGTCTTTCTTGATTAAGACATAATCTTATAGTCCAAATCACAAATAATTGTGAAGAAAAAAAAATAATGAGAGACAAACTTTATGGTAATTAGGAAATCAAAGAAAGTTCTTCAATGATAATTAGAGAACAAAAAAAAAAATTAGCAAGAACAAAAAATATATCTTCTTTGCATCAATATAGAAATCTACATAAAGGGTTAATGAGATACTAAAAATCAGTGAGAGTTTTAAGTGTCAAGAAGCTAAATGGATTTGAGGAAGAAAGTGAGATACCATGTCCACCTTCAAAGTGGAAAATGAGTAAGCATTGATGAATGACTAGCATTGAATAAGATGACAAAGCGCAATACCAAACTATATGAGATATCTTGATCAACAAAAGAGACCAATACTAAAGTCAAGTCATGATCTATTTTTATGAAAATGACCCTTTTGTTTATTTTTTTGGTTCCTCAACTCTAGTGTTGGAGACATATGATTGGAGAATTCATGTTACTATAGTTTCAAATTCATAATCAATCAATGACATTATTAATGGAATCACAACCCATTTGAGTGCAATAGGAAAATATGTCTTGTGTTTGTTTATCACTATAGAAACCAAAAAATAAAAACAAATCTTGATATATGATCAAGCACCTTATTCTTCTTACATGAGTCAATTTCAAGCTTCAATTCATGTCAAAAGAACAATATTTCAAAAGGGTAAATAGACTACTTGCTCTCTTTCTGTCTTCATGATAAAGGATATATTTTTCTTAGTTTAACCTTTTCATTTCTTGGATCAAATTTAACTCCAACATGTAACTTTTGAAATGATGCGGTAGCTATAAGTTTTTGTTTTTTTTTTAAACGGAAAAATATTATTAATAATAACCGGTTTCTCCACAAGACGAGCAGAGGTCGGGATAATCGGAATTACAAAACAAATGTGTTGTATATAAGCGGAACACCAATGTAAAAGCTAAAAAACGGACACCAACTAGTACACACTCCACAGTCACCAGACCACCTAGAGCACACACCACAATCACCAGACCACCAAAGAGGATCATCAACCGACCCAAAAATATGCCATAAGACTCTAACTCCCGATCTCGAATAAAAAGTGATCGGCCCATCAGAATACAAAAAGCAGCTTTGTGGGGCAAAAATTAATGGGGCAATGACAAAATGAAAACCTAGGCAGTTAAGTCCCTAGCTCGCAGTCATCACCGATGCGAAAAAGGTCGACCAGATACAAAGAAACCTGCAAATCTCAGCAGATTTGGAAACCCTCAAAGACTAAAACACGAGTCATGCAAATCTCAACAGATTTGTAAGCGGTCAGAGAATTCCGTATCGAGGAAAACCAGTTACACACAACATCAACCTCCCATCAGCGGCGCCAAAACCAACACCTCTACTTCGACACCTCACCACCACACCCTCGCAACACCTCCAACTCAGAACCGTCGCAGCCTCCGCCACACCACCCCTTCACTGATCTGACTCAGCCACCACCATCCCAAATTAGAACCATCACAACCACCACACTCCCAGATCCGTCGCGAGCACCTAGGCAAAAAACCACCACCGTACTAGTGACAGAACAAAAACAGAACCCCAATTCTTTCGACGTGGAGACCAGAGCAAACCGAAACAAGCTACAAACATTCAAAACCGCCGGCAAAATTATTAATTGAGTAAATATCTAATTGAACTTAGAACCTTATACATACTACTCAAACCGGTTTAAACTTAGTGACTTCCAACATTTAGCACTTAAATTGAATAGTATATTGTTTAAATTGGTTTATGGTACCAAATATTGATAAACTTATTAGTCTCTCTTTTTGGCGTAAATCAGATAGCCTTTATGCGCAACTGCAGAGACTAATTTTTCGAGCTTTGTAGGATTCAAAAAGCCACAAACTGTCCCTAATTTTAACTATGTTGCATGTCCAAGTCAAAAACGAACCTAAGACATTGGTTAAGTTAGAAGAGACATGTCATCTCATCTAATAGCTCTTAAATTGATCAAGTTAGTCTATGATAATTTGGATAATGTCAAAATCTAACTGAGAGACTAACTTAATTAAGATTTGGTAATCCAAAAACCCAATTTAAAATATCTCTATAAAGAAAAGGGGGGTTGATTTAAGCGTCTAGAGTAAGAAATTAACCATTTTAGAAAATTTACTTATTATTAATTGTATCTATTTTTTTATGAAATTAATTGTATCTAGCTAGTGCTTAATTTTAGTTGCACGCCATACATATGAGTGAGTCAGTAAGGTAATATATTTATATATCCAAAGACTATGTAATAACCTTGAAGACACAAAACAAATTAAAATATCATGATGCCATAACTTTATCAAACCTTTAAGTATTTACTTATCTTCCAAATACTTCCATGTGCTATACTTTCATAGAATGTGTCAAATGTCAATTGGTCAAGACACATCTTGGTGACTTATAAAATATTTTAATTATAATGTCATATACAATAAATTAACCAAAGATATGTATGTATTCACTAAAATTAGGGAAAAGCTATAAGAAAAAGTTAATTGGCCGGCTTGACTATAGGAACATATATTAACAATGTAAAGAATTAGTTGTCACATTGGTGGTTCATATGCAGAGGGGGAGGAATAGTAGGTGTAGGTGACAATTTATTTATAGTGAGAATCCTTAATTAGTTTGAAAATGTTCTAAGATATGCTGGCTTTGCAGGGTCCTTCAAACTTAGGCTTTAATTATGTCACCGTCACGGCCGGTTTAAGCAACTATGTTGAGGTCTATGTACTACAACTATCTATACAATTTGACAATTAATAACATCCAATTATGTGAAAATAAAACTGGATTTGTATTCCAATTTTTTTTTTTGACAAGAGAAAACTTAATTCATTTCATTTAACAAAAGATGATCAATACAACGAGAAATCAACTCGAAAATACGGCGACTAGTCATGGAATAGGCCGCTCTAGCTAGGGAGTGAGCAACCATATTCGCTTGTCGCTTTACAAACTTTACCTCAAAGTTAGGATTCGACACTAATAGCGACTTAATATATGAAATCAACATACTAAATTCAGAAATTCCTACTTGACTAGAAGAGATAGCATCAACTACAACTTTAGAGTCACTTTCAAATATGACATGAGAGAAGCCTCTTTGTATCATTTCACTCATTGCTTCCTTGATGGCCATGGCTTCTCCCTCCATTGTATTGAGTTTTGCTTGCATGATATTGGTTCCTGCGAGTAAGAATCGCCCTCTTTGGTCTCTAGCACACCATCCCCAACCTGTTGCTGCTTGTGTCTCGAAGAAGCTTGCGTCAGCGTTACATTTCACATAGCCCAAAGGTGGTGGCTGCCACTTCTGTTCTGCTGATCTGTCATGTAGCAGCTGCTGTTCTTGCTGTTGTTGGTCGCCAAGAAGGCCTTGAACCGTCGCCCATTCATGCCAAAAGTGTGCCGCTTGCATACCGATTTGTTGAGCACTTAATTTGCTGTTATTCCACACACAATTGTTGCGATTTTGCCATAAACACCAAAGTATGACTGCTACTTTTCCAGCCACTTGATTGTTCTCATTCCTGCAAATATCAAAAATTAAAGCACTTATATTATGGAAACTGTTCACTCGGGGTTGTATGACATGATTCAGCCCCATATGGTTCCAAGCTTCCATGCTTCCTACACAGAAGCATTCGGTTAGGTACTTAGGTGTGAGCCGGATTTCAAGTTGATAGTTGTGAAAAATCAATCATAAATCGTATGGCTATGGATGTATTTGCTACTCTCATTTCAGTAGTGGCATTTAATGATCTTAATATATACCATCAAATTTACATTGATTACAACATTTTTTACGCTCTAAAAAATAACTTTTTTTTTTTATGTTAACCCAGACTCTCCAATAATTTTTTATATATATCTGTGTCAACAACAACAAAAAATAGGAAACACTTATCTATCAACTCTTTCACACCATATATAGGTTATAAAATGTATGCTGAGGATCGATCACTCTCATATAATATTTGTTTTTTTAAGGAAATAAACTAGAGAATAAAACAGTGACGGATTAGATTAATTTTCCAATCTCTCGACAAGGTTATGCCGAAAAGTTTGACATTTTTGGTAGTAGGCCAGTCCATATTGTTGGCCAAGTTCCATAAGACTCGTGTCATTTTTTCTTTCTTTTTCAACAATTAAAAATAATAATGTTTTTTTTTACTAAAAAATAATAATAATAATGTTAGAATATGTCTACATGCACTTTTGATGAATTTTAGTTATTTCATTAAATAACAAAGTTTGGACCAATCAGTAATCACCAAAATAAATTACATGTAAGACGTAAGAAGCAAGCCGTAAGAAGTGTGTATTTATAGGCTTTGTCTGAGGTAAATGATTGGCAAGTATAAAAGAGAATGAGAGAGTAAATTATGTAGGAAACTTCTTGGTGAGTAAGAGTCTTGGCAGGATTGAGACATTTTGATAAATAAAATTTAATATCTTTTTAGCGTATTATAGGTTAAATTTTAGTATCGTTGTTTAGCGGTGACTAAAATATATCTATAATATGCAAGATGAATTATTTTCTCTCGATTGAAATTTTTTCTTACACAGAATTTAGAGATCTAATTTTTGACTATCTGCTCAAAGGACTCAAATTAAGTCAAACCTCTTATAATTTGGATCAACAAGTTTTGGTCTACGTAAATTTCTCGTATGTGGTTTTTTATCTCTCTAGCGATTTTTAACAAGTTTTGGTCTCTAAATTTTTTTTGGTCTTAGATTAAGTGATAATCCACTTAAATTAAAATCACATATACTTGTGAGATCCCGGGTTCGACACGACGGCTTGCCTAACAATTTTGACATTTTTAGGAAGTTGAGCTAGGACTTATAGGTCGGTCACTAAATATTTTTGTCATGCCTTTTGGTCCGTTTTTCCAACTCAATTCATAGGTACTCTTCATGTTTTTTTAATGAGTTTTTATTTTTATGTTTATAATTCATATTTTTCACACGATAAATATAGAATATTTTAATAATTAAATATGGATTTTTATATGCCAACTTAAATATTCATATTTTTGTTAAAAAAAATCAAGGCTTTCAAAGATAAATTTCTATTACGTATTAAACATGTCGTTTTGATCTTTTCAATTTTTTTTTGGGAAATTTGTTGATAGGAGGAAGGTTATGGGTTTCTCACCACATTTTTACCCCAAACGACCTAAATACTCTTCACTACAAATTCAGAATTTTTGTAGCGTATAAGACGTTCACAAGTACTCTTTGATTGTTGATATTTCTTTTTTTTTTTCTTTGTACATATATCATATCATGTATAAACCCATAAATTCAAAACAGAAAAGAACAAGCGAGTCTCAATTTTGAGATTTTTGAACTTTTTGCTCTCTTATCTCTTAGATTTTATTTTTTTTATTTTGAAAAATATGATTATGCATTTAGTTTTGTTCGAGTAGAATAGGGGTACCAACAATGAATTGGTTCAAGTGGTAAGGGTTTTTGTCCTCTTAAGCATGTGGTCAGAGTTCCATTCATGGTGCATGAGTATGGAGAAAATTCGGTTGGGAGGGGAGAATCCACCTTGTGTGTCCCACAAGTTTCCCGACGGAGATTAGTAATCGCTAATGGTGGTGGAAACTTCGTACCAATATCATGGTAACTCAAAAAAAAAAATGAAATATGGAGAAATTTGTTGGTTTTTTTTTGTTTTGCTTTTTTCTTGGACAAGAAGATGAATTCTTGGAAGGGTATTGGTTGAAGATGAGTTATGGAGTTTGGATGAAATTTAGATGTTTTATTATTTTATTAAGAGAAAAATGATTTTGACTGTGAATTTGATCCTCGTCTAGGTGGGCGAGAAATTTGAATAAAAAATTGTCACATATGGTCCAATGTGTCAAATTTTGGGACACATTAGCAAACACAAACTAAAAGATTACATTACGGACAATTTTGACTAAAGAGAGTTTGAATCAGAAACTTTTTAATTTTTTTTTTCTGATTCAGTGATTACTATGACAGTGAGTGTCATTTTAAAAAAAGAAAACGGTTATTTACTTCCGATTCAAACGAATTTACATTGTCCACCGTCATAAATGATGGAGAGTGAAATACTAATATTTTAAAAGTAGTATACAAACAATCATTAGAGGGTATAATTAGAAAGAAAAAAATTATTCTATATTAAAAAGTGTAAATGAGATTCTTCTAAAAAAAATTATCAACAACATATGATACAAGTTATAGATATTCGAGTCCTTTAATTAGTTGGTTTAGTATTTGATATCTGATCAATGTATATAACAACATATTTGTTTTCTTCAAAAAAAAACATATTTGTTAAAAAAGTCAACTCTTTAAATAAATTTCAATTTCTTTGAAAAATTTCTTTTCACAATTACACAGAAAAAACACTTCTATTTGGAAGAAAAATGTATTTATAAGTGTGTGTTTGTGAGAGAGAATATCTATTAATATTATAAGAGTAGTGTACTTTTTTTTTTAAAACCAAAAAGAGTAGTAGCACAAAAAATGTAAGTAGAGAAATATACAAAAATGGAGGGAACTAGACCAAAATCTTCAAACATCTTATCTTAAAATAGTATAAAACTAGGTTTTCTCAATATATTACTAGGTTTTCTCAATATATTACAAAAATGGAATATCAACAAAAACAACTTCTAATTTGAGTAGGTAGGAGTATATCGTACCAAATAGTAAACCTATTTATGTTGAGACCTATATTAGCGAAATCATCCACACATTGATTTCATTCCCTGAACACATGAGAAATCACAAAATTCATGTTTCTAATAAGCTTCATACAATTCAGTCTTCTATTACGAAAAACCTAAAGACTAAAGCAAGGGAAAGCCTTAACTGCAAGAGTGGAATCAAACTCTAACAATAAATTCTTTAAATTTTTACCGTGAGCTATTTCAATAGCTCTCATATCTCCACAAAGCTCGGTCATGTAAGCAAAACCATTGTTGGTTGTTTATTTTTGGTGTAAACCGGGTATCTTCTACGTGTAACTGCAGAGATTAATTCTTCGAATCTTGTAGGACCCAAAATAGGTGGCAAACTTGGTTGTTTATTTGAACATAAAAATAAAAATAAAGTAAAAAACGGCTGTTTAGTCAAACTAAGTGGCCCTACACAGGGCCATTGCTTTCAAATTTCAACAATATAGTGTAACTATTGTGGAAAAGTGAAAAATCCGAATTTAAATTCTGACCACTTCAATAATATATCTTGATAACTATCGACTGGTCCACCTTTACATAACTCTCAATAATTTATTTTATCTTAAATAATTTTATTCGAACATTTATCGGAGGCTAAATATGGTTGAATTGGTCTAAAAAAAACTATTATAGTTCCAACCTAACAAACTTATTAAATTGATCCAAGGTGGTAAATTTTATACTTGGAAATGCAAGAATGTTTGAGGAAGAGTGTATGGGGATTCTAGAAATTCAAGGGATTTTAAATACTAGGGAATTCAATTGATTCCCTCGATTTTCAAATTCCATTGTTTGGATAAAGTGTTGAAATTTTATCAATGGTAAAATTCTTTGTTTGGATAATGTAATTAAATTTTCTTCACTTAATTTTATTTATCTTAATAAAATTGACCCTAAACCCAAAAAAACGGTCAAAAACTTAAAATGAACCGTAAACCCAAAATTGACCTGAAACTCAAAAAATCGACCGAAAACCCAAAAAATCGGCCAAAAACCTAAAATCAACCGTAAACACAAAAAATCGGCCGAAAAACCTAAAATCGACCAAAAACCCAAAAATCGACTATAAACTCTAAAATCGGCCGAAACCCAAAAAATCGGTCGAAAAACCAAAAATTGATCCTAAACCAAAAAAATCGGCCAAAAAATCCTAAAATCGACGAATTTTAGAATTAGTCAATTTTTGATTTTGGCCGATTTTAGGGTTTTCTGCCCATTTTTTGGGTTTTCGGCCGATTTTAGGGGTTATAGTCGATTTTTGGAATTTTGGCTGATTTTAGGTTTTTCTGTCGATTTTAGGGTTTATAGTCGATTTTTGGGTTTTTTGCCGATTTTTTGGATTTTCGGCCGATTTTAGCGTTTATCGTCAATTTTAGGTTTTTCGGCTAATTTTAGATTTTTCGATCAATTAGTAATTTTAAAAAGTTTAAAGAGAAGAAGGAATTTCAAATTCTTTGGTTTTAGGTGTCATTTTGAAATTCTCTAAATTTAACTTGAACAAAATACTTCATAAATTTCCATCATTTTGAAAATTCTTCAAATTATCATCCAAACAATGGAATTCACCTCAAATCATTTGAATTCCATAAAACATTACTTTACCTCAAAAAATTCCCCCATCCAAACACACTCGTGAATAACCGATTATATGTGGATACATCATACATACATTTCCTATTTGATAAAAACTCTGAAAATGACTATTAGAGATTATATATATCCACATAAAAAATAGGAAAACCACACTCTTTCTAGAATCCTCCATCCAAACACACTCTAAGGATTGATGAATATAACAGCATTTTTAAGATAGAATAATCATAAGCTTATTTCCTGCTCAAGGAAATTGGTTTCATAGATGAAAGTTAGAATACTCTTATTTCCTGCTCAAAAGCTTGGTATTGTTGGTATAGCAGATATATACTCGTACTGGTTTTCTTTCTTTAAGGTATATAGAAGTAGAAGTATAAATGTTGTGGACCTTTACAAGAGTTTCTTCAATTGCTTCATCGCTCAATTATATTTCGCACTTCCTCTTTTCTCAAGAATGTTATTAAAAAAAGTGGCAAGAAGCTTTGCACTAGTGTTTCCAGCAACACCTTTGTTGCAAAAGACCTCAAAAGCCTCTTTATAAAGAGGCCTATGTGATCAAATCTTTCATATTTACATGCATCAATCTAACATAACTGTAAATAAAGGTGGGTGCGCCAAGCGCGTGCTTTAGTGCTATGCATACACGTCACACGAGAAGGCTGTTAGCAAGCTAGATTCTACACTTCAGTAGCTTGGTACTCTTACACAGCAGTCCCGTGAGTGGTGAATTTTTATCTGGTGCAAAGTTTCATTACCCTTAAATAGTGAATCTTTAAAGTGACGACAGATTGTTGAACACAATTGAATTGAAACAATGGCTCAAGTATCAAAATGGGAAATGAATATCATGTCTCCAATTAAAGTAGTCTGGAATCATACAACTCTGAGGCCATTTACAAATATTGCAATAATTTTATTTTGTGTAATGGACCTAACAGATGCAAACCTGACCAATGTAGCCCCAAAAATATGACTTAAACAAAGATCAACAATAACAGCGCGCAGAAGTATAATCAACAAAAAGGGATACTGAATATGATTCGGATATCTTGGGATCTCGCTCCATGTCACAAATAATAACCACCGGATAATCGAAGAAACTGCACACACAATGACTTCTATAATCCGTGGCCAGACGAACAAGGATTTTGAGATACTACCATAATGTCGCAAAAACGATATCTAATTGACTAGATCCAATCCTCTGCCGCCACTTATTATCATAAACCAAGCAGAGCTTATTCTGTTCTCCAAAAATACTTCCACGGCAAATAACTCCAGTTCACATCCTTCTTATTCAACTAGACATCTTTGACCTTCCCTATACCAGAACACATTCTGCTAACTAAAATAATAATAATCTATCAGTTCAGACTCCACGGGCCACGGCTCAAGCAGTCTCTCAGGATTACCTCCAATCGGCAGCCCTGAGTATTTGAAGGGGAAGCTCCCCCACCTTACAGTGTAGAACTGAATCTACCTCATCAACAGGATTTGCTGCACATCTACAAGATTGATATTGCAGCTCAACTAAAAAAAGAATTGTAAAAATCGAAATGTTATTGGTGGATCACATATCAAATATTAAACTGATAAGAACAAATACTACACTTGATCTTAGCCAAAAGACCGAGGAAGGTATTAGTTGAAAGATGACCTTGCAGTTGCTTTTATATCTAACATCTATTCACTTCCTTTCTATTGTGCTCGATGTGGGACTTATATTCAGCACCTTGGAACTCACTGAGATAACCCATGTCTTATTATCCCAACTAACAGCAGGTAAAATGTTACGTTTATAAATTCTTATACGCTACAGATTTCTTTATACCTAAACATCAACATTATAATCATACACATCTGAGATAAATTGGCTTAATAGATCAAATTTAGTCAGAAAAACAGAAGATGAAAGTTAGAAAGAAAAGAAAATATTCTGCTCAAATTTTATTGTCAAGTTTGAAATGTCTAAATTCTTGCTTATATTGAGTTTTGCTTCTACCGACATCATCTCTTGTGTCTGACCAATTAGCTTTGAAGAATTAGAAACACATAGTTATTATGTAGTTATGCAAACATGTACCTTATTTTTTATGTAACTGCTTGAACTTCTAATTCAGAAAATTTCTGAAATTAGTTAATAAATTGCTACTTAATCAAGATCTAAACTAAGTCATTGTCGCAATTTATCAGTCTTAATGCTCGAGTTCACAATCTAGTTAGTACTTAATCAAATATTTGAAAGAATCTAATTAGATAATTTCTTTAGTATGCATATCATAGAGGACAAAACCTTTATAATCAGGTCTATATCCTAAGAAAATAGATTTTCTGGCACGGGGTCAAGTTTAGTTCTATGTGAGCTCAATGTGGATGCAAAACAAAGACAACCAAAAACTTTGTAAAGGGAAATCTCAGGAATAGAACCTTGTAAAGTTTGATAATTGAATTAGTGTACTAACACGATTGATTGAGAAAACAGCATAAGACCAAAAGGATTTTGGAAGTTTGGATAGCAACAAGAGAGTGTCTACAATAAAAACCATTTTCTCCCAAACTTTCAATGGCATCTTATAATATGTGAACCCAAACATGTTTCTCTTTGGGTGCTTTTATTTTAAGGCGTATTTTGATGATTTGTTATTAATTGTTCCGAAGATAATTGAATTATTGGGCATATTCAGTACTTGATGAATTTCAATTTTGTTACTGCTAGAATAAAATAACATGTTCTTCATGTACAAAAAAAAAAATAACATGTTCTTCTTGAACAAAAAAAAATAAAATAACATGTTCTTGTACCAAAGATAAAATCTAATAAATAACATGTTCAAAGAGGCACAAACTCGAGTGTCAATTAAGTACTGGTAAAATAGATTAATAACTAACTTATCATAAATTCATGATCATCTAAATTTAAAAGATAATTATCCTAATAATATACTAACAAACTTAAAAAAGATAATAAAAATAATAATAATAATAATAATAATAATAACATAAAAAAGATAATTATCATAAATTCTTTTTTTTTTATGAAAATAAATTCCTTTTTTTAAGTCACTTGTATTGTGTTTGTAACAAAAAAAAAAACTCTTGGTGTGTAACAAAAAAAAAATAAACACTATTATCTTAAATTCATGATCATCTAAATTTAAAAGATAATAATCCTAATAATATAAAAAACTTAAAAAAAGATGATAATAATAATAATAACAACTTAAAAAAGATAATTATCATAAATTCATCACTATATAATAACACAAAAAGCCAAAGTCCATAGTACCTTAACCCCTTGGAGTAATATTAGAAAGAACACTTTGCAAAATACATCGATAATGACAGGGGTTGTCAATGATACATTTCATATTCAAACTAAGGAAGACCATGAATTTAAACTTGTCATTGGAGGTAACCTTTTTCTTCTCTCATTAGTTAATTCTTGTAAAGTTTTATTTTTCTTTTATCATTCTATATGTGTTCAATTGTTCATATATTAATTGTTGTATAAGTTGTGAGGTTAATATTATGCGGGGTAGAGTTTTTTGGTTTTATATCTCGTACCTTCAAAGTATATTTTATGCTTTGTAGGTGTATTTTATTAATAAAATCTTTTTGCTTTTTTAAAAAAGAAAAAAGTGAAGCAAAATTGTTAATGATTAGATATTTGAATGTACAATATAAGTTTGACAAAATTAGGGCTTTAAAATGTAGTTTTTGTTGTAATTGTGCCTATTTCACTAGAATTCAAATGTAAGTATGTGGTCAAATTTTTTATATCAGTCATTCATTATAGTTTGTTTAGTAAGGATGGAAAGAGTGGAGAAATTTTATTAGATAGGAGGAAAGGGAACTAGAGGAGAGGTAATAAAATTTAATATATACTCCTATAATTAAAATATCTTTCATAAGCTATCTTCTTCTCTCTTTTGACCGGGAGGAAATATTTTATTTTTGAACATTTTAATTGTTAATTTTTTTATTTTAATTTTTTTTTTTTAATATTTTTTTTATTTCAAAATATTTTATTTTAAAATGTCACATAAATAATTTTTACTAAAAAATTCAACCGAGGATTAAAAAATGTATAAGGGGGTAAATTTGAGGATCAAAATCGAGCAATTGAAACTTGATGGTCAAAATTGTGCAATTGTGAAACTTGAAGGTTACAATCAAACAATTGTGAAATTTAGAGGGCTAAAACTACATTTAAACATAATTTATAATTATATGAATGTGAAGCATGACTACTGCTCAAATTAAAGAAAAACAAATGGCAAATTAATAAAAAATTTGGAATTTTAAAGACATATTCGGTATCCGAACACTACACATAGTTGCACTCGATTATTCAATTTTCTCAAATTATTATCGGTTTCAAGTTTTGTCTGATGCTTGTATTTGTGTCATTGCTTCATAGTTGTTTTTTGACATGACATAGCTAGAGGTTGGTTTATGCAGATGAGGACGACAAAGAAGTGGATGATTCTCCTATAGAGCAAGTCAGACTAACAGTGCCAATAACAGACGATCCTACACAACCAGTACTGACATTTAGGACATGGACTATTGGTTTGGGATGTTGCATTATCCTTTCCTTTGTGAACCAATTCTTTGGTTTCAGAACAAACCCTCTGTCTATCTCTTCTATTGCAGCACAAATCGTTTCTCTCCCAATTGGAAAATTAATGGCTGCAACACTTCCAACCACAATATATAGAGTCCCTTTCACTCCTTGGTCTTTCACATTGAATCCTGGACCATTCAATTTGAAGGAACATGCCCTTATAACCATTTTTGCTAGTGCTGGAGCTAGTGGTGTTTATGCCATTAACATAATCACTATTGTTAAGGCTTTCTACCACAGGAATATCAATCCAACTGCTGCTTTTTTGCTAGCACTGTCAACCCAGGTGAACAATTTTGTTTTCTTAAATGTTTAACATTTGCATTTATTAATTTTAATACAACCAACCAAAAGAAATGATACTTAAAAATGTCCTTGAATATTTTAGATGCTTGGTTATGGATGGGCTGGTATATTCAGAAAGGTCCTTGTGGACTCACCCTACATGTGGTGGCCTTCAAATCTTGTTCAGGTGTCTCTATTCAGGTATTTCTTTATTTTCTTTCCCATGAATAGAAGCTAGTTACGTCAAATTCTGAATTCTAAAAACCAATTAAGAAAATAAATTTCCAAGTGAGAATGAATTAATGTTGGCGACACATCACTGTTCTGACACCGACCCATGTGGTTACATTCAATATAAACTTTCTCGAGTTCTTACGAGTTTCAATGTGTCAATGTTTATGCAGAATGTATCTGTGTTAGTGCTTTACATATTTACTATTTAGGATTATGATGTTCATTTTTCCTTTTCTTTTCTCATTGGTAAATGAATCTTGAATGACACAGGGCATTTCATGAAAAAGAAAAGAGGCCTAAAGGAGGAAACACTAGGTTGCAATTCTTTTTCCTGGTCTTTGTGGCTAGCTTTGCTTATTACATTATTCCAGGCTACTTTTTCCAAGCAATATCAACCATCTCTGTTGTTTGTTTAATATGGAAAAACTCTGTCACTGCTCAACAAATTGGTTCAGGAATGAGGGGTCTTGGTATTGGTTCATTTACCCTCGATTGGAACACTGTTGCAGGTTTCTTAGGAAGTCCTATGGCTTATCCTGGTTTTGCCATCATCAACACATTGGTTGGATTTGTGTTATATATCTATGTTGTGATTCCAGTTTCCTATTGGAGCAATATTTATGATGCCAAAAAGTTTCCCCTCATTAGTTCTCACACATTTGATTCCACTGGTACAACATATAATGTTTCTAGGATTCTTAATGCCGCAACATTTGACATTGATATGGATGCTTATAACAGTTACAGTAAACTCTATCTTAGTATCATATTTGCATTTAATTATGGATTGAGCTTCGCAACTCTCACTGCCACCATCTCACATGTTATCCTCTTCCATGGAAAGTATGTTCTTTTGATTCCTCAATATTTAATTATATATTATTGATGCATTTTTTTATAAAAGATCTAACTATATATTCTGGTTGTTGTGAATTTAAAAGAACGATTAATCAGATGTGGAGAAAGACAACAGCTGCGTTAAAAGAACAGGTCGGAGACGTGCATACAAGAATCATGAAGAGAAACTATGAACAAGTTCCGGAGTGGTGGTTCGTAAGCATATTGTTTCTTATGACTATTATGGCCTTGCTATGTTGCGAAGGCTTTGGCAAACAGCTCCAACTTCCATGGTGGGGAGTCTTGCTTTCTTTAACAATTGCGTTGGTTTTCACTTTGCCAATTGGTGTCATTCAAGCAACAACAAACCAGGTAATATTTTGATTGTCCATAACGTAAAGTTACTGCTTGTGTCTTGTGCCTTGTGATGTTGTGAATCATAACATAAATTTACTTCTTGTTTTGCAGCAAGCTGGACTCAATGTGATCACAGAGTTGATTATTGGTTACCTTTATCCTGGAAAGCCTCTTGCTAATGTAGCCTTCAAGACTTATGGATACGTCAGTATGTCACAAGCACTTGGTTTCCTCCAAGACTTCAAATTAGGCCACTACATGAAAATTCCTCCTAAATCTATGTTCATAGTACAATTGGTAGGAACTTTGGTTTCTTCAAGTGTACAGTTTATCACAGCATGGTGGCTTCTAACAACTATTCCAAACATATGTGATGAATCAATGTTGCCAGAGGGTAGTCCATGGACTTGTCCTGGTGATGATGTGTTTTACAATGCTTCAATTATATGGGGAATAGTAGGACCAAAACGGATGTTCACCAAGGATGGAATTTACCCCGGAATGAATTGGTTTTTCCTCATAGGTCTACTTGCGCCTGTTCCAGTGTGGCTGCTAGCTCGCAAATATCCGAATCACAAATGGATTGAACTCATCAACATGCCACTTATAATTGCAGGTGCCAATGGAATACCACCGGTTAGATCAATAAATTATATTTCATGGGGAGTTGTTGGAATCTTCTTCAATTTCTATGTTTACAAACGTTTCAAGTCATGGTGGGCTAGACACACTTACATTCTCTCGGCAGCTTTGGATTCTGGCATTGCTCTCATGGGTCTGTTTCTCTTTTTTTCACTTCAAACTTACGATATCTTTGGTCCAACATGGTGGGGTCTTCAAGGAGATGATCGTTGTCCCTTGGCTAAATGCCCTACAGCTCCTGGTATTGTTACCAAGGGATGTCCTGTCTTTTGAACTCCATATTTAAATATCACCTTGTTTTTAATGCTAGGATGTGGATGTGGTGCTATGTTCACTTGAGCATTAGATTTAAATAGAACCTATATGGTTAATTTCTGTTTATGATATATATTTTGTACTTGTTCTTCTGATTATTGGTTAATCACTTAATTATTGATCATTTGAATATGCACCGTGAGAAATTATAGTTATTTTCATTTATTTATTTGTTTGAAGTTTTTATTTTATAGTCATGCATTTCATTTTATATAGTTCACACCAGGGGCGTCTCCGAGTTTTAGGAGGCTCTGTGCAAAATATAAAAGTGGCCCCTTAATAAAAAAAATTAAAAAAATTATCGATTTAAATTGCATATAATATAAAAAAAATATTCTTGTAAACATATAAATTATCAATATTAAATCTTACATTAAATTAAATGGAACAAGAAATACAAAATAATTATCTTTGAATATAACGTCAAAAAGAAACATCTTAATCTAAGATTAAATTTTATGCAAAGATTAAAATGGACTATAACTATATTTACGAGTATAGATAACTAATATATTGATACTCATGATATTTATGAACATTAACAATATATAACTATTATTTTAGGGCCTAAAAATTAATCTATTAATATACATCTGATATTTTATAGGTATAAATAATATATAAGTAATATTATAGGACCTCAAAATTTTGAATTGAGACCCTCAAAATTTTGAGGCCCTATGCCGTCGCACACCTCGCACATGCATGCGAGCCTCCTCTGGTTCACACTTCACAGTCATGTGTTACTTTAGATTGTTTGAGGTTTAGAATTGATATGATCACAAATAGGACTTAGATGTTACTGTATACCAAGTGCTCACTTTGTTTGTTGAAGATGTCATCATGCCCCCTGGTTCTTTGAGAAGATTAGGGAGCAAAATAATTACTCAGAGTGCGTCCTTTGTGCGTGTTATAGTTTTGAGACTTTTTCTGCATAAGTTTTGCTTCCAAAGCTGATATGAATGGTGTGTTTTAGCCTGAATGTGTGTGTTTTAACATGAACTTAGTGGTCTTGGGCCTCTTGGCCAGGGTTGTTTTGATCTAACTATCTTTTTGCCATCTCCACAACTTCTAATTCAGAAAATTTCCGAAGCTAGTTAATAAATTGCTACCATTTTGAATATCTAAACTAAGCCGTTATCGCAATTTATCAGTCTTAACTTAATGCTCAAGTTCACAATCTAGTTAGTACTTAATCAAATATTTGAAAGAATCTAATTATATCATTTCTTTTTATTCTCAAATTTGAAGCCAAACACTAAGATATTGTTGTTGGTTTGTCCATAATAAACTATGAAAATACTCGCAGTTCAATACTCACATAAGCTTTAGGCTATGTCTTATAGTAAACATCTGAACTAAGTTTAATATAAATTAAATGTCCTGAATTTGTGAAAAAATATTGTAGATTCATTATGTCATGTATCAGTGATTCTCATATTATAGGATAAGAAAATGTGTTATGGCAGACATAGTCAGTAAGGTAAGAAGGTGGATTTCGAGTTCTAGTAGAATTTCTAGGTGGAGGTGGAGTTTTTCAGGAACATCAAAAATAGTCTCAGATTGAGCAATAGGTTGAATAGGTGGAGTAATGCATTTATTGGGTTTATAAGGAAAATCAAGTTCATAGAATTCAACATTTCTAGAGACAGACAAATTTGTAGAATGCATATCAAGAAAAGAATCACATATCCTTTCATACCTTGTTTGTATCCAAGGAACACACCTTTGCTAGCTCTTGGATCAAACTTGTTCCTCTGAATGGGTAAAGTGGATGAATAGCATAAACAGCCAAAGACTCGAAGAAGTGTAAGATCGGGTTCAACACCATACAAAACCTCATGAGGTGACTGTCTTGTAGTATTTTAGTGTTGGATAGCTTAGGTAAGTTGGATTGAAACATTAAGGCTCTACTTATGTTCAATATATATGCTGATGTCTTCTTTCAACTCTAGCATTTTGCTGAGGAGTATAAACACAACTCCGTTGATGTAATATCCCTTTTTCTTCATAGAAAGATTTGAGTAGAAACTCAGGTCCATTGTCCCTTTTTCTTTTGCCCTTTTTGATACTTTTTCTACTTTCTTGGCCAAGTAACTTAATTTTTTCAGGTAATTGCTTGCTTTTGGTTTTCAATTGCTATTAAAACTACCCTAAAATGATACTAAAAACATCATATAATTAATTGTCATCATAGTGTAACTTTTTTTCACTATAAAAAATAATCACCAATTTTTTTATGTAAATCCACTAATTTATGGGTTGGATATTGTGCTTTCCAAATGATTTTTTTATATCAAATGACTAAACGATGAATCATTTATAAAAATTATTAAATATTTTTATTTTTCTAAAAAATAGTGCGATGAATTATGATATTTGTTTATTAAAATTATTCAATCTTTTTCCTTTTTTTAAAAATAGTGCAATAATTTATAATATTTGTTTATGAAATTTATTTAATCTTTTTATTTTCTTAATAAATAGTATAACTTATTTTCACTATAAAAATATTTAAATCAAAATGACAGTATTTCCGAAAACCATAACACTAATGGGTCAGTGGGTTTTTTCTGTTGAGTCCAGTTTTACCCATAACCCGGTTTTTTATGTATTTTTCATTTTTGAAATCCATATTCACCCAAATGCGCGACTCGACCCAATTTTTTGGGTTAGATTGGGTGAGTTTGACCAGATCGACCGAATTTGCTCAATCCATGTACACCATTTATCCCTATAACATGATATCATCAATTCATCTATTCAAGTTCCTATAACCATATAAGGGATGTAAAATTCATTACTATGAAATTAGCTCTCCAACGAATAACTTGGAAGAACTATAGGGTAAAGGATAGAAGGGATAATAACAATGATGCGATGCGAGAATGGCGTTGATTGATAAGCAAGGAAATGGTTATGTTAGAGTTCATGATGTGATAATTTCGAAGAGAGAAAAAATGGTGTATGTTGTTGCTCAGCATTCGGGGATTGATAGTATTCCCAAGGCTATGGAAGGGGAACTTGTTGTGGCTGGATGACCGTCATGGCTGACAGTTGTTACTGGTGAAGCAATCAAGGGATGGCTGCCACGACGCACCGATTTTTTTGAAAAGTTGGATAAAGTACAATTCTTTCTATTATTTGTGGCTACACTTAATTATATTTTGACAATGCTTTTTTTGTTTGATGTTGATAATCTTTTTTGCCCTTGCTTTCTTGCTGCATTTGCAATTGCCCGTAATGTTTTGATTTAAATGTTAAAATAAAATAAAATTCATTCACATTAGTTAATACTTTTCCTAATCTTTTTGCCTTCTTTTCAATCATCTACATTGTAAAGTATACTCTATGCCCACAGCGGCAATTGAATTTGAAATGCTAATGGACTTGTTTGCTTGTAGCTTTTGATATTTTTATAGTGTATATTGTCAATTGCGGATTGCAAAGCAAAAAAAAAAAAAAACACTAACCATATCTCTACATATTCCATTAATTGCATTAATTTATTACATGGAGTGGACACTAAATTAGTAACCGTTATCCCATAGCATTTGTGGTACCACAAAATGAAGGTCAAAAGAGGCTTTCTCTAAATGGATAGGTATAATGTGATTATCCAATTTGTTAGCAGTAATTAATGTGTCATTAACTACTCATAAGCATTAACAAAGTGTGTAATGTTAAGTAGAACCATCAAGGACCTATCGTTTTCATAAAATGGTCCCAAAATAGTGGTTTAGATGTAAGGTGATCATACCAAACCATACCATGTGAACAAGTCACTTGAATACAATTTAACTTACTTTCCCTCTAGGATGAATGTGAAAATCATCAATTTAAAAAATTAGAAGTAGTAATCTATCTATGGGTGCTCGCGGTTTGGTTCGGTTTTGAGTATAAAAGTCATCATAACCGTGAGATAAAAATGCATGCGGTTCGGTTTGGTTCGGTTGATTTTTAAAAAGTCATCCAAACCAAACTAAAACAAACCGTGCGGTTCGGAAGAAAAACCATTCTGTTGTTAAAACTAAATGCGATTTTTTGCGGTTTCGATTTGGATTGATTCGGTTTGCAATTTTACTTTTGGATTGATTCGGATACGATCATCCCTATATCTATCTATGGAAAAATGTGTTACATTGACTTTTAATTGGGACTTATAAAAAGCCTTGTTGATCCATCGCGGCTCCAATATGTTTGGTGGTGGTTGGGAAATTCAAACTGTCGTGGCCAACCTCTTGGGAGGGGGTAGCGGTGGTCCGTTTTTAAGTTTTGTTTCGATAAACCTCTGTTCTCTAGTTTTGTTGTTTGCCCTCAGATCTACTTTGTTGTCTGCCCCATGTCGGTGGACTCGAATTGCGAGTCGTTGGTTCATGGATTCGTCATATGTGTTGGCGGTTGGAGTCATTGTAACTCTCAAAGGTCTGGAAGAACTGATAACTTCCTAGAGAGAATAACAACAAGCAAAGAGAACAAAATAGTAATACTATTTTGTGACTAAGAAAAAGTAATACTATCAGTGCATATAGAAATCCAGTTTTTCTTGTACAGCCATAGGCATACACAGTACCCCGACCCAATGTAAATGTAGCCCAAAGCAAATTTTAAATTGAGGTCTTTTAAGTGCGGAAAATTTCTTTTTTGACCCCCTATTCTTCTCCCAAACCCCCAATGTTGACCGTTTTGCCTTGGGAAAAACCGTTCGGTACATGAAACCCGAAACTATGTGATTTTGTCTCCTATAACCCGAAAACGCATGTTTAATAGCACTGTAAAGAACATTTTTTATATTTTTAAAATGTAGATTACGCTATTTGTCCAAAAAAAAAAATGTAGACTATGCATTGCAACAAAAAAATAGACTACGCGAGTTCTAAAACTCTTTTATCCTATTTAAATTTTTTAACTAATGTCTCAAGACATCAGTTAGCATTTTGTTGGCCATATTAATTTTCTCTCAAACTCAAAATAAGTTATATTATTGCTCTAATGTGTGTGATATATGTATGTTCTCTCTACCTTAATTATAAATAAATGTTTCGCTTTCGAAGTCATTCAATAACGTATGTATATATCATTTTTTTTAAAGTATCCTAATAGCTAGAAATTACACGAGTATCTGATATTCAAACCTCGACCACTTGATGTCACTACTAAGCTCGCGGAAATATGTATAAATCAGTTATTCAAAAAATTTAATAAAAGAATATTATTTATAATTTAGTTTGGAGGAAGTAATTTAAAGAATTTGTGTGGAATTTAAACTAAAATTTATCGCGGAATGCTCCATGAACTTAGGGGACGAAACCGGAAAGCTTGTTGCTTGCAATTGCATGTTTGAATGAGAGAGTACAATTCAACTGAATTCTCGGCTAGCGCAAAATATTTAAATAATTATTGCAATAAGAAAGCTTGGAAGTTGTCAAAATAATTTTGTGATCTACTTAGAAAAGTTAACTTGTTTGTTTTGATGATGGTTTAACAAAGTTTCGAATTTCATAAATAATTAAAATTGATGACAAAAATGGAGCAAATCAAGTAAAAGATGTACACTTTTTCTTCTCGTGCCATTTTAGTAATGGAGTATGGAACAAAGTTTTATCTTGGTTTCAAAACTCTCTTCCTTTGGGAGCGGTAGGAATCGATCATTTTATGGCCTTTGGCGAGTTGTTCAATGTTAAAGATAAGAGGCATATTCGTCATTTGGTTTGGTTGGCCACCACTTGGAATTTATGGAAAGTCCGAAACAACGTTATTTTCAACGGTGGCATTATGGATGCGTCAGCGCTTTTGGAAGAGATTAAGCTTACTTCTTGGTTATGTTTCTCCCGTCGGTTTGGTCGTAAAGCTTGTATTCCTTTTTGTAGTTGGTGTTTAGATCTGTTGTCGTGTATCCATAACTCTTGAGTTTTTTGTTGTAAGGATTTGAGTACCCCTTATATTATAATATAATATCATTTGATAAAAGGCGAATGCTACTGTGCACAAGTTGCACAAGTTGTGTATGATGAAAGACAGTTATTGATCATTAGATATTTTAGTTTCACCAATCTTAACATATAGTTTCCCACACATAATTATTTTCTCCTAACTTCGTCACTTTCTAGCCTGCAATTGTTGCACTGCAAAAAAAATTTCCTGACAGTAAACAGTAACACCACTTATGGTTATTCTTATCCAGCAACTACAATACATCATCAATGGTGGTCTAGATCTATATTTGACTAAAACTTAATTATTTCAAAAAGAAGCACAAATCTTCTTATTTCATGAAGATGATAAATTAATATTCTAAAAAATAAAAATTATTCTTCAAAAAAAATATTCTAAAAATTATCAAATTTGAGTGGGTCTCTTGAACAAAAAATAGATTTCAACTTTTTAGTGCAATTTTCATAGAAATATTTGTGTTTGGAACAAAATCCAGATCTTAGAATAGGGGAATGAAAACAAAAATTGGTGACTTTCAAACATATTTTTTTCAAACAAAAAATAACTTATTTCAAATTCATACCAAGACCCAAATCTCGGATATTCTTGTTAAGAATTACGAGTTCTCAAAGATATGAATCAATATGGTAGAAATCTTTGGTGAATGTTTAACAACAAGTTAAGCAAAAGAGGAGAGAACAAAGAGAGAGAAAAACAAAAGTGAAAAAAACGAAGAGAGAGAAAAAGAGTAAAATAATCATGTGTATGATGGACCACAATAATATTCTAAAGAACATTTAATCCAACTGCATAATTTGGTCTTGCACGGTGAAAGACATAGTAAGGTCTTTCACATTAGAAAAAGCCTCATTGGATTATCAAAAAAAAAAAAAGTAAAAGATGTACTTTCAGTCTCATAGATAAAGACTTTTTTTATATTTATTAAATAACTTATGTATCTTAATTCATATTACTCCCTCTGTTCTTTTATAAGTGTCCAGTTAGAATGATAACATCAAATTAAGAAAGTGGATTTTTGCATCTTATTTTCCTATTATACACTCATCTTAATTCACCAATAAATTCCTATTTTTTTTCCCTTTTTCAAATAAATTTATTGTTATACAAAAAAAAAATGAATCATTATTATTGGTAACAAATTCAGTTTAAATCTGAATATAATAAGGAATGAACAAACTTTTCTATGTAAAAAAAAAAGGAACAAACTTTCCTTTTTAAAAAAAAAAAACTTTAGTTTTTCAAATATATATAAAAAAATATTATTGAAAAAAAATAAGAATAATTGACAAAGGGTATAATTGACAAATCGTATCCTTAAAACACAAACTGGACAATTAATTAGAAACGCTAAATATGATAAAACTCGACACTTATAATAATTAGAAACACAAATCATATACATCAGTTATTTTCTTTATAATTTAGTTAGGCAATTTTCTATAAGATTCACTTCAATCAATGAGTGCTATATTGTTTTTTTTTTAAATAAAGAAGCTAAATTAGTCCACCCAAATTGACACTAGAGAGAATCGAACCTCAGACCTCAAGAGAAGCACACTCACGGGTCCCAAGTCAATACCAATGAACCAACTCAAGTGGGTTATTGAGTGCTATATTGTTAGATAGTTAGGTGGGTGAGTTTATGGTAATGACTTCACATTTTCTATAGACTAAATTATATAAATAAATGAGCGAATTAAATTATATTGGTCTAACATTTAATTAACTACACAATTTTTAAAATATTTTTAACATATTTAGTTTCTTTAACTAGTATTTCGAGAGCAATATTTAGCGTTTTCCATTAGGGCTCGTTTGGTGCACATATAAGAAACATGATAGGATAACTGTATCATATCATGTCTCAATCCAGTGTTTGGTGACACAGCAGGATATGATAAGTTAATCCTAAAACTTATCTTATCTTGTCTCTCTAGTTAAAAAATTTATCCTGAATTTGAGCTGGGTTACCAGCAGGATAGGATAAGAAAAAAAATTGTTGATTTATTCTATAAAATATATTTTAAAATAAAAACTGAAAATTAAAAAAATAAGTTGATAGTAAATTAATAATAAAATAATTAATTTTTAAATATATATGTGATTTTCTTACAAGGATAATTTTGTAATTTATATAATCTAACAAATCAAAATTCTACTAAAATTAAAATATTTTAAAGTAAAATAATTATTAAAAAAATTGCAAAATAGGGATATTAATTTAAATTTTATAACAAATTAAATATAATTTTTTTTTACAATGGTAGTTTTATTATTTACGTATGAGATATATCATATATTTATTTAGCTTATCTAATATGTATAATTGAGTAATTTATTTGATCATGATTCATATAAAAAATTTAATTTTTTTTATTTTCTCATGATTTTTATTTAAAATTTTAAAAAGTTATTTGATTACTTATTTATATTTTTATTTATAAAATTCAAAGTATTGGAATATAATTTTTAAAAAATAATAATTGTTTTACAAGGGTAATTTTGTCATTTAAATATGTTATGTATCTTATCATATTGTTTTTTTTTTGAAGAAGTATCTTATCGTATTGTTATGAGTAAGTATGTATTAAAAATATAATATAATAGTTATCATGTTTGTTATCCTGTGTGCACCAAACACAGGATATGATAACTACTATCTGACTAATATCATATCCTATCATTATCGTGTTGTATATCATATTCTGTCACTATCCTATCATGTGCACCAAACGGACCCTTAGTGTATTACAAGTTTCCTTAATTAAATCCTTCAAAAAAAAATCCTTAAAAAAAAATCCTTAATTAAATAAATTTTAAAAAAAAAACTATGGCATCATCATGATGTAGTTGTGAATAACTCATATCATATGTATATGAGCAATTTATTTTCATCCTTCTAAAGTCCATGGTTTTGTTGAGTCAATACTCAACACGTGCAAACAACAGCTAACTAAGGGCAATGCAATACTACTAGCTACTAACTAATAATAATAACCTATATATAAATTGAAACTCAAGTAAGATCGTAACTTGCGTCAAAAAAAAAAGTAAGATCGTAACTACTAGTGCTTCACAAATACTAGTTAAAAAAACTAAATATAGTATAAATATCTTGTGAGTTATATGGTCAACTTTTTAAAAGTATAAAATGTGATTTTTTAATACAATTTTTTTTTGTAACAATATTTGCCTAAACCTCATAAAGGAAAATATAGTTCATGTTTAACGATTTAAAGTTTTTGTTTGATGTCGCCTAAATATAGTTCAGTTAGTAAAAATATTATATGTAATATGCATGGATTTGAGTTTTAATTTTGGTGCACCCACTTTAAATTTTAGCCACTGGAGTACTTGATATATATAAAAAAAAAAAAACACATTTTGCTTGATCTGCCAAATTTTGTCATCAACTTAAATATATTATTTATGGGCACGTAAGCTTTCTTAAACCATCATCAAAACAAGTTAAACTTTTCATAATGATTGCAATAGTTAATTGAGAACTTGGAGCACAAAGAATCATGCATGTATGCTTGTACATTACTTAATTGTTATGCTCTAACCGAGAATTTAGTTGAATTGCACTCTCTAGCTAATTCAAACTAACAATTGCAAGCAACAAAGCTTTCATCCCCTAAGATCATGCAACATTTCACGATGAAGTTTAGTTTAAATTCCACACAAATTCCCTTAAACTATCACACACACACTACAACAATAATTCACCACTTATTTTGAGTTTGAGAGAGAATTAATTAAAATGGCCAACAAAATGCTAAAGCTCACAATAATTCTCTCTTTACTCATCTCTCTAGCTTTGTTTGTTTCATCAAATGACGATGACATAAATAATCACAACATGGAAGAAGAAGACGATGACGAAGAACAAGAGTTATATGTTGTCGACACCCCATTACAAAATCAAAGATCAAGAAGTAGATTCTTGGCAACCATAATAAAGAAAGGAAGACAATGTAATCGTGAGACAAATAATATATGCAATGGGGTTAGAGCAAACAAGGGAAAAGATTTGCTTTTTTGTTGCAAGAAACATTGTCGTAATATTTTGAGTGACAAGAACAATTGTGGTGTGTGTGGTAACAAGTGCAAGCAAGGTGAAAAATGTTGCAATGGAGTTTGTACCAATGTTATGTCAAATGTTCATCATTGTGGCAAGTGTAAGAGGGAGTGTTTAAATGGTGATCCGTGTGGTAATGGATTTTGTGGTTATTGAAGTTAATTATTACAAGGTATCGCCGATCGTTGTACAAAACCGTTGGATTTAGCGAGACAAATTTTCTCTCTCTAGATCTAACGATTCATCAAGGTCCGTGCAACGGTTGAGGCGATCCTTTCATATATATATATATATATATATATATATATATATATATATATATATATATATATATATATATATATATGTGTTTATAAACTATATAATATATTATATTGCATTTTTTTAATAAATATTATATTGCAGTTTTGAAATATAAAAATATGAGAAATGTTATATATGCATTGTTTTAACATAAGATATTAATTATCATTGGATAAATTTTATTTTTTTCCAATATTGTTAGTATTTAACATGTTGAAAAGAATGTATTACTGGCATTTCTCCTAAAATATTTTTCAATCAATCTTGTGACATATACTCATAGCATTTATTGTTGGTGTGTCAGAATGTAATTTGATTTTTAGTGTTATCACTACCATGTCCTATATGTGGTAAAATAAAGATTTTCGATTATTCTTTTGAAGTTTGTGCATTTTGAAGAGTTTGTTGAACAACATATTGTTGCACTTTTAGTACATCTATGCCCTATTTGAGGAGTGTTTTAGATATTGGAATGATCATGTTAACAAAGTGTTTATGGAGTGTTTGTCTGAAGAGACTTGATGAAAGAAAAGTTAATAGTAGCAATTTATTGTGTCATATAATCGTCCTCAAGATGTTGTTTATTGTAATGAATGAATATATCTTTTAGAAGAATCTAGATGAATTGAATTGATGACTCATTGGTTAGTTTGTTAGGATTAATCAAACCTATAAATAAAGGCATGAAGTGAATGTAATAATTAAGCAAAATGAATGAAAGAAGTTAGTTATTTTTAGCTTAGTGTAGTTTGTTAGTAGTTTTTAGAAATTATTTCTTCAAGTTATGAACAACTAAAAAGTTGTTCATAACATTTATCGTATCAAGTTGGTAATGGTTCACTTCATATTCTACGGAACCTAAGTTTAGCGATTGCAATGTGTAGGGTATGAGTATGGTATTATAGTACTCATTCTCGTATTCACGGTTTTAAAAATATTTGTATCTCTCTCTGTATTCGCGTGGGTAACAATCTTCATACTCGTGTCTGTACAGTATGGGTTCCTCATACTCGTTCTCGTACCAAATGTAACAATTTTCACACGCATGAAGAAAAAAAATCTGGTTAAGAGAGGAGAATCAACCTTTTACATATAGAGAATAATTTACGTAGTATTCATTAAAATGAAACTAATGACTATTTTACCACAGTTGTTTTTGAGAAAATTTAATCACAATAGGAGTTGTCTTACCCTAATCTTTTCAAAAGTAATCGTCTCCTAATTAACATCACAGACTTCATGGGGAGCAGGCTTGTTTCAACTTTATTTATTTCCTATTTTTAATTCATTTATAAAGTTGACAAATTATGATCTCTAATTAACCCCAAAAAATAAATAAAAAGTTGACAAATAACATTACTACATGCTGGCCTATTTTTTCTATAACGCGTGGACTTTGAAATTCAATCCCAAAATTTTAAGATGGCAAGTTGTTTAATATTAAATTGTCTTTCTCTTTTGGTTTTTTAAAGTTGAATATTACCATAGATCTATATTGATCATTTTCTAAAGTTAATATTAACAAAAGGTACGTCCTTGAAATTTGAATTACTTTGAGTTTCAACCGTTATTATCAATGACTAATTTTCGTTGGAGAACTTATGGGGTACACAAGGTAGACTCTCATCTCTCAAACCTCTGTTTCTATGAGAAATGGACTTAATGACTTATTTTGGCAAACAATTTTTTCGTATTCGGGGTTCTTTAAATTGAACAGGTGAACTTAATGAGGTATTTTGGCAAACAATTTTTTTTTCTTTTGTGTAGATAGACGAAATGACAAAGTCATTATAAATTTACACACTCAAATAAATGAGTCGGGGTTCGAATTTCATTCAAGACGTCTGGCCAAACAATTTAGTTAACAACTTATCACATGAGATTTGACTTTATCTTCCAAAGTCAAAGTGTCTAAAGGGTATTTTATTAAAAAAAAAAATTAAGTTATATTAGATTTAACTCATCTTATAAAACTGATTTGTAAAGTGAGAGGTGTCATTATTTATAAATTCACCGTAAATCTTATCTTTATTCGATACTAGAGTTTTTTTCAATATACTACTTTTAGTTTTAACATACAAACTCTTTCAAATACACCATACAAAATTATTTTTGTGTACTAACCATCCGGTTTCTATGAGAAACGGATTTTGGTAATTCGAAATTCGATCGCAAGATAAGTAAAATATGCTTAAAAATTGTTCCCCCAGCTTCTCAAGAGGAAAAGTTAATGTATATTCTTATGTGAACAGGAAGGCATGATCTATGAATATTTTCATTAATCATAGTCAACTAATTAACAAGAGACAGCATAGCATCAAAGGCTAAACTTTGCAGATTGTAGTACATAAAAAAATTTAAGCTGAATTAGTCAAGTAAAAAAGATGCTATACACTAGAGAATCAAGAACAAGTGGTATGTATAATATAAAGAGAAAACTATTCAATGCAACATGCAATATTTTATAAGAAAACTATAGTGTTTAAATCATCCTAAATGCATGACACACTTAAGTGGTACCTCACATTAATTCTTATTGCCTTAGCATTACTAATCAAAAGTTCGCATATTTTTCACACCTAGAAAACAATGGCCATAACCCTTTTCAACCTCACAACTATTCTTTCTCTTCTAATAACTTTATCTCTACACTACCAAATAGCCTTCTCAACTAATACATATGAATTGGATTCATCATTTCCACATTATAAATCAAGAAGTAGATTTTTGGCAACTACAATAAAAAAAGGTGCACAATGCAATCCTCTTACTAAAAATATATGTAATGGGATTTTAGCAAATAAGGGAAAAGAGTTACTACAATGTTGCAAGAAAAAATGTGTTGATGTTGTTGGTGACATGAATCATTGTGGTCAATGTGGGAAGAAGTGTAAGCAAGGAGAACGTTGTTGTGGTGGAGTTTGTACTAACATATTGTATAATGTTAATAATTGTGGCAAGTGTAACAAAAAATGTAAACATGGGATTCCTTGTAGGATTGGATTTTGTGGGTATGCATGAAATTTTAGAGTTTAAATTTACTTAATTATTTTGGATTATGGTTAGATTCTTTGAATAAATTGTTGCATTTGAATTACTTGAATTATTTTACTTTCAAAGTTCTTGATTTTGAATATGTTTGTGTACTTTGTATTTTTTTCTTGGTTGAATTTTGTTTCTCATAAAATATGTAGACTTTTTTTTGTCTCAATGAAATTGAAGACTTATTAATTTCAACCATTCATATTGTGATTTCAACCATTCATATTCTGGTAGACTTGCATCCAGATACCAGTTGATGTGTTATATGTATCTAAGCTCGAGTCCCATTTACGTCCTAGTTCGCTAAGCTAGAGAGTCTGACACTTGATTGGCTTCTCTAACAATGTGTATCTAAGCTCTCCGTATACATCCTAGTTCGCTAAGGAGTGAATGTGATTAACAAGAGGATAGCAAGAGTGACTCATAGCGCAGCCATCTTCCGAAAGGTTAATGGTGGTCAGAGAATCACTCTCCATAATGATAGTATATGTATATGTAACCCCGGTGACGAGCTAATTGGAAAGCATGAAAAATTCCACATAACTCTACCACAGAAGATGAACACACCCCACAGTTTGCACTAAAAGCCACAAGATGAGCTCCTTGTGCGTCACAAAGGATTCCATTACAAGCAGCTTTACCATTCGGGAGAGAGGTTGTACCCTTAGAATTGGTTTTAAACCAAATAGCCGGAGGAGGTATCCAACGATTAGCACTAAAATACAGGTAATGAGTATGGATGTACATGTATTTATTACAATCTATAGTAAATATTATGAGTATGAGGACCTCAACTATGCGTATACTAATAAGATGAATCAAATTAATTAATTATGATCAATTGTCAAGAATTAAATGAGAAAAACTTAAAAAGATGACACAATTGGAATTTAAAGTGAAGTATTCCAATCCTGTCATACAAATGCTAATCACATCACTGGTTATGTAATGTGATCAAATATGCAGTTATTCACATTTACAATAATAAAAGAGGATTGAAGTTTTGTATATACACCTTTAACCTTTTTCTATGTGGCGATGAAAAGCTTCTACAAATATCGAATGAGCTCCACTGCAAACTTTCCTTTCTTTGTGGTGTTTACTTCTCCTATCTGTACCAAAATGAAACAAGAAATTACTCAAAAAAGTGGTTTATATCCAAAGTCATTCAGATAATCTTGGCATTATTTTAAGCTTGTAAGTTACCTTTAATCTCCCCAATCCACTAACTGATACAAGATCTCCACTCTTGATTGTGGTTCCTTTGCTAGTAATTGGGATCCAGTTGATACGTACATCGCCATTGCTACAAGCACGACATGTTTAGCACAGTCATCATGTAAATATAAGCAAAAAAAAATTCATGTCAAAGAGTCTATGTTGTAATGAAACATGAATCATGCTCAAACAAGTATGTCATATGCCAAAATAACCAAAGGATAAGAAAATCTATGAGCAAGAATACATTTAGTGAAAATAAGTGATGCTTTATGCAGAAACAGATTTTGGAATAGGATTCAGAAAACAAGCTCTCAAGGAGTGTACTACAATCGTCAGCAATCAACAATTCAACAATATCCAGACATGATATATCAATTGGGGATTGTAAACCTGATCATGTCAACTAGCTTTGAACGTGAAATCTTAAATCCTGCGCTAGCAACTGCATCAACTCTTAGTGAAGCTTCTGTAGTTTTGAATGATTTTGTTCTGTGCAATAAGCAAAATTGGTGAAGTCTGAATCACACGGTTAAGTATTGTGCTAACTTGAGACCAGGATGAATATGATGATACCTTGGTGGTTCATAATCAAGAGAAATTAATGGTATCTTGGTGCACGTTACAGGAACATTACGAACCTGAATAAGAAGAACGCAATCAGAACATAATTAGCAACACTAGTACAATACTCAAACTGCTTGAAAGCCGCACGACAAAAAAAATAAAAAATTTACTAGTAGGTTAAGCTTGTTATATAGAATAAACATCGCCATAATATGCGACATCATAAATCATGTCTATATCCTGTCATATGGATATTGTCATAAAATCCTGTCGTAAATTATGTTTGTAGACAAACCATTTAAATCTGAATCATTTTTTAATAATTTTATTGGGAAAAAGCCAAGGTCCATATTTAAAAGAGATAAGGCGTTAAAGAGTTCATAAAGAGTGGTAGTCACCTTACAAGCTAGCTTTGTAAGGAAGAGTTCGGCCTTGTATAAAAACTAATAGATTTAACCTATAGTTTTTACTAATCTCCTCCCTTCACGTCTAACAATTGAACTACCACTCATATGTACTTTCTTTACTAAATCTTCTACAAATCTTCTCCATGTTTCTCAAATCACTTGAAGGATTCTCTCAATTTTCCCGTAATAAGTGCTACCCCAACCCTCTCTAATAAACCATTTTGGAGGATAACCTGTCTTGTGTCTCCACTTACACATCATGGCATTCTTATGGAGCTTCTTTTTTTGTTGGCTTTTAACGTCCAACGTTCAATACCGTACATTAATTTAAAGGTCTTATAGGTGTGCAATAAAATTTCCCGTAAGTTTGAGTGATGATACTTTTCAATCACAAATGACACCCAAAACGCTCCTCTATTTCATCCATCCTAAATGAATCCTATGATTTACACTTCTTGTTTCCCGTGTTATTCATATGGTGGACTCGGAGATACTTAAATGACTTGCGACAAACATCTTTGTTCTACGGTCTTCCACAATACCTCTCTAAGCAAGCTATTATGGACCTTCTCCGTGATGATGAAAACTAAATGAGATCTTTTTTATTCCTCTAAGATATCTCCGTCAATCTTCATAACAAGTATGTTGCTTCCATGATCAATCTTTCTAGCATAGATTATATTATCTTTCTATAATAAGTGTTTATTGTCTTAATCTTTGCTCATTTATTCTCTCCCATATATAGTTCATAGTAGGCTTATGAGTTTAATCCCTCTATGATTTATTCAATTTTGTATCTCACCTTTGTTCTTATAGACAAGAATTGAAGTGATTGTCCTCCACTTGTCTAGCATTATCTTTAGACCCTATAACCTCATTAAGGAGCTTTGAGCCTTCTTATGAAAATGTTAGGATAATGGAGAGAGTAAAAGTAGTTGGGATTAGTTAGATAAATTATCAAATTAGAGAGGATTATAAATAGGAATAATCAAGATGGAGGGAATCATTTTCTGACTATGATAGTTGTATGTGAAAGAGGAAATTTGTGAATAAAAAAAAACCTTCAGAAGAGATATCTCTCTCCTATTCTCAATCATTCATTGAATAAATTTTCCTTTATTTTCATTTGTTTCTATCAATTTCTATTATTCCTCTCCTCGTTCATAATAACTTTTCTCTCCTAGACCCTTCCATATCTCAAGAATGTAAACTGTGAAAACTGAAAAGCAGCGAGTAATGTTACCTTATCCAGTGCTGCCATAAGAAATTCAACAAGTTCTGGTACAACAATTATCTGAGCACCCTGTTCTCCCTGGGTAGCCAAGGAAACAAAGTCAAAGCTTTTAAAAATATGAATGAGGGCTTTTTTGCATATGCACATTGTGAAGGGAAAAAAAATTATCCGGAAATACAACAAAAAAATGGTTAAATAAAACATAGAAAGAATGCAAATAAGATAGTAATGTATTCCAGGTCACGTCCAAAAACTTTAAGTTAACCAATGGTTATGGATCATCATATCAACATAACTACAAACTAAATTATAGAGAAGTCCCCTAACTCAACATTAGAAAACTAGCTTGTAAGGTGAGGGGTGTCTCCTACATATGAATACCTTTTCAGACCATATCACATGTAATATGAGAGATATGTACTACTTCAGACAAGCAAAGATTTTCTTTTTAGGTTCATTGAATGATTGATGTATTTGGTCTAAAATGTAGACTAGATACATCAATTAATCAATTAACTTGAAAAATGAATCTTTGCTTATATTTGAGACCGGAGGGAATACTACAATTACAACTGAAGTTTATTACAACTCCATTTAACTACAAATAATGTTTTCCTTAACACAGTTTCATAATTGTTATAGGAGTTTTTTGGTATAAAGAATGTAAAATGAATTGGTTATCTAAAAGGAAAACTATGTATACCAGGAAGGCATATCCGTGAGAAGCTACAAATGTTCATTAAACAGTCATAGTTATTCCTTATGAAAACTCTACCGATCCTCAGTTTTATAAAACATCACATGACCATGGTTAAATAATAATATTATTGAAATCTTATGTTACTACCATTTTGTGCACAGATCACAGTTTTCAACAAAAAGTTCATGTCATAAATGGGGAAAATATTAGAATACCTGCAATATAATATCTCCAAGTTTCTCCCTAGTAATTCCTGTACCAAGAATTGAGCCAAGGAAGTCACCATGAGAGCAAGGCTCAAACTTGAAGTTCCCTGTGATGCTGAAAAGAGTAATTTTATGTAAATACTAAGGCATCTACGAGCATCAATAATTGATGTGCTGAGCTTGGTAACTTTGGTAACAAAAATTACCTCAATGCCGAAATAACATCTGGATCACTTGTCAGTTCATCTGGATGTCCAACAGAAATCCGGCACCGCTCAGCCTAGAGAACATATATGTTATGTGTCTACATGCGATACGATGTAACCATTTTAATGTATCAAGGTAATGGAAAACACTTATAAGTTATAACTAGATAATTACCTGTGGATAACCTCCTTGAGCAAGTGCTTTAATGTCTGCTAATTTTTCCAATACTTGCATAGATTCCTTCAGCACTGGAGGGGTTAGAAAATTTGTATGGAGAATCTCTCGTTTTAATGATGCTCGTTTAGCCTACAAACAAGACAGGGATCAAATGATATTTATAGCATAAAATATATAATGGCTCAAAGGCCGAACCAGACCTCAATTTTTGACACATGTAATGAATATTAGATTTCCACGCAGGAAGAAAGGGACTTCCAAGCTGGTGACAATCTAGAATGAAATTCATATAGATCAGACGAAAAAACAATAAAGTACCATCTCAAGAACATGCTTGACTTCATTTGCTACACTTTTCTCCCCAACCCCCTTGAGCAACACATCTACTTCTCCTTTTGAAGCTTGTACTGTCTTGCTTGCACCTGAATCTGCGCATCATGTAGTCATGAATATATCTTCTCCATCAACCAGTATGCATCTTCATAAACCATCAACCAGATGATCAAATAAAGGATAATACATCAAAATTGCTTAGTAGTTAGTTAGTAAGGGGAATGCACAAGCACGTGATTTAAAAGCGGTATCAAGTCATAAACATTACTGGAATATTTGATGCACGTACATAACCACTGGCACCGATATGGACTCTACATGATACTAGAGCAAGGAGATATGTACCGAAGAACTTACCAAGGGAACCACATCAAAAGACCCTATACCATATCTAAATCCGAAACCTTAAGGTGATAGATTCACGGATCTTTCCATTTTATATGGTATTCACTTTGTCCAATAATATACAATGCAAAAATCCTTCACTCACACCCACATGACACTAACATACGAGTTGCCAATAATCTCTTCTTCTTATGTAATTCTTTAACACTCCTCGTGCACAATGCACAAGTCTTTACCGAGAACTAATGGTCGACACAACAGTCATTCAACAAGCAAACCAAGATTACTTTTTCAAAAGCCATGTATCTGCAAGCATGTTGGCATTCTTCACCAAACCAAGACATGTCTTAACCCTTGTATCACTACTCATCACTTGGACCAAGCCCACTACCAAACATATTTTCAAGAGACTAGTCTGCCACAGCTATACACACGCTACCACTAATCGTCAGGTCACGCCACTTGCTCAGTTTCTTGTACCACCATTTAGCAACCATGGTTTTTTCAATACTATCAAATCAGATCCAAACCATCAATTCTCATCCCAGGTAAGTCTATCAACATATATCTCTCTAACCCCCAATGTCATGTATTCCCTTATATGTCCCAACACAAACATCAAGCTTTGACAGACACAGACACCGAAAACGACACTGGTCATAGTTTAAAAAAACGAAACAATAAAATGTAACCACATATGTCGTGTCAGACACCAGACACACTTTCGATCTGAAGCGGTAGTGCAACATACTTATTTGATTAATTGATCAGTCATGCACTTTAATTTGATTTAATTCTATGAGTAAAGTTTCATTTATAACACAAGCTCTCAACAACACAGTTAATAATCTATCCTTCACTATCCAAAGCCCCTAGTAGTTTAGAAAAATTACAAACGCCAAGTTTTGAACTTTTCAATAATTTATGAAACCCTTTAGTCCAATTAAGCTATATTCATCACCATGTTGAGTTGGAGACAAACTCTAATTCATATAACTTGAATTAAATAATGCACAAAATAAACAATTCCATGTCCTTAGTTTTTCAATACCCACAATTTGTTTTACAAAAAAGACTACACTTTTGAACAATTGAACATAATGGGTATGCAAAACAGAATCAAATTAATTACAAAGAATGCAACAATGGAAGAAGAAAGTAGAGACCTGAAGAAGTGGAAACAGAGAGAAGATGAGAGGTAAGGGTTCTTTGAAAAGAGAGATTGGCATTGGTGCGAAGATTATGAGAATGAGAAAGTGCAAAAGCATGAGTTACTACTCTTCTTAGACAACACGCAGTTCCAAAGCTAGTGGTAGCAGTAGCCATGGCCAAGAGGTGATTCATTCCACATGTGGGCTTTGTTGATAATTAAATTTTGGTTTAAATATCTGTTTAATCCCTCTAAATATAACTAATTTCAAATTTAGTCCTTGTATTTTACTCAAAAAATTTAGACCTTGTAAAAATAATTTCTTTGTTTTTGCTCCCAGGAGTATGTTTGATTTAGCTTTCCAAAACAGCTTTTTAGTTTTTAAAAATTTTAAAACAATATAAATATATATATAGTTTTTGAATATAACTGGACTGGGCAATGGGCTTAAGAGAATATCCAGTAAGCCCAATTAGAGTAAAAAGAATGATAAGCCCAAATCAACTAAACCCTAGAGCGTCCAATAGGCGATTAGAAGCTAAGGCGTGACTGGCAACCTTAAAGCAACGCCAAAGAGGGCGAATCCAATGCTACGGTAAATATCTTCCCCTTCCTGGTATCAACCGCTAACTTAAGAAAGAAGAAATAAACTTCTAGTAACTGCCATAGCTTGGAAACCAAGGCTCTCATCCCTACTTTCACGCTGCATCACCGAAGAAGATGCTAAGGACCGGATTTTCAGGAACCCTTGCTTGGAGAAGAAGACTAGAAGCTCTATAAATAGCTCCATACTTTCATTTGTAAAGGGATCGAATTCTGACTTATAAAAACTCCCAGGGTTGTTGGGATTGAACTGAGTGTAATCACACCATTTGATCAATAATACAAACCCCCTTGTTTTTTACCAGAACATTTTGGCGCCCACCGTGGGGCTGCGGTAAAATCATTTGATCCCAGCCTACCACATAAAACTAGACAAAAATCAAACATCTCCACAAACACACAGTGATACTGCTTTGCCGTCATACCAATTTTTCCATTTGAATTCTGATGATGTCACCGTCGTTGTCAATCAATTTGGGAAGTCATGGTTGATTCACGAAATCTTTGTTCTCATGATACTCCCTGGAAGCCATTATAGAAACGAAGAAAAACACCCACTGCGTGTTTTGTTACTTCAAATTAAGTTATCATCTGGGAGTGTGTTGTTTTCTCCCCCAGCATAGTATGGTCGCCGCTGGCCAAGCTTCATGTGGCAACAACGAAGCCGCCGCCGCCGTCGGTTGTGGAGAAAATGGCATCGCCGCAGTCAGACTTGTGAAGGAACCGTCGCGTTGCCGTCGGATTTGTGAAGGAATCGCCGTGTCATAGTTTGATTCGTATAGGAAACACCGCTTCATCACCAAGTTTATGAAGGAATCAGTGTAATTACCCAGGTTCGGAAAGAACATGACGACTGATCAAGACGAGCTCAACATCCGTCTCACAAGAATTCAAGCAACACAGACTCTATGCGGAACAGACTCTATTCAAAATCCTCAGGAAAGTACTCTGAAATGCTTTTTAACTATGAAACTTCTCTGCAATTTATTATCTTTGTTCGTTTAATGACATTATCCTCTTAATGAAAGGTCCATGATTAGTAATGTGTTCTGGATAAATTAAGTCTGTGTGTATATGCTTCTTGAATAAAATAATTTATTGAATAAATAATATTAAATAATATGTGTGTATCACAATCGGTTTTGATAGCCGTATTTTCCAAATTGTTGTGGACTACTAGCTTGCCTATTCAAACATGATGATTGTCACTGTTAGTTTACACAACGTGATATTTTAGAGTCCAATAGAAAAATTGGTTATATTTCTTGCCTTTATATGATAGTAGTTATTTGTCTCACTGATATACAATTATGTCACTTTTACTTGAAAATAAAATTTGAATCTTCTATTTTTGGAACTACTACTGAATTCGCTATTGACATCGAGTGAAATTTCAATGACATAATGACTAACGATTTTTACGGGAATTTATGATCCAAGCCTAATTAATAAGTATATATAGAATGATACTGTAGATGAAATATACTTTCAAGCAATAGATGCTCCAAGACTGTTAAGATTGTTGGGAACAATCTGGGAATAACGTGTTAATCGAATTGAAATAGTAGCCACTAAATGGCTATACATTTTTCATAACGTTTGTTTGTGTGTCCTTGCATGTGCAAAATACTTTGAGCGCAACACTCCTGCTAAGAGAGGTGATCATAAAACACAAGCAGCTGAACATTGATTGCCACTCGGTGAGATAGAAGTCGCCAACTAATATTTCAGGTTCAAGCATATTCCGCGATAACCACCGCAATGGAATTCAATCTCGCCGCGCCAAAACATGTACTTGTAGTCACTAACCATTATCGGATCATCGGTTAGCTTGAATGATCATAACCCAGGTGATAACTTTCTTTTCTCTTTAATTTTACTGAGGATGTATTGCTCAGTTACCAGTTCCTTTAATTTCACGGATTCCAGTCATCTTTAATATTCTGCTGTTATTGATGATGTGGTGTATGTGCCATGTTATAGTTAAGTTAATTAGTGATTTTGGATTTGTTAATCATAAACAATCAGTAATTGATGAAGAGTCAAAATAATTCAAACTTGTGGACTTGTTGTACTCTGTTTTTCACTTATCCTAATACTTCGGGTTAAAGGATTCTAATACTTCAAGTTTGAAGGAATAAAATGTTACTGTAGCACCCTTGGTAGTTATATGCTGTTATTATTATTTTTGCAATGAGATAACACAGGAAATGTGGTTCTTATATGTCTCTAACGTCATCTCTTATAACGTGGTGTGTATTTTTCTTACATGTGCAAAATACATGGAAAGCAACACTCTCCCAAGAGAAGGCGAAGTATAAGCAATTGGTCATTAATGCCACCCGGCGAGATAAAAGTCGCCAACTAATATTTCAGGTTGAAGCATATTCCGCGATGACTACCACAATGGAACTCAGTCTCGCCACGCCAAAACATAATTGTTTTTCTTGCTAGGCGAGGAGCGCCGCGACAAACCGCCCATGGCGGTATCATTTTCGTTTGTTTTATTTTTCATATATTATTATTGTTGAACCTCTAATGTATCAAAGCTTATTTGCAGTAATCATGATTAAGCTGCGGGCTCTGAACAAAAAATTATTCAAGATCAACTCATATGAAAGCTCTGAAGAAAAACAAGGTTGAAAGGCCTTGGCGTTACCTGTAAGTCTTACGAGTTGGGTACGTCAGAAAAAGAAAAATTAAACAAGGTTGCAAGGCCTTGGCGTTACCTGTAAGTCTTACGAGTTGGGTACGTCAGAAAAAGAAAAATTAAACAAGGTTGCAAGACCTTGGCGTTACCTGTAAGTCTTACGAGTTGGGTACGTCAGAAAAAGAAAAATTAAACAAGGTTGCAAGACCTTGGCGTTACCTGTAAGTCTTACGAGTTGGGTACGTCAGAAAAAGAAAAATTAAACAAGGTTGCGAGGCCTTGGCGTTACCTGTAAGTCTTACGAGTTGGGTACGTCAGAAAAAGAAAAATTAAACAAGGTTGCGAGGCCTTGGCGTTACCTGTAAGTCTTACGAGTTGGGTACGTCAGAAAAAGAAAAGTTAAACAAGGTTGCAAGGCCTTGGCGTTACCTGTAAGTCTTACGAGTTGGGTACGTCAGAAAAAGAAAAATTAAACAAGGTTGCAAGGCCTTGGCGTTACCTGTAAGTCTTACGAGTTGGGTACGTCAGAAAAAGAAAAATTAAACAAGGTTGCAAGGCCTTGGCGTTACCTGTAAGTCTTACGAGTTGGGTACGTCAGAAAAAGAAAAATTAAACAAGGTTGCAAGGCCTTGGCGTTACCTGTAAGTCTTACGAGTTGGGTACGTCAGAAAAAGAAAAATTAAACAAGGTTGCAAGGCCTTGGCGTTACCTGTAAGTCTTACGAGTTGGGTACGTCAGAAAAAGAAAAGTTAAACAAGGTTGCAAGGCCTTGGCGTTACCTGTAAGTCTTACGAGTTGGGTACGTCAGAAAAAGAAAAGTTAAACAAGGTTGCAAGGCCTTGGCGTTACCTGTAAGTCTTACGAGTTGGGTACGTCAGAAAAAGAAAAATTAAACAAGGTTGCAAGGCCTTGGCGTTACCTGTAAGTCTTACGAGTTGGGTACGTCAGAAAAAGAAAAGTTAAACAAGGTTGCAAGGCCTTGGCGTTACCTGTAAGTCTTACGAGTTGGGTACGTCAGAAAAAGAAAAATTAAACAAGGTTGCAAGGCCTTGGCGTTACCTGTAAGTCTTACGAGTTGGGTACGTCAGAAAAAGAAAAATAAACAAGGTTGCAAGGCCTTGGCGTTACCTGTAAGTCTTACGAGTTGGGTACGTCAGAAAAAGAAAATTAAACAAGGTTGCAAGGCCTTGGCGTTACCTGTAAGTCTTATGTTGGGAAATCGTTTCATAAAACACTTTTATAAACGCAGGGGAATTTTAAAATTAAGATTTCCCATCAATGGATTCTTGTGAATGAGCATGATCAGGTCTAGAATATTACCTTTGAAGAACAAATCTTTGGCCGCCTTTATCGATCACAAGCACCGCACTTGCAGCACCTCCACTTAGTCCACACGAACAAAAACCTTCGATCTCACAGTGCTAGCTGTTCTTGGATGAAGGCTGAGGGAATTTTGTGCGGTTTAGGGTTTAGAGAAATTCAGAATTTTTCTAAACTCAGTTAGGGTTTCAAAAATGTAACTTCTGAACTTCATAAGGCTCTATTTATAGAGTTTCTTATGAGGTCTTTAGTTTACACGAAATTGGGCTTCTCAAGCCCAATAACCGTTTTTCACTAACTGCACCCCCACAATAAGTCTTACTTATTTTTCCCTTCTTAACTGTCCTTATGTGTGTGACCCTGTAGGTTCTTATGACGTTGGCAATAATATTAATCGTAATATTATAAACAGTGAGCGGTACCTAGCAACACATCACTGTTACCCAAGTCATAGGAATGTCACGTGATCTGACTAACCTTTCCGTGATAAATATCTTGTGCACAATTACCCTTTTGTCCTCATGTCTATATTGAACACAAGGCATAGTATGTCATCCTTGTCTAGTTCAATATTGGGCCCATAGACATATCTCCCGTTATGTAGGAGGGACAAATTTCATCTAGGTCACTCATGTCCCTCAGCATGATTCGTGGGATACCCATCAACCATCTTTATAATTATCCAGTTACGGATAACGTTTGAATGACAACAAGGTATTACACTCCTGCATCTAGGGTACATAGTGGTTTCAGGTCGAAGGGTGGAATACACCTTTTATCACTATGAGAAAACTTATGACATTTCATAACACTCTATGTAGTATTCTCATGGTGGGTCAATCCGATATAAAGTTACCCTTAACATTTATATCTATGTGAAGACTTGATAACTCATTATCCATGATCAGTGAGATATGATCATCAGTCTACCAACATAATAGTCTTTATGCTTTATCGTTATCCCATTTCACAATAAAACTTGACTATGGATATGTTTAAGAATAGTGTTCTTATATTTAATGGAATCTCACGATTAAGTCATACTTAACGTTCCATAAGTGAACTGACTATTCTAGGGACTTTATCATTTTATCATATATAAAATTAATAAAGAAAAGCCTTTTATTTGATAAGTAAATTATTCAATACATTTATTATTCAATTATAAGTAATTGGCCTCTAGGGCTTACACCAACAATCTCCCACTAGCACTAGAGCCAATCAGGCATACTCCTAATACCTATGCCCCTAGTGTGGCCCTCATGCTTCGGCTGAGCAAGAGGCTTTGTAAGTGGATCAGCAGCATTGTCAAGTGTTGGTACTCTGCATATTTTCACATCTCCTCTATCAATTATTTCTCGAATAAGATGATAGCGCCTGAGTATGTGTTTGGACTTTTGGTGAGATCTAGGTTCCTTAGCTTGTGCGATTGCACCATTGTTGTCACAAAATAATTCAATGGGATCCACAATACTAGGGAATATGCCAAGTTCAGTAATGAACTTCTTTATCCAAACAGCTTCCTTTGCTGCATTTGATGCAGCGATGTACTCAGCTTCGGTTGTAGAATCAGCAACTGTATCTTGCTTTGAACTCTTCCAGCTCACAGCGCCACCATTTATGCAAAACACATAGCCTGATTGCGACCTAAAGTCATCCCTATCTGTTTGGAAGCTAGCATCAGTGTAACCAATTACATTTAGCTCTTCTTGGCCTCCATATATTAGGAATGAGTCTTTAGTCCTCCTTAAGTATTTAAGGATGTTCTTGACAGCCACCCAATGAGCCTCACCAGGATCAGACTGATAACGGCTTGTTGCGCTTAAGGCATATGAAACATCTGGTCGAGTACATATCATGGCATACATGATAGATCCTATAGCCGATGCATAAGGGATCTTACTCATGCGGTCTCTTTCTTCTTTAGATGAAGGAGACTGTGTCTTTGAAAGACATAGGCCATGTTGCATAGGAATGAATCCTTTCTTGGAATCATGCATATTAAAGCGTCTTAACACTTTATCTATGTATGTACTCTGGCTCAGGCCAAGCAGTTTTTGTGATCTATCTCTATAGATTCTTATTCCTAATATATAGGCTGCTTCACCCAGATCTTTCATAGAAAAGCAATTCCCTAACCAAGTTTTAATTTGTTGCAAGGTAGGGATGTCGTTTCCTATTAGTAATATGTCATCTACATATAATACTAGGAATGCGACTATGCTCCCACTAACCTTCTTGTAAACACAAGGCTCATCTTCATTTTGAATGAATCCGTACTGTTTTACAGTTTCATCAAAACGAAGATTCCAACTTCTGGAAGCTTGCTTCAATCCGTAGATTGATCGCTGTAATTTGCATATCTTTTTGGCTTCTCCTGGAATGCAAAAGCCTTCAGGTTGTGTCATATACACATCCTCAAGGAGACTCCCATTAAGGAAGGCAGTTTTTACATCCATCTGCCAGATTTCATAATCATAGTATGCAGCGATGGCAAGTAAGATCCGAATGGATTTGATCATCGCAACTGGTGAAAATGTTTCATCATAGTCTACCCCATGAATTTGTTTGAAACCTTTAGCAACCAATCGCGCTTTGTAGGTCTGTACCTTTCCATCCATGTCAGTCTTCTTCTTGAAGACCCACTTGCATCCTATGGGTTTAATCCCATCAGGAGCTTCCACCAAGTTCCAAACTTGATTTGTGTACATGGAATCCATTTCAGATTTCATGGCTTCAAGCCACTTCTCAGATTCAGGGCCAGTGATGGCCTCTTGGTAAGTCACAGGCTCATCTTGATCCATGAGTAATACATCGCCTTGTTCCGATATGAAATATCCATATCTTTCAGGTTCTTGACGTATCCTGTTGGACCTACGTGGTTCTTGTGTTACATGAGCAGGATTTTCTGTCACAATATCTTGTGCATCCTGCTCTTGTTCCTCCATTGGTGTGTCACTACTTTGTGGATCGTGAATTTCTTCAAGATCTACTTTCCTCCCACTGATTCCTTTGGAAACAAAGTCCTTTTCTAGGAATACTCCTGTTCGAGCGACAAACACTTTGCCCTCAGAAGGATTGTAGAAGTGATATCCTTTTGTTTCTTTTGGATATCCCACAAAGAAGCACTTGTCAGATTTAGGTTCAAGTTTAGTAGAAATTTGACGTTTTACATAAACTTCGCAACCCCAAATCTTTAAGTAAGACATATGTGGTTTCTTGCCACTCCATATCTCATATGGTGTCTTTTCAACCGTTTTAGAAGGAACACGGTTAAGTGTATAAGCTGCTGTTAATAGGGCGTGTCCCCAAAAGGAGTTTGGAAGATCAGCGTGACTCATCATAGACCGCACCATGTCCAACAAGGTTCGGTTTCTTCTCTCAGACACACCATTCCATTGTGGTGTTCCAGGAGGAGTGAGTTGGGATAAGATCCCACACTCTTTTAGATGGTCATCAAACTCTAGGCTTAAATACTCACCTCCTCGATCTGATCGAAGGATTTTGATTTTCTTTCCTAGTTGGTTTTGTACTTCATTTTTAAATTCTTTGAACTTTTCAAAGGATTCGGATTTATGCTTCATTAGATACACATATCCATATCTACTGTAGTCATCAGTAAATGTGATGAAGTATTGAAAACCTCCTCTAGCATGTGTGTTCAATGGTCCACATACATCAGTATGTATGAGAGCCAAAAGATCACTTGCCCTTTCACCTTTACCAGTGAATGGGGTCTTTGTCATTTTTCCCAATAAGCAAGATCTGCATGTTTCAAAAGATTCATAATCAAATGAATCCAAGAGCCCATCTTTATGGAGCTTGGAAATGCGTTTCTCATTTATATGGCCTAAACGACAGTGCCAAAGGTATGTAGGATTTAACTCATTAGGTTTAATCCTTTTTGTATCAATGTTATATATTGGCATTTCAAGATCAAGAATATATAATCCATTACTCATTTGTGCTGTGGCATAAAAAATATCATTTAAATAAATGGAGCAACAATTGTTCTTTATTGTAAATGAAAAGCCAAGTTTATCCAAACAAGAAACAGAAATAATATTCCTGCTAATGGCAGGTACATAAAAACAGTTCTCTAACTGTATTATTAAACCAGAAGGTAAAGTCAAATTATAAACTCCTACAGCTAATGCGGCAACTCTTGCTCCATTTCCCACTCGTAGGTCGACTTCACCTTTAGCCAATCCTCTACTCCTTTGCAGCCCCTGCACATTAGTACAAATGTGAGAACCACATCCGGTATCTAATACCCATGTAGAAGAAGTAGATAAATTAATTTCAATAACAAAGATACCTGCTGAATTAGAGCTCTCTACTCCATTCTTTTTATCTTCCAGGTATTTTGGGCAGTTCCTCTTCCAATGTCCAGTCTTGTTACAGTGGAAGCACCTACCCTCCTTTGCAACTCCCCAGTGGGCTTCAAGGCTTTAGGGGTAGGTTTGGGTTTGGCAACTTCCTTGCCCTTCCCTTTGACTCCCTTCCCTTTGTTGCCCTTCCCTTTGTTTCCATTGCCAATCATAAGAACATGGTTGGACTTCCCTTTTGTTTTCATATTCTGCTCAGCTTGCCTCAACATGCCTAGCAGTTGTGGCAGAGTCTTCTCCATGTCCGACATGGTGAAGTTCAGAACAAACTGATTAAAACTCTCCGGCAACGATTGCAAGATCAAATCAGTTGCAAGCTCATTTCCAAGTGGAAATCCCAATTTTTCTAAGTTCCCCACGTACCCAATCATCTTGAGCACATGTGGACTTACTAGAGATCCCTCAGATAGCTTGGCTGAAAACAGGGCTTTGGAAACCTCAAACCTCTCAATCCTGGCTTGCTCTTGATAGAGCGTTTTCAAGTGTTCGATCATATCGAACGCATTCATGTCCTCATGTTGCTTCTGAAGCTCAGAGGTCATGGTAGCCAGCATGAGGCACTTTGCATCCATGGCATCATCAAGACGCTTCTGATAAGCATCCCTTTGTGCCTTTGGAGCATTGGCGGCAGGTTCATCCTCAGGGTTAGGTTGGGGTTCCTCAATAACATACAGCTTTTTCTCGTGCATGAGGACTATCCTCAAGTTACGATGCCAATCAAGAAAATTTGTCCCAGACAATTTTTCTTTGTCAAGAATGCTTCGCAAAATGTTGTTCGAAGTATTGGTGTTTGACATGGTGATCTACAATTATAAAAGTGAAAATATAAGTATTGAACAATTTTAATACACATTTAATTAGGCCTTTAATTAAACATGCTCTCTCACTATTTTACTCAAAACAAATGACCCTCGACATTTGATTCGGAAAATCCCGTTGGAAGATTTTCTAGTGAGAATGAGATCCATATTTCACTTCGTTTTAAGTCAGCGTTGGGCTGATTACACAAAACTTAGTTATTTAGGTAGGAAACTCCTTTCCAATTGTATCTCATACAACTCTCATATCCTTTCTATTGGGTGAATAACACTTATTCTAATCCATCACATGGAATAACCCAATACTTGCTTCTAAAGTTATATAATCTTATTATACTTTCTTTAGTTAAGTTAGACCCATTAAATAGCGATCGGATAAATAAATTACCTCACCGCAACTTATCAATATTGACAATGCACTTCGCGTTGGCAAAACCTACATTGATCGATATTGATCTTGAAGGGCGCTATTCGTTGGAAAGCAATAAAACTTAATATTAATTCCTTTGAGGGCTTTTATAATTAATTTGATCTCACCTTACCACGGCTTACATACAATGACGTCACTCCATTCATAACATGCATCAACATACATAATATAATAAAATGATATGGTTATGGCCCCTAGCGTAATTGTTCCCTCAAGCCATTGAGAGAACCTATGCTATATCTAAGAATGACCTATACTTCTCCAAGATAGATCTTCATTGATGTCCTTCCTGTCCTATTTGCTAATCTTATATTACATCACTACAAGAAACTCGTGTTCATACGAGGGAGTGAGATGAGAAAAGAAATTACATCAAGAAAATATAAGAGAGGCACGACACGCAGGCCGTATTTAAAATCCCAAATAAAACGAAAAAGAACTAAGGCCATAACCATTCATCATGCAACTTTAATAACAATAAACACACAATTTATTATTATTACATTAGTCCAATTAATAAAAGACTATGATTGATCACCTTACGCAGAGTTAGCGGACGGTGGTTCCAATTAATAAATTTCGATGAACACTTCATCAATGAATCCTAATCGCACCAACACTTGATGCTTCAGATACAAACCCTAGCCGTACTCTGTTTTTGTAACGACACAACCCTTGTATTGTTACAGTAATCATTCATCAAAACGTTTCAGGATTTTGTTCACCATAGACGATTGGATATATGATGCTTCACCAGTTATCGGTTCCGAAGCTCACGCTCACAATCATTCATGCTCACGACAATCACTTAAAACTTTCAATGAACAATATGTTCTGTTTATATAACAACACAACACTTGTATTGTTATAAACCCTAATACAACCACCATTCATCAAAACGTTTCAGGACTGCTAGTTCTAGATGAACGATCGGATATATGATGCTTCACCATAAACGGTTCCGAAGCTCACGCTCACAATCATCCAAATTAAACGCCAATCACTCAAACATTCGAATGAATGACACGATCAATGTATCACATACACTGATGCGTCGTATCAGAAATATATATCACATATATATTTTAAACCGATCAATCAAATTTTATTAATCCTTGTTGTTCTTATTATTAATACCGATTCAAAATCATATTAATAAAACAGTAATGAAACAGCAAACCGATTCATGGTTTCACAAGTGGCTCTGATACCACTGTTGGTAAATCGTTTCATAAAACACTTTTATAAACGCAGCGGAATTTTAAAATTAAGATTTCCCATCAATGGATTCTTGTGAATGAGCATGATCAGGTCTAGAATATTACCTTTGAAGAACAAATCTTTGGCCGCCTTTATCGATCACAAGCACCGCACTTGCAGCACCTCCACTTAGTCCACACGAACAGAAACCTTCGATCTCACAGTGCTAGCTGTTCTTGGATGAAGGCTGAGGGAATTTTGTGCGGTTTAGGGTTTAGAGAAATTCAGAATTTTTCTAAACTCAGTTAGGGTTTCAAAAATGTAACTTCTGAACTTCATAAGGCTCTATTTATAGAGTTTCTTATGAGGTCTTTAGTTTACACGAAATTGGGCTTCTCAAGCCCAATAACCGTTTTTCACTAACTGCACCCCCACAATAAGTCTTACTTATTTTTCCCTTCTTAACTGTCCTTATGTGTGTGACCCTGTAGGTTCTTATGACGTTGGCAATAATATTAATCGTAATATTATAAACAGTGAGCGGTACCTAGCAACACATCACTGTTACCCAAGTCATAGGAATGTCACGTGATCTGACTAACCTTTCCGTGATAAATATCTTGTGCACAATTACCCTTTTGTCCTCATGTCTATATTGAACACAAGGCATAGTATGTCATCCTTGTCTAGTTCAATATTGGGCCCATAGACATATCTCCCGTTATGTAGGAGGGACAAATTCCATCTAGGTCACTCATGTCCCTCAGCATGATTCGTGGGATACCCATCAACCATCTTTATAATTATCCAGTTACGGATAACGTTTGAATGACAACAAGGTATTACACTCCTGCATCTAGGGTACATAGTGGTTTCAGGTCGAAGGGTGGAATACACCTTTTATCACTATGAGAAAACTTATGACATTTCATAACACTCTATGTAGTATTCTCATGGTGGGTCAATCCGATATAAAGTTACCCTTAACATTTATATCTATGTGAAGACTTGATAACTCATTATCCATGATCAGTGAGATATGATCATCAGTCTACCAACATAATAGTCTTTATGCTTTATCGTTATCCCATTTCACAATAAAACTTGACTATGGATATGTTTAAGAATAGTGTTCTTATATTTAATGGAATCTCACGATTAAGTCATACTTAACGTTCCATAAGTGAACTGACTATTCTAGGGACTTTATCATTTTATCATATATAAAATTAATAAAGAAAAGCCTTTTATTTGATAAGTAAATTATTCAATACATTTATTATTCAATTATAAGTAATTGGCCTCTAGGGCTTACACCAACATCTTACGAGTTGGGTACGTCAGAAAAAGAAAAATTAAACAAGGTTGCAAGGCCTTGGCGTTACCTGTAAGTCTTACGAGTTGGGTACGTCAGAAAAAGAAACAGCAGAGAAAGGCGAGATTACCAACACCGCCAGAAGAAGCTTACACACAACCAAAGCAAGGCAATTCACTATAACGCCAAATGACAGGTATAAAGTATTTTCTATCGATTCACAATTATTATAACGGGTATAGGGACAAAGTTTCCAAGGTGAGAACGACAGAAGGCGTTACCTCACAACGTAATGCAAAATTCATCCGCAAAATTATGAAGAAAGAAGATTATTGCAAATAAAGGGATTAATAGAAACCCAATAAAGGGTAAATTGTTCAAACCACGAAGGGACATACAAGTAGTTACAAAAGCCACATAAGGGCAGAATTAAATTCATTACAAACAAGGTCATATCATTCACTGGGAGGTACATAGGGAACAAGCTTTCCATCAATAATCTGGTTCATCGCATCAGCTTCAGCTAGGCGCTTGGCGTCGAGGTCTGGGAAAAGAAGCTTGACTTGCTCAAGGGCATAGGCGAAGCCTTCCTCGTACTGGTTGGCAGCATATAGTTGAAGCTCCTTCACGTCAGTTTCCAACCTCTCCTTCTCTTCGCCCAAGATCCCCACGGAGAACACCGCTGCATCTTTCTCTTTAGAAAGCTTAGAAATCATCTCATCTTGAGCAGCAGCATTCTCTTTCAGCTTGGTCTCGGAGGCGGCATAACCTTCCTTCACCTTCGCCAGCTTATCCTCATATTCCTTCTTCAACTTCTCAGCCTCGCCCTCCTGGCTATCCTTCAGCTTCCTGATATCCTCCTCCAGCTTGGTCTTGGTCTCGGAATATTTCCTCTCAATGTCAGCAAGATGGTCATCAACGACTTTCACCTTCCGTTTCGCCTCTTGGACCTCCTGCTCCTGCCGATTCGTCAACAAATAGTTGAGAAGAGTACCTTTTACCTCATACTCCAAGGCTTTTCTCCTCAAGTCTTCGGTAGGAGTATTAGTAAATCGGGTCATATCGCCAACCATAGTCACCCCCCTCTCAATAAACTCGAGGGGATCGAAGGAAGCCCAAGAAAGAGAAGCAGCGGCTTCAGTATCTTCAGATGAAGGCTGAGTAGAACTGGAAGCTTTGCCCTTGCCTTTGTCAGCATCTCCAGCTGGTTGGCTAGTCTTCTCAGTCTTTTGTTTTTTAGGAAGCGGGACGACACCCTCTTTAGCAGCAGCCTTTCCTGGGATCTCAACAGGGATGCGCCCATCATGCTTTCTCTTGCTCCGTCCCTCTTTAACTCCAGCCTCTTCCACTTGTAGCTGCTTCAGAGGGTCGACAACGCCAGCAGCAGGATTGGCTTTTTGTTGACGAGCTTTCGCCAAGAACGCCAGTCTTTCTTCATTCGAAATGGTCCTCATTCTTTCTGAAAAATAAAGGAATCAGAAAAACACAGGCTCAGGGAAAGTCATCTTGGATTCCACGGTGACCCGAGACCCCTCTTCTTCACTAGACGAAGAAGCACGAAGCTCAGGAGGAACGTAGGTCTCCAGAAACGAAACGTAATCCTCATCGCCACTACCAGAATCGGAGGTATCCGAAGAAAGGACGATAACCTCCACCTTTTTGACATCCTTAGACCTTCGGGAGCGAGTGGAGTTGGAGGTAGACACCTCTACCCTTTTCTTCCTTCGCTGAGGCGGAGTGCTTCCGGCAACAGGTTTTTTCGCATTGTTATTTTCCATCATAAAGATTCAAAACAAGTTGATGAAAACTCGAGTTTTAGCAGGTGATATTTATAGCCAATATTCAACATTAACATCGTTATTAACGGCAACAATAAATGCGTGGACGGTCGTAACCATCAAGTTTTGACTGTCTCGATAAATACCACTTTTATGTTTCCAAGGAGTCAAAATTTGACCCATTTTAGCTATCGAAGATCGCAAAGGAAGGCGGTACTAAAGGGAACAGAAGAGCAACACATAAAGGAAGGAAATTGCTTAATATCCAAATTTGTCGCAAAGAAAATACAACGGAAGCAAAGAAACAGAATGAAAATAACAAAGATCCCAAAATACAGAAGCAAATTACAAATACTGGAAAGAAAAGTACAAAACGGAAAGATGAGCAAACAAAGGACTTCACGGCATAGTAGAGCTCCCCAATTCACCAGCATCGGCAACGGCGATACGGTGCATTTCCTCCAATGCCCGTTTCACCCTCTTCGCCTTCACCATATTTTCTTCAATGGGCTTCAGATCCTCTCTTAGTACGCTTTGTTTGTCCAGGAGGTCCACCAAAGAATGGCGCCGGGTAATCAACTTAGCAATGTCATCCCTAATCTCGCCTTGAAGAGCCCTCTTCCTCTTCACCAGCGGCTTCATCTCCTTATTCAGCATCGCCAGACGATCATCCACTCTGCGCTCCTCATTGAAGCATATCCCCAAGATTTCCTCCTGCACACCCATAGTCTCTTTAGTAATTTCTATCTGGCTGTCAACAGCTTCAGTGACTTCGGCGTGGCACTCCTTCACACCTTCCACAGCGATCACAAAGGATGCACTATCCTTCAGTTCCTTCTCCAGACGCAGCACACTGTCAAGAAAACGTTTCTCTTCCTTGGTCAACCTCCAGCAGTAATCATTAAGTTCTTTGACAAACTCCGAGAATTCACCAAAATCGTCCATTAAGTCCTCCGTACTCAGGTTCAACATACGGCGGAGCCGCTTAATGACGGGGGAAGCAGGGGACTGACCACATTCAAAGGGAAGGCTTTTAGGAGACATACTGCAGAAGGAAAACTTTCAAGAGAGCAGGTGAGAATGTGACGAGTTGACCCTATCAAATGCTCCATTTTATAGAGAAAATATCCCATCGTGGTATCGGTGAATGGAGAAGCGGTTGATAGATATGGTCTAGGAGCACAAGAACGTGTGCCAGAAAGTGGGGAGGAACGTGATGAAATTCTTCCCGCACTACAGGTTTTAGAGGGAAAATTCGAATCCTACTCAAGCACTTCATTCCTTTGGACCTCGTGCTTGGGGGGCTGTGGACTGGGCAATGGGCTTAAGAGAATATCCAGTAAGCCCAATTAGAGTAAAAAGAATGATAAGCCCAAATCAACTAAACCCTAGAGCGTCCAATAGGCGATTAGAAGCTAAGGCGTGACTGGCAACCTTAAAGCAACGCCAAAGAGGGCGAATCCAATGCTACGGTAAATATCTTCCCCTTCCTGGTATCAACCGCTAACTTAAGAAAGAAGAAATAAACTTCTAGTAACTGCCATAGCTTGGAAACCAAGGCTCTCATCCCTACTTTCACGCTGCATCACCGAAGAAGATGCTAAGGACCGGATTTTCAGGAACCCTTGCTTGGAGAAGAAGACTAGAAGCTCTATAAATAGCTCCATACTTTCATTTGTAAAGGGATCGAATTCTGACTTATAAAAACTCCCAGGGTTGTTGGGATTGAACTGAGTGTAATCACACCATTTGATCAATAATACAAACCCCCTTGTTTTTTACCAGAACAATAACATAGGTAATACTTTTGCTTTTCAATTTTCATTTAAGTTTTAAAAAAAAAAACAAAACTCAAAACACATGGAGAATAGGTTCATTTTATTAATGACAATGAATCTCTTCTCCGTGTATTTTTAGTTTTGTTTTTTTTTTCAAAACTTAAACTGAAAATTGAAAAAGCAAAACTTCAATTTGATGTGAAAACTAGCATGACCCTAGTTTTGGAAAATGCTAAACAGTGCCCCTGGGGCACTAGTTAAGGATACAAATATAGAAGTTTTATCTCGTAAATTGTGCATTCAATGTTTTAATGATGTGAAAAGTTATTCTCTCTCATCATTAACTTTATCATTTGTTTCCTTTTTTAGTATGCTTAACTAGTGCCCCAGGGACACTCTTTAGCATGACCCTTTAGTTTTTTAGTTCTTAAAACTACTCCATCTGGTTCTTTTTTTTTTTTGAAAGGTAAGAAATTCATTCAAAGAATAGGATTACACTTGGAAATATCAGTTTGGATATTTTTCAGGATACACAAGGGAAAGTTATTAAACCAAGTTTTATTGGGCTCAATAGAGGCCCAATTAGCTAAGGAGTGTGCAACAGAGTTTCCAGAGCGTTTTACCCAATTGATGCTGAGGTTAGGGTTCATATCGAGCAAAACACCACACCGGCGGACAATTCGACCCCAGTAGCAGCGATTATAATTTTGTTTCTTCACTGCTTCAACGATTGTGAGCGAGTCCATCTCAATGATCATCAGTGTATCCGCGAAGTGTTCAACAACATCCAAGGTTGTGTTTAGCCCTAAAGCTTCCCCTTCAATCACATCGCTTGAACCTCGAACCACTTTCGTCATGGCTCCAACGCACTTCCCCACCTCCGTCCGCAGGACAATCCCTAAACCCCAACGGCCATCATCACAAGGATGAGCATCCACGTTCAGCTTTAGGGCGCCATTGGTCGGAGGGGTCCAGTTAGTGTTAGTATCTACTAAGGGTATTTCCAAATAGGTTTTCTATAGAATGTTGAATGTATTTAGTTTATTTTTTAGTCCAAATACATTAATCATTCAATGAATATAAAAAGTTAACTTTTTCTTATATTAAAGATAAGATGTAGTAATAAATTGAAAACACTTTTGAAAAACACGTTTATAAAATTAAAGAACTAGGTTAATTTTGTCTATGATAGCATATTATTCCATTTTGGTGGTGCATATTATGACTTATGTATTATAAAAACTTCGGTGGCTATGAATCGAATTTTTTTTGCCTTGAAAAAAAAAATTGGTTTTTGTTAACCGAATTTTTCTTGAATTTGAACTAGAAAAAACTTCGGTTTCTGCGAACCGAAGTTTTTATCAAGGGCAAAATTGAAATATTTAGGGGTATAAAAAATACACAGAGGCCTAGAGAGAAAACATCGTGGACAATGGGTAGGGTTGGATGGTTTTAGCGCCACCCGGCCCAAGCTATAGGTGAACATAAATGACACATTTGACCCAATGTTTTTAGACGGTTTGGACGGGTCGAGCTTGAGTGGGTTGTGGGTGTGGCCAGATGGATAATCGGGTTACTGGGTTGGTCCTTTTTCAGGCCCAATAACATTATTTTTGCATTATTTTAAACAATTACATTTATTTATTTTGGACAAGGTTTGTACTAGATGTCTTATTTTCACATTTATCAACTTTAAATTTTGTCCCTGTAATTTGAGCGAATTTTAGTTCTTGTCCCTATTATTTGTGTGAATTTTGATTTTCGTCCCTGTAATTTGTCAATTCAATGCCCATTGAACACGTGACAGTGGTTCAGTCAACAGATTATGGTCATGTCAGTATTTTTGCATGACATGGTCACATTAAGGAATAAAACGAAAGTAATTTGGAATTACAAAGGCAAATTGAAAGGAATTTCTTTTAGGAACTAAAAATCAATTTCGCTAACATTACAAAGACCAAAAGTACATTTTACCCTAAAAAATATATTTATTTATAACACAAATTTTTTTATTTTATATATGTTAGATTTTCCTAAAAGCTTAAACCGTTAGGATAGAGCCACATCAATGGTTTTATATTATTTCTAACAATATATTTCAAACAAACGTGACACAACACACGAAACTACACAACTAGTGAATCGTGAGTCCCGGGTGGAGGCACCGGTATCCTACTAATTTGGAAATGAATTTTGTGCAGTGGACTGCATGCAGTCAGTAAATCCAGACCGTGTGATCAAGATCAGATGGCTCGGATTTTAAGATCAGATTTTAATTATAAAATTTGGATTGTATAATCTTAATCAGACGATTTACATGTGACCGACTGCAATGGAGTAAGTATATTCTTGACTGAACCCTGTCCTATTTGGATAAAAACATTCAACCATATTATCGATGGAGCTAAATTATAGGCTAGTACGATTTACTACTTGGACTAAAATTACAGTATAATAAGATGTGGTTATTTGATGTCATTGAAGTGAAGTACAATACATACTTTTGTTGTTGTATATGTGACGACAAGTGACAAGCATGAAGCAACTAAATTTATTGTACTGTATTTTAATACGTATTTGATGAAGTCACTGCAGTTACTAAAATTAGAAATGTTAAATTAGCTTGTTCATACAATACAAGTTAGCCTCATCAATTGGTATGACGGAAACCCCTCACTTTAAGGTATACACTAGTACACAGTTGAATGAAGTTTTGTCACTTTTTTGAAGCATTCAAAGTCAACTACGTAGGTGGAGATAAGGACATTGACAACCAGTAGTGTCCTATTCAGTATTCACAATGGCAATGGTAAGGTAGCTTTGAATACCAACACCTAACTAGTCTCTTAACTAAACTCACCAACCTACTTTGCATAGAGGATAAGAGGGAGTTCTAAACTTCTAGATGAGTTTTCTTTGTAGTAATCTATAAATTTATTAATTTTGATTCAATTGATTTTGTAAACTTAAGTTAATAATTTAGGTGTGAAAATTACATTTGAAAACAAAAGTTACAAATTTTAACTTAAGTAAAATTTTAAATTAGCTTAGTTATGCAAAATTCATTTTAATTAGAAACTCTCAATCATACTAAAATTTGAAATCATAAGTAGGGGTGGTCATATCCGAACCAACCCGCACCACGAACACCCCTAATCATAAGGGTGGTGGACCATTGTAATCACGTAAGTTAACTCGGCTCAGAACTATAGACTCGTTAAAGTTCAATATCTGAAGACAAGCCTCGCAATCTAAACTAATTAATAATCAATGACTCGGTTACCATTTGAAGGGAACACATGTTGCACATGTCATTACTCGTCAATACATGTTGGACTTCGGATATGGCAGTAGCAGCTATCGGGGATATATTCAAGCTATAGGTTCAGGGAAAAAAGTTAGACCACCTCTCTATAAATGGGACAACCATGATACACTGAAATGTAAGTTATTCATAACCCTAAAAAGATTGGTTCTTGCCCATTGCACCATTGCTAACAAGACTTAGCAATTCTCTACTTTAGTTCACTCACCTTAAACGCTCAAGGCCTTGATAATAACACATTGCTAGCCAAGTCCATCTTACTTCATACATCAAGTACATTTGACGCTCACTGTGGGGCTGCGGTAAAAACAATCTCTATGACAATTCCAAAACTCATTTATGTATTCACATGGCTTGTAGCCAGCAACTACCACTTGTCGACGACAACAATGAGGCCCTAGTTGAAATTCGAACTAACGCACAATAAATATGACGCCAAAACAACACCCTGCAAGCGCAAGTACACGCAATAGAGGAAGATCAAGGAAATGAGATGGAGGTAAAACTAAATGACCCTCAACCTATATCTAAAGAAATCTTAGACGCTCCAGTCCCAAAAAACTTCAACCATCCATCATTGGAATCATTTGATAGAAAACATGATCCTCGTGAACACCTCACATCATTTAACATCCAAATGGCCATCATCGACACCATGGAGTCATTGAAATGCAAACTCTTTGCAGGAACCCTGAAAAGAGCTGCCTTGAGGTGGGTATATGCATTTCCCTCAGCATTCAATGATATGTTTCACAAATTTCACTAGGAAGTTTGTGCACAAGTTATTGGCCCGCAAAGGTAACAACAACCAACGAATCATTAGTCCCTTAAGGCCACAATCCACATCATCAATAGTAATCGAGAGATGTTTGCAGGTACTTTTTAGAACGGAATAAGGCAGAACACTTCAACGAATCATTAGTCCATAAGCATGCGACCAACGTATAGGAGATAATGGCTTGTGCAAATACTACATCAAGGGAGAAGAAAGCAAGGCTAAAAAATGAGCTAGAACTTACAATTTCTGAACACGAAAAGAACTCACATTTACAAGGAGCTTTTGCACACCATAATGTTGCTCACATGCACATAATGTTGTAAGAACTCAAATTTAACACTTTCAATTAACAGGCAAAAAGGACTTTTTTTTTTTTTTCAAAACACCTAGCAATCAAACCAACACAAACACTAAGTGAAAATTGCGGGTTTGAACCTGCACCCCAACATATCCAAATGTCTCTGCAGCCATTTATCGTTTGAGTTGTACTTACAGGACAAGCGCATAGGACATTTGTCTTTAAAAATAAGAAAAAACATAATACTTATTTAAAAGAGTGAAGGGGGAAAAAAAAAGTAACTGCTAAGTCAACTATATTTACCCACACAAAAAACATTTCAAACAACTTGATGCATAATAAAAGTGTTATTTGGCAGGTTTAAATTTTGCACCATTTATTAATTCAAAACTAAACCAAACCTAAATATAGACACAAAACTCAATTCTACCACCACACCTACCACATGAATAAATTTTCAAACCATGTGATTCATCTTCTCAAAGAGATTTTATTGTATACCATCCAACATTGAATTCTCTAGTCACAGTCACTATATCATGGTTACTATTCTCTCCGCCGAATTTAACTATATCGAAACAACAAAATAAAACCTTCCAGTAACATGAAATCTGAACAAAATTTGAAAATTAAGTACCCAAACTAATGTATATAGCTTTTTCTCCAAGACAGGAGCAAAAGCACAACAAAGTATATATGTTTTCCGTCAAAACAATTCCCCTAAGAGGATGTATAAGAACAGAAATAACTTAAGCTACCTCACAAACATAGCCACCCACCAGGAAAATTGGTTTCACAGCTCCTTCTAGAACTAAACATCTTCTCTAGAGAAGATAGGTGTATCCAAGCGCCAACAGCAGCAGGACTAACAACGCAGCAACAGCGATCCATATCCAGTAATTGTTGGACTTTTTCCGCTTCAGAATTGCTTTTGGAATTGGCTCTGGAACCTTTCCTCGGATTCGGGACCTGACACTGCTCTCCCTTGTGACCTTTTCCTTCACTGGAGCCGGGGCCTCAACAACATCATTAACTTTTTCTGGTTCGGTTGCCTCGGCTTCTGCAGCTTCCTGTTCCTCCTGGGGAGTGTTAACAGCTCCTGACTTCTTCTTTGCTTTCTTCTCACGGTCCTAGAAAACAATTTCATATTTTGGAAATTCTATCTCAGTGGAATAAGAAAAGGGACTTGAGCTAGTAAGTAGTATACTGTAATGTCATGTTATGAGAGAAAAATATATAGGCTTTGTTTGGATAAAGAGCTTAGTTAAGCACTTACGGCATCACATATCATATAATGATGAGTCTAATGATAGTTGTTTTTTTAATCTTTTTCCTAATAGCATGAGAGAATCTAAATAAAAAATTAACCAAATTAACAATTAGAACCTTAAGTTTCTTCTCAGCTTCCTTTTGTGCTTTGAGAGCTGCTTTGGCTGCAGCTTTCTCTGCCAACTTCTTCTTCCTTTCCGCAGCCAGTTTTGCTTTCGCGATTTCCTCTTCTCTTTTAATCTCTTTCAGCTTTGCTGGATCGATTTCAGGCTCTTTCACAGCAGAGATATCCTTATGAGGATTTTCAAATTCATAATCATCATCAGTTGCTGCTAAATCCTTATTATCGGACTTAGTTTTCAAATCCCTCCCTTTAGTTTTGGTTTCTTTCTGAGTAGACAAAGTTTCCACTGGAGAAGCCTTAGGCTCCTCCTTTGGCTGTTTTGCGATGGCTTTTGGTAATGCCTCGGATTCAGCAGGTTTCGGTTCTGCCAGCAGTGGTTTTTCATCTGGGTTCCTAATGCGCCCATCCCTGCTCATTTGACGCATATCCAATGATGACAAAATTCTTTTCTCATAATCATCCCTAAATGCTTTGCCACCGTTCCAAAGTGACTTGAATTTATTCTCCTGCAATCAGAGGAAAATTAAAAAAATATTCAACCACAAGTCATATCACTATTGTTCCGTAATACACTATTCAGTATAAAGTGTTGTTTATTAGCAGCTATAGCGATGCTATAGCATTGTGGCGTAGCGGAATTCAAAAAATTGTTATTTTCCACAATCCGCGATTGAAAACACTGGTGTAATGCCATCAGTGACTATTCGATAGCTCCATCCAGAGAAGGAATATTTATGTGGACTAACTAACCTCTGTCTGGTTAAGTTCATCAAGAGCATTAACATCTTTCTTAGCAGCCAGTTCACGTGCCTTAGTCAGAAGTGCACGACTTTGGTAGAAATGAGAATTCTGAAAAAAAATATACCAATTCAAATTCAGAAAATTACTAGATAATTACATCAGCAACAGCATCAACCATATTTAGATAAAACTTTCATCAAGGACAAGGATAAAATTATACTTTGCCAGGTTCATGACAATAGATACAAATATGCAGCATGCTATACAAGATTCTTATCGCAATTTCAACTAAAAATCGTCACAAGTAGTTAAGATTAAACGTGGTACGATAATGGATGAAAATATGAAAACTTAAAAACAGACGGGAAGTCATTGAATGCCACGCTTTCAGATGAATGAAGATATAGAAGTGACATCCTCAATATTTTGCATTCCATCTTTCAAAAATTTATTCATGCGATGAAAATGAAAAATAAGGGTTTCACCATTTCCTATACATATATTTGAAAGCAAGAAGCATTTTCGTAGTTAATAGTGAACATAGAAAACGTTAACCGGAAAGAAAAAAATCACAAGCATGCACCCTTAGGTTGAAACAAAACTGTTTTTAATTTTAGCTGTCGATAATACTCCTTTGAGACTAGACACTAGACAAAGCTCATAGTTATAGCAAAACATACCCCTTCATCACGCTGTTTCCTCAGCTTCTGAATGCTCTCAAAAGCTTGTTCCCTCTTCTGAGTAACAGTTGTCAGTTCTTCCTGGAGAGTCTGGATATCAGTGTTTATGGCTTCTATAGCATCATCAATTTGCTTGATTTTGGACCGAAGCGCCTGTCTTTCCTTCTTCACTCCATCCAAATCCCCACCTATAAGCTGCAAGAAAATTAAACATCTCAAACACTTTCTAACTAACATTACAGATAGAAAAAAATTTAGAACTCTTAATAAGAAACCGAATAACGAACTTACAACAAAATATGTCTTACCTTAACTTGGTCTTGGATGTCATTTTTCTGCCCCATAGTATCCTGTAACTTGGTCCTCATTGCAGCATTAGCAATAACTTTGTCCCTTGTCCCCTCAAGCTGTTTGATTTCTCGGAGGATTTGCTTTTCCTCCGTCAATGGAATGCTCTCATGCTGAATGCGGTATTGCAAGCTATATATCTGAATCCATAGAAACATATCGGTGAATGGAGAATACAATTTGAGATTAAATACAACACAAGTAAATGAGAGCTTTGGATTAAAAATCAAGTAGGAGACTCGGGACATACCACATCATTAAGTTCCTCCTCAGATGAGCATAAACCGCCGCGACCGGCATTATTCGTATTACGCAGTTTTCCCAGTGCCTGCTGCAGAGGCTCAATCTCTTTCATTTTCTCATCAAAGATATTCTGATATTGCTTGTGGTCACCTCTTAGAACCTTAACCTGAGAAATCAACTCTGATCGTTCCGACTGCAATGAAGAGTGAAGACCAAATATGCAATTATGTTAGATGTATATTGAGAATATAAAACTTTCATAAAAAAAACTGCGGTTGCCATGTCGTGTGCAATACACATTAATTTTTTTATTGCATATCAGATGATTGTGATATATAACTTCGCCAGTCGACAAAAATATGCCTTTTACGAAGTCGACAAAATATGCCATTTACGATTTATGGTTCAATGTTGAGGAACCAAAGCAATGCCTTTAACACCGGAAGATTACATCCCAAGGGCAGTACAGGGTACGACAAAATGTTCCCTTTACGGTTTATGGTCAACACCTCGGGGCAAGAGGCACCAAACGAAGTATGACGACAACACTGAAACACAAATTATTTGGCTCATTCGCATAAATTTACAATATTAATTGACAATTCAAGCACAGTATTTATAGCACGAATAAAGTATTAACGGTTCCATTTAAAAAACACTGTCGTTTTATTAAAATATTCCGACTATCTTATATCTACATTAACATGATAACATGATACAATAACAACGATAACAGTAACAAGGAAAATGGTTTGACTTTTAGGGTTTTCTTTTACAGTTACGAATCCGACAAGCAACAATGATGAATTATCACCAACTCACCCGCTTTGCCTTCAGCGCTTCAGTGATCTTAAACCGAGCTTCATTTTTCTTGCTGATCTCTTTATCAAGCACATCAATCTTAGCTTTAATGGCTGGATCATCATAAGGCCTGAACCTGACAAACCAAAACGAATGAATCTGCTTAGGAGCAGGCCATTCTTCAGCAGCATTATTAGGGGTATTGGAATCAGCAACATCGTTGACTTCCCCTTTCGCAGATTCATCTCCATGTGAGCCAAATTTGATGGTCTCACCAGCTCCAAGGTCTTTCTCCACCTTTCCATTCTCATTTTCAAGTGCAACAGGTTTTCCTCCTTCAACACCATTCTCCGTTGGTCCTTGAACCATCTCGAAACCTACAATCTCAACCGCCATAACTCCAACTACAAAATCCAAATACCTGAATCCAAATAAATAAATAAAAACAAATATAATTATACGATATCAATGTATCAAAAATTCATCAACATGTATAATTCAATAGTTTGATCCACAATTACTCAAATACTAAATCATGAATCATAGATTAATTAAAATTTCATGAACATTAACAGTATACTATCATAATCAAACAACCAAAACACACATGCAGAAAAATCCAATAGTAAAAAACACAAACCATATACAAAACAAACCAATATAAACAATGATGAATGAACAATTGCATCAAATTGATCACAAACAACCAATCCAATCATAGCACATGACATGACAAAAAGAGATCTAAACTTAACCATCTTAATCTCAAACATGCAAAGAAAAAAAAAATCCCAAACATCACAATCCAAATAAAAAATTAATTAAAAAACCAATTTTTAGGGTAAAAATCACATCTTTATTCAATTATGATCAAACCCAACATGCAAAAAACAAATCTCAGAAAATTGAGACAGAGACATAAAAATCAAATTTTTTTAAAAGGGTATGATCTAAATAATGAATCACACCATCATTGATACATAAAACCAAAAACAAGTAATTACTTTGATTCAAAAAACCAGCTTAAGAAGCTTAAAAAACAGAGGAAAAACAGAGAGAATTCAAATGAATAGAATACCAGTGTATAGAGCTAAGAAGATTTGTAAAGAAGAAGACCCCTTTTGAAAAAGGGTCTCCAAATCCAATTCAGAGTTATAAAACAAAGTGAGATTGAAAAATGGGTCAGATCTCGTTATGTTTTCTTCTTCAATAGTTCCTCCACGTGCAGGTTTACTCAGAACCCGTTTTGCAGAGAGAGAGAGAGAGAGAGAAGATACAACGTTTTACAGTGTCTCTATTTATATAAATACTATATAAACAAAAAAAAGGATAAAGATTTTTTCAGGTTCGACAGTGGATTTCGCTACCTCGATTTCTTCGAAACAGTAAAAACGTAGGGCTAACGTTTTTTCTTTTTTTTTTTTTTTGGAACACAATGTAACACAAAATGTTTGTTATTTTGGAAAAAATGGTTTTATTCTGTTTTTATATGGATTTTCTTCATTTGGGTAAAAAGGTAAAATTGAATTAAGAAAGAAGGGTTCTGGGTTTTGCAAATTTTAGTTAATGTTAACTTTATCTTTGTATATATGTTTTGTTTTATTCTCTGAATGAATGATAAGCTTTGTTACTTTAAGTAGAAATTTTGCTGTTACTGTGGATTTTGTGTTATACCATTGACTTTTGGCAAATGCAATCGGTACAACAATGTTAAAATGGATATGTTTGAAAATGAAATGGATTTTTACTCCTTTTGGAAATAATTTGGTGAATTTTTAGTTCTTTAATTATAGGGTTGTCGAGATACGATTATTCGATTTGATATTTAGGAAGGTCGGAGACGATGAGTTCAGTTAGATAATTATAGGGTTTGGTAGAATGGATTATCTGGTTTGATGTTGATGAAGGTTGCGGACGATGTGTTCGGTGAGTCTATGCGAGTTGCTCAACGTTTTCAAACATTAGGTGGAATTTTAGGTATGTAGTTATAGGGTTGTCAAGTTTGATTATTCGATTAGATATTCAGAAAGGTCGAAGATGATGAGTTCAGCTAGATAATTATAGGGTTTGACAAAATCGACTATCTGGTTTGTTATCGAGAAAGGTTAGAGACAATGAGTTCAGTGAGTCTGTGTGAGTTGCTTGGCGTTTGGAAACATTATGTGAAATTTTAGGTATGGAGTTACAGGGTTGTCGAGATCTAATTCTACGATCTGATATTCATAAAGGTCAAAGGCGGTGAGTTCGGTTAGATAATTATAGGGTTTGACAGAACTGATTATCTAGTTTAATATTGAGAAAGGTCAGAGATGATGAGTTTGGCGAGTCTATATGTGAATTGCACGGTGTTAGTGTCGCTGTTGTTGCTCTTTTATGTTGGTTGGTCTTAGGGCTTATGTGGAGAAGCTGAAGTCTGACATATAGGTTAGAGTGTACTTAGTCTCGTAGTTCATCATATCCGACACAATAAATGTAACAAAAAAGAAAGAAATTGATTGTAAGCAAGTTGGTAATTATCTTGCTCTTTTTACATTGGTCTAGCGCTTATGTGGAGAAGATTAAGTCTGACATATATGTTAGAGTGTACTTAGACCCGTAGTTCAACATGTACTACATACTAAATGCAACAACAACAACAACAACAAAATTGATCGAAAAAATATTGGTCATTTTGTTGCTTTTTTACATTGATCGCATGTCTTATGTGGAAGTCTGACATGTAGGTTATAGTGTATTTAGACTCATAGTTCATCATGTTCGACATAATAAATGCAACAACAAAAATGATTGAAAACAAGTTGTCATTATAGTCCAAACCACCCGAAAATCTTATAGATTCGATTATTTGATATAATATTCATAAAGGTCGAAGACGGTGAGTTTGGCGAGTCTACGGAGTTGCTCCATATTGGTATCTTTATAGTCGCTCATTTTATGTTGGTCTATCAATGATTCAATTTGTTGACCTTGTCGCCTTTCATAACAACCTTGGTCGTAGGGCTAACGTGGAGAAGAGGAAAAATCTGAAACAGTATGAACTCACTACAAGAAAATTGTCACTTTGCGACACTTGCATTACGACCATTTGGCTGGAACCGTTGCAATGTGCTGAATTTTGAAATTTTGCAACAGTACATGCGACGGTTTTGTCAACCGTTGTAATGTTTTGGCTTAATTTGGGAATTCTGCGACAGTTAAGTTAACCGTTGCAATGTTTTGGCTTTTGCAAAAAAAGAAGAAAAAAAATCACTACCTAACACGATTTATCAAAACTAACTCACACTATCACAAATCCCTAAATCCCTAAAACATGATCTCCAGTGTCTTCAATCGTTCTCTTCACCGTAAATCCCTAAATCACTCTCGGCGATCTCGTTCTCTCCAACCTCTCCATCGATGTCTCCAAAGAGAAACCATTCTCTTTAACTTCATTATCGTTCCAATTCCAGAAATTGTTGCCGTGGAGAAATCGTTGCCGTCCTGATACACGTTCAGGTTTGTTTTCCCCTTCTTCTTCCTTCCCTTTGAGCATGCTTTCAAATCGTTGTTGGAACTGTTTCATCGTGGTCTTCTGTTGTGTTTTTTCTAGATTGTTTTTTTGCTTCTTAGGGACAATTTTTGTTGTAGTTTTGCTATGTTGTTGGTAGTTTTGTAGTTTGATTTATAGTTCTGCACTGGTGTGGTTCTTGTTGGGGTGTTTTGTGGTTTGGTGTTTTTGGATTTTGTTTAGTTATTGGCCACTTCTGTATCAATTTGTTTAAAGACTTGTTTCTTTGCATTTTGTATCTATTTTTGTTTCGGTGTTTTTTCTTTCTATTGTGAAGATATTAAACTCTATCCCGGTGACCTAAACTTTCACATTTTTATGGAAGATCTGAATTTCAGAATTTTGTTATTCAATTTTTGTGGTTCCATTGCTTAGGGTTCCAATTTTATAGATTGCCTTTTTGAATGATGAGTTGTTTTCTTCATTATGTGACAGAGAAAGTTAGGACTGGAGGGTTCAGCAAGGGTGCATCTATAACATAACATTATACTCTGCAGCTTGTTATCACATGGGAAGATTATATAGCTCATTATTTATCAATATTTTCAGGTTTGCACTACTTAATTGAAAGTTGAAATTATTGGTTAGGTGATTATGTAAGAAAACTCATTATTTTTTTTAAAGTAGAAAACTTATTGGTATTATTCTCTTATTTTTTTTATCTTATCAATTTAGAAGAAGCCTATTGAGGTTCTAGGAGTTATTGAGATTCATGTGTTTGAGAGTAACAACCGCTTGTTAGGAGGTGGTCAAAAATCTTCGGTTGTCATCCTCTCTAAAAGATTTATTCTCTTCCTTCAAGTTCAATGGAATGTTAAAATGCAAGTCTGATAGGTTGTTCTCAGAAGAAGTTTAGAGGTAATGACTCCACTTTAAGGCACACATTGCTTGCTATGTCCTTTGGTTCTAGATTAAACTTTTCTTGCTATTTTGCTAGTTGAAATTTCATGTGTTGTATTCTGAATGTGATGGCTTATAAGTGTTATAACATTTAGTTACTTTAGATAGGCTTAAGTGTTATAACATTTAATTACATAATTTCGGTATTACAATGGGCTAGTATTTCGGCATTACCACTCTATGTGTGCGCAAACACATAATTTTTTAAGCTTAAAGTTGAATTTCATTACATCTGAAACTGAATTTTCAAGTGTAAGTGTGTTGTATAAGTTCAATGAATATCTTATGTAAGTGTAAGTGTTGTAAGTGATCAACATACTATTCTTTTAATTTAAGACAGGCACTATCGATGGATCCTCTAATGTGGGCTGCATATGAGGAGTTGTGCATATTAGGTCTGTGAGATGAATTCACTTGATTCCCAAAGTTCATTGCACATACTTGATTAACCTATTGGGAACATGTTTAGTTTAGATGGGGGTTCTGTATTTCCCTTTTGGACAAGTACACAGGTAGTTTTTAGCTAGATAAGAAAACTGCTTAAAGCAAAGAAAACATGTTAAACTTTGTAGGATTTATTAGCATAATGCACAAATAGTTTAAACTGTTTGTTTTGGTGACTAAGTATTAGTCATGAGTTTAGTTTCACAACACCACCATAACCAGCCACACAATTATTCGAGACAGCCCCATTAGTATTTAGTTTCACATAATTCTTCTTCAGCAGCATCCACCCAATTAACGCAACAGTCTTCTCTCTCACCTCCATACTCGCGTTGATTTTCATGGCCTGCACATACTCCCTTACTACCTTTTGAATATGCAGAATCAGTCTCACAAAAGCCTTCTCATGTAATTCCTTGTTCTTCCAAGTCCACAAACAGTGGCATGTAGTAGCCCAAAAATTGCACCATCCTTCTTTATCATACCATTTAACATTATTATTCACATTGAACTCAATCCAACCATCTAAGTCTCCCATAAAAAATACGCCTCTGCATGCAACAGGGAGCACTTGCATCCACAATTCCTTCGCTACCGGACAATCTCTCAATGCATGTAATATTGTTTCTTCGATATCCCTACAATACAAACCCATTGCATGACACAATCCCATTACATTTTTTAGAGCATTTGTGAGCAGCCTGTTATGTTTCATTCTCCACACAAACATACGAACTCGTTCTAGCGCCTTAAGCTTTCATATTTTACTCCATATAGGATCTGCTTCTTTCTCTTTAAAACCACACAGGTTGTTGTACATTATGGCTACAGAGTAATCATTTTTCCTCCCTCCCACACCAATTCTCTCATCCCTTCCATTATCCACATGAGGGGGAATGTCTACTTCATGCTGCAAACAAAGACCTTCTTCAATCCAAGCATCATTCCAAGGCTTAATATCACACCCATCTCCAACACAATGCTCTATGACACCCATCATTCCAAGCCATGTGTAGTAATATTGTTGATGAATTTATTCTCTATGACAATTAAACCTTTTCTCCAATGTGCAGGCTAAAAAATATGCATACTGGAGTTATGAACTTGGATGGTTCTTTGTAAAATCCTATTGATTTTTTCAAGTATGTCCTTTACTTTCCAAGCATGGTTCGAGCATAGAGGTAAAAATCTCTCCTCTTTATCTCCTGCTATGTTCAGTTCATCGTCATTTCTATTTATATTTGATTGAATAGATTCTGGTATGACACACTACTGTGCTTACAAAAAAAATTTGCAATTTGAAAAGAGGCATGGGAGTTAATTGATTGCAGATTTGAAAAAATTTACCATTTAGGTTAGCTTTATAATCATGTCTTAGAAAAGAGATGCATTATGTTAAATACCATTATCTTGTGGAATTATGCCATGGACTAAGTCAATTTGTACAACTCAGTTCTCTTTTTTAAGTATCCTAATATATACTTATGTTTTTCCAGGTAACCGAATAAGAAGAGTCAAGTGATGGTAGGCGTTTCTAAGTCTAGTGCACACTAATTAAGGATTATGAAGCAACATCACATACTAGGGATATTTAGATATTTTTTGAACTTATTTTGACGTGTTGTTATGTTTAACCACTCTACTAATATTTATGTTTTGAACTACATTAGTTTCTTTCGTTTGGAACTTCAAGTACTTGAATTAAATTTTGATGTATGGATCTTGTCACTATTGAATGAATTATATAAATGAGATTAAGTTATTTATATTTATATATTTGTGCATTTTAATTTCTTTACTCATGTATGGATATTATAATTGTTCTTTAATAAGCCATCAAAATGACTAAAAAATGTTTTTTTTAGTGAATAAAAAATGTTTTAAATTAATTTTTTTTTTTAAAAAAAGTTTGCGACGGTTTTGTAACCGTTGCAACATTTGCTATCAAATTTAGTGTTGTGTGGGGAAAAACATAGCGACGGTTTGAAACTGTTGTAACAACGGTTTTTAAAACTGTCGCAGAGTTCTCTTGCGACACACAAATCAGCAACGGTTTGTCAACTGTCGCAAAGGTACAATTGCAACGGTTCCAACCGTTGCAAACTGCAATTTTAACCGTCGCAAAGTACTAATTTTCTTGTAGTGACTATGAAGTGTACTTAGACTCATAATATATTGTGACCAACAATATAAATGCAAAAAAAAAATGAAATAAATTGATTGAAAATAAGTTGGTCATTATAGTCCAAACTGCCCAAAAATTGTATAGATTTGATTGTTTGAGCTAATACTCATAAAGGTCGGAGACGGTAAGTTTGGCGAGTCTATGAAGTTGATCCATGTTGATATATATATATATATATAGGAGGGTTATATTGACTCCAAGAGTAAGTTATAAAAGCTACTCCAAATCATGACCTTTGTTTTTAATTTCAATTAATGGCTAAGATTGGTTCATAATAATTAGTTGGGTGAGACTTATTTTTTTTTCCCACTTCTACTTGCATATTACATGGAATCTCTTCAAAAACATTGACATCCATTACTAAAAACTTGTTTATTTCTTCAACAAAATCATTACAAATTAAATTATTAAATTAACCTATTGTTCGAATTTGTAAAAAAAGAAAACAAAAAATATTGAACTAATAACAATAAAAGAAAAATACGAGCAAAGAGAATATTGTAACAAAATAGCATACACCACAAAAAAAATGGTACACTTGTAAAATTGAAAAGAAAAGAAGCATGCCGTAAAAAATTGTATGAAAAGAAGCAGGATTGTCAAACGATTAGTGTTACACCATTTCAGAGTGTGTGGAATCCTTGTTTTCCCATGTGATCAACAAATAAGTCTCAATTGATGATTATAATTGATTCATTCTCTTCTATTTAAGGTATGTTTTGATAATTTTCCAATACAATAAAAAAATAAGTCTCACTTTGTGTTTTATGATCAATCAATCTTAGCCATTAATTGAAATTAAAATCAAAGGTCATGATTTGGAGTAGATTTTATAACTTACTCTTGGAGTCAATATAACTCTCCTTATATATATATATATATATATATATATATATATATAAACAACCAATATAAATCTTATAAAAAAAACCAATATAATTGTTAGTTTTTTAGATTAATAATTTTCTCTCTTTCATCTCGGGTGGAACTTGAAACCTCTAACTCATTTAAACTTTTAGCAAAAATCAGTTGAACTACTCATTCTGCCCCATGTTGATATCATTATAGGGTCTGTTTGGCAAGCCAAAAAAGCTAGTTTTTAGCTTTTGTTAGGCTTATAAGCTAAAAGACTTGTTTCAAGTAGCTTCTGAGCTTATAGCTTCTAGCTTTTCGTTTTTTCTTCCTCTTTTACCCTTGTTATTTTAACTAAAATCCATATTTACCCTTTATAATTTGTTATCATTAGAATTTAAAATAAAATAAGTAAATACATGTTTTAAGGTTGCTTCTTTTAAAATCACATGTATATAGTATGTTTTAATGTTGCCTTATTATCTATTATCAAATATGAAGGCTAAAGTATATTATTTATTTTTTTATCAATTCATAGGTTCGTACATTACTATATTTTTTTTTTTGAAACAACGTACCATACTATAATTAACCATTATACTATATTTTGTGAATATATTTTGTAGTTATTTTTTCATAAAGCACATCAACCGAAATGAAAATAATATTTTTTAAAAAAAATTCAGCATATAAAAATTAGTTTAATAATAATATTTGAAAGATATATTTATTGAATTAATAAACTTAAAATATTGTTCCAAAAAAATAAAATAAACTTAAAATATTAAATTCTAAATATCTTAAATAGTATTAATTTGATAAAAAAATTTTATTAAATTGAAGATGTCTTTTTATGTCATTTTACATTTATCAGACAGTTGAACCGCTAATTTTACTAAACATTTCAATCAGCTTATCAGCTATAACTATAAGCCATCAGCCATCAACTATCATCCATAAGCTATCAGCTAGCTTATCAGCCAAAAGTTATTTTTGCCAAACAGGGCCATAGTTGTTTCTTTTAGGTTGGTTTATCACTGGTTCAATTTTTGGGATTGTCGCCCATTAGAAAACCCTCAGTACTTGGTCACGGGCTTATGTGGAGAAGCAGTGGCGGATCCAAGACCTTAGACCAGGGGGTGCAAATATTTTAACATAATTAAAAATTATACTCCCTCCTATCCTTACCATAGGAGAAGTTTGACTTTCTAGATTCATTGTAAAACTAATGTATCTAGACTATAATATTGTCCAGATACATTAGTTTTACAATGAATCTAAAAAGGAAAATTTCTCTTATAATAAGGACCGGGGGTATTATATATATATGTAGTAATAGTATTGTCATTTTTTAAGATAGTTAGAGAAGTATTATCAATATAAACACTTGGTGATTAAAGTCATAATTTCTTGAGATAAAAAATAAAAAACAGAAGAATAAAGAGTGAAAGACTTATTTTATTCCCTTACAGTTTTTTGACGGTTCAATTTAATCACTAACAAAAATAGAATTCAGATTACCTTAACATTTTTATAAAAAAGATAAATTACTTCCTTTTTTTTTGGTACAATATAAATTAGTTATTTTATTATAACAAACTAGGAATTAGTTTGTCCATAATATTAAAATGTCCGAGATTATTTGAGTTTTATTTTTGTTATGAATTTATTCGCCATAAAATTAGTGGAAACATCTATTTTTATTACTCCCTTCGGTCCTAAATATAAGAGAAAATCAACTTTTTAGATACATTGAGAATCCAATGTATTTAGTCTAAGTCCAAATACATTATATTCTCAATGAAACTAAAACGTAGATCTTCTCTTATATTTAGGACTAGAGAGAGTAACTTTGCCGGATCGCCTCCTAAGTCATTTTGTCATTAGGAATTACGAGTAAACTACTACTTTGTACTATAATATATATCACTTTGGTTAAATTACACAAATTAAGAAATGTAATTAATGTTGTATGGGAAAAAAATTATGAGTTACAGTAGTTTACAAAATTGTCCTTCATTAATAGTATAATAAAGATAAATTGAAGAATTGAACTAAGAGAGTGTAATAAATAGTTAAGGATATAATAGGAAAAATAACATTAAATATTTTATTGATAATATAAAGTGATTTATAATTTGATACAAATTTTTTTCTAAAAGTGATATATGATTTAGTACGGAAGGAATAATAATTATTTAATTATAAAATGGAAAAGGACTACTAGCTAGTAATAGTACCGACCAGAGACTGCTAATATTCTTTGTGGAAAAAAGTCAAATCTGGGAAAACGAAAAAGAACTCTAATCAAAGTAGAAAAGTAAAAATTCGTAAAAAAAAAAAAGTGTAGAAAAACTTAAAAAGTGATTCAACAATATGATGTGTCACATAGAATACATGAAGTGAGAAGATTTTGGGGTCTAGTTATAAAATCATTGGGTCAAAGGTGCAACGTAAAAAATTCAGGGTGGTCAAAATCTAAAACTATAGGATTATTGGTGCAATCTGGCAAGTGGATCAGTCTATCGTCGAGTAATAATTCACACTCCAAAGTGGAATGAGTTTGTATCCACATGGGATCGTGTCAAAACTACTTGTTTCAGTTAGAAATTTAAACAATAAAAGTAAAAGACTTTCGAATTCGCTTTGGGTTTTGAAAGAGTTTTTGACAAGAAAAAGTAAATAGTAATTAAAAGTAAAAGGGTGAGTTTTGAATGAGAACGAGTGGTTAAGTACTTTCGAATCACTTACTTTTGCTCATGGAGAAAATATAATTGAGAGGAAAGAACTCACTTTGTGTAACAAGCAAGTTCTTCGACGGAGATTAAGGGTCTATTTGGAGCACAATACTACTATACAGGGCCGGCCCTGTGGGTGTGCAAGGTGAGCCACTGCACAGGGCCTCAAACATTTAGGGTTTCTAATTGTTTATATCGGTCTATTAAAAAATTTATATATGTAAAAAAATTAATGACTTTATTACTACTAAAAATATTTTATAACACAAAAAATAAAATATTTAATAAATACACTCTTAATTTTATAAATAACTTGCGGTTGATTGTAAAAAAAGAAGCAACATTACAAGAAAGTTTTTTTCCCCAAGAAAATGTAAAGTTGATAATGATATTAGATTGAAAATGTATTTTAATGTCATTGATTAAAATATGTCGCTTTTAGATGTTATTTACTATTATGACTATTTTTTATGTTATTTACAATTTAAATAGAGAATGACTTTTAAAAAAAAATTATATTTTTATTAAAGATCCATTTAAAATTTTCAAACAGGGCCTCCAAATACTCGGGACCGGCCCTGCTACTATATGATAGAGATATGATATGATAAGAAGCTGGATAAGGATATGTTTATGATAGTGACAAGATAAACACATATTCTATCATGTATTTGGTGCACACATGATATGAAAGAAGATATCATGATTTTATCTTATTTTATTGGCAAAATTACACTGCAGGTCCTTTATCTTGTTTTTTTGTAACACTTTGGTCCTTTATCTTTTTTTTGTAACATTTTGGTCCTTTATCTTTTACAATATTTGTAACACTTTGGTCTTTTATCTTTTTTATTTGTAATATTTTAGTCATTTTTTTTGTAACACTTTGGTCCTTATCTTATTTATTTATAAAAAATAAAGGACCTAAATGTTACAAATAAAAAATAATAAAGGACCATAGTGTTACAAAAAAAAAAGATAAAGGACCAAAGTGTTACAAAAAAATAAGATAAATGACCTGCAGTGTAATTTTGCGTATTTTATTTTATCTTTGATTTTTTTAATTCTATTAAAATGATATGATATTTTATAATTGATCGGTTTATTTTTAGCAAAAATACGGGTAACGGGTATGAGTACTTAAGAGATATAATTTTTTTAGATCAACAATATATTGATTTAAATGGTAAGAGATTCAGATCATTTAAACAAGTGATCAAAAATTTCATCATTGACTTTTTCTCATGGGTACGTGACTCATGTGTTTTTAAGGCCAAGTTGCATGACCTCATAGTTATAATTGAATATGTCAATACTTGGCGGTGAATATGGATATTTAGGGCAAATTGTATTAATGTTAGTAAAATCCACACACATATAAGAGCTATTTTGACTAAATGACATTATTCACTTATCTTACTTTGACCGTATTTTTTTAATAATATATAGATATAAATATTAGCATATAAGATTTTGTTTGATTTGTTTTGATGAATATTTTAAAAATATCAAGTTTTTATAATTTTTACTAATAAACAATTAAAAATATTAATGATCAAAATTGTGCATTGACATACGTGCAGTAGCCAAACTAGTTCTCATATTTTGGGATGGAGGGAATATTTTATATCCATCACCACATTGACTAGCCATGTGAGGGGTACTTGATCTATGTAATAAAACCTAATGATGACGAATCCTAGTTCTTGTTATCTCTATGCTTCTCTCTATACTTGATCTGTGATATAATTCTGAAATATCTTTCTAAAATATAACTCTACAATATAACACTAAAATATAATTTCTAAAATATAACCCAAAAATATATTTTCTAAAATATAATTCCAAAATATATTTCTAAAAGATATTCCTAGAATATCTCACCTTTTGATATATTTTCAAAAATTTTTTTTATAAAAATCCTTTTTGTTTCTAATGTTTTACTAACTTACGCCCCCTCTATTTCAATTGGGCTCATTTGCACACACCTTACCTAATTGGGCTCACTTCCCACACCTCCACTTAAATCACTAATTTCCTTTACTCATACTACACTCCACCGTATTTATTGATACCCCCCGTTTCTCATTTAAATTCTATTTTTCTCCTATTTCTTCTATTCTAAATTCTAATTACTAATTTAAATGAGCTCTATTTTATGGTTATCTTCCAATTTTAATACCTTTACCCCACCAATTATTTAATTAACACATAAACATCCTAAAATTAAATATATTATAATAAAATAACTATTTATAAATTTGGGGGCGTTACATGTACCCTATCAAAGGATCATTGGATATTTGGGCTCGCTGAAATCATAATGGATCGGTTCCATTCTTGAATTATGGGTCTCACGTAGTCCACATGGTAACTCTCGACATCCAAGTTGCACCCTCAATCTCATCTATAGATCTCCCACCTACGTTGCCTGGGTGCGAGTACGGTACCGATACACAATACGGGTACCGGTACAGAGCACGTCATTTTTAGAAAAACTAATGTATGTGTATTAGCATAAATTAAGGTACGTGTCCGATACTTGTACGGGTACATACCCGATACTGGTACTCTCCCCCAAATGGAATATCAGTGCATCATAATCTCCCACACCAATCAGGCTCAATTTCAGACATGTATGTTACGACCCGCTTAGACCCATCACACCTGGTTTCCTATATGATCATGACATATAATTTAGGATGCTCTCCTCTGAGTTGACTCATGCCATTTTTAAATAGACAACCGAGATTAGACATTCAAAGTCACTACTTAGATGACTCTCACCAACATATAATCAATAGCTTAGTAACACTGCCTTTCAAATGACTTATCACAATTGTAGTAAAACAAAAATAATTCAAAAAAAATTGTAGTATTAATTTTGTAATGAATTACTTTATTCCATATTAAATTAAATACAAGTTAAAGTCAAACCGTATTTATAACTAATTTAAACTTAATACAAGTTGACTTTTAGTCGTATTTAAAATTGGAGTAGTATTTTATTCTCTACAAAAAAAAAATTGGAGTAGTATTGATTGTAAAAAAAAAAGAAAATGCTAAAGAGTGTCCCGGGACACTGATTAAGCATTTAAAAATAGAAATTCTGTATTAAAATACGTGCATTCAATACCTCAAAAGTATCAAAAGTTATCTTTTTAATATTAATTTTATTTTTTATTTCCTTTTTGGCATGCTTAACAAGTGTCCGGAGCACTCTTTAGCATGACAAAAAAATTAGTGTAGTATATTTTTGAAACAAATCGGAGTAGTTATGGAAAATTAAAATTAACATAAATTTCATCAATAAATATTGTTGGAAAATAAAATGTCACGCCACATAGCATTGGTAATTAGCAAGTTAAAGTTCCTAAATAAATGGAACCACATTGTCTAGTACTACACGTTCAATACATTACATTACATTACATAACATAACATTAACATAATCTACAACAACAAGAAACTCCTTTTCCTTCTTTTAATAATAAATTTCTGATGTATCATGATTCATGATGTTGTTGTGTATGTAACTTGTGTTGTTTTCCACTTCTATACATTAGAGTTAGACCCTTTTTCTCTCTCTCTCTCTCCTACAATTTCTTTGTTCTTTTCAAACGTGGACGCTTCTTCCATCACAAAAACAGGTTTTTCTTTCATCTCTATATACTCTAAATTCATCATCACATCACTTAGATTAATTATGATTATTGATTATGAATTATGATTATGATTAATTAAGAATCCAACATATATATTTCTTGTCACCTTAATTCTCATCTTGTTCACATGCAAGGTTAGATTATTTCCATTCTTTTTCATTCTATTTTTGTTTTCAATGTTTAAGAAACATTCTTTGTTTTCTCCTTTTTAAGTTTTTAATTATTTTCTTTCCTTTTCAAGCGTTTATTGTTTGAACACATCTATACATAAAAATTTATAGAATTTTTTTTCAGCTTAAATAAATTTTCTTTGATGCCAATTTAACTATAATGTTTTTTCTTCCTAGATCATTGTATTTTGTAATTATTATATTTAATTTGATAGGCCATTAGTTGGTCACTTTCATCGATTATTTTTATGCTATGGTTTGTTTATATGGTTATTTATTGATCATTTAATTTTCAGTTTTTTGTTGATTTGTAACCCAATTTTATTTAGAAACTGAAATTGATTAGTATATATATAACTAATATCACTTGAAAAAAATTTGACTACAACTTATTGAAAATTTTAATGTTTTTTTATGTTGATTCAACAGAAAATAGTCAAAGGCTAAAAGATTATTGAGAATTTTGAAGATATATATGAAAAGGGTCAATTTTGGAGGTAACAACAATTGTGTTTGTTGTGTTTTTGATGTTTGAATGATTCATGGAATGTAGAATTAATCCATGAAGATGATGATGGGAATCTTAAACTTCGAAAAGAAATGGATATTACCTCTTTTTGTTACTTCTGCTTTTTGTATGCTTTTTCTAGCAACAACCTTTAACATGGGACTTGTTTCATCAATTCATTCAATAAATTCACTTTTCTTTTTTCTACCATCACACACAAATAGAAACCAAACATCTTCACTTGTTTTTGTTGAGAGAAAGATTACACCTGTTCCGGCTCCCGCTAAGCCTCCTCCTCCGACCCCTCCAACCCCTCGTTTTGCTTATTTGATTTCGGGTTCTAAAGGCGATTTGGAAAAGCTTTGGAGAACTCTTCATGCACTTTACCATCCGTTGAATCATTATGTTGTTCATTTGGACCTTGAATCGCCGTTGGAAGAACGGTTGGAACTTGCTTCTAGGATTGAAAAACAGCATATTTTCAAAGAGGTTGGGAATGTTTATGTAATCCCAAAGTCTAATATGGTTACTTATCGTGGACCGACGATGGTTGCTAATACGCTACATGCTTGTGCTATTTTGCTCAAGAGAACTAAAGATTGGGATTGGTTTATTAATCTTAGTGCTTCTGATTATCCTCTTGTCACTCAAGATGGTTAGTTTTTTCGATCTTGTATACGAACGATTCTTTTGTTTAGTATTTTGTTCTGATTCTTAGTTTTCGGCTAAATGATTCTTATGTATATAATTGTGCAGATCTGTTATATGCTTTCACAAATTTAGATAGAAACCTTAACTTCATCGAGCACACAAGTCGGTTAGGATGGAAGCTGTAAGTTTTTGCTTCTATGTTCTTCGAGACATAAACAACTTGTTGACATGTAAATCTTGAATTATTTTGTGTCGTCTAGGATAAGATATGATATATGGATGTGTAGATAATGATGAAATGAACTGTATACCGTGCAGGGATAAACGGGCGATGCCGATAATAGTAGATCCCGGACTTTACCAGTCAACCAAGCAGGATGTATTTTGGGCCAATCCTAAGAGACCTTTGCCGACGGCGTTTAAGTTATTCACCGGTTGGTTTCCCCCCTTCACACCTTTATTTCTGTCCATATAATAATGAGTTTAATTTTGTTACACGGTAAATCACAATCTATCGCATTTATGACTTTCCGAAGTAGTTGCGATTATAGTCAAATGTTTTTAATGATCCTATGATTATGATTGATTGACGGTGTAAAAATCCCGACACTGAATCCTATAATCTTTTTGAATGTTACTTATGCAAATTTGGAGAACAATGATATAAGAGCATCAAACCAGTTATGTTGTAGTTTGTAGAAACTACTTTTCTGATACTTCAAACTCAATAAGTTATCTGTTTCTTTTATTGTCTTCTAGGAAACAGGTTCTTAAGCCATAAGTCAAACAATGACCCTTTTAAGGTCTGTTGGAATTGATTTATTCGAGCTTAGTACTGGCTTAAGCACTTGTGCTACTGATTTGAAGAGCTTACTTATGACATGTCCATATAAGCTGTTTTCATCTTATTTTCATAAGCTCTCAAGGATAGTTTATGAAAACAATTTATAGGTTATATGAAAAGATTTTGACTTTATTTTTTCTTTTGTTATAGACATAGTTTAGACATAAGTGCTTATGATAAATACTTATTCTATAAGTGCTTAATTAAGCTTCTTATTTTTGTTTGTTTGGATTGCCTTATTTGAGCTTATCTACCGGCATAAGTTTTGTGAGACTATTTGGGAGAACTTATAAAATCAGCTTATGACATTTTCGATAAGTTTTTTTCCAACTATTTTCATAAGTTCTCCAAGATAGTTTACGAAGACAACCTATAACATATATAAAAACAATTTTTATTTTATCTCTTGCTATAGAAATAGCTTATGTATGCTAATACATAAATGCTTATCATGAAAATCACTTGTGCTATATGCTGCAAATAAGTTGTTTATTCAAATAGGTTAGAGTAATCACATTTGCTTTTCAACGATTTTTTTGTTGAATTATTGTAGCTTAATTGCAGGTTCAGCATGGATGGTTTTATCGCATGACTTTGTCGAGTTTGTTGTTTGGGGTTGGGATAATCTACCAAGAACCCTTCTCATGTACTACACAAATTTTCTCTCTTCCCCCGAAGGCTACTTTCAAACCGTCGCGTGTAATATTCCCGAATTATCTAAAACCGTTGTTAATAGTGACTTACATTATATTTCATGGGACGTCCCTCCTAAACAACACCCTCACGTCCTTAACATAAACGACACAGACAAAATGATTGCGAGCGGTGCCGCCTTCGCTAGAAAATTCAAACAAGACGATCCCGCCATGGATTTGATTGATAAAAAGTTTCTTCGTAAGAGACATGGACTATTCACTTTTGGTGGTTGGTGTTCCGGTAAACCAAAATGTACCGAGGTTGGGAACATTTATAAACTCAAACCCGGTCCGGGGGCTCAAAGGCTTCAACAACTTCTAGCCGGACTAACATCGAAAGCTAAATCTGGTGAGGATCAGTGTAAATAGATCCTATTGGGAAATTTCATGATTGGAGATTATTCAAGGTTATTTTTATAGCCAAAGATTCATGCACCTAGTTGGAATGAGGTTGAAGTGCAATTGCATTTCATTCATAATATATAAGCTTGATGTTCATTAAAAAAGGCATTGATTTAGCTATAGGTTATAGTTGCTTCCATATAAAAGTACCTATGATGGTTTAAGGGTCATATTTTATTTTTGTAGGTCCTTTGACATAGAGGTTACATCATTTTTTGGAAGCATCATGGTCAAGGAATTTTATAGTTCTTTTTTGTTGTATAATTTTTGTTACTTTATACATCATGTTTCATGATCTTTATGCATTCTTACATATAAGTGAATTTTGAAGCATTGTATTTTAGGCTCAAATAGAGCCAGAAACTATGCAAGATATTTCTTAAATTGTCACTCGAGTGTGTTCACTGTTCGGTTTAGATTTGTTTTGAGTATAAATAGCATTGGACTAAAGAATAAAATAGTACTATGTGGTTTGATTCGATTTGGATTAATTCTTTGAATAAAAAATCTAACCATATGGTTTGTTTCCTTCTATTCTATGGTTTAGTGGCCATGATCGTTCATTATCAACAATCCAAGGAATCTCAATCAATCCTGAGGAGATTATGCGGTCGTTAAATAATCATGTATGACTTTTTTTTCTTAAGCAATAATGATGTATGACTATTATTCATGCTCTAGCATTTATCTTTAACATTTTTTTTTTTTTTTCAAGTGGTTAGAAATTTTACCCACATAAATAAATGGGGTGTCCGAGATTTAAATCTAGCCTCTGCATATAAAATATGATGTCTCTGCCAACTGACCTAAGTTTATCGGGACTATTTAATATGATTTTATTATTGAATAATTTTTTTTTGGCTTAATTAGTAAATGGTGCCTTAAAGACATTTTTGGTTTCACATTGGTCCCTTACAGAAAAAAAGTCTGAATAGGTCCCTTAAAAAAAATTGTTCGAATAGGTCCCTTAAAGACATATCCGTTAATCAATTTGGTCCTATGCAGACCTTTTTTTAGCGACCAAACTGATTAACGAAGATGTTTTAAGAGACCTATTCAGACCATTTTTTCTTTAAGGGACCTATTCAGACTTTTTTTTAAGGACCAATCTGAAACCAACAATGTCTTTAAGGGACCATTTTAGTAATTAAGCCTTTTTTATTTTGACAAAAATATTGAATAATTAAAAGTAAGAAGGTGAGAAGGTAGACCAGTAGCGATATAACCATCAGATATTGTTTGTCCTAGTTTTTTTTATTCTTTTTTCTTAGAAGTAAGAAGGTAGACCAAACAACAACTATTAAAAGCTTCAGTAAGAAGAAAAAAAAAAACAGCTTATATATTTTAAGAAAAATTATAATATATTGTCAAATATATCTTTTGATTATATTATAACAATAAAAAAAATAACTTTTAACCTTTTTTTTTAAATAAAGTAAGATTTACCAAACAACTTTAATTTTTGTTTTAAAGTTATTATTTTCAGCTTTGGTTAAAATAACTTCTACATCTAAAAAAAGAAACTGGATCAAACGATACCTAACTATTAGACTATTATACTCAAAAGAGTGCCTAAAAAATTATGTTCTCTTGTGAAAATTGATTTCACTTCTAAAATTAAATTTTGCTTCCTGCAAGTTTGGGTGTGTGACATAGTAGTAGGTTTTTGTAAAAGGGTAAAAAAAGCCTCTGTTAACCCTTCACTTCCTCAAATGAAAGGGTTGACTAATCTTAGAATCCAAACATAGGAATGATTTAAATTTTATAAATACAATACAACTAGTAGTTCTTTATAATTGTATCTTCATTGCTTTCATAAAATTAAAAATAAAATATTGCACGAACATTTCACATTGTGCACCAATGGTTCCAAGAAAAACAGTACAACACATCAGCGAATATTGCACGAACATTTCACATCGGTCAACTCGTTCCCCGCAATCCCACGTATAAAAGTCAAATAATACTTTACACCAACCCACGTTTTTTTTCCGGTTTAGTGCTAAGAGTCTATTTGGTAAAAATAAATTATAAGATACCTGATAGCTGAAAAGCTAGTAAAAGCTAATAGTTGAAAAATTAGCTACTTATAAAATGACATAATTGATATTTGGTAGTTTCTTTTTTAGAGTGGGTAGTTATTAAATTAAAGAGTAAAAAAAGAATAAAGTGTAAAAAGCTATAAGCTCAAACGCTACTTGAAATAGCATCTGAAAAAAAACTATAAGCTAGTAAAAAAAGTTTGTTACCAAACACCTCTAATTTTTTTAAACAAACTTATAAGCTCATATAATAAGCTATAAGCTAGTTATTTGTGTTACAAACACACCCTAAAATTTGTATCTTTAAGATGAATAAATGAAATGTCTAGGTTCTGAACCCAACCCATAAATATAAAATGCGATGTCCCTTACCAACTGAGTTAAGCTTACAGACATTCACATATTTTTTTTCTAAAAAAGTAGTAATAATTAAATATGATATTTGCAATTATAATGTTTATTTTTTTGGTTCATGCAAGTTTTTTTGTTTGGATCTCTTTAAAAAAAGTTTTTTTGTTTGAGCTTAGTTTCTCTAAATTCAAAAACAATTGTTTTGAGGCCTAGTTGAATTAATTTGTTTGAGCTTAGTTTCTCTAAATTCAAAAGCAATTGTTTTGAGGGCTAATTGAATTAACTTATTTTTAGTTTATAAAAAATAATTTATGCAAATAAAAAGTATAAATTAAGATCAAGTCCTCCACAAATTCTTTTTTTGCCAAATAGCCTGATGGTTAAAAATTTCACCCTTAAGGTGGATAAATAGGATGACTGAAGTTCAAACTCCAACCTCCTATATATATATATATATATATATATATATATATATATATATATATATAATACAATGTCATGTCAACTCAGTTAAGCTCAAGGGACCGAATGATGACCAATATATTACATGGTAACAAAACATTCAATAATCAAAGCTTGCCACAGTAAAAGCAACATTTATAACTAGATATCATCGAATTTTATACATAAAAATGAGTAGCTTTCCATGTAGTGAAATGTGAAATGAATATGTAAAATAAAAATATGGATCAAAGCCATAAATAAAATCTTACATAGATTTTGACCTCTTTTACATTTTTCCATGTGCCACTTTATCTACAACACTTTGTTTTTCTGTTTTTTCTTATCAAATCTTACTCTTCTCTTTTACCTGTTTCCGCTATAATCTAACAATAATAATGCAAAAATTTGTTATGTTACAACTTGCAAGTAATAATGAAGGAACTTACTTGTATATCTCTCTCTCTATATAACACTTGAATATGTCCTCTCACTCACACCAAACTATATATGAATCATTTTTTGATTGTTGTGTAGAGGCGGCTAACTCAAACCATCTCGAGAATCTTGACATTTCCCGTGGAATTTGCGGCGATTAAGGTTGGCGACTGACCTCGCCAACAAACTGAGGAAACAAACTGCGCGGCATCGTCCACTTCGTGACCAGAAATTGGATCTGTGTTTTGAAACTTGAATTGCAATGCTGGCATAGGGAAGGCCTTGTGGTATATGAACACCTAATCCACATAGAGATAACTTCAATGGTACTATAAAATAAATTCGGAAAAAAAGTTTATATAGAAGGATATTTGAAATATACCTCGTTTGTCTCTGAACCAGTAGCGATATAACCATCAGATACCGATAATCCCACGAAGTTCTGCGACAAAAGAAACATGCTTTATTGTAACATATACTACATAAGTCGTGGAATTAGTCTCTAGCAAATGCGAAGTAAGAGCTATGAAGTATTTACACTGCCACAAACACTAGACACGACACCGAAAGAAAAGTTACATGTTATTGTGTATGTACCTTAACATTTGTGTGACCAGTGAACGATTGAATCGGTGAGTCAATAACCCGAGATGAACAAGTAGACAAATCCCAAAGCTTCAAAGTATTGTCCGTGGATGCTGAGACAAGGTTGACATTGTCTACAAACTTGATGTAGCTCACGGTCTTATTATGTCCAACCAAAGTACAAAGCGGCACTCTTAAGTTGCGTAGATCATAGTAATATATCCGGTGATCTGCCGAACCAAACGCAAGATAACGAGCAGAATCGAGAGGAAACTGAACGCAGCATACATTCGCCTTTGTTTTGATGGTACCGACACTAACTCCCTGCAATAACAGCCCAGGTGAGAGAAACAACTCATCATACATCCAGCACAAAAATATACAAAACATGCAATATAACTGCAGTACGTTTAGTTTTCAAAGCTTGACATCCACCAAGTGCAAAAATGGAATTTTGCCTGATTGATACTCCATAGCTTAACGGAACCGTCGTCGCTTCCACTCGCCAACATTGTCGGATCTGCTGATGAGAAATCAATGGACCACACTCGCCGCTCGTGCTCCCTCATTTCAGATAGTACTTGACTTCTCGTAACATCCCATAACTGAACAAGATAACAAGTTACAACACTTGTTAGAACAAATACAAAAAAAAACACAGAGAACACGTGATATTTGATCATGGACGGAGTTCGGCTATTTGTGTCTTCGTCTGCAACTGCAGTACCTTTCTATTATCACTGAATACTACGGTTCGGTTTACAATATTACCCTCGCTTGAGCAACCTATCCACTTATCAGTAAACTATGACGCATACCCAATAATATTATAGTTATAGAAATCGGAAAACAACTTATTAGTGGCATTTGACTTACCTGTACAACACCTTCGAAGTTACTTGAAGCAATTTGACTTTTGATGTATGTATTCCAACATAAACTGCTCAACTTTGACCTGCAAGCCATCTCCACTACCGGATAGTGGATATCACGATCCTCATTTATGATTGTATCACATTCAAATATTTTGATTTTCTTATTCACACCGGCGGTAGCAAAAAATTCTCCGTCACGATCGAAACTTAGCGAGCATACTAGGTTGGAAGAATGCAAAAGATCTCCTTGCTTCAAGTCAGCTTTTACTTTGAGCTTACTGAAAGACAAGTACTTGCACAAACCCTCGAGAAATGGATTTATCCAAGCACTTGCGCTGTCTCTTCCTTGCTCTTTCAACGCCAAGTTATTAATGAAACTTCTTTCGTTCAAGACGACAGACCCTCTCCCATCATTTGGTGCTATAGGTGAATGTCTAATTGACGGTCTCCCCGAGGAATAGGTTGGTTTGCATCGTGTTAAAAAGTATGCTGACTCAAGTTTCTTGAAGTTTTTCATTAGCCGTGAACTTTTTGAAAGAAAACTTCCCTGACTTTTCTGATCATTCTCCATGTTATCATCACATTCATCAATATGCATCCCTTGTCTGACTCGTTTTCTAGTTCCTAAACAAGTGGAATCCTCGCCATCAACAACTGTCGTGGACGGAAAAGTTGACGTCAAACAATCATCACTCCCTCGTTCAGCACCGGAAATCTCTTTAAATCTTGTTTGCTTCTTGGTCACTTCTTCGATATCTGAACACAGAAAAGAGATAGTGTGTTGCAACCTTTCAGCAACTTCCTGTTTTCTTTGTTTAAGTAATGAAAGGAATTCGAGTAACAACTCCTGATCTTCTATCTTTTGTCTAAGCTCTATTGCTGCTTCACGTTCTTCCATATCATCACGCTGTTCATTAAGGAACTCGCTCTGCAACAACTCGCTGATACACAAGAAATAGCTTATACATAAGCACTTATTTAGAAATAGCTAATCAATCAGGGTTTTGTTGCTTAACTTCTATATGAAGAAACTTATAAGTTTAATATGATAGGTCACTAATTGAAATAAAAAGTTGAATAAAACTAGGCAAAATTCCTGAGTTTAGTAAACAAATGGTTCCAAACACCTTTGAAACAAAGACACGGGCACAACACTGATACTAACACATTGACATCGGTAATCATTCGAGAAAATTGATCAAAACTCATGATTCAACAAAGAAAGACAAGTCCATAACTCACCAAACAAATGGTTCAAGTTTATCTTATATAAATAATTGAACCGAACTAATTCGTTTCTCAAGAATTCAATGTGAAACAGCTTGTAAGGATCTAATTTGAAAAAAAAAAATGCGAATTAAAAGCAAAAAAGAAAACAATCCTTTCAAACGTATACTCGATATGTAGAATTCATGTGATGACGATAAATTACCCTAGTGTTGGACGACTGCTAGGGTCAGGATGTAGTAACCATAAGCAAAATGAAGCTTCCTTAGGCCACTTTAGAAGTAACTGTGGAGGAAGAACTCTATGTCTAAGACTAGACATTGTTCTACTTTTCTCGTCTCTTGAGCTCGGTGGACAGAATAGCTGTTCAAATGTAGAGTAACCAAGTTAGGCTACATTGAAACAATGTTAAGGTCTCTTCAAACACTACATGCTTCATAACAAAGTAATGAAGATAAAACATACAAAATAAGCCTATTTGGATAAACAGCTTAATTAAGCACTTATAAGATAAGTGCTTACTTATAAGATAAGTGCTTACTATATAAGTGCTTATGTATAAGCTATTTCTATAACAAAAGATAAAATAAAGTCAAACTGTTTTTATATAAATTGTTTTTTCATAAGCTATCCTAGAGAGCTTATGAAAATAACTTATGAATGTGTCATAAGTTGTTTCCATAAGCTCTCTCAAACAGTCCTACATGTGCTTATGCCGGTAGATAAACTCAAATAAATCAAATATAAGAACTTATGAATTGAATAAATTGTGTTACGAACCTCGAAAAGAAGAATCCCCAATCTGTAAACATCCGAAGCACATGAACTAGGAGTACCTGCAACCTCTTCAGGACTAGTGTACCAACTCATCTCCATTAGAAGTATCTGTTTCATCGGAAACGATTGCTTCTTTCCTTCCACTTCTTCATCCTTCCTCATATCTTTCATTTTATTTTCTTCCGTTTCTCCTATTAACGACGCACGAGCTGCATAGACAGCACTTGACAGCATGCAACTAGAATCAGACCGAGCATCGGTTGTAATCTTCGCAGCAGGCATAAAATCTTCACTTCCTAAACTCTGCTGATGATGCATATCATGAGGACAGTGAGATGTCGGAGTTTTAACCTCAACAACTTGGTCATTGTTCATTCCATCTCCTAAAGAATCTGAACCAGTATCCGAACAAGAAGCTGATTCGATAAACGAGATATGGTTGAAAGACGACATGACAAAGCAAGAAGGCCTCACATTATGAACTACAACACCTTGACAATGTGCCGCATTAACAATCTCTACTATTTGCCTAAATATATGCAAGCATTCGAAGAAATCTACCGAACGATCGGGTTTATCCAACCATTGCCTCAAACTAATATCACCCCATTCTACTGAACCAAAGAAAGGGTCATTCTCATTCTCAACTTCATCCTCACAAAATCCACCTAAGTTTTTGTTTTGATCACCTTGCAAACCATGAATCCAATCTCTTTCCTTTCTAAACCTAGAATCTTGCGAACCCTCGCCCGAAAAAGGGTTTTCCCTTTGGTTCCTATCTGAGACTCCAGAACTATTCAAAGCCCTAGAACTCTCAGAATGACCCTCCATCTTTATCCACTTAGAGTAATTGCACTTGCATGTATAAAAAACACAACAAATCCAACAAATAGAAAACTATTCAAACTTGCTTCACACTCATCCAATTCCATCATCACCATGTTAACACAAAACTCATTTCATTGGTCACAGAAAAACCAACAAAAAACCAATATCAAGATCAATCTCTCAGCTTTCAACTTTCACCTTTCAAAAACTAAACTTGATCACAATTTTCACAACTTCATGCCAAAGTTAACCTGAATTCACAAACTTTTTTTCAGAATGCATTTTATTTTATCCTATAAATAGAAAAGTAATTCAAAATTAAAAAAACAAAAAAGGGTAGCTTAAAAAACAAATCTTTCATCAAGACAAAGATGAAATTGAGAAGACCCAACAATCTTCATCAAGACAAAGATGAAATTAAAAAAACAATCTTTTCAACTTCAAAAGTAAAACATAAGTAGGAAAATAAAAAAACAACACATACCCTCTTCCAAAAAAAGGACTAAACTTTATCCAAATTGATCAGAAATTTTCACCACCACCCATCATCAAAGTTAATAAATGAGCAGATAAAAACATGTAGAGAGAGAGAGACAAAGAGAAAGTGGCAGAGAGAGAGATAAGAGATGTTTTACCAGTGACACCATAAGAGGAGAGGATCTCTTGTTCCTGTTTCTGCTTAGGCCAACCTTAACACAGAACCACACAACAAAAGTTTAGTTCCACAACTGAACCACCACAGCCTCATAAATTTAACATTTTTAAAAATGAAAAATAAAACAAAAACATAAAATATAATATAAAATGAAACGGAAGTACAAAACAAAACAAAAAAATAATAATAGTGAAGATATTTAATATAATATTTTATTTTAGTTAGAATAAAAAGATTGTTAGAGAATTATTCTAAAAGGAAACTTTCTATATTTTTCACACCTATTGCTTTTGTTTCCGTATTGGGTATATAATATCCATCAATTTGAATATTTGTTATTTTATTTTACTTTTCTTGACCCTTTTGGAGAACCTCTTGTTTCCACTTCTTCTTCGTTATCTTCCCGCTTTTTTATTACTATTTATTACAAAACTACGTGGCTCCATTGTGACCTTAAGTAAGGTGAATGAATGAGATTACTTTTTTTTTTCTTGACCTTAAGTAATGAGATTATATTTAATAAAGAATGATATTTTCCTAATCCCTAAGTATGTATAAGTAAGTCATAGAAACATCACATTATTTTAGCATAAGTCAGTCAAGTTTGAATTCTGGAATTTAGACTAATTTTTTAGTTGATAGGCTACTTGATAAAATGCCTAAAAAACTTAACCATTTTTTTCTATGTACTATAAAATATTTTTTGCGCGCAACTGCAAAAATTAATTTCTCTGATCGGATAAAATCGTAAAAGATGGCAAAACTTTCCCACAAGAGAATTTAACTAGTTCACACTAATTTCTCGAGCTAACTAGTTAACACAAACTAAAAATATATATAAACAAAAGAAAGAATTGTATTTTTATAAAAGTACATGGATTGAGTGCGGTTGTCTAGGGTGCAATCAAGCTGCAGTCAACAAATTAGAGTCGTTTGGTCAAAATCAGACTCAAATTTTAATGGAGTTTTGATTTTTACAAATATAAAAAATCTAACTTTGACATGAATTGTTTGATCTCAGTTTCAATCTCGTTGATTGCTTGCGGTCATGAGTGCTTGCAACAACTAATTTGAATTCTATCACATATATTCATTTAGAGCATCTCCAATATATGTATCTAAGAGAGTTTCATATAATGATGACATATTTCTTTTCTTTTTATTTTTCCCATTGGAGTAACTATGATATGGCAAGATGAATGCCAACAAAATGATTCAAATACGTTATTTAAACTACCGTATAATTAGTTAATGTTGACTTATTTAAGTGGACTAATTTAAATAATTTTGTATAGAACTATGAGTTGCTTAAGGGTTGTATATATAATTTGGTATCATTGGAGCAAAATGTATATGAATAGTATAAGTATAATATGGTATTTTAAGAACCATTTTAAGTATAATATTGTATTGAAAATTGAAACTCAGTTATTTTAGAACAATTTTTTTACAAATAGATAAGTTATTTTGGACCACCTAGAGAGTAATTTAAAAAATGTGGACCTTGTTTGATTTTTAAGAAGAAAAAATAATAAGAAAATATGCATAATACACACATAAACATTGTGCGTACTACCTAACTTTTTTAATAACTGTGTACTGTGCGGTGGTATCTCTGTTTTGAAAACATATACCACTGAAGTATGAAAAATCTATTTAGGGGTTAGCAAAGTATGGTCTTAAAAAGTAACAAGTACTAATTAGTTGTTCATTATTTTAAATTATCATCTTAATCTTAACAATATTCGACAACTTGGAGACAAAAGTTTCTTAATTTCAGGAGTACTAATTAGTTGTGTTAATGTGAATCCTTTGGGTGAAAAGTTGATGATGCTTTGGGTAAGAAATATTTGAAACATATATTGTGTGCTTTTGTAGTGGTTTTACTCCATTAAGTGATTTTTGCCTCCTCCCGATCGTAATTGCGGAGATTAAATCGTGGTCCTCCATACAAAGTTCAGCGTCAATCATCACTGAATCAACTAACTATCGGTATTTGTGTTCATTTTTGTATCTACTTGTAATATTTTTTAAGATTCCACAGAGATTGCATGATCATTACAATTTTGTTCGGAAAATCTCATGCACGTGATCGAATAAAATATTATTCCACACATCGAAGGGTCTTTGATGAATAAACCGTAGAGAAAATTTTAAAACAACACACAAAGTTTTATTTGGTGCCTCTTTGGTTACAAGAATTTGTAATCCAATCCATGTATGCATCTGGACAAGTTCAAATTAGTAAAGGTGGACTTTAGACCTCAAAAATAAAAATTAGTTAAACAAAAGAACAAATTTCTTCAAGTAATAAATATAGTTTATGTTTGTGGAGATTGTGTCTTAAAATTAGGGTTTTCAACATCTGGAGCATGTGATTGATACGAATTAGGAGGCTATGTGCTTCGAACTATATAGGCCAAAATTTCGAGGCCTGCCATTTGCGACATTAGTTGATTTGAATCATGGTAATAGAACAAAACATGAAGATTGATTTTCCATTAAAGGGAGAGAGAAAATAAGAATACAATGTGAATATGAGAGAGAAAAGTGTCAAAAAGTTACGTAAAAAAATTGTTCAAATACAAATGTTCTTTCTGTAAAAATAAAGTTGGAAAATCAGATTTTACTATAACCAAAAAGATGGAACAAGAACCAAAGATAGGGTTGTAGTGTTGAAAGCATCTTGTACAACACATTATAAACACTTTGGGTAGATATAAATCATATTAGAGGAAGGATTCAAGTTCTCTCTCATGTACAATTGTTGGATTTTCTTTGAGGTCGAAATAAAGGAAAATGCTATAAATTAGGGTTTATTCTTGCTGAGCTCTTGAAATTAATAATTTTTTAACTTTAACCCATTTGGGGTTGGTCTAGTGGTGTTGACTTGAATCCTTGGAGTATGCTCCTCTCAAGGTCTCAGGTTTGATTCCTTCTAGTGCCATTTTCGGTGGGCTAAGTCCATACAGAGCAAAAAAAAAAAAACTCTGGCTTTAAATATGGCCCCCACAAGTGGGCGGTGAGATTTGTCCCCTTTGATTAGTCGATCATAGAACGGATACTAAGTTTTCAAAAATAAATAAATAATTTTTTAACTTTTTTTATATATCTTGTAAATATTCATTGATATATAGTGAATAAGAGAGTTGATCTCTCCTCTGTAAAAAAAAAAAAAAAAAAAAGAGTTGATCTCTCCCCTAGACATATCTAGGTTGAATTAATTAAACAATTTTGGTGTGTTTGTCCATCTACTCTCTTTATCTTTGTTCTTTGAATTGATTAATTATTTGTTTGTTCTACACATATGGTATAATGTCAAGAGTCTCAAATTGATCTTTGTTCAGTCAGTTTTGTTTATCAAGATATAAATTTTTAGAGACCGTGGACGGATCCAGGAATTTTAGTAAGTGGGGTCAAAATGATAACGTAAAAAAATATAAATTGTTATTTGTATAATTTTAACATTTTCTTATACAAAATTACTTATTTTGGTTTATTAGTCAATACTCATAAGATACTCATTAGTATTATAAATTAGTCTTAACTATATAAAAACGATAATACCAAATATATGGGGTCACATTGCATAAATAATACTAGTATTAACTAAAAATATAATAGGCAAGTGGGGTCGGCTGACCCCACCGCCCCCACACTAAATCCGTCCCTGTTAGAGACTCATATTAGCCCATATAAAATTGTTCATGACCAATTTTTCACAATCGTCGACCCGAGATCGATGAGACTCACACTCAACCGGATACTTCCATGTGTTGGTGGTTATGCCTAAGTCGGATCACGTAATGGTGCTCAGTCCTACCCTCATGCCTCTCTATTTGCATTTTTTATTGTTTGGGTTGCTTTTTTGTTTATGGGTTTTGTACTCAAGTGAATCTTATAGGCTTCATATTTTGAAAATTTTCTTTTAGCACTTCTTTAGTCTTCTCATGCGCTCAGCAAAATTCTAAAATTATTCATATCCAGCTGCTTAATTAGCTTAACATGTCTCAACTAATATAAGACTTAATAGATAAGAGAGAGAGAGAGATACAACTTAAGATTCACTTTGGTGACTAGAGGGAGAGGGAGGGGTTTGGATTACACGCTGTTACTGCGTGACGCAATAACTATTTCTGCTCATCCGATCAAATTTGATGGATGAGATTAAATAAAGTAAAATCCGACTACTAAGACAAGAACCGCTAGATCAAAAATTTGTGGCAGAAATCTCTTATTACGTGAAGCAGTTACAACAGTGGATCTATGTCCAAGAGGGAGTACGTGTACGGTACAAACAATGATGTGTTGTGAGTAAATGTGTTATGAATAGTTGGAAAAGATGAGTATCCGTGTTTTGATTCAGACCACAACGTTAAAATTGAGGAGAAGTGTGTGATGTTATGCGACAGACAACAAAACCTATAATAATAAACTCTAATAAATGCATCTCCCTTTGCTTCTCTTTTAAATGCTTTCTTGTTTTGTTTTTTTATTGATTTCTCCATACTTGTGTTGGTTTGTAGTAGGGATGTTCGCGGTTCGGTTTGGATCGGTTTTGAGGCAAAAACTTATCCGATCCAAAAATAAATTCATTTACGGTTTGGTTCGGTTTTGGATGACAAATAAACAAAATCTGATCCAATCCGATCCAATATTATGCGGTTTAATTTGGATCGGTTTTTGGATATCCAAATTATAAATTGTAATTTTTTTTAATAAATATAAATATTATAAAAAATGCTACAAAATAATAGTTTGACATTTTTGACAAAATAAATATTAAGTTTGATGTAAAATATAACATATAATATATTAAAAATTAATATTTTGGAATGACAATTACCAAATATATTCGAAACATATAAAAAGTAAAAAAAAAATAGATTAAATTAAACTAACATACAGTATTAACAAAATTTAAAATGAATAAAAAAGGTTAATGCAATATATATATTTATACTAATAAAAAGATAAATAAATATTAAAATATATGTATGCGGTTTGATTCGGATTGGATCGGTTTTAAGAAATCAATCTGATCCGATCCAGCGATTTTCACAAAAGAACATCCAAACACATCCAAAAAACTTCGGTTTTTTGCGGTTTTTGGTTTTTTTGAATCGGTTATCGGTTTTTATTTGAATTGGTTTGGATTTGAGCAGCGCTAGTTTGTAGGACCTCTTAATCCAAAAACGAAGGGGACCTAAAGTGTGGTTGCTATTTCTCTCACCTTTATTATGCTACTATTTTTATTGCATGAATGGTTCAATATGTTGGGAGCACCATAAATAACCCGGCACAATCTATGGTCATTATTTCTTTATTTAATATATGTATACATACAAGATAAACTATGGTCATTATTGAAGCAAATTTGTGTATGGATGCTCTTGTGGATATATGTTCGTGTCCGACTCAAATTAGACACTAAATAACAACTGATGCGATTGGAACCGGTGTTCCGAGACTAGTTTTAATGTAACCTTTTCTTTTCTTTGGCCTTAGGCCCTCCCTTCTATAAAAAAATAAATTGCGGTCATTATTTAATTATGTAGCAATATCACTCATTATCATATGATAAAATGTTAGTGTAACCCAAAAAAAAAATGTTAGATGGTTGCTTGTCGTTTCTCTTAATTGATCAAGATCTTTTTTTATATCTTTCCATCTATTGAGGGGTATCTTTATGTAGTGTGCAAATCTTACAAGGAAGATATCTATTGGTAGTCCAAATTTTATCGAAAGATATCTTTTGATATAGTGTAAATATTACTAGGAGATATCTCTTTTCTAGTGTGAGCAATATTGTGGACAAAGAGCAACCATCAAAATGTTATATTGACATTTGATAGGTTCAGGTGCAGATTCAAGTCTGCAATTCCTCACTTCTCAGCATTATGTGAGTTTTGTCGATAGACTCTTTATAACTAAAAAGAAAAATATCGTTCATGAAAGTTGGAACATCCCAAATCTCATTTTAAAATACTAAATACAATACGGGTGTTTAAAACATAAATATGTAACATAATGAAATCGAATTAAACTTTATTTTTAAAAGTGAAGCTTATAGTTATAGGATGCCACATTTGACACTTTCATAAAACACTAATCATAAAAGTCTTAACTAGAATATTTTGAAATTAGTCCCCGTGCATATAGTTTAATAGACAGAGATATTGCAAATTATTGTAGAGATCGGGGTTCGAATCCTGGTACTCCTATTTATTCACCTTAAAAGCTGAAATTCTAATCACTAGGCAACTTAAAAAATATATTTTGAAATCAAATAGTATCGCCTAAATCAGAGCAATATAAATCATGGATGAACATGTTATCATGCATTGTCATGTGAAACATAGCATAGTATCATGTTCATACCAGTCCTAGGATGGCAAGTTCGGATCCATATTGACTTATAGAGGCACTTAGACAATTAGCATATATGTGAGGTACACATAGGAAAATAGGAACCATTTTAGAACATATTGGATATACTTATAATAAGCATGCAATGCAAGACATCTCTAAACATATTATTCCCCTAGAAACATAGAACAATAGACATGGAATATGGTATTTGCAAAGCAAGACATACAAAACTTGTATTCACCTAATCCTAAGCTAATAAAATGTTATATTTTTTTAAGAACATATAGAGGTGGCTAAAAAAGTACACACAAGATATCTAGAAATATGTTTTTTCTTCGATATCACACATAGTTGCTCACACTCAATCATGTGACACACAATTCATGACGTAGAAAATACATTTTGATAACACGTTCACATATTTGATAGATTTCTACCACAGATAACTCACCGTTAATAAGGTTAATTTAGGATTTTAAAATAGAATTGAGGATAATTTAGGAAGTGTAATAAAATTGTAAATATCAAATCTTTCCTTCTCTCCCCTCCCCTCCAAATCCCCTCAATTTGGGGGAAAGCAAAAAGCGGTATTTGGAGGGATTTTGCTCCCCTCCCCTCTCCTCCTCTCCCCTCTTAAAAATTGAACCAAACGCAATCTTTTTAAAATATTCTCTCACCTCACTTTCCCTCCCCTCCAAAACCTCCGAACCAAACCTTATAATATTAGAACATAATTATTAATCTTGATCATAGAACATAATTGACTGCCTTTAATAGAATTTCACCTTCCAACAACATTTTTTACATCTACTATAAATTATAATGTTGGTAGGTAAGATGCAAAAAATGATGAATTAAGAATCATCAATAATAGCCACACAATTTGGACCTAAATAATTGAGCCAATTTTAAACTCATAAAGATTGCTAAAGAAATTCGAAAATTTCTCAACGCACCTCAACATTTCTCCCGCACTCCTTAACGCACCTAAAAAAATTCGGAAAATACGTTCCGAACTATTTTTTAGTGTAAAATTTACACTAAAAAAAATTCGGAAAACGTTTTCCGAATTTTTTGGGGAGTGGGGGAGAAAGTGGGTGGGTGCGTTGAGAAATTTTCAAGAAATTCAATAAGATGTAATAGAAGTTACTGTCACATATCATAGTAAATATCTTGCAAATTTGGTCCTCCAGATAATATTAGATTTTATATTAGAGATCTACTGCAAATACTTGAACCAGAAAATGAAACACATAATTGCATTCATCTGTAAGCTTTGAATTTTTTCATTATTCCTCTTCAGTAATTTAAATTACCACCTTTGTCCCTAAATAAAAAAATTTAAAAAAAAAAATTGAACTAAAAAAAAGTAATTTGTACATTAAATTTAACAGTAGTGTACATATTCTCTTTCCAGAATTATCCTTCAACTATTAAGAGAGAAAAATGATTGATCTTTTAATTCTCTTCATTTTATTAGGGATATTTTTGTAAAAAAGTCTTATATATAGGAACGGAAAGAAATGCCATAATGAATATACACATACTTAACCATCTTCCCAATAATAATTAATTACTTTTATCATAAGTTAAACATAAGGAAGACATTGTCCCCCAAGTATTCAGCAGCTCAAGGTTGTTAAAAGCTTTACAAGAGGCCATACAAATTGCATCTGTAAGTGGAAATAAAATAGATGTGATAATCTATGGAGTTACCTAACATGGCCAAGGGGAACATTGATCTGAGGAATAATTACAAGGCAAAAGAGAAAAAATAAAAATGTATTCTTATCTTAATCTTAATGATGCTTTTTATCTGCATCGGATTCTACAACTCAACGACCAGAAACAAATAATGAATTGCTTAATTGGTCAGCTTGGAGTCTTCGCATTTTTGCCTTGTCTAGACGTGCTCTTCTGACCGCTTCTTGAATTTGGCGGTCGTGGTCTTTCAACATCTGATCCATGTTGCTTGATGGAACAAGTAACGGACCAGAATAATGAATTTTATAACCCTTTGATCCATAACCAACCTGCAGCATTGTTACGAAAAAAGGAGCAAACATTGAGACCAAACTTAAAGCAAAATAACAAATTTAAATTCCACTAGCATGTTTGAGACTGAATGTGTCTTTTACAAGACAGTTTGGTCCTTGCATGTGTCTTTTGATGTGTCTTCGGTTAGCTTGGTTCATAAAACTGATACTAACAGAAGACACACTCGGGGATGTTTTTATAATCTCAATACATTCAAGGACTATAGTCAGTAGTACTTCACACATTTAGGGATCAAACTGACGATTTACTCAAAATGTTTTTACAGTTTTCTATACAAATACAAAATCCTATACAGTACAACAAATGAAAATAGAAAACGTTTTCTTAAACAAAAGAGACCCTACACAACAAAATATACAAACAAGGTGAATATATAATATTATACTCCCTCAATGACATTTTATAAGCAAAATTCACCAGATACATTAATTATGCAATGAACCTAGAAAGGGGAAATTTGCTTATAAAATGTCACGGAGGGAGTATATGTTAAAACGTAGAAGGTAGGAATGGAGAAAGTCAAAATACTTACAAGATTTGGGTCTTTATTACTGCCTTTCGCTTCTTCCTTTTGAGAAGCATGTACATGATGCTTCTGATTTTGATTTTGTTGCATCAATGATTCAGATGCCTCCTTGAAGGAACCTGGGAACCTAGTAATTAGTTTTGGAGCCTCCACTTGTGATGATCCAGCACTTTCTCTGCGGTCGTCGGACAGCATACTCCTCCTGGCTGCAACTAAGCCAGAGACTGTAGATAAGTCACCGCCCATTGAAACCTTTGAAGCATCATCCTGGTTCTTCCCGGCTTTCGCCCATGCAGCACGGTGAGTCAGTGGACCTGAATGAGAGGCTCTTTTATGTTGATTTGCCTGGGGATCCACGGTTGCTTCTGCGGCTTGTGATGGTCTAGGGGGTTCAATGGGAAAACCAGAAGCAACTTCTTCAGGATGAGGGTTAAACTTCTCACTCCTGCTTTGCGAATAGTTCTGACCTTGTCTCTTCTGTATAAAAATGTTATGTTTTCGATGTTAGAGAAACGGTTGTAAAAAAAATGAATGATTAAGTGTATGTTTAGATTGGCTTATTTAAGTTTATTTACAGACATAAACACTTGTGAGACTGTTTGGGAGACCTTATAAAACAACTTATGCCATGTCGATAAGTTGTTTTCAGAAGCTTATTTCCACGAGCTCTACAGGATAGCTTGTGAAAACTACTTATAGCTTATATGAAAACAGTTTGACTTTATCTTATTTTTATTAATAGAAATGGCTTATACATTAACGCTTATTTAAGCTGTTTATCTAAACAGGATGCAAAAGGGATAAAGGGATTCCGAAAGAGAAACTTAAAGAAATTTAGTAATCATCAAGAAAATAATATAAATACTCAGCCAAAGAGGAAAGCCATAACAAGTTTCCAGATATGGCAGCACTCGATAGAAAAGTGTATAGCAGCTTTTCACCTTGTCCGTTGGTGACTATTGAACAGATTTAGTAAGTTGTAGAATAGAAAGAGATGCTTCAAATAATCTTCCGTCTAGAATAATTTATATTTATAAATGCCCAGGAAAACTGTCCGTCTATGTGTTCAGTTTAACTTTAAGACACATCCCTTCTAAGGAGTTAAGTACTCATCGATTATTTTAAGATACCTTTCGCATATTTAATTAATCCACGAAGGAAGAATGCATCAAAAATATATATTATGAACTTGAAAGTTGAAAGACGAATTCATCTTAGAGTTTATCTAAAAGACGTATACACTTGAAAGGTTGATTGTTCTCAACAAACAGAACAAAGACACACCACATAACCAAGTTGAGGTTAGTATTGGAATTAACAATGATTTTACCTGCATTGACACAACCAGTTCAGCATTGGCATCAGGTGCAGGAATAGCTCGAGATTCTCTTACACCTCTTCTCTCGGGATCATGTCTCTGGCCCTTGCTTCCTGTTGCTCCTTGTCTGCAAACATTAAACCAAAACCATAAATAAAATTCTTACACTAAACTTTACAAGCCAGCGCTCGAGAACAAGAAGTACAAGAACCTAAGATAACATTACAGTAGAACTGACAAGCATCAGTTAGATTTTCAGAACCAGATATAATTTGGCTCGATTTATTGATAACATGTACACACCCATGTCATGAATCATATGGAACGTAATAAAAAAAAAAACTGTCCCCCACTATATACTCCCTCCGGTCCTTAATATAAGAGAAAATTTGAGAATCTAATGTATCTGGTCTATACATTAGATTCTCAATGAATCTAAAAAGTAAATTTTATCTTATATTAAGGACCAGAGGGAGTATTATTAACGTGTTGAGAAAACACTGTATGACATAAATGAAATTATTTTGACAATATTTTTTTAAAATTGATTACATAATTTAAAAGATTTTTTAAAATCAAAACAAAGGAACCATACATTAGCAATATTGAAAATACATAACTACAATATCCCACCAAACATTAACACATACCTTCTAGCTTCTTCATCCCGTACTTTAGCATCAAATTCTTTGCTAGGAGGATACTTTGGCAAGCTTGAAGGATCACAAGGTAAAGGCTTTGTTGAGAAGAACTGAATTGCAAGTAAAACAAAAAGAGATGGTCATCAGCAATCCATATTGACTGAAGTTTGAAAGCAATATTCTACAACTAAACAAGCAGTACATAGAAATACGGAATATACCAACCAATAAGTGACGATACAGGAGCATGGATTTGTTTGAGTTTAATGACTACGCATTGACATTGTAAAATGTTTTACACAAACGTCAAATAATATCTCATCATGTAGCCACTTTGTTATATCACTTTCTAAAATATCTCAACAAATGTTTAATTATTTACCTGATGAGATATGATCGCATGATTATGTATAACTTTTTTACAGTCAGTGCATAGTCATTAAACTCTTTGTTCTCTATAAGTTATAACATAAGATTATATATGCACTAATATGACATCAAAACAATCTAGAGGTACACTTCCAGAGGAACCTAAAACCTACATTTGTAAAATAATTAAATCGATGTTTTTCAGACACCAACATCTACTGTCCATATGTACAGTTTCAATGGGAGAAGAGACTTAACAATAAAAAGGACACATAAGAGAATTTCACACCTCACTTATCAAAGCAGATGCTGAAGTTCCACGATCAGCAGGGTCTATGGACAAAAGTGTCTCTATCAGTTCTATTGCAGGTGCAGGAAAGTCTTTGAATGTTTCAGCAACACAACGCCTATAAGGTTGTTGAGGCTTAAATATCGTTGCATGAGGCAATTTTGATTTTCTCCAATAGTCCTCTGAAGGCGAACCACAAAGTTTAAAAATTTTATGTAATTGCTCCACCTACAAAACAAAGTTATAGTTTCAAACCATTTCTTTATAGAACCAAGCTTCATGCACAAGGCCATAAAAGAACAAGTAGTATATTGTAGATAACATAATGTTAATCATATATTAGCGTATTTCAAACAACTACCAATAGTTTCTGGTTAACACGACCTAATTGGTGTTTGACAAATTTCGTAAAGCCGGCATGTAATACACTAGTCATGAATCTAAATTATACTCTTACAATTTTTGAAGAATAGATATTCACAATGTACCATAGTCAATTTTAACAGATGAAAATAAGAAAATGATAAAATGCGACATTTGAATGGGAACATCTAAGCATGCATACCTCAGTTCTACCAGGCATAATAGGCTTGCCAGCATACAGCTCAGCAAGTATGCAACCTGTACTCCATAAATCTACAGCAGTGCCATAGTAAGTAGCTCCAAGTAAAAGTTCAGGTGGCCTATACCAAAGAGTGACAACTCGGCTTGTCAGCGGCTGATTTTGATTAGGATCAAAAAAGCTTGCCAAACCAAAATCTGCAATTTTTAATACTCCATTATTGTCAATCAAAAGATTGGAACCCTTAATGTCACGGTGCAGTACACCACGGCTGTGGCAATGATCAAGGCCACGTAAAAGTTGCTGCATGTAACATTTAACCTGCCAAGTTCCAATAACACATTAAATCTGTTTGAAATTATAATATGACTTGTAGGCTTCAGAAATAAAATAAAATGGTTGAATATTACATTGAAGAAAACTTAGTTGCGGCATTTCCCTCAAAATTTTGATAGGCTACATTTCCAGTAAAATGAACAGAGACAAATGACTTCTGAAATTACCTGTGATTCTGTAAACTTGAGTCCGGGATGTGATGCAAGCCCGGCCAAGTCATGCTCCATGTACTCAAAAACAAGGTATAAACTGCACGACATCCTTGATGTAACCAAGCCTTCAAGTTTTATGACATTTGGATGATCAAGCCTACGTAGAATGTGAATTTCCCTTGCCATGAAGCGAACACTCTCAGGCTCAAGATTATCAAACCTCACTTTTTTCAAAGCAACAATCTTTCTTTGTTCAAGATCACGAGCTCTATAAACATTACTATAAGTTCCCTGGCCAATCTATACATCAAAGAGAGGAAATATTAATACCATTCATGACAACGGCATCCAGAAGGTAACTTTCACATCGACGTAACAATAAATCAAGGAGAAAATGTAACTGTAGGACAGTGTTATTAAATAACAGATATAGAGCAGCAGAATTTGAACAAATCCCTATTGTTCCGCGATAGGCTATTTATTACGAAGGGTTGTCAAATAGCGGCAAATAGCACGGTAGTGTAGCGGAATTAAAACAAATCTCTATTTTCTACAATTTGTGATTGACCATACTACTGTAAAATATCCAAAAGCTACAAGTAGACAAGTCCTATATTAGTATATTCTCATCATTAGCATTTCAAAATCAATTGCTGCTGCGGGCATAAGTATATTTACAATCTAGATAATCGAATTGAATGAAAAAAGGAGGCAAAGAGATTAGGAAAGGTATTAATTAAAGAAAAAGTTTTTTTGTAACATTTAACTCAAAACACTACTGCCAATTGCAAATGTAACAAGAAAGCAAGGGAAAAATAGATTATCAGTATCAAACCAAAAAGCATTTTCAAAATGTAATTAAGTATAGCCACAGAAATAGAAAGAATCATACTTTATCCAACTTCTCAAAAGAATCCGCGCGTCGTGGAAGCCATCCCTTGATTGCTTCACCAGCAACAGCTGCCAGCCATGACGGCCATCCAGCCGCAACATGTTCCCCTTCCATAGCCTTGGGAACACTACCAATCCCCGGATGTTGAGGAACAACATGCTCCATTTTCTCCCTTTTCCTTTCAAAATTATCACCATGAACTCTAACAGAACCATTCCCTTGCTTATCAATCAACGCCGTTCTTGCATCATTGTTATTATCACTTCTTTCCTTCACCCTATATGCTTCCTCCCTCCTCGACGAAGCTCCTCTAGACACACGCGAATCGAGCACAGACTTGTTCGATAATCGCTCTCTCGGACTCTCCTTACTATCCTCAATTGCAGAAGGCTTGCAACACATGCAACCCATTATGCACACAACAAATCACTCCTTCCCACAAAACCAATCTCCAAATTATCAATGTTCACCCTTCAATAACATTTCCATTTTCCTATCCTATTATCCTCTTCTACAGTGCTCATAAGTCATAACTATAAATAACCACCAAACTCAAACTCAGCAACACCTCTTCTTAAATCTCACACAAATAACTACAATAGCAACCAAATATTTACCACCCCATCTCAAATTTGGTCACAAATCATCAAACAAAAGAAAAAACCCAATTAGATGCAAAACCTAACCAACAATAAAACCCTCAAATTGAACAAATCAAACCACATAAATCTTAAAAATCATTACTTTACTCTACCCACTTGAAGCAACAAACACAAAAACTTAAAATGAGAGTTATTTAAACAGTATAACAAATTCAGATATGAAAAACTAATCAAGAAAGTACCAAATACTTGAAATTTACAACAAGCCAGATCCTCCTCGGAACCAATTAAAAATGGCAATTTTGAAGACTCTACGAGTTGAATAAAGAACTAAAGAAGATTTTGGCTAGACCCAGATGGAAAAAATGAAAAAGGGTATTGTTAAAAGTTGGAAAAAGATGAAGGTTTTGAAGAAGGAAAGCATGGATCTAGGGCAAACAGTGTTGAGAGAAACGTGGGAGTGTGTTTTGGAAGATGAACAAATGAAACTAACGTAGTAATAAAAAAAAAACAATAGATTAATGTATATTTTTTTTTTTGGTAAGGAGATTAATGTGTATTTTAATTATTTAGAGATTATTATGTAATGTAAAAAATAAAAAAATAAAATAAAATGAATATTTAATGTTGTCGCGGCGCATATTTATGTTGCTGAGAGAGTGTGTCCCCTGCAGTGCAGCTTTCTGTGAACACAGCACATCAACACGTTCTTCTTCTTCCTATTACCACATCTTCACGCGCCAAAATTCTACTAACGGTCTTGCTAAACGGTGTACTCGGAGCACTCTTTATGTATTTCATTTAAATATAATAATTTATCTAAAAATAAAACATTTCATTTTTCAATGCGTTGATTTTACACATTTTCATATTTTAATAAAAACTTATTTAAGATACTTAAAGAGTATCTCAGAACCACTATTTAGCATTTTTCTTCTACAAATACTCTTTTCGGTCATTATTTTTAGGTAAACAATTGTTTTTTTAGATTAATTGAACGAATAGTATATTTTATTTATAATATAAATTAAATATATCAAATACTTTTTTCAGTCATTATTTTTAGGAAAATTTTTTTTTTTTTAGATTAATTGAACGAATAGTATATTTTATTTATAATATAAATTAAATATATCAGTTATTTAATAAATATGTTTTTTTGTTAAGTAGTTTAGTGACTAGAAAATTCATCTTAAAGGTGAATAGTTTGATGTCATTGTCAACTGAGCTAAATTCACATGACAATAAACAAGATTTAATAACCTTCATTTCACTTTCTTACATAAATATCTTCATATGCAAAAATCAGTAATTGAACTTCTGATAATTCACTTAAATGACATATATAAACAAAAATTTATTTTTTAGACACTTTAAATAACTAAAATATTTGATCTAAAATATTGACCAAATAACCATAACGTGGAAATTTTTATTATATATATGAAACTAAAGTGAATAATTATAATTATGTGTCTTGTTTGGTGTCACGTGCTTGAAAGGGTGCGTGCAAATTGATTTTTTTTTTTCGTAAGAAAGTGAAATGAAGGTTGTTTAGGTCATTGAAAGTCGTTGCTTTTTCCACTGCTCTAACCTCAGAACACTTTTCATAAAATTTGTTAGGCTTAAATGCAGTTTTGCCCCCCCTGTTTTGATTAAATCGGAATTTTACCCCCCCTGTTTTTAAACGCGGACTTTTACCCCCCCTGTTTTATAATTTGTTTGATTTTGCCCCCCCTAAAATTCTGCTTTCGAGTCACAACTTTAAAGCTTCGCACACAACTCAATTTTGATCAATAATTTACCAAAATGATACCGAAATGACCGTAATCGAGTTATATTTCCACATAATCAAACCCCACTGAATTTGGAGTTACAAAGAGAGATTAATTACCGTTTTAGTGAAGGTATGTCCCCCAAAATTCTGCAAAAAATCTGCTTTCGAGTCACAACTTCAAAGCTTCGCATACAACTCAATTTGGATCCATAATTCACCAAACGGCTACCGAAATGACCGTAATCGAGTTATCTTTCCACATAATGAAACCCCACTGAATTTGGAGTTACAAAGAGAGATTAATTACCGTTTTAGTGAAGGTATGTCCCCAAAATTCTGCAAAAAATCTGCTTTCGAGTCACAACTTCAAAGCTTCGCATACAACTCAATTTGGATCCATAATTCACCAAATGGCTACCGAAATGGCCGTAATCGAGTTAGCTTTCCACATAATCAAACCCCACTAAATTTGGAGTTACAGAGAGAGATTAATTACCGTTTTAGTGAAGGTCTGTCCAATTACTAATTCTGCAGAAATCTACTTGTGATCTTCAAATTCAACATCGTCTACCGAACACATCGTAACTCCAAATTCGACGAAATTGAAATGCCAACAAGGGTAATTTCGTTAGATTTCCATACATGGGGGGGTAAAACTGCATTTAAGCCAATTTGTTATTTGTTGGGTTGACGCAGTTACTATAAAACCACTCACACAGTAAAACTACTACACTAAGTACAATTGTGGGTCCCACTCATCCCTTATAACACGTTTGACCCTTGGATTTTCCATCATCACACGGTCAAGATTCTCTTTGTGATCAATTTTATTTGTTTTCTATTGATATTATGATATAAGTTTTTAATTAAAAAATATATATATATTCTTTTTTTAAGTAGTTTAATGACTAGAAAATTCACCTTAAAGGTGAATAAGTGGAATGTCCCGAGTTCAAACCCGGACTCTTGCACATATAGTGTGATGTCCCTACCAATTGAGTTAAGCTCACGGGGACTCTATCTTTTTATACTTAGACGAAATGGTAAGATATTAAAAACTAACACATACAAAATGAAGAGACTGAAATTTAAACCTTAATTATAATGTCTGGGCTAACAATTTCGACATTTGAACTAAAATTTGTGGATAAAAATATATATTCTTTGATCGTTTCTGCTTAACAATTCCATTGAGATGTCATTTTCTCTTTTGGGGCATCACACCCAACTTATATAGTAACTTGTTTGTTTCCTATTTTCACCATTTATTTTGGTTTCTGTGATGGAAGTTATTAAAAAAAATTATTATTGCTCAATAAAAGTTAAGGAAAAGAAACATGGCACATGTGTTCTGAAAAACTAACACTGCTATGGAAATTTAATTTTTATTTGACAGTTTTTAAATGCATTGTATTATTCATTAAAAAAATGCATTATTATTTGTCCACCATTCCTTTCCTAGTTTACAATTTTACTCCATCCGTTTACAATATTTCTTTTTTGGTCAATTTATTTTACTCTTTCTGTTTTAAAATAATATTACTTTAACAATTATTTAAAAAATAAATATAATTTTTCATTTTTAATACATTGTTTATTTTTTTCCAATCGTAGTCTTCTATGTACATTCACTCTCAACAATTTCTTCTACGACATTTACAATTAATGATTTTTAATGCAAGTTTATGATTAGATGGAATGGATTAAACATAGGATTGGAGTTTTATTTTTCACCCATATCCTACAGATCGGAGCGGGTACGAGGATTAGGGTTGGGAACAGGCCAGGTCAGGTCTTGACAGGCCTGAGCCTGGCCTACGATTTTTTTTCAGGCCTGAGCCTGGTCTGTGGCCTTTCAAATGTTATTTTTTTTGGCCTGGCCTGAGCCTTTTAAAAGTCTGGCCGGGCCTTGTAGCCTGTTTAAAAGCTTGTGTTACATTAAAGCTTCTCTATATAGTTTTTTTAAATAGGCTAAACAGGCCTTAAAAAGTTCACATTTAAATTTTTATAATTTCTACAACATTAAGAAAAAGCTAATAATATGATTAACACAATAATTAAAAACTAATAAAATAACAAATACGATTACGAAAAGTCGCAATAATTAAAAGCTAATAATATTTATATAAATAATATTTTTTTATAAGATATAAATAATAATATTATATAAATAATTATTATTATAAACAGGCCGACCTATCAGGCTTCGTAGGCCTTTTTAGAAGCCTAAGTCTGGCCTATTTATGTAAACAGGCCGTTTTCAAAGCCTAAGCCTGACATTTTTAATAACCAGGCCAGGCCAGGCTTATACAGGCCAGGGCGAAGACCCCTGTAGGCCGCCTGGCCTATTCCCAACTCTAACGAGGATATTCAAATCTCATCGGATTTGAGGATGGTGAAAACAAAAATCATCCATGCCGCATTCTCATGCATAAGTAAACTATCTTTTTTTTAAGACTTGATATCGGATCCAATGAAGATTAATCTGAGGGACACCAGTGATCAGTCCCACCGTTCACTAGTCAGGGGGGTCATTCAAAGCTAGAGTTTTTGCTCTATATGGACTGACCTAGCACGGGAAGTGACATCAAAAGGATTTAAACCTAAGACCTTGAGATGAGGATACTCCAAGGTATAAGTCTTCGTCACAAGAGCAACACATGTGTTCGCTATAAACTATCTTATCAGCTAAACAAAATTGTAGTGTTTTTTTTCTTGAAGAGAAAAACATATACTTAACGTGGTCTAACCGATTCACAAATATACCTTTTTGGTTTTCTGTATAATCGGTCTTCTCGCACACTCTCTAATAATTAATTCCTTTACATATAGTAGTTGAGTGGGTCTTAAGAAATTTCAACACACTTCCATTTTTTTTCTTTTGGATGAGAATTACAAGTTGCCAAAAAAAATTATGAGAATTACGAAAATGAATTAGGTGTAGTTGATTTTTTGGTGCAGTCGTTTTATAGCTAGTCGTCAAGTCGACTATCGAATAGTTTAAACAAATGCAATAAATAAATACATTTTAAAATCATGACCGTTTTATATTGACCGGACGACAATAAATAACGCAACTGCACGACTGCATCGAAAAACCGACTACATGAAATCCGGGTCCATAACACATTGCCAAATTGAACTAAGATTAATCAAATACACTCAGAATCAGGGACGGATCCAGGAATCAATAAAACGGGGGGCCGGAATAATTAAATAATAAATATTAAATAAATCATAATTATAATAATACTTAAATATATTCAATAAAAAATACATTACATTGTTTATCTAAATTGTACACGATATTGCTCTATATCATAAAATTCATCAACAACTGAATCTGTATTAATTAGTTTGAAATTCATTTTCTATCTTGTTTCTCAACCTAATTTTCACAATCTTCATAGCAGAAAATAATCTCTCACTTATAGCAAACAATTAGAACTAACTTAATCAAATTTCGACTTTAATAGTGTCTAATACATATTATCAAAATATTTTAAAGTAGTAAATTGTTACAATCCTGAATAAGTTATATTCGACTATCTCATCAACAAGAAATATTCGTGATACTACTAAACACGATGAATTAAATGTTAGGAATTGTTTGGTATTTCTCAAAATATGCTAGTATTTGACAATTTGCTATAGATCTTGTAAAACGGAATAAACTTGAATTTTTCATTGAATCGATTTTTATTTTTCTGGCCTATTCATTGAAATATACAACTAACTAACTAACCAGACAACAAAATCAGTGAAAAGTGACTACACAACATGAAATCCAATGGTGAGAACCCAATAAAGACACATGAATGAATGTGATCCAAATAAATCCTTCTAAGAAATAATAATCAAATAACACAAGAAAGGATATGGACATTGTGAATGTGAACTTCCTGTGCCATGACCCACCTTATAATAGCTGTCTATGGACATTTAATAATGAATAGTTTTCTAAATAATCATTCATAGGTGAAATTTATGTCTTTGCATTATGCCATTGAGACGAATGTAGATTCACCGCAGCGAAAACACGCAATTTCACACTGTATTTAATTTTAATCACTAATTTATGATTAGACGGCTAAATTTAAATTTCAGCTTTATACTGTGAAAATGATCTCAACCATCGATCACAAATCGGACGGTTCAGATTTATTACAGCATCATGGTGTAAGTGCAGTTAATCTCTTTTCCATTGAGACATATAACGAGTAAGGTGGGGTCTTATTTGAAGTCATAGACTTTTAAGCATGGTTTATGGGTCCACTATGCTAGCTTTGTATATTTTTGTGTCTTCATGGGGTCTAACATTTGATTGTGTCTTTTATATTTTACTAAAATCATAAACCTCATGGTTTTGTACATAACGTAATGGACAATGCCTACTTTGTTTTAATTATAATTATTATAGATACAAAAAGTCAAATACTCATAACCAAAAGGGTATTATGGGGCATGCCTGCTTTGCTTGAGTTAAACCAATTTTTTATATGATTTTTTGTGTTTTTGGTATTACGGAATTTGGTGGGATATAATTTTAGAGAGAAAACTGTCCCCAAGTATAGGGTTATATGAAGAAAACTAAAATTCTTGTTTTATTCATCATACTTATGGCTCTATATATAAAGCTACATAAAAAAAACACTAATCCTATAATAAATTCTAAACAAATCTTAAATATTCTAAACTAAAATATAAATCATAAACCCTAATATTATATTATTTCAAATATAAATCTAAACTATATTTAAATATAAAATCTTCCAAAAAAAATATTTAGGCATTATTCTCAACCTTTCTCAATTTCTTATTATATTATTATTTCTTATTATATTATTATATGTACTATATCAGTTTGTCTCTATCATTTGTTACCATTTTATTTAGGGATGGCCCTTGTTCTACTTCTATTTGGGATGCCTTTCCATTTTATTCCACATCTTTATGTTCAACTACTCAATTTACCCATTGGTGGTTTACCATAAATGCCACTTTTTTCAGTGGAGTTTTGTTTAGGGTAACTTTTTGGTTTATTTAAAGGGTTTAATGGATTTTTATCTAAAAAATAATAGTTTAATATGAATCAATTAATGTTTGTCAAAAAAAAAATATGAATCAATTAATCTTTCACATAATATCATAAGAGTGAAGTGTAGTAGGTGATTTAGCGAAATATATGATTGATATTGAATGACAATGTAAAATAATTTTACATTGTCAATACATGTTCCATTTTCTCTTATGTAAAAAGTCTATGAATTGGTTTTTAATAATTATTACATGAAGATCAATTGGCATGAATCCATATCTCTGTTTACACTTTTTTCCGAGGTTTTTGAATCATCGCATTTGCATAAGTCGTTATGTCATGTATTATGAGTTTATCTTTTAGGAAATACTATTAAAGTCAATGTATGTGACAACTCCCTCAAAAATCATGGTATATTTAACTTTGGAAGTATCATGCGCAACAATATGAGTGACTGTCTATTCGGATTTTTTAGATTTTTTGGGATTGCTACTAGTTTACAAACCGAACTTTATGCCATTTACAACAATCTTTGCTTAAGAATGGTTCAAGGGTTCAACAATATAGTTCTTGAATCAAATTCTACAATTGTTATTGGTTTGGTGGCACATGGTGCCTCTCCACTCCATCCATATGCTCCTTAACAAGAAAGTTAGACAATCCCAAAACTTGGATTGGACTATTATTTTCCATGATACTCTTAGATAAGGCAATGCATGTGAAGATTGACTTGTCATGGTATGTAGCTCCAAGTAAAAGTTCAAGTTCTCAAGTTCAAGATTATCAAACCTCACTTTTTTTAAAGCAACAACCTTTCTTTGTTGAAGATCACGAGCTCTATAAATATTAGGCTTAGTATATTTAGAGAATCTATATATATAATTCCTAAATAGTTCTCCTACTACTTCTATAAACCCTAATCCACTCAAACCAATGAAATCACTCTACAATGCCACATCAACCACTTACATCCAATCAAATCACTCCACAATACCACATATTACTTACATAATTATCAATAAAAATTATCATCCCTATATACTTTTCATATGTCTACATTTATATTTTATTTTTATAACATTTACATTCCAATGACTTTTCAATATAACTCACTCAAGCCTTTAATCAGCATTCAAGATGCATCATTTAATCATGATCATTCTACTTTTCATATACCACTTATACGTTATTCTTTTTCATGTACACATTGGATATGAATGCTTCACACTATAAATATGTGAAGAGCAATTTTGTTCTTCTTTGTGTGTTTACAATCACTTCTTGATTCTTAAAATATATTTGTATGTTGTTTAAAATTGCTCTTACAAAGCAAATGTTGAAAGTTTTTGGTTGGTACCTAAACTAATTCGGAGAAAAGAACATATCTCAAGTTTATGATATTATATTCGATATAAATTATGTAAATTTTTATTTTGTTATTATTTTGTGCATAACTTTTTGTCAAATCTTTATATACTCCATGCTAATAACCTTTTGTTTGATCTTTGTTTGTATAGGGTACAGTGTTGGTTGATTGACGGACTATTTGTTGGTGATTTTAGTATGAAAATTCATTGTCTATTTTTTTATATACTCCATGCTAATAACCTTTTTTGGTTGACTTTAAGCGATATTAGTTCTGGTATATTACTTGTATTTTCATAATTTCTTTAATTAAAATTTGCAATATTTAAATTTCTAAATTAAAACTAAACCTCTCAAATTTAGATTAAGTTCAAAATTAAATTTTCAATCAAGAATATTGAATGTTTCCCCTTGAAAAAAATAAATTAAGTTTCCGATGGAGCATTCAATATTTAAGTTTCCGTTAAAAAAAATGATATTTCACATTTTATAGTTCAGTTAAAGAAATTGATTTTACCTGGGTTTTATTGTTATTAATATTATTTTGCATATCTTATGTATCAACTTGACATTTTGGATGTAATGCAATACTTTTTTATATGAAATGCAATATTAAAAAAAGTGGTAAATAAATACAAAGTCGTTTTAATTAGATTAATTATATTTATAGTACACTACTAGAAATCTCTTGTAAATTTAACTATCATTGAAGTACTTGACTGAAAAATAATTAGGTGATGCTTCTTTGTTGCTTAAAGCAGCATTTCTAAGCACATTCCTCTTCTTTCCACTTTGTGGTCAACTTGTTCTAATATCCTTTCCTTAAAACACAATTCACTTGCCACTATATTACAATAATAAATTCATGTTGGGTAAGTTTTTGCCTTTGGCGAGGGACCTGCTACCTCCCTCCCCTACAATTTGACTATCCACACCCCTCAAAATATCCAAAATTAAATCCTCTAAAAAAACTAAGAGGACAGATTCTTGATAGAATAAGAGACTAAAAAACAAAGTGGAGTGAGTCAATTTCAAGAGTTAAAGATATCTTTAAGTACTAATGTGAGGAGAAATTGAGATTAAATTTTACATGTATTTCATTTCATGTAAGTCACTTACTATACACATTCTTGGAGTTAGAGAATTTTTGATGGTCTAATATTTGATTAGACGGTTTAAAAAATAAGCAAATTTTATTTTTATTTTTTTAAACTAAAATCACCAAACAAGAGATATGGACTATCCGATCTTCATAAGATAATCACATATTTCTCTAACCGTGTGATGTGAATGCATGCGGTCAATGACTACAAGATGAAGGAATCTGATTCATATTTGTTAAATTAATAGTTGAAATAAATAAGTTCGGACATCCATGATTCAAACCCCACCCTTGTCATTCCAAAAATGAAATATAATAGCCAACAACAACTCGTATAGTTTGTAAACAAACAACTCATATCCAATAAAGACACGAGTTAAATTTCCACCATCGGCATGAAAATTTTGTTAATGGATAATCTGTAAGTACCTCTATCATCATACTACTCTTTAAGCTTTAAAATATCTCCTTACTCGAGTCCTAACTCGCCTAAAATATATTTGATTAAAAATACTCCAAATGCATTAGTTTTACAATGAACCTAAAAAATAAAACTTCTCTTATAACAATGACTAGAGGAAGTAGTATTATAAGGATGTTGTTAACAAAACTACTACATCACCTTCCTAAATACACCATCTCCCTAAATTCAAAACCACACCCGTATAAAGCCACTAAATTTAGTCTGATAGTGCTAGATTTTGATAATATGCATAAGCTTTTAGATTCAATCGTCATTGTTTTCATCGTAAACAAAAAAAGACATCCGAATTTATTTTTGAAATTACATTGATTTGGGCCAAATCCCAAGGCCCAATAAAAATACTCCAATGCATATTGTGTTTGTCTTCCCTCCATTCACGCTACACCTCAATCCATCTTCTTCTTCTTCTTCCTCCCAAATCTCCCAATTCTCCGATTCCAAACCCAACCTCCACTCCCAGATTCCGTTCTCGATTTCCCCATCACCGCCACTCTCAGTGGGACCCACTCTCACACACATCACCCCGGTACTACTACTACCTACCACCACCACCCTCTTCTCCTTTTCCGATCAAGTTTCCATTTTTACCCTTCCAACCAACTCACCAACGGAAATGAATCGTGGGTTTCAGTTCTCAACGCTTTTCATCAAATGTAGCTCTCAGTATCTCGAATTGTTGTAAAATGTGATGCGATGGAGAATCAGAAAATTTCTAGATTTGGATTTTGAATTGTTAGAGAATTTTGAATTTTGAAAGAATTTTTGGATTTGTAGATTTTGGTTTTGTTGTTGTTGATGTTGAAAAGGAGATGAAATTGAAAGGAGAGAGATGACTGGAGTGTCATTGGGTCTACGAACAGGTAGCTATGGTTCTCTGCAGTTGATTCAAAACGGAAACTATTCGCAGGTACCGGTGCTTGTTCGTAGACCTTCAAAGACGCTCCTTTATAACCCCAAAGATAAAGAAAGGGGTTGTCCTTATATTTGTCGCCATCTTGGACGAGGCAAGGTTGCTATGCTTCTCATGCTTCTTTGTGGCCTTTTCATTTTTGTCTTTGGTTGTTTTACACTTTACAAAGGTTAGTTTAGTTAGTTACTTACTTACTTTTCCATTGTGTTTCATTCATGCATATTTTAACTTGTTTGTAGAGTTTAATGTATATGCACACTATGACTCTATGAGTCCGTTTGATCCGCTAAGAAATAAGAGACTGGATAGGACAACTTCAGTTGTACTGGGATTGATTTTAAAACTGTTCCTGAGAATGGACAAATCGAGGGCAAGAGATTGGACAAAAACTGAAATTCTTGTCGGTCACTAAACCACATGACAATTTTTTGTCCGAAGTACAAGTTGTCTAATATACGAAAATAACATTTTGTCCACCAAACCAAACATCATACACGACAACAAATTGTTCAATCCCTTGTTTCTGTTGTTTTGTCCGGTGTTGTTCGATCTGGTACATGTCTTTTGTAGATCAAACGGATCCCGTCATTCAATCATATCCTATGTTCTTAAATAGAGGCTTTCGCGTAGCAGAATTTGTTCAATCACTATTTTTCTGCGATTTGTTATTTAGTAGAAAATGTTGTAAGATAGTGGCTATAGCATCACTATAGCAATGTTGCATAGCGGAAATTTGGACCAACCGAGATTGGAAACATTGGTCATATCTCACCACATAGATGTTTTATGTTCGTCGAGATATTTTAGAAATTAATATAACAAAATGGCACTATGATTGGCTTTATATGTTGTGCATATATATTAAACTCTTATATAGTTATTTACATTCAATTACTTTTGTAGTATTGGTTATGACTCATGCATACTTTGAAATGTCTTTTTTTTGTGTGTATAACTTTGTAAACTTTTGTTGACCAAATTTGGATCTTTCATGCTGTGCTTTTGGTGTTGTGTTAAACTATAGGTGGAAACATTGAAAACCCACGAGCTTATGCCATTAGTACCTATGAAGCTATAGACATTGGTGGAACAATAAAAGCTAAGTTAAAGGATAATATTATATCGAGACCGACGCCGTTGCCAAATAGGCATAAGAGTTCATTCAGGGATCCTCCTGTTTTCCATTTAGAATCTTCATATAATTTAAAAGGAAAAAAAGGATCTTCCTCTACCGCGGGGCATCTTTGTGACAACTTTGCATTTCCTCCTCCTCCACCGGCCAATAGAAGACGTACTGGACCACGACGTAAGTTTGGCTTTGTGATATTTTTCAGTTGGGCCTTTTTTTTTCTTTCAATTTTTAACTTACAAAATTGTATCTATTTTGAATGTGTGCAATAGCATCTGTATTCTGTATACATATCGAACACAGTGCATATTGAGCTGTTGTCATTTTAGAATTCTGTTTATCAGGTTTTTACTCTTTCCCTTTCAGCATGTCCTGTGTGCTATGTTCCTGTGGAGCAAGCTATAGCTAGTATGCCAATTTCCCCATCAGAGTCTCCCGTACTTCGCACTCTCACATATGCGCATAATGAAAATATGTTTCCAAGGGAACCAGAGGGCGGCTCTGATTTTGGTGGATACCCTTCTCTGGAAGAAAGGGATGCTTCTTTTGATATAAAAGAGACTATGAAAGTGCATTGTGGGTTAGTTATGTTTTGTTAATTGTTTTAATTTTCTCATTAATTGGAGCGTAATGAATTTGATGCAGTAAATCATTCTTGCAGTCATTGTATCTCGGTTGTTAGATAAAGATCAGATGATTCATATTTTGCATTTGTGTTTTAAATCCAATTTGGTGAAGTAGAGACATGACACGTCTGATCTTCAATCCATCTGTCGAGATGTAGTGACTGCAGGAGTTTTTTTAAGGGACAGAATCCAGATCCAGTTTATACTTACTGATGTATTTTTTATGCCTTTTATCTCTTATTTTGGCTGACATATACTACTGTCAGATTTGTCAAAGGAAGCAGACCTGGTCGTCGGACTGGATTTGATTTTGACGAGGAAGATCTCTTAGAGTTGGACCAGTACCATGACATCATTGTTGCATCTGCCATATTTGGTATGATTTATGATTGATTACGTTCTTCATATGCTTTTTTTCCTTTGTTTTCTGTATATCATAGCTCCATCCCATCTATGCCAGGAAACTATGATGTATTACAGCAGCCCAGGAACATCAGTAGACAAGCAAAGAAAAATATTCCTTTCTTCATGTTCATTGATAAAGAGACAGAAATATATATGAGAAATGCCAGTATTTTGGATAGCAGCAGAAGAATTGGATTGTGGAGAATCATTGTTGTCCGGAATATTCCATATGCTGATTCTAGGCGTAATGGAAAGGTTGGTTGCTTACTTTTTCCTTACTCATTATTACAACAGAAATAATCTATTGAAGTTTGATAGTATTTTTGGTCATATGCTCCCTATTTCTAATATCAGGCCACCTACAATATAATGAGTGTGTTACTTATTAAGTTATTATGTGCGGCCTCTTATGAAGTATGTTGCTTCTAAACATATTGCAGATTCCTAAACTTCTTTTGCACAGAATCTTCCCCAATATCCGATATTCAATTTGGATTGATGGGAAGCTTGAGCTCGTTGCAGATCCATATCTAATTCTTGAAAGGTAAAATGCTCTATCTCTTTTTTATTATATTTTTGTTAATATTTCTATTCGTGTTGTCTGTAGAGTGGGATAAGTTTCGATTAACTGTCACTTATACATATACTTCAGAGTCGAAAATAGTATTGTTTGACAAATTTTAGATATCAAAATAGCAGCCATATGATTTAGAAAATTTATTTTATATTAATTGCTAAATGATTTTCCGCATGGATTTACATGATTTTTAAACTTTATTTACCATTTCCAACTTCCTGCCGCCCGAAGTTTCAAGTTGGTCCCTCCCCTTTGGTATTTTCTATAAAAGTTTATGATTTCATTAAATCTTATAACTGCTATTTATAAACTGAATATTCTAATTGCATAATACAGACCTGTGAAACACGGACACCCCTCAGATTAGCCGTGTCTCGTGTCGGACATGTGTCGGTGTCGCCGACACGAATGATTACACTTAATTATGTCATTTTCTCAAATTATTATCATTGTCGACGTGTCAGTGTCCGTTCTTCACAGATACAGACTTAGATTTCTATTTGTAGTATGATGATCAAATTATATAGCCCTTCCGTTTTAGTGTAATACAAGTAACTGTTGCTTATTTAACCAAGTTACCCAGAAGACTTTCAGTATGTAAATAATGATGTGTGTATTGTGAACAATTGCTTACTCTAAAGCAGACTTGATTTGTGCATTTGGGCCTTCAGGAGTAGACCTTAGAGGCCTCTCCATAATATGTTGTTCGCTATCATATATTCATATTCATATGTCAACAGTAATTTTATTTCTGATAGTATATCAGTAATATAATCATTGTCACCGCCTTTTATATCATCCAGGTTCTTGTGGCGCCCAAATGCTACTTTTGCCATTTCGAGACATTACAGACGCTTCGATGTCTTTGTTGAGGCCGAGGCTAATAAAGTAGCTGGAAAATATGAAAATGCTTCCATTGATCGCCAAGTTCAATTTTATCAATACCACGACGGTTTAACTCATTATTCCAGGGCTAAGCTTCCTATAACTAGTGGTAAGAACAATTTCGATATTTACATGCCGGTGTGTGCCAAATAGGTTATTATTATTATTATGCGCTGAGTGCCTTGTGCCTCTGCAGATGTTCCTGAAGGTTGTGTTATCATTAGAGAACACATTCCAATTACAAATTTGTTTACCTGCTTATGGTTCAATGAAGTTGATCGCTTTACTTCGAGGGATCAGTTAAGCTTTTCCACAGTAAGAGACAAAATAATGGCAAAAGTGGATTGGAGTATCAATATGTTTCTGGATTGTGAAAGGCGTAACTTTGTGATACAGGTTAGTTTTTTCTCGTCATACTCGCTGAACATTACACACTCACACACATATAAACTTCTCTTACAATATCTATTTCCTAATTTGTTCTTGAATTAAAGAATTGTTATGTTGTTGGTTTGTGATAAACAAAATCAGGCTTACCATAGAGACGTATTGGAAAACATGCCTCCTCCTTCTCCTCCAGTTATTGTAATTCGGCGTCCTAATCCACCTGTTTCCTACAAGCCTCCGACGAAGAAGAATCCTAGGCACGGAAGAGATAGGAGATCAGGCTCTAGGCGTCATCGTAAAGTAGTAGACAATGTTGTTATGAACCAAATTTTAATTTAGTCTTAATATTTTCTCCTTGAGATTTTGGTTTCTTCTGTAACACAAGGTTCTAAATTGTAAATGCATTCTTTGTTGCAAATTAATTATACATGAAAGAGCTCTGAACAACTGATACCATTTCGAAATTGTTGCTTCCTTTTTATGTTTTAATTGTAAATATCTGTCTTTGACAAGATCCTTCCTTACCTTTTTCAAAAGGGTAAGAAAAAAAAAGGGAGAAAGAAATGGGTTATCAGTTGTGCATTTTACACAAAATACAATTTGTATTCATAAGTTATATTGTTAGTTATTTTTTTTTTTGACAGAAGTTAGTTATTTTTTTAATCTTCATATATACTTGCAAAATTTGTTCATGATAATAATGAGAAAACATTCAAGCATCACCATGCCCCAAATTTATCCAAAATATAGTTGGATATTGAATCAATCACCGACGAGGGTTGGTCTAGTAAAGGGGTTAGACTCCTACAACATGGCGAATTAAAGTTCAAATTTTTACTGCGAAAAGAGACCTACATTACCTATATAAAAATTCTAACTTTAAAATTTAAACCGTGTAATCTCAATAGAAAGACTATGAACTTATTAACTACATGCAATAATGGATGTTGACGGCACCTAATTCAGATCTCACAATAGTTTGCACATTATAATGCTATCAACTAAATTTGAAAAAACAGAGCAGTTTCTCCCTCAAATATAATACTATTATTTTTCATCCTCCAAATAGTAACAAGCCAAATGAGATGACTAACTTTAATTTCTTAAAATTTAACTAAATTTTCAAATAAATTGAAATGCTTCCAACTTGTCTCTTATGTGCTAATTTCGACCTCCAACCATTTAAAAATGGTCTTCAACACATTTTAAACAAAGAACGATTGAAGATTGGAACGACCCTGTTCAGACTAGTTTCTCTGTAATTTTTATTTTCGGGGCTTAGCTCCTCCATTCTTTCAAAAAAATATATTTAATAAATAGAAATTTAATTATAAACATGCTATTATTATTTTTTTTGACAAAAATAAATATGATACTATACTTATAAAAGTAACAAGAAAAAATTAAATAAATAATAGATACGTTCCATGCATTGCATTCTTAAGTTTTTCTTTTTAAAATTTTAATTGACCGAGGTTTGATTTTGTTTCTTAAGCAATGATATCATTTTAAGAAAAAAAATGAAAAAAAAATCACTTAAAATAGAAAAAAAATCTCATGTGATCACAATATTGAACCATCAGACGCATAAACAAAACAGGAAAAAAATTGAAGAAATAATTAAATGATATGCATTATTTTGTGTGCACGTCAAAATATATTTATTTCGAGTTTTGACTACTCGAAATAAATATAACTTTCTGCTTCTTAAAAAAAAAAACTTTCCTTGTCACCTTTTCTCTTTGGTTTGCTATAAATAATCACTTCTCACCTTTTAAGTTAAGTTCTCAAAGGCAAACAAAAGAAAGAGAGAGAGGTGGTGCATGCCATATCAATGGAGTCTGCAAAGAGTTTACTTCCACTATCTAATGATGTGAAACAGAGCCATGAGACAGAACATAAAGTTCCAACCATGACAAGAAAAGGAGTTTATGCTGCTTTATCTTATATGGCCTCTTCAGGTTTTTTTTACCTCTTTCAAACATCATTTTCTTATTTATTTACAATCCATATTTTTACCATAGGAAATGTTTTCTGAACACAAACCTGACAAAAATATGGTCTGCCTATCTTTTTATCATTTTTTAATATTTTTTCACATATTTCGGGCTGTGTGTACATACCGATGAGGTGTACGGTGTTTATATCGTGTTTGAAATTTTTTTGCTCCGATAGTAGTATATCTTGTAAAATTTTCTTTATTTTTCTTAATTTTTTGTATTAATACTGTCATGTGGTTCCCTAACTCTAATAAAGCTTCAGGTGAAAATGAATAAGAATTTCATAAAGAGATTAGTTTTGATATAATGTGAGTGTAAAAAGTTATACAGCGTTTGTCTAATTTCAGAAGTATTTATGATTATAGTCAAACGCTTGAATAATATGACGATAATGATTGATCGACAATGTAAAAAGAATTATATAGTGGATCTATATGTTTTAAATTCTTTGATAAATGTCTTTTTCAATATTATTATATAAAAAAAAAACTTATTATGTATATATTTTATATCATTGTCTCTTAAACATTTTATCATATGCTTGATATTGGTGTGTGCTTAACAATATTTGATAAATGAGATTAGTTGTTTATAAATAGATTCAAAATACAAATTCATAATTTGAGTTATTATTCTATCATTGTTCAACAATTCTAATTTATTTCGTTAAAAGGGAAAAAAATAATTCTATTTTATTAGTAAATGAAAGTACAGTACTATTTTTTACTATTCTATCATTGTTTTCATGTTCAGCCAGAGAATGTCACATTCTTTTAGTGCCTAATTAAAGTCTACATAAAGATCAATGTGATCTAAGTCAAATAACTAAGGTGTGGCATGGGAGCTTATAAAAAAAAAATAAAAACAAAACAAAGGTGTGGCATGGGAATGGGACCATTTTGGTGTGAATTTGTTTAGGATTAGATGAACTTCATCGTGCACAAGTTAATAATCTTTAACTGAGTTGAACCTAAGTCAACTCTACAAAACCGGTTTGTAAGATAAAGATTGTCATCACTTATAAACACATATTTGGGTCATCTTGCAACTGATGTGAGACTTCTTAACACACATCCTCGCATCCAGCACTATTGAGCTTGGTGCGCGGATAAAAATGGTGGATGTGCGGCTCAACGGATCGTGGAGGAAGCTCTGCTGCCGTCTTAAAATTGAGAGTTTGGACTAACTAAACCCTATAAATTTAACTGGCTTATATGATGAGGATTACCCTCACTTATAAACACATATTTAAGTCATCTCGTGAGACTTTTTAACAGTTTATCTTCTTTCCACTTTTTAAGGTGATCCAACCCAACAATGTCTATTATTGTCAGGCGTGCATATAATATGGGTAACCAATTGGTGTTGTGCTCAATACATCAAGGATTGCCATGGCCCAATAGCTGCATGTGGCTTAGTTAGTGATATGTTTTTAAAATGTTTCAACCCAAAAATTATCTTAATCAATGATTAATACTAACATTTATTTATATTGTAAAGATATAGTAATATGAAAGATACAAAAGAGGAACATATTTAAGTGGTGAGATGTTATGATAAGGATATGAAGAAAAGACTAACATAATACTTGTGTAGTGTGTTTATCAGGGAGTGTACGGTTGATTGCACTCCACAAATTATTTTTTATTAAAAAGTTGTAAATGTGCCTTTTTGTCTAACATCTCTTTATACTTTTCTAGTGACTACTTTGGGCATAAAATTTGGAAAATTATATTATCTTTTAGGTTTTTTATTTTATTTTTATGTTTCATATATCCTTGATAAAACAATTTGGACTCTAGAGTCTAGATTGATTTTGTTGAGGGGTTTGGAGTGCGTTGAGACCAACAGGCAACAACAGATTAAAAAATAGGACCATCAAGACTCGAACACCACATCTATCAAAAAGCTTTAAGACAATGAAAATAAAGGTTATCTTAGTTATATATATTAGTCGATATGAGATTAATCACTTATATTTAAAGTTTAAAAATCTCTCCGAATATCCTATCATTATACATGTATTGTCTTTAACGACCAACAGAACGGGTCGCACGACTCTAAACACACTATGAGCAACCACTTATAAACAAGCAAAGATCAATGCTTTATCTCACCACATGTGTAATGTGCTATATATTTTAGTTTGGAAATGAATCTGAGTTCATATCTTGAGTCAGTGCTATAGTTTTGTTGTTTTCTTGTTTTTATGGCTGGAAAGTATATAGATTAGCATGCTTTTCTAAATTAAATTATTACATGATTGGATCTCAGGTTCAAGTTGCTTTTTGTTGTTGTCTTCTTGTGGGAATGTACTTTCTTTTCTTCCTTAGTGTTCTTTTCTCTAAAAATTAAAAGCTTATATTATAATATAGAAAAGTCTTAAAAAAATTCACTAATGAAAGTAACCCCACTCATCTAAAGTTCCTCTATTTAGTATCACATCACCACTTCAAAAGTTTTAGTTCCCTCATTAGTTAATGTAAAATCATTTTAAGGCAAGTACCTATGTAATATATAGAAGAGCACAAGTAATTACTTTCTAGTGATTAATGAGTTTCGGTCAAGGACGGATCATTTAGAAGAATTCGAGTTTGAATCTTAGGTGAAATAATTATTAGTCAAATTTTACTTGCAATACATCTCAAATGAGGGTTGACACATACTACATATGGTTAGACCTTTCACTTAGTTGTTACTTGTGTGAAAACATTGACAATATAGATGCAAACAAAACAAATATTTCTTTATATTTTACTAAAGTACAGAAAGTCCGGGATAAAAAACTTGACCCAACACCACACAAAACTGTAGGAATCAACCCTAAAAGGGCATTGCAGCAAAATAAAATCAACTTACACATAAGCATTAATAAAACATAACCAGACAAAAATCCGATATATAAGCCCAAATGCGAGACAGACAAATACACACCAAAAGCACAACCCAACAAACCCAACACGGGGCCCGAAATCAAGATACAAAAATATGGTGTGTAAAACGCCGTAAGCATCGAAACAAAACGAGCCTGAATAAATTCAATCCCATCTTGAGGTACGGTGAGTGAAACCAACCGTTAACACGGAAACAAATCAAGTAACCGACAACTTACTATAAACAACAAGTAACAAAGCCCTTTGCTTTGAATATAAGTAAACATTAAAATATATTTGATATAAATTTGAGTCAAATACGCTTTAATTTTTGCTTATATTTAAACCGAGAGTAGTAACATATTTTAAATTTTATATTGATAATTTTACATCTTCATGGTACCATTGCCTAATCTGGTGTTCTACATCTTTTATCAGTTAGGACACTAAAAAAGAATTGATGCAGTTATGTTTCTGCTACATATGTTAATTGTTTGAATAAACATGATTTGCCACTATAACATTTTATTGTAAAACTTGATTTTGGTACAGTTCTTTTGGTCATGTTCAATAAAGCAGCTCTCACTTCTTACAAGTTCCCATTTACAAATGTCATCACACTTTCTCAGGTAAATTCATTTTTTCAAGGTGGTTTGTGACTCCTAATTCCTTAGTTTATTCTCCTGCAATGTTAGCGAATTTCAATTTATCCTGCCTATAATTTTTTTTTCCCAATTACCTCCCGTAATGTGAAAATTCCGTCCTTTTACCCCCTCATGGAATATGCTGACTTAAGATTCGGTTCATGTTTGTTTCAGATGGTGTGTGCATTTGTTATTCTCTATGTGTTGAAATCACTCAAGATAATTTCTTTCACAACTGGTGAATCCCAAAACAGCTCTAAGTCTAACAATTCAATAATATTTGTGTCCTTCAATACATTAGTCTACACATTTCCTCTAGCATTAACATATTTGTTGTTTATGGTAAGTATTTCTAACCATTGATTTTTTATTTGTACACATTAAATTTTGGTCTTTTTTTTTTCTTCTTTGTTCTAGACTATATAAGAACATAAGTTTTCAGGTGGTGACCATGGAAGCTGTTCGCGGCATAAATATTCCGATGTACACCACTCTTAGAAGAACTACTGTGGCCTTTACAATGGTAATGGAGTATTTTCTATCTGGGAAGAAACATTCAAGTTTTGTTCTTGGAAGGTATAGTACTCTCATTGTTCTTCTTTCCAATTGTTGTACTTAGATCAATTCATGATAATGATAATTAAAGTGACTATGGATTTTATGCCATGTCAACAAAATTTTGCAATGTCACCACTTTTAGATTAAAAAATCTAACTGAAGGACCAAAATATTAAATTTTAAAAAGGGGGATCAATTTCATGATCGAGTGAAAATAAGAGATACTAAAACTGCAATTAGGCTTATATGTTAGTATCCGATGAGAGACTCACATCACTTGAGATATGGCCTAGTAGCCTTCACAAAGCTTTGACATTGCTCACTTTACAAATTAGTTTTGTGGATTTGAATTAGACGTTAAACTCAAATTCTAAAATGGTATCAGAATATATGCACGCCAAGAACATTGTCATTCTAAGACACTCTTGACGCTTAGGACTGAACAACTAAACTATGAATAATTTGCGTAGAATAACATATTTTTTTCCTTAAAAATGAGCTGTTTAGTTTTATGTAGTTATTAAATTTCTTAGTTCTAAGCGATAATTATGCTTTAATTACTTTGCCTGACGGATTAAGGATTTATTAGTGTTGGGATTATCATAGCTGGTGCTTTGATTGCTGGAGCTAGAGACTTATCATTTGATGCTTATGCCTATACAGTTGTTTTCATAGAAAACATGTGCAAAGCAGTGTATCTTGCTTCTATTTCTCGTGTTGGTAAGATCATCAATGTTTCATGTTATGTCTCATTCATTTGACTATGTTTTAAGTCTATCATGAATCTCATATACTAATTCAATTTTTCATAGGTAAAGCTAGTGGTCTTAATATATTTGGTCTTCTATGGGTCAATGGTAAGATTGAAAATGTAATTTACTTTATCTCCTATTTCATTGATTTAAAACGGGAGAAAATAGTATATGTCAATCCATAGCAACCGTCTATTCTCCCAAATCACTCCACTACATCCCATTTCAATTGTATGACATGGAAAAACGCTTAATTCATATTGAATGTTAGTGTAAAATTAATTTACACTGACGGAACATATTCATTAAACTCTTAAAACATTGTAATAATTGGACTCGTCGTAACTTAACCCTTTCTTTTTTTATTTTTAGTGTTGATCTGTGGACCAATTATGTTTCTTTACTCCTTGCTTAGAGGTGACCTACAATCAACACTCAACTTCCCATACTTGTTCCACACTGGATTTCAGGTGCTTGTTACCAAATGCTTAGAACATTGCAAATCTTGTTACCAAATATTAATTAATATACTTGGAAAATTCATGTATCTTGGTCAGGTTGTGATGGCTCTGTCCTGTGCTTTTACTTTCTTTATAAACTACATTGTAGTTTTAAATACAACTGTCAACTCAGCACTTACACAAGCAATCTGTGGTAATTTAAAGGTTAGTTATGTTTCTACATTATGTAATTCTTAACATCAACTGCCTAAATTTTGCTGACTGTACTAACCATAAGTTTCAACATGAAAACCATTTTGCTTACGTTGTATGTTTCATGCAAAAAGGACTGAATAGCTAAGAAGCATCGACACAAATACAGACACCAAACACAACAGTGATACTAATACATCTATATTATTATTTGAAAATTTAAACTAATTGAATATAACCACACGTATTAGTGACATACCGGTGTTTGACCCAAACACACATGTGACATGACTTGAATCTGAAATGTCGGTGTTATGTAGTTGAAAGTTCATAAATATACCTGATAGTTGACTATTACTTCTTTTGTAGGATGTTTTTACTAGTGGGATCGGTTGGGCAATATTTGGAGGACTTCCATATGATTTGGTAAACACAAATTCCTTTGAGGACTTGAATTCTTGATTAGTGGCTCATTAACACTTCTATTTTTTTTTTTACTAATAGTGGTTCATTAACATTGTATTCAATTTTTTTTTTTGTAAACTTATAATGTCATTTGTTTTGATTGTATGCAGTTCAATGTTCTTGGTCAATCACTTGGCTTCTTTGGTTCCTGTTTGTATGCCTATTGTAAAATCCAAGGAATATGAAGATGACAGAGTTCATTAAGCAACATCAAAACTAAAAGAAGGTAGAATGGTGCAAGATTATACCATACCCCCTTCAGATTTTGCTATAATAGAGACTAGAGGATCAGGATTGTTTTCAGTTTCAAGGAAACTTGCATACGATCTTAGCCATTAAAAATATCGTATTTTGATATGTAGATATTTTGGACCACGTAGGATATTATGTTGAACAAAAGCTATGATATATTGGCAAATGCAAATTTTGTAATTTTTATACTTAATAAGTCTTTTGGTCTCATGCATTAAAGTTTCAATTTGATTCCCTCATGAAAAACATTTCGCTGATTTAATAATCGTCGCCAAGTGGCCATATAATACCGTGTAATTCGCCAATTGTTGCAAATAGATGTCTTGTGTGGCAAATGGTTATCCAATGTGGCGGCACATTGAATAACCATATAACTTCCTTAACCTCATATTTCATTTGTTAAGAGTTGGTTTACATAAGATATAAGATCTCTAAAGTCAAATGTTGCATAGCCAACAAGGCTGCATGCTGCTACTAGCACCATTAGTCCTAAAAACCAGGCACAAATTACTAGCACCATAAGTTTGAATCATGATCCTGTGGTGACTGCACACAGTCAACAAGCTTAAAACCGTCAGATCAAGATCCAGATTTCGACTGAATTTTAATATTAAATAAAAATTAAAAATTGTCTTAAGAATTGAATTGTCCTATTCTGATCAAGATCGAATGGCCTGCTGCCAACTGCATGCAGCAACGACTACACTGAATCTGGATTGCTTAAGTTCTACGAAATCTCACTCAACTTTCCAACAAACTTTCTTGCAATCACTCATATGTCTGCATACCATACTAACTGTATTAGCCAAATTAAGCTTTCATCGGTACTCAAATAAGTATTAGCATTGAATTAAAAACATGTCGTAGCTAACGAAAAGAATGTTTCAGCTTCTCAATACTTTATCTCAAACTCACTGCTCAACGTAGCATCTGTTATCATCTCACTGTACTAGTTCTCCACCCAATAAGCTATCAATATCTGTTATCATTTCACTTCAAGTTTTTTCACTAACAAAGCTTTGTAAAGCCATGGATGGAGTTCATTGATTTAAAAAGTCAAACAAACCTCAGTGCATTAGTATTAGTAATTAGTTGACATCTAGACCCATAAGTGATAACTAGTTGAAATTCCCTCAATTTTTTTGAACTATAAACTCAACAATCATGGAAGGTGAAAAATGTGTTTTATTAATGGGATATATGAGAAGTTTCATGATATGTGAAAGGCGAACCAAGATGGCTTTGGCATAGCTGCTGAGTGAAAATAATTCAGATGAAGGGACTGATGATAAATTTTGTATGATTTCAGAATGTGGTGGAAAACTAAACTTTACTGAGCAGATTGATAGATAAGAATGAGGATGCTGAAGAGACTGATGATAAATTTAGAACAGGGTTTACCAGCAACCACCTATAAAAATTAGTGTTATTCTCACCTTGTGGCAGTAGGTAGGTGAGTATTTCCTAAGCATTTCAAAAGATGTTTCAATCCTATTGCATTTTCAAAACAGTACATATAAAAGCAAACACGCAGAATTGGAAATAACTTATCGAGGGATATTAAGTTAATTTCATAGGAATCTAAAGCATATTAAGCATAACATATCTTCAGGCATTCATCAATGTCTACAACTGTAAAATCATCAAAGAAAACAAGCCAACTTTGTCCCAAAATCAAAGCTACCAAAAGACAGGAGGAAAAAATAACTAGGAAAACTTGGATCAAGATCAAGCATCTGCAATTGTCACCTCAACCTCAACACCAGGTTCAATGGTGATGGAGGTAATTTGCTTAACCACATCTGGGGAACTGTAAAGGTCAATGACTCTCTTGTGCACACGGAGTTCAAACCTATCCCAAGTGTTGGTACCTGAAACAAGAGGAAGCTCAAGAAATGAACACAAGCATTTCATAATTTTCATTCGATAAACAAGTAACGACATTCAATAAAGCACCCATTGAACACAATAATTCAACAATTGAGTCGGAAACACAACAATATTACTGTTTTATGAGAAACATTAGTAACATACAGTTCAGGCGCATAATGATAATTACATTTCCATGACTTGGAATAAGTTCAGAAAACATACTTTTCAAGATTTTGAATTATATTTTCGGCCACATGAATTTTCAACACTCATGCACACATAAAAACACTTCCATGACAAGAAAAGGAAATATACAAAACCCTTCAAACTAATTGCATAGAAGAGAATCAACCATGAGATAAATAACTACACAGAGCAAGAAATGAACCCATAATTGAAGTCTTAAAGCAGTCAATTTTAGCACAGAAAAAATTGCCGAGGAACATTATGATTCAAGTACCAATTACCAGATACCGACAAAAAAGAGTTAAAATTTAGATAATTTGCTGTCTTCAGACAGTTTGAAAACTGAAAAAAATCCATCTTCACACTAATGTCAATATAAGTTTCAAGAGTATTGATATCCAACACATAGAGCACGGCACGATATGGAACACCTTTCCGTCAAACTAAAAGACAGCACAAACGAAGACTTCAAGGAGCAATATAATGAAGGGACTTTTAAAATTTGAAACGGAATCACGGAAAAAATGCAGCTATACAGGAATTGCCTTTTTGTTATTTTTGAGATAGTTGGCATAATCGAATTTTACAGCTAACTTTGCATAAGCAAGTTCATCTCTGGGAGCATTTGGAATGCAGCTTATCTAATTCATATTATTACACACTCAAACTATAAGCTGTTCTGGGAGCTTATTGAAATAAGCACGAACAACCTATGAATTTATCATAAATTATGTGTATACTGAGAAACTGTTAGACTCTTTATTGTGTTGTGTATACTTAGATCGAAGACTTCTTTATCATAAATTATATGTATATGGAGAAGCTGTTACACTGGTAAAAATTCTTATGTTATAAAATAAACCATTAAATCCGAATAAGCTCCAAGTAATCTCTTTCAATAGTTCACTAGAATAATTCTCATTTTGTTGCCTATCACTAATTGAGAACTAATCCCCATAAATTCTCTGAAACCATTTAACCTCCACATAAAAAACACACTATAGAGTGGGATTAAAGCATGCACGCCCAAACACAAGCAGAGCAAACGACGCATGTCCAAAAGTAAACCAACCCCTTGGACTGCTACGAAAAACATCATCCGATATAACCACGATTATACGACCGATCATATAGAACATTGTTTATTTGGTCAGCAATCATTTTTTTAGGATTTAAAAAACAGACAACAATGTGCATACATCATGGAAAGTAACCGCAAAGTGAAAATCAAAAGATCAACCCACTAGTAGCAAAGTATAATTGTAGAGACAAAATAAATGCCATACCTTCACCACAAGGGGACTTCCTTGTAGTGATGTGAAGAACTTTAGTAGGCATCCTGACAGGTCCCTTGACTCTAAGATGTTTGTCCTTCGCACCACGAACCAAATCAGCGCAAACTAACAACAAAGCAAGAAAACTCTAAACATCAGCCTATATTTAGTGATAACAACAAACATAAAGACAGAAACTTAATAAAATACTGACCCTTCTCGAGATTTTTGACATGTTTCGAGGAGAGAGTGATCCTAATCTTGTGGATCTGCTCCTGAGACTCTTCCAATCCAACCTTTGTGGGTTTCGGAGCAGCGTAAGCCATGGTTCAAAGTAAAACTGAAAAATTCATATAACAATCACTTTCATCAAATTTATGAACCATAATACAACATACAAAGAACATGTCAGTATTGAATTAATTCCCAAAATATCAAACTTTATACTTATTGAGTATTCAAAATTCATGTGAAACATAAAACAAATTGAAATTCAGAACCAATGCAAACAATAAAAAAAATGATTTTTTTTTACATCAATCGAAATTGAAATACCCTTCAAACATACTAATCCAGTAACAAATATTAAACAAAAAGGGGTAACAAAATCAAACACAAAAACACAAATTAAAATAAAAAAACGATTGATGTGAGAAGCAGTGAAGAACTACCTTGTAAGAAGACGAGAAACGCTACGAAGCTTCTGTGCTGGAAATTTCCGGCGATGGTGGTTTGGAGAGGTAAGGGAGGCGGTGAAGAAGAATGGTTGACGACGATACAAGCTGCTAGGGTTTCTTCAATTTTATTTGAAAGTTTGTGTTTTATTTTATCTTCTGTGGGGGTGCATGAAACATAGAGGGGTGCGCGCCAAGTAATATGCAAGGGAGGAGAGGGGAAGCAGCCCAAATAAAAGAGGTCTATATACTAATAGGGAGAAGTGATTTATTTTTTCCACCCTACCCATCTTTTTGCGCGCCCTACTTAAATAGCTGACATCCCCAAAAATACCTTACATTTATAATGTTTGCTACTTAAGTAGCGGATGATATTTTTCAAAAATTCTCATTTTTATAACGTCTGCTACTTAAGTAGCGGAAAAGTAAAAAGGAAAAGACGTAAAACGCGCGAGTAATCGGTAGGGTGACAGTAATTTTGTTTATTGTTCGAATATTAAATAGTTTAATGATAAACTTACTAGGATTTGTCAAAAAAAAAAAAAAACTTCGATAAAAAGTGAAAAAATGTGTTCTTAAATTTCTTTTAATTTTAGTGATAATTTGTGGACCAATAATGTTTCTCTGGTCCTTGCTTAGAGGTGACCTACAATCAACACTCAACTTCCCATACTTGTTCTACACTGGATTTCAGGTGCTTCTTGTTACCAAATATTAATTAATATACTTGGAACATTCATGTATGTTTGAAAATGTTATGAATTTTAATGCATTGAAATCTTGGTTAGGTTGTGATGGTTATAAACTACATTGTAGTTTTAAATACAATTGTCAACTCAGCACTTACACAGACAATCTGTGGTAATTTAAAGGTTAGTTATGTTTCTACGTTATGTCATTCTTAATATCAACCGCCTAAGAAGCATCGACACAAATACTAACATCAGACACAACATTGACAATGATAAGTCTACACTAATATAACCACATGTATTAGTGTCATATCAGTGTTTGACCAAGACACATGTCTGACACAAATTCAATTTGAAATGTCGTTGTTGTAATTGAGAGTCCATAAATATACCTAATAGTTGATATTACTTCTTTTGCAGGATGTTTTTACTAGTGGGATTGGTTGGGCAATATTCGGAGGACTTCCATATGATTTGGTAAATACAAATCCGTTTGAGGACTTGAATTCTTGATTAGTGGCTCATTAACATTGTATTCAATTTTTTTTGTAAACTTATAATGTCATTTGTTTTGATTGTATGCAGTTCAATGTTCTTGGTCAATCACTTGGCTTCTTTGGTTCTTGTTTGTGTGCCTATTGTAAAATCCAAGGAATATGAAGATGACATATTCATTTAGAAACATCAAAACTAAAAGAAGGTAGAATGGTGCAAGATTATACCATGCCCCTTCAGATTTTGCTCTAATAGATTAGAGGATCAGGATCGTTTTCAGTTTCGAAGAAACTTACATACGATCTTAGCCATTAAAAATATTGTATTTTGATATGTAGATATTTCAGACAATGTAGAATATTGTGCTGAACAAAAAGCTATGTTATATATTGATAATTGCTAATGTTGTAATTTTTATGCTTAATAAGTCTTTTGGTCGCATGCTTTCTCATGCCAAGTGACCATATAATACGGTGTCATTCTCCAATTGTCACAAATAGATGTCTTATGTGGCAAATGGTTATCCAATGTGGCAATAAACAGAGCGACATGGATCGCACATTGGATAACCATATACCTTCATTAACCTCTAATTGATTCATTTGTTAAGAGTTGGTTTACATAAAGATATGACATATTTGTAATCTCCTTTTCACAAGATCTGTAAAGTCAAATCCTGCATAGCCAACAAGGCTGCTACAAGCACCATTATTAGTCTTACAAACCAGGCACAACTTACTAGCACACTTAAGTTCAAATCATGGTTATGTAGTGACTGAACAGTCAGCAAGCTTAAAACCGTCTGATCAAGATCCAAAGATCAAGATTTCAACGAAATTTTAATATTAAACAAAAATTAATAAATGACTTAAGATTTGAATTGTCCGATCAAGATTGGATGGCCTGCTGCCAACTACATGCAGCAACGACTACACTGAATCTTGATTGCTCAAGTTCTACTAGATCTCACTCAACTTTCCAACAAACTTTCTTGCAATCACTCATAAGTCTTCATAGCATACTAACTGTACGGGCCAAACTAAGCTTTCATCAGTACTCAAATAAGTGTTAGCATTTAATTAAAAACATGTCGCCGACGAAAAGAATGTATCTATCAACTATTGCATTTAAAAATGTGTTTTTTTAGTAATGGATATTTAGTGAAAAATGTGTTTTTTAGTAATGGGATATTTAAGAAGTTTCATGATATGTGAAAGTTGAACCACGATGGCTTTGGCGTAGTTGCTGAGTTAAAAAATTTCAGATGAAGGGACTGATGATAAATTTTGTATGATTTCAGAATGTGGTGGAAAACTAAACTTTACTGAGCAGATTCAGATTGATAGACAAGAATGAGGATGCTGAAGGGACTGATGATAAATTTAGAACAGGATTTACCAGCAACCACCTATAAAAATTAGTGTTATTCTCGCCTTGTGGCAGTAGGTAGGTGAGTATTTCCTAAGCATTTCAAAAGATGTTTCAATCCTATTGCATTTTTAAAACAGTATATATATACATGTACAAAGCAAACACGTAGAATTGGAAATCAAGGGTAAGTTAATTTCATAGGAATCTAAAGCATATTAAGCATATCATATCGCATTCATCAATGTCTTCATAAGCTCTTACTTCTTCATTATATATTCTATCATAAAATGCTTAGAAAAGGGAAGGCGAGGAAGAATTTATCCAATATCTTTTAATCAAGGAAATCACAGCCTTAATAATAGTCACATTTGAGCAAACCGCAAACACAAATAGTAGGCACCATAGATGTCATCATTATTAATAACTTCAACAACCTTGCCCCGACAGGTAGAGAAATGAAGGATTCATAGCTTCTCACGCCATTGGTCAGAGTACCTGAAGAAATTATGAAAAAAAGTTATCACTGTTGTCAAATTTATGATAGAATATATAATGAAGTATTGAATTGATTCCCAAAATAAAACATCATGTTTAATGAGTACTAGTTTTGAAAATACACACGCAACATCGCTCACCATGTACATAGCACAAATGAATGAAAATTTGAACTCAATGAAAACATTAAAAAAAAAAAACGATTTTTTTTTAATTCTAAATTGTAGTGTGATTGTTTTTCTTACCACTTCTTTGTAAACTTCCGGCAGTGGTGTTTGCATAACAGCTTACTATAGGAGAAGATACTACTTTTCATTTTAATGGTGAAGAGAAAGTTACTTGAGTTGTTCTATTTTTGCCTAGGATCAATGACATGGAAGCTTATGAACCATGGATTTGATGCACACTGTTTTAGGATTTTGAATGGCTCAGATTTTATATTTGGTGTTTCTTTATAGAGGGTGTTTCTTTATAGATCATGTGACTTGCACATGACATGTTAAAGATTTTCATGGTTTGGGAAAAATGAAGGAGAAGAGCTTAGAAAGTCTTAAAATAGTAAAAAAATTAAAAATCATAAGAATTTATATTGATATCAGATGATAAAAATAGTATAATGATGGCTCTTATATAGAATAATTTGAGGACTAACTAACTAAAACAACTATTAACCAACTCTAACAAAGTAATGGACTATAACAAACCAATGAAAAGTAAAGTAATTAATGGGGAACTTTTGGCTAATTATTCTTAACATGACATTTTAATTAAATGTTTTATTTTACTCACATTTTAATATGTTGGATTTTTTTGTACGCATATTATTTAAAATGTATCGGTACATAATAATAATTTATAAATAATGTTTATTTGTTTTTTTTTATATTAAATGTTATATGAGGATTTATTAGAATTGTTTATCTCAACAGTGTATTAATTTTTTTTTTTGATAATCAAAATTTTATTATAAGGGAGTACAAAGGGGTACTCAAACTCTTACAACAAAGAGCACTAAACTAAGTGCTCATAATACAAGACATAGGATTTAAACATCAAAAAGGAAAAGGAGTACAAGTCCTACGCCCATACCGACTAGTAAACCACAACCAAGAATTAATGAATATATTCAAATAAGATATATGTATTATTGTGTTCACCTATTATAACTTTAACGTTAGTTAATTAAGTAACGTATTATTGTGTTCACCTAAAAATGAGAAATTTTGAGGAAAAAAATACTTTGTTAAGATTTTTATAACGTCCGCTACTTAAGTAGCAGAAGGGTAAAATAATGTTGTCCCAAAAGTTGTCACAAAACTTGTTTACATATAACACTACTCTTTGTGATTTTACATCAAGATTAATAAACTTATCTTGGATATTTTTAATCATCCTCGCAGAGATAATGATTGAAAAGTACGATCTGTAACGACCCGATTTTTTAGTAAATCGATATTTTATATATATGCATATATTTTGGGTTAGTGTTAAATATTTATTTACGCGACGTATAATTATTTATCGCGAACATAAGTTTGTGAGCGAAATCTTTGCCATGTTAGTGGGCTTGGGCGTGTGATAGAAGCTTAGTGGGCTTAGGCAAGTTGGGCTTGAACCAAGAGAATTGGAGAGTAGTATAAGTAGCAAGTCAAAACCATGAATAGTCTCACAATTCATTTTTCATGAGAAGTTAGAAGTTAGCAAGAGAGAAAGCTAAGCTAGGGTTTTGGCTAGGAGAGCAAGGAGAAGAACTCGAGCAAGGAGAAGAGTATAGAGGCCAAGAATCATCGTTCAATCTAAGGTGAGAGTGGTTAAGCATAAGCTTGGGTGATCCAAGAGAGTGGAGGTGTCTAGCCTCCATTCCTGAACTCTCTCATCCAATTTCTTTGGGGTTTGGGTGAAATTTCTTTATCATAAACATGTCTTTTCATCTTAGTATGCTTAATGAACATCTAGGAGGGAATATGTATATGTTTGATGATGGTTTTGCATGTTTATGCAACTTTGCTTATTTTGCAAGAAATTGACATGATTTTGAGTGTTTGATGTATTTGGATGTTTGGAAGGGATGATTAATGTTCCTTGATACCATATATGCTTGGAATTGTTGTTTATAAGAATTTATAACATGTCTAGATGAATTTTTGAGTGGATTCAAGGTTAAACCGCCTTATTGAAACTCAAGAACAGATATTTTTCTGGTGTAGTTCGCTAAGCGACCAGGAGTTCGCTGTAGCGAATAGTTCGCTGAAGCTCGCCAATGCTCGCCATGAGCAGGTGACTTCCTGGTGAGGTTCGCTATGTCTCGCTAAGCCCTCGCTTAGCGAAGGCCTCAGTGACAGCAATTTTTGTTAATGTTTGTAAAGTGTGTGTATCCATGTATTTGGTTTCGTTTTGGTTTGGAATTATTATATGTTTAATAATTGTGTTGTGTAATGGCATTTATATAAAATGTCAAAGAAGTATATGTATTTTGTATATCGGGTTGTCCGATAAAGAAGAATATCAGTTTGTCTGATAAAGAAGTTTAATGGATTATGTTATCCATGTAGTGAGCAGTAGCTTCGTGCTAAGTGATTATCATATGTTTGGTAAATGCATGGCATTCATAAATTCATGCATTATTTAGGGATATCAGACTTGTCTGATAAAGAAGGATATTGGACTTGTCCAATAAAGAAGAATATCAATGGTAAGTTCCTTGATAAAGAAGATGGTACCACATGCATTAGTCGTGTCTAGGTTGGCATGACATTGAATGTTTGGCATTAGTCGCATTTGAGTAAATGTGCAATTATGTGTTATGTGTTATGTGAGTTCTTTGTGTTGTCCGAGACGACGTGAAACTATCTGGTTGTGTAATTGTGTTATGTGTTATTTGGTGTATTCCTTATTGAAACATGTGTGTGAGTTAGTAATACGTGATAGGTTGAATATAGGTGCGTTTCTATATTCGTATGTATGTGATTATGTTTACTAACTCTCTACCTAATTGTTATGTGCTGGACCTTTGGGGGTTCAGGTATTCAGGTCGAGGTTTCGATCGAGTTTTAGCTGCAGATCGTTTTGGTGTGGAGCACTTTTGGTGAGGAGCTAGTGTAGGCTACCTTTGTATAGTTTTGTTAAGTTTAGTTTGGTTGTGATGTATATTAGTGCTCTGGTAGTTGTAACATCGAGTCGGGGATCGTTTGTATTCCGTCGTATATCGATGCGAACAGCTTAACTTATGTTTTATGTAAATGAATTATCTTTGGAACTATTTTGTTCATTGCTTTGAAAATCCTTTATGTTATGTTTTCCGCTGCGACGTTTCGTGTCATGTGCACGATCGTTTTGAAAATGTTTTCCGTAGCGCTCCGGCTACTTATCTTTAAAAAGTTTTTAAGATCACGTTTTTAAGGGTAGTTAGTTCGGGGTGTTACAATAGTTGGTATCAGAGCAGGTCGGTTCATGTGAGCCATTAGGATTTTCTTTCTCTTGTATGAAGCATGTGTTGGGTACACTGTTAATACATTCTAACGTCGAGTTGTGATTCGTTCAGGAATCATGGCTGCTGCTAGGACCAACGCTCAGATTGCACAAGCTTTGACTGCTTTGACTACATTGGTGGTAAGGGATAATGACCCGGGAAGGGATAGTGAGAAAAGATTGGAAAGGTTTATGTCGCATAAACCGACTCTGTTTACCGGAGGCTATAACCCGGAGGGAGCTATCAAGTGGTTAGATGAGGTTGAGATCATCTTTGAAGCAATGAGTTGTTCTGAGGAGAACAAGACTACTTTGGGAACTTATGCCCTTAGAGAGGAGGCAATCGTTTGGTGGAGGAACGTGAGACTCAGGATAGGAGTGGACGGTGTTGCTATCGTTTGGGAAACTTTCAAAAGGGAATTTTTAAGGAAGTACTTTCCGGCTGATGTGAAGAATAAGAAAGTGATCGAGTTCATGGAGCTCAAGCAAGGAAATTTATCGGTCGCCGAGTATTCGGCTAAGTTTGAAGCTTTGTGTGTGTTTAGTCCACACTACAACACGGTGGAAGCCGAAGAGGATAAGTGTGTCAAGTTCGAGAGTGGACTTCGTCCGGATATCAAGCTTTTGATTGGATTTTCTGAAATCAGGGATTTTCCGACCCTTATGACCAAGGCAAGGATTTGTGATGAAGATAGCAAAGCCAAGACCAACTACTATAAGGTTCTGAATGATAGGAAAGGAAAAGGTTTGGATCGTGGTAAGCCGTATGAGAACAAGGGCAATGGAAGTGGAAAGAAGAAGCAAGGAAGTGGAAGTTGTTACAAATGTGGAGAGCGGGGTCATATGTCATATGATTGCCCGAGGAAAAGCGACAAGTGTTTCAATTGTGGACAGTTTGGGCACAAGGCCGATGCTTGTCGGGTGAAAGTGTTTTGTTTCAATTGTGGCGAGGAAGGTCACAAGAGTCCGGTATGCAAGAAACCGAAGATGCCGCGTTGAGGGTTCGTTCTCTGTTTTATCTCTTAGGTAATTTCGAGGGCGAAATTCTTTTAAGGGGGGTAGAGTTGTAACGACCCGATTTTTTAGTAAATCGATATTTTATATATATGCATATATTTTGGGTTAGTGTTAAATATTTATTTACGCGACGTATAATTATTTATCGCGAACATAAGTTTGTGAGCGAAATCTTTGCCATGTTAGTGGGCTTGGGCGTGTGATAGAAGCTTAGTGGGCTTAGGCAAGTTGGGCTTGAACCAAGAGAATTGGAGAGTAGTATAAGTAGCAAGTCAAAACCATGAATAGTCTCACAATTCATTTTTCATGAGAAGTTAGAAGTTAGCAAGAGAGAAAGCTAAGCTAGGGTTTTGGCTAGGAGAGCAAGGAGAAGAACTCGAGCAAGGAGAAGAGTATAGAGGCCAAGAATCATCGTTCAATCTAAGGTGAGAGTGGTTAAGCATAAGCTTGGGTGATCCAAGAGAGGGGAGGTGTCTAGCCTCCATTCCTGAACTCTCTCATCCAATTTCTTTGGGGTTTGGGTGAAATTTCTTTATCATAAACATGTCTTTTCATCTTAGTATGCTTAATGAACATCTAGGAGGGAATATGTATATGTTTGATGATGGTTTTGCATGTTTATGCAACTTTGCTTATTTTGCAAGAAATTGACATGATTTTGAGTGTTTGATGTATTTGGATGTTTGGAAGGGATGATTAATGTTCCTTGATACCATATATGCTTGGAATTGTTGTTTATAAGAATTTATAACATGTCTAGATGAATTTTTGAGTGGATTCAAGGTTAAACCGCCTTATTGAAACTCAAGAACAGATATTTTTCTGGTGTAGTTCGCTAAGCGACCAGGAGTTCGCTGTAGCGAATAGTTCGCTGAAGCTCGCCAATGCTCGCCATGAGCAGGTGACTTCCTGGTGAGGTTCGCTATGTCTCGCTAAGCCCTCGCTTAGCGAAGGCCTCAGTGACAGCAATTTTTGTTAATGTTTGTAAAGTGTGTGTATCCATGTATTTGGTTTCGTTTTGGTTTGGAATTATTATATGTTTAATAATTGTGTTGTGTAATGGCATTTATATAAAATGTCAAAGAAGTATATGTATTTTGTATATCGGGTTGTCCGATAAAGAAGAATATCAGTTTGTCTGATAAAGAAGTTTAATGGATTATGTTATCCATGTAGTGAGCAGTAGCTTCGTGCTAAGTGATTATCATATGTTTGGTAAATGCATGGCATTCATAAATTCATGCATTATTTAGGGATATCAGACTTGTCTGATAAAGAAGGATATTGGACTTGTCCAATAAAGAAGAATATCAATGGTAAGTTCCTTGATAAAGAAGATGGTACCACATGCATTAGTCGTGTCTAGGTTGGCATGACATTGAATGTTTGGCATTAGTCGCATTTGAGTAAATGTGCAATTATGTGTTATGTGTTATGTGAGTTCTTTGTGTTGTCCGAGACGACGTGAAACTATCTGGTTGTGTAATTGTGTTATGTGTTATTTGGTGTATTCCTTATTGAAACATGTGTGTGAGTTAGTAATACGTGATAGGTTGAATATAGGTGCGTTTCTATATTCGTATGTATGTGATTATGTTTACTAACTCTCTACCTAATTGTTATGTGCTGGACCTTTGGGGGTTCAGGTATTCAGGTCGAGGTTTCGATCGAGTTTTAGCTGCAGATCGTTTTGGTGTGGAGCACTTTTGGTGAGGAGCTAGTGTAGGCTACCTTTGTATAGTTTTGTTAAGTTTAGTTTGGTTGTGATGTATATTAGTGCTCTGGTAGTTGTAACATCGAGTCGGGGATCGTTTGTATTCCGTCGTATATCGATGCGAACAGCTTAACTTATGTTTTATGTAAATGAATTATCTTTGGAACTATTTTGTTCATTGCTTTGAAAATCCTTTATGTTATGTTTTCCGCTGCGACGTTTCGTGTCATGTGCACGATCGTTTTGAAAATGTTTTCCGTAGCGCTCCGGCTACTTATCTTTAAAAAGTTTTTAAGATCACGTTTTTAAGGGTAGTTAGTTCGGGGTGTTACAATAGTTGGTATCAGAGCAGGTCGGTTCATGTGAGCCATTAGGATTTTCTTTCTCTTGTATGAAGCATGTGTTGGGTACACTGTTAATACATTCTAACGTCGAGTTGTGATTCGTTCAGGAATCATGGCTGCTGCTAGGACCAACGCTCAGATTGCACAAGCTTTGACTGCTTTGACTACATTGGTGGTAAGGGATAATGACCCGGGAAGGGATAGTGAGAAAAGATTGGAAAGGTTTATGTCGCATAAACCGACTCTGTTTACCGGAGGCTATAACCCGGAGGGAGCTATCAAGTGGTTAGATGAGGTTGAGATCATCTTTGAAGCAATGAGTTGTTCTGAGGAGAACAAGACTACTTTGGGAACTTATGCCCTTAGAGAGGAGGCAATCGTTTGGTGGAGGAACGTGAGACTCAGGATAGGAGTGGACGGTGTTGCTATCGTTTGGGAAACTTTCAAAAGGGAATTTTTAAGGAAGTACTTTCCGGCTGATGTGAAGAATAAGAAAGTGATCGAGTTCATGGAGCTCAAGCAAGGAAATTTATCGGTCGCCGAGTATTCGGCTAAGTTTGAAGCTTTGTGTGTGTTTAGTCCACACTACAACACGGTGGAAGCCGAAGAGGATAAGTGTGTCAAGTTCGAGAGTGGACTTCGTCCGGATATCAAGCTTTTGATTGGATTTTCTGAAATCAGGGATTTTCCGACCCTTATGACCAAGGCAAGGATTTGTGATGAAGATAGCAAAGCCAAGACCAACTACTATAAGGTTCTGAATGATAGGAAAGGAAAAGGTTTGGATCGTGGTAAGCCGTATGAGAACAAGGGCAATGGAAGTGGAAAGAAGAAGCAAGGAAGTGGAAGTTGTTACAAATGTGGAGAGCGGGGTCATATGTCATATGATTGCCCGAGGAAAAGCGACAAGTGTTTCAATTGTGGACAGTTTGGGCACAAGGCCGATGCTTGTCGGGTGAAAGTGTTTTGTTTCAATTGTGGCGAGGAAGGTCACAAGAGTCCGGTATGCAAGAAACCGAAGATGCCGCGTTGAGGGTTCGTTCTCTGTTTTATCTCTTAGGTAATTTCGAGGGCGAAATTCTTTTAAGGGGGGTAGAGTTGTAACGACCCGATTTTTTAGTAAATCGATATTTTATATATATGCATATATTTTGGGTTAGTGTTAAATATTTATTTACGCGACGTATAATTATTTATCGCGAACATAAGTTTGTGAGCGAAATCTTTGCCATGTTAGTGGGCTTGGGCGTGTGATAGAAGCTTAGTGGGCTTAGGCAAGTTGGGCTTGAACCAAGAGAATTGGAGAGTAGTATAAGTAGCAAGTCAAAACCATGAATAGTCTCACAATTCATTTTTCATGAGAAGTTAGAAGTTAGCAAGAGAGAAAGCTAAGCTAGGGTTTTGGCTAGGAGAGCAAGGAGAAGAACTCGAGCAAGGAGAAGAGTATAGAGGCCAAGAATCATCGTTCAATCTAAGGTGAGAGTGGTTAAGCATAAGCTTGGGTGATCCAAGAGAGGGGAGGTGTCTAGCCTCCATTCCTGAACTCTCTCATCCAATTTCTTTGGGGTTTGGGTGAAATTTCTTTATCATAAACATGTCTTTTCATCTTAGTATGCTTAATGAACATCTAGGAGGGAATATGTATATGTTTGATGATGGTTTTGCATGTTTATGCAACTTTGCTTATTTTGCAAGAAATTGACATGATTTTGAGTGTTTGATGTATTTGGATGTTTGGAAGGGATGATTAATGTTCCTTGATACCATATATGCTTGGAATTGTTGTTTATAAGAATTTATAACATGTCTAGATGAATTTTTGAGTGGATTCAAGGTTAAACCGCCTTATTGAAACTCAAGAACAGATATTTTTCTGGTGTAGTTCGCTAAGCGACCAGGAGTTCGCTGTAGCGAATAGTTCGCTGAAGCTCGCCAATGCTCGCCATGAGCAGGTGACTTCCTGGTGAGGTTCGCTATGTCTCGCTAAGCCCTCGCTTAGTGAAGGCCTCAGTGACAGCAATTTTTGTTAATGTTTGTAAAGTGTGTGTATCCATGTATTTGGTTTCGTTTTGGTTTGGAATTATTATATGTTTAATAATTGTGTTGTGTAATGGCATTTATATAAAATGTCAAAGAAGTATATGTATTTTGTATATCGGGTTGTCCGATAAAGAAGAATATCAGTTTGTCTGATAAAGAAGTTTAATGGATTATGTTATCCATGTAGTGAGCAGTAGCTTCGTGCTAAGTGATTATCATATGTTTGGTAAATGCATGGCATTCATAAATTCATGCATTATTTAGGGATATCAGACTTGTCTGATAAAGAAGGATATTGGACTTGTCCAATAAAGAAGAATATCAATGGTAAGTTCCTTGATAAAGAAGATGGTACCACATGCATTAGTCGTGTCTAGGTTGGCATGACATTGAATGTTTGGCATTAGTCGCATTTGAGTAAATGTGCAATTATGTGTTATGTGTTATGTGAGTTCTTTGTGTTGTCCGAGACGACGTGAAACTATCTGGTTGTGTAATTGTGTTATGTGTTATTTGGTGTATTCCTTATTGAAACATGTGTGTGAGTTAGTAATACGTGATAGGTTGAATATAGGTGCGTTTCTATATTCGTATGTATGTGATTATGTTTACTAACTCTCTACCTAATTGTTATGTGCTGGACCTTTGGGGGTTCAGGTATTCAGGTCGAGGTTTCGATCGAGTTTTAGCTGCAGATCGTTTTGGTGTGGAGCACTTTTGGTGAGGAGCTAGTGTAGGCTACCTTTGTATAGTTTTGTTAAGTTTAGTTTGGTTGTGATGTATATTAGTGCTCTGGTAGTTGTAACATCGAGTCGGGGATCGTTTGTATTCCGTCGTATATCGATGCGAACAGCTTAACTTATGTTTTATGTAAATGAATTATCTTTGGAACTATTTTGTTCATTGCTTTGAAAATCCTTTATGTTATGTTTTCCGCTGCGACGTTTCGTGTCATGTGCACGATCGTTTTGAAAATGTTTTCCGTAGCGCTCCGGCTACTTATCTTTAAAAAGTTTTTAAGATCACGTTTTTAAGGGTAGTTAGTTCGGGGTGTTACAATAGTTGGTATCAGAGCAGGTCGGTTCATGTGAGCCATTAGGATTTTCTTTCTCTTGTATGAAGCATGTGTTGGGTACACTGTTAATACATTCTAACGTCGAGTTGTGATTCGTTCAGGAATCATGGCTGCTGCTAGGACCAACGCTCAGATTGCACAAGCTTTGACTGCTTTGACTACATTGGTGGTAAGGGATAATGACCCGGGAAGGGATAGTGAGAAAAGATTGGAAAGGTTTATGTCGCATAAACCGACTCTGTTTACCGGAGGCTATAACCCGGAGGGAGCTATCAAGTGGTTAGATGAGGTTGAGATCATCTTTGAAGCAATGAGTTGTTCTGAGGAGAACAAGACTACTTTGGGAACTTATGCCCTTAGAGAGGAGGCAATCGTTTGGTGGAGGAACGTGAGACTCAGGATAGGAGTGGACGGTGTTGCTATCGTTTGGGAAACTTTCAAAAGGGAATTTTTAAGGAAGTACTTTCCGGCTGATGTGAAGAATAAGAAAGTGATCGAGTTCATGGAGCTCAAGCAAGGAAATTTATCGGTCGCCGAGTATTCGGCTAAGTTTGAAGCTTTGTGTGTGTTTAGTCCACACTACAACACGGTGGAAGCCGAAGAGGATAAGTGTGTCAAGTTCGAGAGTGGACTTCGTCCGGATATCAAGCTTTTGATTGGATTTTCTGAAATCAGGGATTTTCCGACCCTTATGACCAAGGCAAGGATTTGTGATGAAGATAGCAAAGCCAAGACCAACTACTATAAGGTTCTGAATGATAGGAAAGGAAAAGGTTTGGATCGTGGTAAGCCGTATGAGAACAAGGGCAATGGAAGTGGAAAGAAGAAGCAAGGAAGTGGAAGTTGTTACAAATGTGGAGAGCGGGGTCATATGTCATATGATTGCCCGAGGAAAAGCGACAAGTGTTTCAATTGTGGACAGTTTGGGCACAAGGCCGATGCTTGTCGGGTGAAAGTGTTTTGTTTCAATTGTGGCGAGGAAGGTCACAAGAGTCCGGTATGCAAGAAACCGAAGATGCCGCGTTGAGGGTTCGTTCTCTGTTTTATCTCTTAGGTAATTTCGAGGGCGAAATTCTTTTAAGGGGGGTAGAGTTGTAACGACCCGATTTTTTAGTAAATCGATATTTTATATATATGCATATATTTTGGGTTAGTGTTAAATATTTATTTACGCGACGTATAATTATTTATCGCGAACATAAGTTTGTGAGCGAAATCTTTGCCATGTTAGTGGGCTTGGGCGTGTGATAGAAGCTTAGTGGGCTTAGGCAAGTTGGGCTTGAACCAAGAGAATTGGAGAGTAGTATAAGTAGCAAGTCAAAACCATGAATAGTCTCACAATTCATTTTTCATGAGAAGTTAGAAGTTAGCAAGAGAGAAAGCTAAGCTAGGGTTTTGGCTAGGAGAGCAATGAAGGAAAATTGATACGATAAAAGCAGCGGAATTTTAAAATTTTCCTTTTGTGATCCTTACGAATGGTCATGAATTGTGTTTAGAGTTTTACCTTTTGGTTCGAAAACTCCCTTTAAATCACGAACGGCTATCGAACACTTCGAATCACGAACAAGGTCACGAACAAGAACCTCGAACCGTCACGAACAAGGTCACCACCAAGTCACCAACGAATTTGATCACAAGCGTTAAAGGTATAACGCCTCTAGCCAGTCCACACGAACAACAACCTTCAATGGAGTGCTAGCTCCAATGGTTTGAAGGGTTAGGAGAAAGGAGGCACAAAATAAGGATTAGGGTTTTTCACAAAAACTCTAGAAAGGTGATTAGGGTTTCTCAAGAGAGGAGAGAACAAAGGCTCATGAGAATGAGTAACAAAAGTGTGTAACTTTTTCTCCTTACCACAAGGGTTCTATTTATAGAACCACTTGCCATGGCAAAATTACACTAAAGCCCTTTTAACTAAATGGGCTATAGTGGGCGCCATTCTCATGTAAATATGTCTAGTACATATTTGCACCCCCTTCTTGCTACATCATACCATATGATGTAATGCTCATTTTAATTACCATAATACCCTTATCATATTTCCTTATTTCTCCAAGGTGCACCGTACCTTACGGTGTTCCAATCTCACTAGATTGTTCTTATGTGTGTGACCCTGTAGGTTTCCGTAACATTGACAATTATAATAAATCACTATTTATTACAATAAACAGTGAGCGGTATCTAGCAACACATCACTGCTACTCAAGTTACGAGAAATTAACATGTGATCTAAACATAACCTCTTGTGATAATATCAGTGTGTATAATTACCCCTTTGCCCTTTATGTCTATATTGAACACAAAACATACTTGGTGTCATCTTTGTCCAGTTCAATATTGGGCCCATGACATTTATCCTGTTATGCAGGATTGGCAAATTCCATCTAGGTCACTACTGTCCCTCAGCATGCTTTGTGAAGTACCCATCAACTGCCTTTATGGTTATCCTGTTACGGATAACGTTAGATCAGCAACAAAGTACTTGACTCCACATCTAGGGTACAAAGTGGTTTCAGGTCTAAGGGCGGTTTACACCATTATCACCATGAGAGTAACTTATGACACTTTGCATAACTTTGCATGTAGTACTCTCATAGCGGGTCAATCCAGTATAAATATTACTCCTAATATTTATACCTACGTCAAGACTTGATAACTCCTTATCCCATGATCCATGAGATGTGATCATCAGTCTATCTTCATAATAGTCTTTATGCTTTTAAGGTTATCCCCTTTACCTTAAAGCTCGACTACAGATACTTTAAGAATAGTGTCCTTATGTTTAATATTATCTCATGATTAAGTCACACTTAATTATTAAACGGACTTTCTATTCTAGGGACTTCATTATTTTGCAACCTTACAAATATAATAAAGAAATGCCATATTTATATACTCCTAAAGCAAATACTATGAAAATAGATTGGCTCTTAGGGCTTACTCCAACAATCTCCCACTAGCACTAAAGCCAATCTAGGTTTCTCTTAATACCTATAGACTTAGTATGCCCATCACGCTTCAACTGCGCAAGAGGCTTTGTTAGTGGATAAGGAACTATTTCCTATGTTGGTATCTTACGTATCTTTCAACGTTCTATTTCGATCTCTATCGAAATATATAAGTGTCTAAGTATATTCATGAATCGTCGGTGAGATCTATTTTCAAGTGTTCTTGCAAGATTAAACTATTACCATCACTAATGTGATTAATGTGACTTGTAACACCGGAAACATATCTTTAGCTCAATCATGAGCCAAACGATCCAATCTTAAATACTCAACTTATTTAACTGAAACAAACATATTACGAAGCTTATCTTATAGCTTTCAATGCTTGTATTCAGCCATGATATACAATACATTGGTATGGAAACTTCCTTCATTATAACTTCCTTATAATGATCCTTCCCATACCTATCTATTTCAAGAAATAGGCCTTAGTTCCTTTAAGGTCCTTAGGGATATTCTTGAAGGTAAGTTAGTGTCAAACACTAATTTCAATTTTGGTACATAGGTTATTCCTAACTCTTTAGGAATTCTTGCCTAAGTGTTTCATCAAGAGTTATTTTCTTAGTCATGTCTCACATGTATAAGAAAAATGTCTTGATGATTAATATGATATCAGATATTATCACTCCCACTAAAACTTTGTATGCACAAGATTTATATTTGTCCTTCATTTGTTTTCCACAAAACTTTCAAAAGGAACAAATATTCAAATTTATTCGATCTAATCAAAGTTAGATAGGTTTGTCCTTGTTAATTTGTTTTCATAAAACTTCATAAAAGGAACAAACAATAATTTAATTTTCTGAGAACTCTATCTAATCAAAATTAGATAGCTACAAGTTATATACCTTTCTAGCATCATTTGGATCAACAAAACCCTTACGTATATGTCCAACGCATATATATGAGGTCATTCCAATTAAGGAATGCAACTTTGTTATCCATCTACCAAAACATGTAGTACAACATTTAGCAGAAGCAATCAAATATTATAAGGTATTCTTAATACCATCCATATCAGTGTTCAAAAAGAATACTCACTTTCATCGTATGAGTCTTACTCATCTTGAAGACATAACCATTATCTACATAAGGTTAGTGTATATGGATTCTGTATGAGATTTCATGGCATTTAGCCACTTCTCATAATCTAGATCGTCTTACGACCTTTTAGAAAGTCAAAGACTCATCTTCCATGAGAATCATATCACATTGCTGAGTCATGATAAAACCATACCTTGTAGCCATATGTGATATGTTAGACTTATCTTGGATTTGTGCAACTTTAAAACAATGGTTCTTCAACAACCTTGAGGAACCGGTTTGCATTCCCTTTTAAATAAATATGTTTTGTGGTACTTGAATTTATTCAAGTTCTATATCACTCCCACTGTCTCTTTTAGAGACACACTCCCACTAGAGGAATGTTTCAAACCTAGCAACAAAACAACCTTTTGTCCTTAAGAGTGATATAGGACCAATATCCCTTTCTTTAGGATATTTCCACTTATTCATTCATTCATTTGGAATTAGATTTATCTAATAAATTTTAATCCAAAATTCTCATAAAGACAAACTTGGTACTCTTACCTCCATATCGCATATGGTGTCTTTATGATCATTTTAAAAGGGAACTAATTGTGGGTGAAGATTAATTATAAGTAAAGAGATTTATAGAAAGAGTCAATATATAATTAAACTATCCTTAAATCATGTCAAACATGATGTGATAAAATAGTTATTATAGTCTTTTAATTAAGTATTTACTGATATGACTCATTCATATAACTTAAATACTTTTGTCGAGTTCTATTTTCTTCATTGTTGAATTTCTTTGACAAATTCAAAGATTTCTAATTGGTGTCATACACCTACCAACATCTAATGATTTTAATCATCAATGTTAATGAAGTAAAATAAACTCAATATACAAAATATGTTTAGTGGTCGACATACATCTCATGTATATTGTTCAAATAGGTCATGCGTTATTTTATTGACACATCGAATATTTGTACTAAACAACAATGCTCTTGATATATTTAAGGTCCAAATCATATTTGGCTCTTATCACGATTGTTATAGATAACCCTATCAAGACCATGGAACCCTAGTCCATTACTTGACTTGGAGTAATAGTATAGAAAACTTTGCTTAAATGATAGGACCATTACTTGTCTTATCATTTAAGGCTACAATTCATATATTGTCAATACAAGATATACAATTGCTACTTCTATTACTAGATGGAATTCAATAACAATTATTGTGTTCCATTTCAAACTCGATTTTAAGTCATTGCATAAGCTCTCATTATCAATGAAACAATTTTCATTCTAGATATGGGTTGACTTAAAATTATAGCCAATGTTCTAATTCTTTAAGCATCTCTATTTTCGAAAAATTGAGATTCAACATCTTGTATCATATACTTTTGATGTAGAAATAGAAATTTTGACTTTCTATAACAATATGTGCATTATTGAAGTCTCACTTCATACTTTTGGTTTGACTCTTCCAAGAACTATTTACGTCATTTTTATTTAATGGTCTAACCATAGCCGTTCTACTTTGACAACCATTTTGTACTATTCAAATAAGAGGAATATAAATCTTATTTATATTATATCTCAAATCTTTGATAGTGCAAATTAATTCTCATTCAACTCAACAAATTCCGGTAGATATTCAAAACAATTTTGTCTATATCTATTCCATTATAATTTGTTAGATTGATCCTATGACCAACTTTTGATCCATTGAGAAATTTATCATACTCTAAAGTTCTTTCAAAAGGATCTTACTTGAGATTAAATGATCACATCATTTATTATATATTCTATATCTAGACGTCAACTTGATGCTTCTAACAAGTATCCCTTTTCAATCTAGTTATGGTAGGTTGTTCACAGTTTATAGTTCAAGACTTATAGTTTTCTCGCATTTGAGAACAATTCTCAATTTGTACCAATACAGAAACTCCTTTCTGAAAATCTTGTCCTTCATAAGGACAACTTAATATGTATTGTATTTCGAAATTCTAATTACAAAGATATGTAAGATATTATGACTAAATCATATTTAATTTGGTCTTTAATTAAATACGCTCTCTCACTATTTTACTCAAAACAAATGACCCTCGACATTTGATTCGGAAAATCCCGTTGGAAGATTTTCTAGTGAGAATGAGATCCATATTTCACTTCGTTTTAAGTCAGCGTTGGGCTGATTACACAAAACTTAGTTATTTAGGTAGGAAACTCCTTTCCAATTGTATCTCATACAACTCTCATATCCTTTCTATTGGGTGAATAACACTTATTCTAATCCATCACATGGAATGACCCAATACTTGCTTCTAAAGTCATATAATCTTATTATATTTTCTTTAGTTAAGTTAGACCCATTAAATAGCGATCGGATAAATAAATTACCTCACCGCAACTTATCAATATTGACAATGCACTTCGCGTTGGCAAAACCTACATTGATCGATATTGATCTTGAAGGGCGCTATTCGTTGGAAAGCAATAAAACTTAATATTAATTCCTTTGAGGGCTTTTATAATTAATTTGATCTCACCTTACCACGGCTTACATACAATGACGTCACTCCATTCATAACATGCATCAACATACATAATATAATAAAATGAAACAGTTATGGCCCATAGCGCATTTGTTCTCCCAAGCCAATGAGAGAACCTAATCTAACCTAAAACGATCTATACTTCTCCAAGCATGATCTCCAAGGTTGACCTCCATTGTTCTTCTTCTTCATAATATTACATAATAATATAAAAGAATACTCGTTTTACATACGAGGGAGTGGATGAGAAGAGAATATAGAGAATAGAGATAAGGCACGACACGCAGGCCGTATTTAAAAACCAAATGCAATAAAATAAACTAAGGCCATAACCGATCATCAAATATAATAATAACAAACAAACTTTATTATTATTAAAGTCTCATAATTAATTAAATCCGGCGATTGATCAAATCAGGTAAGTTTGATTCAAATATTTAATTCACAATTAAATATTTCGAATCAAAATTTGCTAAAATAAATAACATTATTTTAAAGTAGAATTAAATCTTTTGACAATTCTCCAAATATGGAAAATTATTTAATCAAAACCTTTTTGAATAAAATATTTCCAAAATTGGTAATATTATCTTTTAAAACAATTTTAAAAGATATTTCTAGAGATTTGAAACGATTTCATAATTAAATATATTTGTCAAATATGGAAAATTATTTAATCAAAACCCTTTTGAATAAAATATTTCCAAAATTGATGATATTATCTTTTAAAACAATTTTAAAAGATATTTCTAGAATTTTGAAACGATTTCAAAATTAAATATATTTATCATCTACTTTTCGCATCAACACTTGATACGTTTTGCAAATCCTAATTTTAATGACACAACATTTGTGCAACCCTTTCATGCCGTCAAAATTCCTTATGACCAAATTCAATCCAATTGATCAACATGTCATTGTTTCACCATACAAATGTCGGATTCCGAAACAAATGAACACGGCTCGCTTTAATTGAATAACTTTCATAATAATTTTAACGAAATTACTAACGGTATATCACATACACCATTTTGCATTACGGTTACTTATATCATATATAAGTTTATGGCCGTTCTTGATTGTGTAACCTTAGGACAATTAACATATCGCATGCTTCACCATACAAGTGTCGGATTCCGAAGCCGTTTCAATGTTAATTACCCAATTCATACACAAAACTTACATCACATGTAAGTATTGACCGTTCTTGTTCGTGTAACCTTAGGACAATCAACATATCGCATGCTCCACCATACAAGTGTCGGATTCCGGAGCCGTTTCAATGTTAATCATCCAATTTATACACAAACAACCGTCAAATTTTAATTACTCGATTTTAATCTTTTATTAACTGTTTTAATCATATTAAAACTGAATTCATGAATTTAAACAAACATCAATTCATGGTTTCGTAAGTGGCTCTGATACCACTGAAGGAAAATTGATACGATAAAAGCAGCGGAATTTTAAAATTTTCCTTTTGTGATCCTTACGAATGGTCATGAATTGTGTTTAGAGTTTTACCTTTTGGTTCGAAAACTCCCTTTAAATCACGAACGGCTATCGAACACTTCGAATCACGAACAAGGTCACGAACAAGAACCTCGAACCGTCACGAACAAGGTCACCACCAAGTCACCAACGAATTTGATCACAAGCGTTAAAGGTATAACGCCTCTAGCCAGTCCACACGAACAACAACCTTCAATGGAGTGCTAGCTCCAATGGTTTGAAGGGTTAGGAGAAAGGAGGCACAAAATAAGGATTAGGGTTTTTCACAAAAACTCTAGAAAGGTGATTAGGGTTTCTCAAGAGAGGAGAGAACAAAGGCTCATGAGAATGAGTAACAAAAGTGTGTAACTTTTTCTCCTTACCACAAGGGTTCTATTTATAGAACCACTTGCCATGGCAAAATTACACTAAAGCCCTTTTAACTAAATGGGCTATAGTGGGCGCCATTCTCATGTAAATATGTCTAGTACATATTTGCACCCCCTTCTTGCTACATCATACCATATGATGTAATGCTCATTTTAATTACCATAATACCCTTATCATATTTCCTTATTTCTCCAAGGTGCACCGTACCTTACGGTGTTCCAATCTCACTAGATTGTTCTTATGTGTGTGACCCTGTAGGTTTCCGTAACATTGACAATTATAATAAATCACTATTTATTACAATAAACAGTGAGCGGTATCTAGCAACACATCACTGCTACTCAAGTTACGAGAAATTAACATGTGATCTAAACATAACCTCTTGTGATAATATCAGTGTGTATAATTACCCCTTTGCCCTTTATGTCTATATTGAACACAAAACATACTTGGTGTCATCTTTGTCCAGTTCAATATTGGGCCCATGACATTTATCCTGTTATGCAGGATTGACAAATTCCATCTAGGTCACTACTGTCCCTCAGCATGCTTTGTGAAGTACCCATCAACTGCCTTTATGGTTATCCTGTTACGGATAACGTTAGATCAGCAACAAAGTACTTGACTCCACATCTAGGGTACAAAGTGGTTTCAGGTCTAAGGGCGGTTTACACCATTATCACCATGAGAGTAACTTATGACACTTTGCATAACTTTGCATGTAGTACTCTCATAGCGGGTCAATCCAGTATAAATATTACTCCTAATATTTATACCTACGTCAAGACTTGATAACTCCTTATCCCATGATCCATGAGATGTGATCATCAGTCTATCTTCATAATAGTCTTTATGCTTTTAAGGTTATCCCCTTTACCTTAAAGCTCGACTACAGATACTTTAAGAATAGTGTCCTTATGTTTAATATTATCTCATGATTAAGTCACACTTAATTATTAAACGGACTTTCTATTCTAGGGACTTCATTATTTTGCAACCTTACAAATATAATAAAGAAATGCCATATTTATATACTCCTAAAGCAAATACTATGAAAATAGATTGGCTCTTAGGGCTTACTCCAACAAGCAAGGAGAAGAACTCGAGCAAGGAGAAGAGTATAGAGGCCAAGAATCATCGTTCAATCTAAGGTGAGAGTGGTTAAGCATAAGCTTGGGTGATCCAAGAGAGGGGAGGTGTCTTGCCTCCATTCCTGAACTCTCTCATCCAATTTCTTTGGGGTTTGGGTGAAATTTCTTTATCATAAACATGTCTTTTCATCTTAGTATGCTTAATGAACATCTAGGAGGGAATATGTATATGTTTGATGATGGTTTTGCATGTTTATGCAACTTTGCTTATTTTGCAAGAAATTGACATGATTTTGAGTGTTTGATGTATTTGGATGTTTGGAAGGGATGATTAATGTTCCTTGATACCATATATGCTTGGAATTGTTGTTTATAAGAATTTATAACATGTCTAGATGAATTTTTGAGTGGATTCAAGGTTAAACCGCCTTATTGAAACTCAAGAACAGATATTTTTCTGGTGTAGTTCGCTAAGCGACCAGGAGTTCGCTGTAGCGAATAGTTCGCTGAAGCTCGCCAATGCTCGCCATGAGCAGGTGACTTCCTGGTGAGGTTCGCTATGTCTCGCTAAGCCCTCGCTTAGCGAAGGCCTCAGTGACAGCAATTTTTGTTAATGTTTGTAAAGTGTGTGTATCCATGTATTTGGTTTCGTTTTGGTTTGGAATTATTATATGTTTAATAATTGTGTTGTGTAATGGCATTTATATAAAATGTCAAAGAAGTATATGTATTTTGTATATCGGGTTGTCCGATAAAGAAGAATATCAGTTTGTCTGATAAAGAAGTTTAATGGATTATGTTATCCATGTAGTGAGCAGTAGCTTCGTGCTAAGTGATTATCATATGTTTGGTAAATGCATGGCATTCATAAATTCATGCATTATTTAGGGATATCAGACTTGTCTGATAAAGAAGGATATTGGACTTGTCCAATAAAGAAGAATATCAATGGTAAGTTCCTTGATAAAGAAGATGGTACCACATGCATTAGTCGTGTCTAGGTTGGCATGACATTGAATGTTTGGCATTAGTCGCATTTGAGTAAATGTGCAATTATGTGTTATGTGTTATGTGAGTTCTTTGTGTTGTCCGAGACGACGTGAAACTATCTGGTTGTGTAATTGTGTTATGTGTTATTTGGTGTATTCCTTATTGAAACATGTGTGTGAGTTAGTAATACGTGATAGGTTGAATATAGGTGCGTTTCTATATTCGTATGTATGTGATTATGTTTACTAACTCTCTACCTAATTGTTATGTGCTGGACCTTTGGGGGTTCAGGTATTCAGGTCGAGGTTTCGATCGAGTTTTAGCTGCAGATCGTTTTGGTGTGGAGCACTTTTGGTGAGGAGCTAGTGTAGGCTACCTTTGTATAGTTTTGTTAAGTTTAGTTTGGTTGTGATGTATATTAGTGCTCTGGTAGTTGTAACATCGAGTCGGGGATCGTTTGTATTCCGTCGTATATCGATGCGAACAGCTTAACTTATGTTTTATGTAAATGAATTATCTTTGGAACTATTTTGTTCATTGCTTTGAAAATCCTTTATGTTATGTTTTCCGCTGCGACGTTTCGTGTCATGTGCACGATCGTTTTGAAAATGTTTTCCGTAGCGCTCCGGCTACTTATCTTTAAAAAGTTTTTAAGATCACGTTTTTAAGGGTAGTTAGTTCGGGGTGTTACACGATCTGGATCCTCTGCTGCGGGATTGCCTGCTGCAGTTCCTGCTGCGGCATCCTGGCCATTGATTTAATCTATCATATGCATATAGAAAACGTCTGCCGCATGTAATAATTGTTACGCCGACAAGCCATGTAATAATAAGAGAATTTATGCATATTATTATGCAGGTTTCCATTATACATTTATACCTACTTTTTTATTGTATGAGAACTTGATTTACGAAATTAAAATTATATATGGATCAAAACCACACACTAGTGAAAGTGAAACTACAAAACCAAAAATATAGCCTTAATAAATAGATAATGTATTTTTTAATTAACAACTTATCTTTTCAATTAGCATCACATCTATTAGATTTAGATGACAAAATATCTTTTTATTTTTTTTAACAAACAATCATTTTCATATCATATTTCTCCGATGATATGACAATGGGAGTTATTAATTATTAAACAAATAAGAATGAGAAGTAGATTTAAGAAATTAAAATTATATGGATAAAGTCCCATAAACTTAATTCAATTAGGGATGACAATTTGACTCATACCCAGTGGGCACCCGCAAAAATTACCCATAACGGGTAGGATAAAAACCCGCATTTTGGGTACGGGCACGAATATGGGTAATTACCCACAAAAATGAGCGGGTATGGGTGCGGGTACGGGTACCTTAGTACCCACCCCGCCCCATACCCACATAATGTATATATAATTATTTTATATATATTTTTATATAATAAGATATGTATATCAATTTAAAAAAATACAATAACTATTAAACTATTACACATTTTTAATAAAAATGGTTATTTATAATATAATACAAACACAATGTGAATATGTTAACAAAGAAATGAACTTTAACATGAGATTTGTAAAGTTTTTGTTTATAATTTTCATGAGTCGACATTAAAATCTTTAAAAACAAATTAATTATATTAAAACGATATGATATTTTATAATCGATCGATTTTTTTTAGCAAAAATGCGGGTAACAGGTACGGGTATGAGTACTTAGGTACCCATAGGGTATGGGGACGGGGACAAAGATTATTACCCACGCGGGTATGGGGATGGGTACAGGTATTTTTTCAAACTGCGGGTATGGGGATGAGTACTATAGTACTCTACCCATACCCTACCCATTGCCATCCCTAAATTCAATTTGTAGAGATGTCACATTTTATATATAGGGACGAAGTTTAATTCTCGGATCCATTTATTTATTTTAAAATGATAGAAACTCTAACCACTAGAAGGATAATTGAACAAAAAAAATTATATGGACAAAACCATCCATTAGTGAAACTACATGACTAAAAGTATAGTCTTAAATAGATATTGTCTTTTTTAATTATCTACCTATCTTTTCCTTTGGTATCACACATATTGGATGCAGATGACATAATTTTCTTTAATTTTTTGAACAAACAGTCATTTTCATATTTCTCTAATAAGATGACAATGAGAGTAATTATTAAACAAATAAGAATGACACAATTAAACAAATAAGAGTGATGAGTATCACCTAATTAAACAAAAAAGAGCTGTAACTTGTAAGTATGTAAAATAGATACAGTATTTCATATTTGTGTATAATGATGTATTTAGATAGGAGAGTGTGAGTTTTTACCAATATATCAAGATATTAATAATTCAAATTTTTTATCACAAAATTAACACTTACTAGCAGAAAATGCCACTCAGTGAAAGATAATTTCTGCCAATAAATACAATTTTCCTTGTAGTGGATGGGGGTGGGGACAAATTTTTGTACAATTATTGGAACATGAAAATAAGCACAAAACTACCAACCATATTTTGATTCATCTTAGTCACTCTGATCGATATCAAACGGTTTATATAATATAGAAGAAAAAAATATAAATTTATTGAGTTTAAAATCCAGATCATCCGATCTCAATTGAACAGTCATATATTTTTTGATTACACGAATGCATGCACGTCAGTAATAGTATTGAATCCGGTTTCCAAAACTACCCCTTAGATACCGACATGAGTGTTGAAAATAATATCAAACCAAGTTTAAGATAAGAGTAGTGGCTACAAATTAAGACCCTACGTGGTTCAAAAGACAAAATATAATGACGAAATGTTCTTAATTATCTAATGTAGACCCATTTCCATGACCCACCATAATTTCAATTGTTCAACAAGAAAAGGAAGCAACCAAAAAAGCATGGATGTTGAAAATTTGGAAGGTAATAGGTATGGAAACAAATAATAACACATTTATTACATTTAATAACAATAATTATATATCAACTTTGGTTCAATCACAATATTTAATCTCTTTCTATTTCATCTCCTTTTCAGAATTCTTTCACTAATATCTTTGGTTTCAACTTTCAAGTTTCAAGGTGAAAATTCTTGATTCTTTTGCTACTATGTTTTGAAGTTATACTATGTTTCTAAAATTTCATGTTTGATGAGAAAAAAACATAATTGAGTTGAAAGTTGGAAACTTTTAGACTCTTGGAAAAATGGGTTCATCTTGTTTTTTCCTAATATGTGTTCTTCATTCAACACTAGCTTTAACATGTGGATCTTTAATGGTTTTTTACTCCAATGAGATACATGTCTTAGGACATGGAACAAAGACAGCAATTAAGCTTCAAGGGTCAACACCACATGATCAATTATTGATTCAAACATCAGATTCATTTTCTGGATTGTTGTTGTTCATAATTGGTTTTCTTGTGTTTATGGTTTCTTGTGTTAAGGATATGGAGTTTCAAAGTTTCTTTGCTAAAGGGTGTGTGTTTCTTCATATTTCTATGGCTGTTTGGAGATTTTATTTTGTAGGAATGGTTAAAGATCTTGGTTTTGATTGGCCAAGACATGCTATTGGGGATATTGCTTTGGCTATTTCTTGGGTGTTTTTTCTTGTGTATGTTTGGAGGGAGAAATATGATTAGTTGTTTGTTACTCAATGTAAAAAAAAAAATGTAAATAGATTAGGGGAATTCTAGAACAAAAATAGAAAATGGATCTCTCCGGTGGTAGTTTCGTGTCACAATCGTTAAATTTATAGATATGAAGTTTTCGTTTTTCTCTTTAAATCTAACGAATCTTATGACTATCTATCGTTCAGTGGTTGTTAGAGGATCCAAAACTCAGGGTCAAAATAAAATATGAAATGTTGAGTTTTAGAAAAAATAATTGATTTTTCAAATTCTAGAACAAGCTTAGAGAAATTGAGTTTAGTGCATGTGCGATATTACCGTAAGTTTATACGGTGCACAGTGAGTCATTGTAATTTACTAAAACTATAAAATATAGATTTTGCAAAATTACAACGGTTCATTGTGATATCGGCAATCCATGTTATAATGCACATTTTTTTATTAAAAATCTTGGATTTTCTTTGGGATTGTGGTTACTAAATTCTCATGGAATGGAGAGCCTTTAATTTGTGTAATATAGGATACACTTTTTTTTTTTTTTTTTTTTTTATAAGCACATAGAATTGTTTGTTGGGTGCAATTTTAGTATAATTTTTATTGTGCTGCATCCATAGTATTTTCATTTGCTTATGACTTATGAGTAATGTCTCAAGAAGCTTAATCTTTAACTGGTTATATTATTATGTACTTCATTTGATAGTTTTTAAAACTGGATATGTCATCATACAGTTAAAAAAATTCAGCATTAGTATTGGTCAAATGAGTTAATTTGCTTATGAGTTATGAGAACTGCCTCAATAATCTAAAATTTTAACTGATTATGCATATTATTATACAGATAGTACTAATGAAGGGGTTGAACTTAAGTGATTATTGTGCTACAAGTTGAATTGATCAAGCTTATTAAAATAATCACGAGTCATTCGTTGATTTTTTTTTCTTCTTACTTCTCAACCGAAATTTGTATTCTTATAGTAATTTTCTCCATGAAACGAAGATGTAGATCAACGTTATTGCGCGGTTTCGTTCTTCACATATGGCGCCAATGTTCCGATCTGACCTCAAGTTAACATCTCTGAGAGATTGTCCGTTTTGGGGTTAACTCGTCACGGTTTTATCATTTGTAGAAAATGTGCCTCGATGGTTTGAAAAATATGTGTGTTGTATATAAACACTCCTTAGCCTCGATTACCAAACAATCGAGACTATTTTGGTGTATATATCCAGAACGATTATATTGTTAACAAATGAAATGAGACTAGCTACCGGGCAAGTTAATGTTAAATATGCTTGGATCTCAACCCCAAAAGCTAGCTCAAAGGGTGAGGTTGCCCTCACATATTTATACACTTCACATCTCGAGAACCTAAGCAATGTGGGACTTCCAACACAACAATCAACATATTCAACACCCACCCTCACGCCTAGCGTGGTCCTGGGTCAAATGCCCACATTGCAGTCCTTAACCCGGCTCTGATACCATGTTAAATATGCTTGGATCTCAACCCCAAAAACTAGCTCAAAGGGTGAGATTGCCCTCACATATTTATACACTTCACATCCCGAGAACCTAAGTAATGTGAGACTTCCAACACAACAATCAACATATTCAACAGTTACAAGTTTTACAAAGAACTTTGAAATACAAATGATTTATTTTCTCATGGAAAGGATATAAAAATGTTTCTCTCTTTAATAAATTTCAATAAAAAAGATTTAGATTTTCAGCTCACTCTTATAATTCATCTCTGATTCTCTTCTTTTGGCGATTTGCACTTAAAGATATATGATTTAAAAACGTTTTTGTCACCAAAACTATCATTAGATCGAGTCGTATATTAAATTACACTCTTTAGTGGTAGAGCGGGACGCAAAACAGGTTACTCGTTTTTCAATTAGTGTAGTAACCCTTTATGTTGTTTACAAAGTATTTAATTTGAAGCTTTATAACTTCATTTTGTATTGTAAGGATTGAGTACTCCTTGTACTCCTTATTAATACAATTTTGCTTATCAAAAAAAAAAAAACACTCTTTAAAATGTTTCAAGTTTTACGACACTAAATAAAATTATGCAAATAAACTATCAACAACAACATCTTGTAATAAAACAAGTCAATCTTCAATTATATGTACTTTCAATGTTTTAGGATTGTAGTTCAATCGATCAGAGCACCGTCCTGTCAAAGCGGAAGCTGCGGGTTCGAGCCCCGTCATTCCCGACTTGTATGATTTGTTCTAGAATTTTATAAGAGTATTCAAATAACAATAATAATATATTTTATTAAATAGTCGTGTTCAAGCTGTTAATAAATTTTAATCATGTTTTCAAAAAATAAATTTTAATCATACATAATTATAATTTTTTTAATCATACGTTGATGTTGATGGACGTCCCTTGAAATGAATAAATGAATTGTTCAGGGTTCGAACTCCGACCTCTGCATTACTGCGTATAATATGCCATGTCCCATTGCCAATTAAGGAGGTCAATTTTTTTTAATTAAATTAATTTTAGACCATCCAATTTCATACATACAGTCACGTGTTGACGAACGTCCGATTAAAATCGGACAATACACCTTAAAAAAAAAAATTTAAAATCGAACAATTTGATCTCAACCATTTTTACAAAAATTAATTTTTGGACCAAATAATTTTGAATGGCGAGAAAAATGTCCCCGCAAATAATCAATTTCCCCCTTTATCACCGTAGAATCAATCTCTCGAAGCTTCCTTTGGTCAAAAGAAAGAAAAAGAAAAATTGGGCTCTTGTACTTGTAATTAGGTCACGACAAAACGCAACGCAACAAACCCTGTCGTTTCGTCTTCTCACGCATCAAAGCCCAAAACAAAGGTTCCAATAACAATAAAACTCGAATCAACGTTCTCGTTCTTCTTCATTCCCACTCTAATTTCACCTCATAATTCCAAAACGGTGTAACTGAATCAGCAATGGCAACAACAGCAGCAACGGCAGAAACTGCAGCAACAGCAGCAACAGTAACAACCGCATTAACTGCGGCAGCAACAACATGTGAAGTATCGGATGCGCCAAAGAAGAAGAAAATTTGCTGCGCCTGTCCTGATACGAAGAGGATACGTGATGAATGCATAGTGGAACATGGTGAAGATGCTTGTAAGAAATGGATTGAAGCTCATCGAATTTGTCTCCGTGCTGAGGGATTCAATGTTTGAGAATCGGTAATTCTTTCGGATAATAACAATTATTATAGGATCATGATAATAATGAAGATTTTGTACTTTTGATGTTACAGAATGTTTACTTAGTTCAAATTAAAATTTCAGGGGATTTATTCTTCAAATTATTTGGCTTGTATTCGGCGAATTGTTTAGTTGTTTTGATGATCTAATAGTAATACACCATATTTAGTCACAATGTTGGTTCATTTAATTTGATTTAACCACCGAATGCCATAGGCGTGACTATTTTTTTTTGTCAAGTAGTCTAGTGATTAATCCCAGACGTAAACCTAGACCCATAGATTATAGAAGATAATGAGTAATCATGTTTAGGTAGATTTTAGGATAAGTTTATTATTCACTAATGAAGTTTAATGGAGAATGGAATTTGCATATTATGAAGGAGGGGATCCCTCAGAACATTGTGCAGAGAATTATAGCTATTGTGCTGCCTAGTAGTGATGGAGGGATGATTTGAGATGTTGGCCGGGTAATATGAATGGTGAATTCGTAGTTTCTGCAGCTTATCATCTATTATTTAGAATCTGGTTTTTTAGTGTTGATCTGATGCAAACGGTATAGTTTAATATGCGAATCCTTCTCTTTGTAAATCACATTTTGAATGGAAGGTTTATTGGGTTGTTGCTTGTTATTTTTTTTTTTGGCTTTGGAGGAACAAGGATGTCCAAAATTTGGAGTTTGTGAGACCATGTAAACTGTGGTTGGTAGTGCATAACAGGGTGAGTAATTATAATAATGCGAGGCACCAAAGTAACAGGCTGCATGAGATTTCTAAGCAGCAGATTTTTATCATGTGGAATGCTCCTCCAATAAGACAGGTTAAATTAAATACTGATGGTGCGAGTAGAGGCGGATTGAAGGCCGGCTGTGGAGGATTATTGGGGGTTTCAAACGGTAATTGGATATGTGGTTTTGCTAAGTCCCTTGGTACGTGTAATGCTTTTGTTACTGAGTTGTGGGGGGTGCTCAAAGGTTTAAATTTGGCTTGAGTGAAGGGGTACCGGGCTGTGAAGCTCTGTATAGATTCAGATGTGGTGGTTAAAGTATTGAAGGATGGCAAGACTAGAAGAGTTGTGGGTTGGCAGTTAATTCATAAAATTCAAAATTTAATTGAGTTTGATTGGGAGGTTAAAGTCTGTCATTCCTACAGTGAAGCTAGTCGATGTGCAGATGTTTTAGAAAATATGGGGTGTGATAATGATGTTCCTTGGCATTTATTTGATATATGCCCGAGCAAGATTAGTCGATTGTTATTAGCTGATGTTAGTGGAGTTTCTACTCTGCTTCTAGTTGAGGTGTAGTTTTTTTCTTTTGTTGGGCATAGGCCCTCTTTGTTACCCAAAAAAAAAAAGTTTAAGGCCCCGTTTGGATTAGCTTATTTTTGAACTTATGCAAACAGCTTATACAATTTTTATGTCTTATTATAAGTTTGTCAAGGTAGTTTATAATAAAATAGCTTATAAAAATACAATTTACACTAGTGTGAACTTATAAAATAGCATAAAACCTACTTTATATTGCATAAGCTGTTTGCATAAGCTCAAAACTAAGCTAATCCAAATGAGGCCTAATCCTTTTATTAATCAGCTTGAGTCTTGATTATTTTGTTGCTCAGTACCACACTGGCCACGCCACCACGGATGTGGATTGTTATAATTATATATGAATTATATGTTATGAATAAGAAGGAATTGTGTATGAATTCTATGATATGATATAAATAAGAAGGAATTATCCGGGTAAGAGACACGCCTGGAAAACAAGGAATACACTGGTCTTCTCAGCATGTTAGGGAAGTGGTTTTCTACACACTGTACAGTTCATCTGATCTATGCCAACACTGTATGTATGGTTCAAGGCTTCAAGCTATGTGGTTAATGATATAATACACTTCAACAAGTTGGTTGGTTATTCCACATCAGCAAGTTTGTGTTATTCATATATATTGTACAGTTAGAACAGTTACTGTTTAGTTGTGCTTTTGCTAATAAGTTGCTCTACAAATGACACATATAACACATTTCCAGAGTAATTGTTCATTATGCAATGAATTCAATTCAATCAATTCTGTCACATAATATCTAGAGTAACTCCTCAATGATTTCTTTAATGCTTTGACTGTGTTGTGTGAGGAACTAGACAATTACCGCTCGATTTCTCAATGCACTTGTTCCTCAAGAACTTATCGTGAAGAGAATTGCATTATGTGCTTCTTTATGGGACTCAGACATCAATTTGGTCATGCATGGTCAAGTCTCAACTTTTTATGATGAATATTTTTTCACTATTCTTCAACAAGAGAGTAATAGTTTTAGCCTATGTTTGGTATCACAGTGGATATTCCAGAATCACGGTGATCCACCGTGATTTTGACAGACCCATTGTCTGATGGTGGCCTCTGTACCTCTGCTAATCATGTTAATTCCAAATCAGAATTATGGATTGTGGACTCAGGTGCGATAGAGTATAGACCATGCTTGTTTCAACAAACCTTGGTTCCTTTCATTCATTAAGATAAATTTGGTTTATGTGAAGTTTCCAAATGGAAATTCAGTCATTGCTGATTTAGCTGGCAACATTAGAATTTCTGATCTTTTCATTTTACACGTTCTCTTTGTTCTTGAGTTCAATAACAATTTACTTTCAGTCCCTAAGCTTGTTACATCTATGAAATATTAGTTTTTCTTCACTGATCAATGTTGCACCATTTAAGATTCTATGATTCAGTCCCATATTCCCACGTTCTTGTAGAGTTGTGCTATCCTTCTTGCTGTTTTTCTCATCCATAGAAGTCTCTCTTCCTTCATGTATGTTTCCACCATTTTCTTCACTGATTAATGTTTTGCTCTTTCTTACTCCCCTTAACCTCGTCTAACAATAAATATAAAAATAAATTAAGTAAAACCTAATAAATATAAAAAAAAACATGGACAAATGTTTGCCGATAGAGAGCACATATAAAAGTAAAGTCTAACAATAAACTATTCTTTTATGAATTGAATCCGAGTTCTCTTAAATAATTAAGGGTTCTGGGAGTTTAATAACCACTTCAACTCAATAATGAGAGGAGATTCTCTTATGTGTAAATTTTCTCCAGTTGCATCACAGCCACACATTTCATTTTTTTTGACTACTGTTCATAATAACAATTCATAAGTTTTCATAAACAAAAATTGTAAATTTATAAGTTGTTTTTTCATAAACTATCTTAAAAAACTTATAATAATACATAAAACTTATTTATTTGCGATAAGCTCAAAAATAAATCGATTCAAACGAACTCATAGTAGACAAATGAAAAAATATTTGGAAAAGTTATACGATTACAAAATTTAATTTAATTACAGAAATTCCTTAATTTATTTATAAAAAAAAGAAAAAGAAAAATCCTTAATTTAGCGGGAAAAAATTCAACTAAAAGACGACATTGCATAGGGTTGTGCTGTTGTTTCCGCCGTCGCCGTGTTCCTCCCGATTCAACTCTCACACGCGGCCAAGAAATATATTTCGTATTTTCGTCCTTCGACCGACGACGAGCCATCTCTTCCCATCGCGCCGCCGCTTACCACCGGCGACCTTCCCCTCCCCTCTCTGACCTAGACCCAAGTGACATTCTCCTATCTCCTATGTCCGATTCTCTGATTCAAGGTTAATTTGGTAATTGTTCGGCTTTTCTTCTTTTCTTATTCTTTACTAATTTTGTAATTTGTGGTTTTATTTGCTAATTATCTCTTTTTATATACTGGTTGAACACTATGCCTAGATTTAATCTGATTTATCTGTTCTGCTATTGATTTGTGAATGATAATGGTTTTTTATTTGATTTATGTTTTGGTTTATGATACTGAAATGAGATAACAAGGAATTGAAATGAGATTGAATTGATGGACGGCTAGGAATTTAGGCATGTCAAATTGTTATTGTTCTGCGATATGCTATTTAGTACAAAGCATTGTCAAATAGCGGCGGTTACAACAGCATTGAAGTCATGTAATTCTTAACTTTATCAAGTTATGTGATTTATTTTTTATCTTCTCTTTTATTTTGTTTCAGTTGAAGTGTGTGGGTAGGATATGATCCATGGTTCTTGCATCACAGCTTTGAAGTCATTGTAAGAAAACCCTTTGCTTCATCTGGTTTTAATGTTAAATCTGATTTGTTAAAAAATGTATTTGTTTTTTTAAATTAGATGCCGTGTTTTTTGTCGCCAATTAATTTGATATTATTATGTTTGAATTTTACTAGACCTACTACTAGAGTAGTGCTAAGTCCAGTGGTTGAGATATTATTATTTTTTGTAAATCAAAAAGGAGCATAAGGCGCACCAATAAAATACACACACACATAGGAGAATACAGACAAAGCCCAAACAAAGCTAACCGAAACAGCAATTGGCCAAGTTGTTTACATTTCTAAAGAAATCATAAGAAACGAAAGACGTAAAATGGTTTTGTTTTTCCTGGAAGAAACTGCAATGTCCTGCTGTTTAAAATTCAAAGGTTTTAGTTGTGCTTAGATTTCTCAGCAAACAAACAAAGGAAAAGGGTTGAGAGAAGTAGTTTTTGAAGTTTTTTTTCATGATACTATTGTAACAGTTGATCAATGTAGCAATGTCAACCTGTTGAACAAGACTTCTGCTTTTTGTTTTTTCTTTTTAACTTCTGCTTCTATAAGGACTGGTTTTACTTTTGCTGGCGTTCCAGAGCACTAGTATTGCAGAATCCATTGGAATTTCAAGTGAAGGCATTCTCCAAGTGTTCTCCTAGGCAGATAAGAATGCAAGCTAATCTTAGTTGTAGCAAAGATGACAACAACAAGGAGTCTAGAGGTGCCTTGGTTGTCCTAGAAGGTTTGGACCGTTCTGGGAAATCTTCTCAGTGTAGCAGACTAGTATCCTACTTAGAGGGACAAGGGCTCTCTGCTGAACTATGGAGATTTCCTGATAGAACTACAAATGTTGGCCAAATGATATCTGCTTATCTCTCAAACGCATCTCAGTTGGATGATCATACTATTCATCTTCTCTTCAGTGCTAATCGTTGGGAAAAGAGGTTTTTGTGCTTTTGTTTTCCTATCAGTTATGTTATTATTTGTCATATGCAGCTTTTTGGGGTTTAGTTTGTGAAATTTATGTCATGTGAACCATTGATTATGTCTTAATTTCACATGTAGTTTTTTGAAAGCTTGTAGTTTCTAGGAAGACAGTCTTGTTGGGGCTTAGGAGGTTTGTTTGTAAAATGTAGCACGGAAAGAACAATGAAATTTTTTTATTCATCACTTGCAAGTTTAATATATGGCCATGGACCATTGTCTAGCTAGAAAGGGGATAAAGTATTCCAAGAAGAGTGGGGATATAAAGCAGGAAATCGTAACCATACACAGCTTAGGCATTTAAGTCGTTTGATCAAAACCTCTAGTATCCCTATCCTTTATGTACTCAGCAGAAGCAAGTTGTGTTGCAATGTTGCATCACTGTTGTGATGACGTAGTGTTGTAAAGCTGGCATGGTTTCTGACTCTGAGGGAAGCATAATTCAATAAGCTTAGGACATAGCTCTAGTTACTATGCTAATATGGTTATATCCTAGAATGTTGTTCTTATTAGCTAATGTTGCGTGCAAGTTTTATAGCAATAGAACCATTTGGATATTTTTGCTGGTACTTGCTCATGACATGTGAAATTCGAAGATTTCTTTGATTAAGTAGTATTGTTGGTGCAGGTCATTGATGGAAACAAAATTGAAAAGTGGAATAACCCTCATTGTTGACCGTTATTCTTATTCTGGAGTTGCTTTCTCATCTGCTAAGGGACTAGATATTGAATGGTGTAAGGTAAAAGATCCATGAGGACTTTCCAGGAGGTCTTCTACTCTGGCTCAGTTTAGAATTTGCACAATTTCTTATGTTCTCTCTTTTTTTTTTTTTTTTTTTTTGACAATCACAATTTCTTATGTTCTCTCTTTGTTACTAAATGGTGAATTTTAAATTTTGCAGGCCCCGGAAATTGGATTGCTTGCTCCAGATCTTGTAGCATACCTTGACATCTCACCAGATGTAAGCAACACTTACTATGTGGAAAATAAATAGTGATATGCTGGGTTAGGTTTTGAGACATGATTTCAAAGTTTCTTATTTTCATGCTGGAAAAGGTTTTTATTCTGTAAAACCCACTTATTTTCTACAATGCTTCTTTGCTCCCTTTTCTATCTTCCGTGCTGTTGGGTTGGGATATAAAATTTTGAATCAAATAGGGAGTGGGGCGTCGATTTACAAAAGTTAGATGCATTACTTTTCTTCAGGAGGGTGGTTCAAGTCCTAATACATAAATGATTTCAGCTCTCTTGCTTCTAAAGTTCATCCACCTTGATCTTCTGACTTTTTTTCACTATTGATGGGTTACATTGTTTGAGCTTGGTTCATGCATGTTTCCCTGTTTTGCTTATTTATATTCTTTGCACGTTCATATCAGAAAGCTGCAGAAAGAGGAGGGTATGGTGATGAAAGATATGAAAAGCTCGAGTTTCAGAAGAAAGTTGCTGAACATTACAAAGTCCTTCATGATGCCTCCTGGAAGGTAATGAACTGTTTTTCTGACCTTTCCTTCCGAAATGGACAGTTCTGAATTCTGATACTAATACTTTGTGTCATATATGTCGGTATGGTAAAGTTATAGTTATCTTTTCTATAATATCCAGTTCTCCACATGTCTTGCTATTTATTTAGTACTTCCTCCGTTTCAAAATGAGTGTCACTAATACTATCACAAAAAAATATTGTTTCTAAATGAATGCCATTTTCGATTTCCAGTGCAATATTAATTTTTTCTTTCCAATTGTACCCTCTATGCACACTGCTCCCAAAATATTACTTCTACTTTGCATTTATGATAGTGGAACATACACCAATAGATAATAAGGATAATTTGGTAAAATAGCTATTCTCTTTCTCTAATCGTTGAATTTCTTAATATGTGTGTAAAAACCTTAAATGGCATTCGTTTTGAAATGAAGGACGTATTTTATTGCATTACGCTAAACCTTTTACTTCTTGTTTTCCCTTTTCTTTCTACCGACTTGATGCAGGTTGTAGATGCTTGCCAAACCATAGAAGATGTGGAGAAACAGTTGCAAGAGATTGTACTTTCTTGTGTCACAGAATGCCAAAAGGGGAAGGCCCTCTCATCCCTGTGGTCAACATAGACACACACTCTTGAAAGGGATGTCATGAATGAACAAATACTGAGTATGCTGTATAAATTCTGCACACTGAACCCCGTTTATGAACAATTCTGGTTCATTCATTCACACATCACAATTTGTTTGCTAAGTAATTTGAAGACATATTGGAGAGTTTTTAATATGCTCAAGTTGTCAGAAATGTATAATTCCTAATTCAAAAATGTCGCAGCTTTATCTACCCGGATGAGGTGCTAGTTATTATATCTTGTGCCTAAATTTTACCAAGACTTGCATTGGGACTGCCTCAAGAGTGTTTCATTTCTGTGTTATCACTATAAGAGGATATTATGGGAAAAAGCTGGACTGGTCCGAAGATTATTTATTAATCAATCAAATGTTACCTCTGTAGGCTATGTTTATGTGCCTTGAAAACCACTTGTTCATTAATTAAATTTTATGTTGTTAATGTCACATTATTTTGCATTTAACATTATGTAAGTTTGCCAAATGATTAGTCAGGATTCACTTGACTTGAACTTAGCTCAATATAGTTTTATGGTTAAATCAAGATCAGGTTTGTTTGAAGAACAATCAAAATAATCCACAATAAATCCCTTCCAAATCTTGAATAGTCTTGGAAACCCTAGTGTATACCCTATTCCTACCCAAGTAACCCTATTTAGGCAATGCTTTGGATTTAATAATCCACAAAAAAGTATTTCTGAATCAAATTTGTTAGATTTAATATTTATAATTCAAACTGACGCGACGAAACGTGCGTCCCGTGATGAACAGATGTTACTAGTTTAATTATATAGTTAAAACTTACATGATTGTATATACTACTTGCAGATAATTACTTTGTGTGGGAGTAATTTCAAGAATGTTGAATGAGAAAGAGAATAAGTGGAATTGTATTAATTTAATGAGTACATCCACTTATATACTAGTGGTTAATTTTTCAAAAACAACTGGTAACTTGTAACTCAGGTTATGTAACTAACATAACGACTTAACTAACTAACCACCTTTAGTTGTACCAAACTAACAACCAATAACTTGTTCAACAAGTTATTAACACTTAAAAGTGAAATACAAGATACAAACATGAAATTCAATTCATCACACCTCCTAATACATGTTTGTTAGCATTTCTATTCCTATAAGCTTCAGCTCATGAAATTGTGCCATCTTAAATGGTTTAGTTAGAATGTCTACTACACCTCAATTTTGCAGTATTTCAACTTTAGTCTATCCTTATTGACTTGATCCCTTAAGAAATGACATATTCATTCAATGTGTTTACTCCTACCATGATCAGAAATGTTATTCTAACATCAAGGGACCAACAAAAATACAACATCAAGGAGCATTTTTGACATTCCAACCTTTAAATTAAGCACATTTCAGTCAAAACAAATATCACTTCATCTTCTTCACCCACCTTCTCTCTCTCTTCAATTAACCACCATAAGCAACCAGCACACAGTCCACCACCAGACAGTCACCAATCCGGCAGCCACCACAACAACAAAGTCGCACATTACCTCCGGCAGCCGTTATCGCCGCACCTCCGTCAAACAGAAAGCTGTCACTATTGCAGATGAGTAGCTCTCTACTTCCTCCGACATGGTTCTGCAACTCCCGATCCCCCTTCACTTCCATCTTAGTCGCTATTTGTCGTCATGGTGGTGCACGAGCACGACCACCGCCTTCATTTGTTTGAAATTTCCTTAGATTGAAATTTGCCGAGATGGAAGAAAACGAAAACATGGAAACGGAAGAAAGGGTCACTCCATCAATACCGCCCTCACCACCATTGGTTCCGCCGGTTCTGGTGAGAGCTCAACCATGATAGAGAGAACAGTGAGATGATCGGAGAAGAGAGAAAGATAGTGACATTAAAGAGAAAACAAACTGAAAATACCAGTAATATTTACATTTATATATTATTAAAAAAATAATGTCAAAACAAGGTAAATGAATAGTATATTTTTGTCCAACATGGTCTTATAATTAAGGGCAGAGGTAGTACCTTATTAGCTATAAGCTAAAAGTTAGCTTATAAGCTATTCGTTTGCTGTTCACTAACTAACTTCTTCCGTTTTTTTTTTGTTGCTTTCACCAACAATTTAATCTGATTTGTCGGAGTTAGTTTTAACATCAAATTGTTTCGGCCTTCTCTTTCGATTTTCAATATATAAAGAATGTTTATAATTGGGCGTTATTGTGGGGAGGGAGTTATTAATTTTCGTAAATTTCGTCAATCAGGAAAGACAAAACAAAACCCTTTCTCTTCCTTATTTGTCTCTTTCTTTTCTGTGTAACAAAACCCCGCGCAAAAAGCAGAGACAACAGGTTTTTATTTTTTATTTATTTATTTTTTAATTTTTATAATTTTTCTCTCAAATTCTTATGAGCCTTTTTTGTTCTTTTTGCTTTAAAGCCATTGCCTTTACTAACCTGATTTGACCCTTCAGATTATGCATATTCAGGTGTCCTGGATATGTCTGACACCGACATTTATGATTATATTGACTTGTTATTTTTTTCACAAATTATTATTAAGTTTTTGTGTTGTGTCTGTGTCCTTGTTTTATAGCTGATTTATGCTAATCTATTTGTTTATTTTCTCTGTCCTTATACTGTCCTTGCTTAATAGCTGACACAATCAGTCTGAATTATCGATGTGGTTTTTCTGATGATTGTTTTTGTCATACAAAAAGGTTTAACGGCGCAACAGTCTACCTTTCAATCATTTTCTTTACCCACAAGTAATCATTGTAGGTTACCTTTGTAGACCTTTTTCCATGATGTGATTGACCTTGAAGGCGATGACAATTTAGTGGTACTTGGCGAAACATCTCGTAAAAGTAAAAGAAATAAGGGGAAAGCGGTGGAAACCATTCATGGGGGTTATGGCGATCATCAAGTTGTGGTTTGTATAACATCAAGTTATGGTAGCTTGATATTATATTTTCCAACTTTTTAATGACGGTAACATTTTGTTCGCAATTTTGGCAGCCTGTCATGGGAAAATCTGGAACAGTTAGTGGAATTCAGTCTTCCAATTGTCAACCTTCAATATCATATAATTTAATCAATGTTGGCGGCCAAGGTTGCAATCCATTGTTCGTTGAAGATGAGTATGCTTTATTATTACAGGCATAATGTGGAATGTGGAGTGGATCTACCTACTGGAATTGAGGCGCCTTTTACATTGTTGCCAGAATATGACCTAGGTTTGAAGAAGACTCGAAACACCTGGCCTGGCGAAACAAATGCGATGTGGACTCCAGGTGTTTCAACAATGCTACAGGTTCTAGTCTCCATACAAGGTCTAATCTTGAACGCAAAGCCTTACTTTAATGAACCTGTGAAGCGGAGTCCCTGAATTATAATGAGGAAACATTCATTCTATTAGTGAGGACAATGATGTATATGATGAAAAACCCTCCAAATGTTTGTTTCTACTGTTGGTTCGTTTCTTTTATATCTCTTGCAAATTTGTTCATTTCTTGGGGTTCAAGCCACTGATTTAAGTCATTTTGTTTTCAGAATTTTGAAGAACTTGTTGTGGGCATTTCTACGGCCGAGCACATGTGAAACAATTGGAGTAAGTATTGTTAGAAATTTATAAGTGCAATCAAGGAACATTTTTATTGAAAACCAAAATTTTGAGAATGTGATTCTAAGAGTTGACAAATCTTACTGCTTTAATGAGCTTTGGCATGTTTGAGTTTTATGGCTTGTTTGACCCAGCTTTTTTTTTTAGAGCTTATGCAAATAGCTTATGCAATATAATTAAGTTTTATGTTATTTTATAAGATCATACTAGTAAAAAATTATAATTTTATAAGTTATTTTATCATAAACTACCTCGACAAACTTATTTGGTAGTAATCAATTTATTATTATATTTTATATATATTAGAAGGATATTCTTATTTCTGATTTATTATTATTTTTATGCATATGTTCTTATTTTTTTGAACAAATCTTAGTCAAAATTTTTGAACAAATCTTAATTTTTTTTAATATAATCTTCTTATTTTTCTGATTCATTATTATATTTTATAAATATATATTTATACTCTTTCTTTTGTTTGTAACACCCCGCGCAAACCTTCACTCACTCTTCCACTCTCTCTTTTTATCATAAAAGGGGTTTATTGATCATAGTTATTGCTTCATGGATCCTGATGCTGTTGAAATTCCTCCGCAGAAACAGGTTTCTAACTATTCAAAGTTTTGATTTTTATTAAAATCTTCATCTGGGTTTTCAGTTTAAAGTGATGATCATTCTTAAATTCATTGCCTTTTCTAAAATAGTTTTACTTTTCTTGTGTGGGAAACTTGGAAGTTGAATTCATGTTTAGGGTTGTTATCTTTTAGGAACTTGGAAACAAACAAATAATATTTTTTTTTTTAATTTGTTTTATGATATGGCTTGGTCAGGTAAACTAAACCTATTTACCGTCAAGCACAAACACTTCTCAGATTGGGTGGTGGACACATGTCATTGTCCACACTGACACTTATGATTATTGGTGTCTATGTTTAGTGTTTGTGTTGTGTCTGGTGTCCGTGCTTCATAGCCATTTGTGCTGGTTTATTTGTTTATTTTCTCCCTCTCTCCTCTTTTAGAATAATTTCCTAGTTTAATCAGAACAAGAGAAATCACCTTTTTAAGTGGTTAAGGACTTGAAAGTACTTGAATGTGCATGTATTATAGGAGTCTGTTATCATCAGAATGCTATTTCCCATCATACATATGAAACAACAAAGACACTAACACATCGACACCGATAGTAATCTGAGAACATGACATAATTTCATGTAATTATAAGTGTCAGTGTTGCGTCAAATTCAAGGAGTGTTCGTGCTTCAAAACATATACAAATGATGTTTTTTATCGTCCGATTGTTTAAGGAGATTCCGTATGTGCCCTTTGTTGTTATGAATCTACTGGTATCTTTAGAAATTAGGGTCTAATATTTAACCATAACTTCCATTTTATTTTATCTATGTATGAATGTTTCAAAAACTTAATATTTTTCTTTACCGATAAATAATCATTGTATGTTACTTTATTGTAGACCGTTTTTCATGATGTGATTGACCTTGAAGGTGAAACATCTCATAAAAGAACAAATAAGGGGAAGGCAGTGGTTCCACCAGGGTCGACGACAATCACTAATGAAACTTTGAAGAAACTTCAAAGTTTTAAGCAATTTGACATTGTCGTTGACACTTCCGACCATCACTATGTTACAAATAATTCCTCCACAAAGCAAGTTAGTTGGTTTTTTTTTTCTTTTCTTTTTTTAATTCTTTTAAAGGCGTACTTTGTCTCAGTATATGGATTTATATATTACCTATTTCCTGAGCAGAATCCAACGAGTTGGGCTAAAAGAATCCAAGAAGAGTGGAAGATTTTGGCGAAGCATTTGCCGGGTGAGTACAGTATTCCTGATACTAAATAGCTTGTAATAGTTTCTAAGTTTTATCACAGATCACGTTTAGTATTCAATTTACTTTTTTGAGCTGATGGACTTTACTATATGTAACCAATCATTGTTCATTTATTTCCTATTGATATCCGTTCGTTGCTATTGAAATGGTAGGTCCGGTTTATTTTGAGTACTACTATAATACTCAACATGACCATATTGTGTAACCTGCTTCTGGCATATTGCTCAACATGACCATTTCTTTGTCTGTTTTTTCTTTAATGTTCATCAGAAACAATATTTGTGAGAGTTTTCGAATCAAGGATGGATCTCTTGAGGGCAGTGATTGTTGGAGCAGAAGGTACACCTTACCACGACGGTCTTTTCTTTTTCGATGTTCAATTTCCCAGTGGCTATCCCAATGTACCCCCGGTGCGTGGTTAAAGATACTTCATCTGACTGACATTATTTTCTTGTTAACTCCGTTTAACTCAATTCTAATAAAAGGTCATTATTTTTGTGGCAGTTAGTCTACTATCACTCTAGAGGTGTTAGGCTCAACCCGAATTTGTATGAGTGTGGCAAAGTATGTCTCAGTCTACTTAACACCTGGGATGGCGAAACAAATGAGATGTGGACTCCAGGTGTTTCAACAATGCTACAGGTTCTAGTCTCCATACAAGGTCTAATCTTGAATTCAAAGCCTTTCTTTAATGAGCCTTTTATTGGAATTATGAGTGGCACACAAATTGGTGAAGCATGGTCCCTGAAGTATAGTGAATATACATTCATTCAATCAGTAAGGACAATGATGTATACGGTAAAAAAGCCTCCAAAGGTTTGTTTCTAATCTTTGGTTCTTTCTTTTATATCTCTAGCAGATTTGATTCATTTCTTTGGTTCTAATATAAACAGGTTTTCCTTTCTTGGGATTCAAGCAACTGATTTAAGTCATTTTGTTTTCAGAATTTTGAAGAACTTGTTGTGGGGCATTTCTACAGTCGAGCACATGATATTCTGGCGTCATGTAAAGCGTACATGGAAGGTGTTCAGGTTGGTTGTTTTGTGAAAGGCGGGGTTCAAGATGATGATAATGGTGGACGAAAAAGCTCAGATATTTTTAAGGCTAGATTACTTGGATATGTCAAGCTTCTTGTCCAAGTTTTTGAAAAAATTGGAGTTAAGGATTGTCAGAAATTCATTTTTCCGAATTCTCCGAAACCAACTCTTTTGAAAAAACTGTTTTCAAGTTGTTTTTTAGACTTAATTGTAGTTTTTGCCTCTTCTTAAATTTTTTAATTGTGCGATTTTATTCCTCCACTTGATTTCCTCCAATTTTATGACATGGCTTAAAAGTCAGCTTTCCAATAGTGAAATTAATTACATTAATATACAAAAATAGAAAATAAATTAATGTTTGTGACATAGACTTTCTCTTTATCTTCTTCTTCTTGCCCTATTCTCCAACCCTCTACGACGCATCATCAACAACATTAGTTTGTTCGACTTATTCCAATTGATTTCGAAAATGCATCAGAAGCAATACTTCTACAATTTTTAATTTACACTGCTGATTCTTTGATGATTCTCTTGTTCCCCTCTCGTTTCTATTCCACTTGTACCAAACACTAACCAGTTGATCAATCGAGCCTCTGTGGCTATGCAAATATACTAATTTTGTAATTTGCATACAAATATAATACTCCTCCGACATTAATTATAAACAAAAGTGAATGTATTTTCCAAATATATCAACTTTCTTTGTTTCAAAATATTTGGTCTACATGCAAACAATTTTAGGAAGTACTCTCTATTTCGAAATAATTGGTCTACTTGAAAACAAAAATTTCTTCCCAAAATAATATTAATTACTTTTTTTTGAAACAATATTAATTACTTTTTAACCATCAATGACTTCGCTCAAGTGGTAAAGTATCGTGTGTGCCCTTAAACAAGTGACGGACAAAATAATTGGTCTATCGTGTGTGCCCCAAAATATATCAGAGAGAAAAAAAAAACATGCAGTGACGGACAATGTTGAAGATTAAACCATTCTTATCCAATGTTAGTGCATATCCTTTAAACTCACAAGATAATTGTTTTTTTTTTGGTTTAAACTCACAATAGAATTTATTGACTAGCTTAACACCCCGCTCAAAACGTTCAATCTGCTTACTCACTCACTCATATGCTTTCTCTGGTTTTACTCAAGAAATAAAACCCAAAAAGGGTTTAATTTGATAACAGTGTTAACAAGATTGAACATATAGAAACATAGAAAAAGAGAAAGATCCTTAAAGATACTTCATCTGACTGACATTATTTTCTTGTTAACTCTGTTTAACTCAATTCTAATAAAAGGTCATTATTTTTGTGGCAGCTAGTCTACTATCACTCTAGAGGTCTTAGGCTCAATTAATTTCAGTTGTCGTGGATGTCATAGCACGATATTCAGATTCAGTAGAAGAGCGGGAGACAATGTCCTGCTTTTTGCTCTTCCAAGAAATGAGAGAATCTCCAAGAAAGATACAAAACCCTGTGGTAGACTAGTCAAATACACAAAACAGAGAGTTAGAAAACATAAACATCAACATACCAGTGTGAGAAATATACTCACACTTCATCATTATTATCATCCATATTCTAACTCACAAATATACATTAATATCTTCATTCAATAATAGATTACAAGATAATTGTAATCAAAACATCATTTACAAACAACAAAGCATCACAAACATACATTCTCAATCTTAGTTTAATTATAAGATTATTAGGCATCAACACATAGAAGTATCATTTAGAGTTAATAAAACATCTAACACTTCAATCAATTATAGATTACAATATAATTGTAATTAACACATCATCTAGCAAGTATAGACAATTCATCACAAGTTTATGTATAATGTCATAGATTTACATAGGAAAGATTCCTATAGATCGTATTTTTTTTTATCAAATTAAAAAATGTATCATAGTTTTTCTTGTTTTTATTATTTTCCACAGAATTATAAAGTTGATGGAAATAATTTTTCTATGGGATATGGAAGAGACTTTGAGGTTTCGAAAAAAAAACTTTGAGGTGGATATGAATTAAAAAAAGTATGTGTATCAATATATGAGTAGAAATATAGAATAATAACAAAAAAAAATTGATTCACATATTAATATTTAAGCAGTAATATATGTTCCGGTTGACATAAAAAAAAAACTCCATATACGACTAAAAATATAGATTTCATAAAAATTATAAAATAAATAAAATTTCATATTAATATATATATGTCTTCCAATTTTTTTTTTACAAACAGAATAGAGGATCGAACCTAGACCTCTTGTATATAATTCAAAGGGAGCTACTTTTATCACCCTACTGGTTATTCACACGCTCTATTTTTATACATCCGCTATTTAAATAGTGGATGTTATAAAATCAAAATTTTTGAGAAAAAATGTCGTCCACTACTTAAATAGCGGACAATGTTTAAGTAATCAGTAGGTGATAAGTGCTAAATATTAGTTAAAATACATGTTTAAAAAGCACTTATTGAATGAATTGTGATAACAAATCCTTGGAATATAAATCACTTTTGATGTAAATATAGTATGTACTAAGAAATTGTGCAAGAATTATCAAATCCAACCATTTTGTTAGGTTCATGCTGATACTAAGAAAAGAAACAAAATTTTGAAGCATTCGCTGCAGCGAGCATGCAGCGAACAAAGGCCGGGAGTTCAGGGTACTTGGCGAACACCCAGCGAACCTGCAGCGAACAAACTCGCTACAGCGAGCATGCAGCGAACAAAGGCAGTGAGTCCAGGGTACTTGGCGAAGCACCAGCGAGCATGCAGCGAATAAGCTCGCTGCAGCGAACACTTAGCGAGCAAAGGATGAGTCACAGCTAAATACACGTGTCAGCAAACCTCTTCAACTAAGCAACTTCTTCGCGTAGCGAACACGGATTCGCGTAGCGAATAGGCCTATTTCAGAAATCTATAAATAGCATTTCAGATCATTTTGTAAAATATCAAGTTAGTTAATACCAGATAGAAAAAAACACTATTTTCATAGATATATCCTGTTAGTGAGGTTTTGAAGGTGGATTCCACACAACTTGAGAAATCAAGCCCAATGGTTTTTCAATCCTTCTCATCTTCACTCTTTTGTAAGTTTATCATGGCTATTCATAGCTAAATCTCTTTTGTTGGGATTGGATGTAATTGAATTATGATCATGAATCTAGTTTAACTTTGCTATATGTGTTTTATTTATCAATCAATATTAGTGATGTCCTTGTTTTCATGCTTTTATTAAAAGATTTAAATGATATAGACATATGTTATTTGAATCAAAGGTAGGATAATCACTTGTTAAAGTTCAAAGTTTAGACATAGATCTTGAGCTTTAATAGTCACTTAAAGTATTAGAGCTTAATGCTATTTTATCGATTAATGATTCGAGACATCGGAAAGTTAATAGATACAATAGATTTCAAGACATATTCCGGACACGGATATGATCAACGAGTAATACGTGACGATATTGATTTATAAATGAAATATATATATCAATAGTTAACTGATACATGTGAATGATTTGATGGAATCCAATTCCAACAAGTTTTTATCTCAAAAGTTTATCACGCACTTTTATCGCAATTTTATGTTACGAAACCAAATCGAAACAAACCCATACTTAGAATCATGGAATTTGTGTATTTACAATTGATATCACACTAGTCCCTGTGGATACGATATAACGAAAATACTTGCTTTTGTACTTTCATCAAATGGCGCCGTTGCCGGGGACTGGCGTTTGATATTAGTTGTTTAATCGCAATTTCTATCGTTTTAAGCAATTTTGTACTTTTTAAATTTTAGTTACTATTCGTTATTTTTTGTGCACGCTAACTTGTCTGGTTAGATTGTTGTCCTGTTTATGCGAGGAAAGATTTCTGCAGAGAATTTACTTTTTGATCCAGAAATCGAAAGAACAGCTCGAAGGAATAACAGTCAAAGAAAGAAAAGGAAACAATTAGCCAAACAAAAGAGGCTGCAAGAAGAAAATTCTGCTTCTATTTCTTCAACATCCTCAATCTCCGAAGAGATGGCTGACGATCCGCCACGTAACGAAGGTGGAGGTGCCAGTATAAGGCCATGTCACAATAGTCCGCGGAGGCTTGCTCATCTTGCAAGGCCTCCCAGAGGTGCAAGACAAACGGAGATGAAAACCGGACTCTTGCAATTGTTATATGCTAACCCTTTTACAGGTTTGTCACATGAAGATCCTTACAACCATTTGGTCAAATTCTATGAAATTGCCGGTTCACTTGGTGCTCCTGAAGCGGAGGAGGAAGCGGTGTTCATGAGAATGTTTCCACATTCATTGATAGGAAAGGCCAAAGATTGGTACCTTGATTTACCAGCTCAAGTCATGACAAATTGGAATACTTTGGAAGAGAAGTTTCTTGATCGGTTCTTTCCACATCATAAATTCATGGAGTCAAAAACATCAATTGCGGTGTTTTCTCAAGGCTCCAATGAGACTCTATGTGAAGCATGGGATCGATACAAAGCAATGCTGCGTAAATGCCCTAATCATGGATTTGATGAACTAACCCAAATTCATATTTTTAGAAATGGTCTTTTGCAGGATTCAAAGCTCCTTTTAGATGCAACAGCAGGTGGTTCTCTTTTATCATTAAGTGCTGCAGATGCTACGACTATCATTGAAAAAATGTCACTTAGTGATCGACAAAGTGAACGCAGCAAAACTCAAAGGAAGCCTGGGATTCTTGAACTTGATACTTCAGATGCTATGTTAGCTCAAAACAAGCTTCTTACTAACACGGTGGAAGAACTATCAAAACAAATGTCTAAGATAATCACCTTACAAGAAGGATCGGGGAAAGCAAAGCAAGTAGCATCGTGTGAATTATGCACCGGAGATCATCCAACTGGTCATTGTCCTCCATCTCATGAAGAGGTGAACTTCATGGCAAATCAACAAAGACAAAGTCAGTATCCGAATAATGCTGGCTATCAAAGGGGAAACAACTCAAACTATGGTCAAGGTTGGAGACAAGATGTTGGCTCATCAAATAGGCAAAGACAATATGAAAGCTACAGTCAACCACCGGTACAACAAACTCAAAATTCAAATTTGGAAGAAGCTTTGAGATCATTCATAGAGATGCAGACCAAACAGAATCAACAACAAAATTTGATGAATCAACAACAAAATCAGTTTGTGCAAGAAACTCAAGTCTACCAAAGAGGCAATGATGCGGTGTTAAGAAATCTTGAGACTCAGATTAGTCAAATAGCAAAAGAAATGGCCAATAACAAAAATCAAGGAGGATCATTTGCAGCCAACACCGAACCGAATCCAAAAGAACAATGCAAGTCAATTACAACAAGAAGCGGTAAGGAAGTTGGCAAGGGAATAGGTGATAATTTGAGGAAGGAAGAGGAGGTTATGAGACGAGTAGATGAAGAGGAGGAAGGAGAAAGTGAGAATGAAGCAGAAAAGAATAAAACGGAAGAATTAGTTGAAAAAGAAAAAAAATGAAAAAACAGAAAAAAATGAAAATATTGCAGAGAAGGAGGTTGAAGTGAGAAAAGAAAAGAGTAGTTTACCTCAACATCTGCCATATCCACATGCTCCATCAAAGAAGGATAAAGAAAGGCAGTATGCAAGGTTTATGGATATCTTTAAAAGATTGCAAATCAACATTCCATTTTCCGAAGCCTTGGAGCAGATGCCAACATATGCAAAATTCATGAAAGAAATCCTTACCAAGAAGAGAAGGTACAATGATGATGAAGTTATTCAACTTGATGCAAGCTGTAGTGCCATTATTCAACGAACTCTTCCGACAAAAGAAAAAGATCCGGGGAGAGTCACGTTGCCGGTTACCATTGGTAATGTGAATGTTGGAAAAGCCCTTATTGATTTAGGGTCAAGCATCAATCTTATTCCTTTATCGGTGATTAAACGGGTTGGTGGTCTTGACATCACACGTACAAGAATGACATTGCAACTTGCTGATAAATCCATCACTCGTCCGTCGGGAATGGCTGAAGATGTTCTTGTAAAAGTTGATAAGTTTATGTTCCCTATAGACTTTGTGGTGATGGACATTGAAGAGGATGATGATGTTCCATTAATTCTTGGAAGGCCGTTCATGAAAACAGCTCGTATGATGATTGATATTGATGACGGGGTGATGAAAGTTCGAGTTCAAGATGAGGAGGTTAGTTTTAATTTGTGGGAAGCTATGAAGCATCCACATGAGAAAGATATGTGCTTCAAACTTGATGCAACTGAAGAAGCCATATTAGATGTAAGAAAGCAAGCACATAGACCTTCATCTCTTGAACAGGCCTTGACAGATGCTTTCGAAGCACTTGACCCCGAGAAAGAAGAAGAGATTGAGGACTTCTTGAAGCAACTTGATGCTTTTGAAGAATTACCTCAACCTGAAGTAGTGATTGACGAGTTGAAGGAGGATGGAAAGCCGGTCGAAGTAAAACTTGAGCTGAAAACATTACCATCACACCTCAAGTATGTTTTCCTTGGGGATGACAATCAAAAACCAGTAATAATCAGCAGTTCTCTATCAAAAGGTGAAGAAGAAAGTCTGATTCAAGTGCTGAAAAACAACAAAGAAGCAATAGGATGGGCATTATCCGACTTAAAAGGTATTAGTCCATCTTATTGTATGCATAGTATCATGATGGAGGATGATTATAAACCAGTTGCACAACCCCAACGTCGTTTGAATCCAACAATGAAGGAGGTTGTAAGAAAAGAAGTGGTGAAATTACTTGAAGCTGGTATGATTTATCCGATTTCCGACAGTGCTTGGGTTAGTCCGGTCCAGGTGGTCCCAAAGAAAGGTGGGATGACGGTAATCACAAATGACAAGAATGAGTTGATACCATCAAGAACAGTCACAGGTTGGCGGATGTGTATAGACTACCGGAGACTCAACAAAGCAACCAGAAAAGATCATTTTCCATTACCATTCATGGATCAAATGTTAGAAAGGTTGTCAGGTCAAGAATTCTATTGCTTTTTGGATGGTTATTCGGGGTACAATCAGATTTCAGTCAACCCCGAGGATCATGAAAAAACAGCTTTCACATGTCCTTTCGGTGTTTTCGCTTATAGAAGAATGCCTTTCGGATTGTGCAATGCACCAGCAACATTTCAACGGTGTATGCAAGCAATTTTTTCTGACTTGATAGAGAAATGCATCGAAGTGTTCATGGATGATTTCTCCGTGTTCGGTCCGTCTTTCCAACATTGCTTGAAGAATTTGGACACCGTACTGAAGCGGTGTGTTGAAACGAATCTGGTTCTTAATTGGGAGAAGTGTCATTTCATGGTGACCGAAGGTATTGTTCTTGGTCACAAGATCTCTTCCAAGGGTATTGAAGTGGATAAAGCAAAGGTGGAGGTCATTGAAAAGCTCCCTCCTCCGGTAAATGTCAAAGGAATCAGAAGTTTTCTAGGTCATGCCGGTTTCTACCGAAGATTCATCAAAGATTTTTCCAAAATTGCCAAACCATTAAGCAATCTGCTTAACAAAGGTACGTCTTTTAAAATTGATGATGAATGTTTACTTGCTTTTAATAAATTGAAAGAAAGATTGGTGACTGCACCCATAATCATAGCACCCGATTGGAAACTTGAATTTGAATTGATGTGTGATGCTAGTGATTATGCAGTTGGTGCAGTCCTTGGACAAAGAAAGAACAAAATTTTTCATGCTATACACTATGCAAGCAAAGTATTAAATGATGCACAAGTTAACTATGCAACAACCGAGAAAGAATTGCTTGCTATAGTGTATGCACTTGAGAAATTTCGTTCTTATTTGATTGGTTCAAAGATTGTTGTGTACACTGACCATGCAGCTATCAAGTATTTGATTACAAAAGCTGATTCTAAGCCGAGACTCATTCGGTGGATGCTTTTATTACAAGAGTTTGATCTTGAGATCAAAGATAAAAAGGGAACAGAAAACTTGGTAGCTGATCACTTATCGAGACTTATAAACAATGAGGTGACCAAACATGAACGTGAGGTTCTTGACGAATTCCCCGATGAAAAACTGCTTATGGTGCAAGAAAGGCCATGGTTTGCTGATATGGCTAATTTCAAAGCATCCGGATTAATACCGGATGATTTCAATTGGCACCAAAAGAAAAAGTTCCTCCGTGAAGCAAATCAATATGTTTGGGATGATCCTTATTTGTTTAAAATTGGAGCAGACAACTTGTTGAGTTGATGTGTTACAAAAGAGGAAGCCACAAGCATCATGTGGCATTGTCATAACTCACCATATGGAGGCCATTATAATGGAGAGAGAACAGCAGCAAAAATTTTGCAGTCAGGATTCTTTTGGTCGAGTTTGTTCAAAGACACTTATGAACATACTCGGAGATGTGATAACTGTCAAAGAATTGGTGGAATTTCAAGGCGTAATGAAATGCCACTTCAAAACATGCATGTTGTTGAAGTATTTGATTGCTGGGGTATTGATTTTGTTGGCCCTTTTCCATCATCATTTTCAAATGAATACATTCTTGTGGCAGTAGATTATGTGTCTAAGTGGGTGGAAGCAATTGCGTCACCAAAAGCCGATGGCAAAACGGTGATAAAATTTCTAAAAAGAAACATTTTCACTCGTTTTGGAACTCCTCGTGTGCTTATTAGTGATGGAGGGTCACATTTTTGTAATTCTCAACTAGCCAAAGCACTTGAGCATTATGGAGTCAAGCACAAAGTAGCATCGCCATACCATCCTCAGACCAACGGACAAGCAGAAGTTTCGAATCGTGAAATAAAGAAAATTCTGGAAAAAACTGTGTCCGCATCAAGAAAAGATTGGTCATTAAAGTTAGACGAGGCATTATGGGCATATCGAACTGCTTTCAAAGCACCAATAGGCCTTACACCTTTTCAGATGGTATATGGTAAGGCATGTCATCTTCCGGTCGAACTAGAACATAAAGCCTATTGGGCTTTGAAATTTTTGAATTTTGATGAAAGCCAAGCCGGAGAGCAAAGAAAAGTTCAGCTTCAACAGTTGGATGAATTGAGATGCCAAGCTTATGAATCTTCTAAGCTGTACAAAGAGAAGGTCAAAAGCTATCATGATAAACGGCTTGTCAACAAAGAATTCAGGCCAGGCCAAATGGTTTTGCTTTTCAACTCAAGATTGAAGTTATTTCCGGGAAAGCTTAAATCCAAATGGTCCGGTCCTTTCAAAATCCGTGAAGTGAAACCATATGGTGCAGTTGTGTTGGAAGATCCAGCTACCAATGACACATGGACTGTGAATGGTCAAAGATTGAAGCTCTATTTTGGTGGTGAATTTGATCGTAGCACTACCAAAATCCCACTTTCCGATCCTTGAAGCTCCAAAAAGAACGTCGAGCTAATGACGTAAAACAAGCGCTTGTTGGGAGGCAACCCAATTTTGTAAGTATTTATGAGTTTTAGCATGCATTAAACACTTTTGTTATGAAGGAAGCAAGTTGGCCAGACACAGCAGGCCAATTATGCAGAATTTTTTTTTTTGATGTGTGTTCGCTAAGCGAATAATCCATTCGCTAAGCGAACAGTGCGAAATCTGCAGTTTTTAAATTGAGTGACAGCTGGCCATTTTTGGCCACCTCACATGCCACCTCACTCCCCACTTCCACAAAATCAGAGGGGAGTACGAATCTCACCCCTTTCAACCCTAATTCCACTTTTCTAACTCCCTCTTCTCACAAAATTCTCAAAACCACCATCTCCATCCTTCACCATCTCAAATCTAAGACAACACTCACTACCCCATTCATTTCTACTTTCAGTTTGTACATCTCCATCACTCAGGTATGCAGAATTTTAACTTCAATTTCCAATTTTTTTTCATTTTTGTTCATAGTGAAAGATGCATGCTATTGTGGGTAGAAAGATGCATGATTGTATAGATAGTTTGAAAATTTTGATGAAATTGTGGGTAGTCATGTATGTTCTTCCATGAATTAGGGTACACAAATTTACATCTCTTCATGTTGAATTTCTTTTTGACAAATTGTGAACAATTAACTTGCTTTTGAATTGTGTAATTTTGTTCACACATGCTACAAATTTGTTTCAAAAGATTGAATTTGTCAACCCTAACTCCAACCCTTTGTGTGTGCATAGTTGTGGTTTGCCAAAATGTAAATCCTTGTGTTATATATTACTTCAAAAAACCCGAAAATTTTCGATAAATTGAACTGTGAAAAGTTGAAATTCATGCTCTGTAATATGAATTATCTAATATTCTGAGCAAAAGACTTATGTGGTTTTTCGAAGTAATTTCAGGAATGGCACCAAAAAGACCCGCAGCTAGCACCGGAAAGAAGCAAAAGACTGGGGCAAGTTCATCGCACACAGCCTTTGACCCCAGCAGGTTTCGTGGACCGGAGCAATTTGAGCGGTACCAAATACTTGAAAAGAAAAAGATTTGGAATGAAAGGAAATTCGAGATTTTTGAGCATGGAAGCTATGAGAAGTTTGCAACAATCATCAATGATAGGCGTTGGGGTAGAATTATTGACCCACCAAAATATTTCAACACTACCTTTGTGAGAGAATTTTATGCAAATGCTTACCCATCTGAGGGTGAGCCATTCTCTTTCACCACTATGGTACGCGGAAAAACCATCCGTTTTGACCGAAATGCCATCAATGAGTATCTTGGCAACCCTTTCACCCTACCCGCCCATGAAACTTTGTGTGATTTTCAGAAGCAAAGAGCCCGCAAGACTTGGGACATTGACACCATGCGAAGAAAACTTCTTAGGCCTAACCATGACTTCGTATATGGCACAACCAACAAACCTTTGAGGGCCCTTAGAGATGATATGCGCACCTTCACCCTACTCCTTTTCCTACTTGTTTTATATAACATCCAACCTAATTCTCACACTTCTGATGCTGTCATGAATATACTTGGCCTCATTCATTACATAAATGAAGGCCTTGAAGTGGATTTGGCCGGTATCATCTCTGGTTGGATGAAAGAGATTACCTTGTGTGGCCACCCTGACAAAAACCTCAAGTCCACTGCTGTGAGATCCGACAGTCCTTTGGGTTTCCCGTGCTTAATTATGGGATTGTGTACGGCTAATAGGATACACATTCCTGAAATTGGACGTGAGGAGATTGGGAAGATTGATGATAATTATGTGGATCGGTACTGCAAACCGAAGAAAAGAAGAGCTGCACAACAACCACCACCACCCCCACCACCCCAGGCCTCCACCTCTGCTGTTCAGGATCAGAATTTTTATAACCATTTTACTTATTTGTATGATCAGAATGATGCAGGGTATAGAGCCATGAGTGCAATGCAGCAATCTTTCTATAATCAGCACACCGGGCAGTCGGTGATGACACCACAAGATTTCGAAGCCTATGTTGCATGGCCTGAGGTCAGGCCTACTTTTCTCGGAGGAGGTAATGTAGCAGATGCTGAAGCTGCTAGTGAAGGAGACAATGCAAGTGAAGAAGAAGCTGGTTCTGATGCATCTATGCAAGAAGGAGATGAAAGTGATGCTGGTTCCGAATCTGGTTCGGAAGCCGGTTCTGAATCCGAGTGAAGAAAGCAAGGAGATGGCTGAAAAGCTCGCCAAAATGAGTGAACTTTAAAAAGCTTTCAGTCATTTAATGTTTAAGTTTAAGTAGTTTATCTTTTGTGGAACATGTGGAAGTATGAATGTGTGTCACTTGTTTTGTGTTTTGTTGTGAACATATGATGAATGTTTGAAGTTTAATGCATGATAATTAGTAATTTAATATAGTAGTATGGTAGTCTAGTAATGTGAAATATTGTGATTAGCATTTTGAAGAACAAGCTCACATATGTTTGAAATTGAAAGATAGGTTTGTGATAAATCAATGTGTTGAGCATGATAGTTGATTTGTAGAGATATATGTCAATCTTCTTTGATTAGTGTTCAAAATAGGCTTAGAAACTTAACATGTTTTTGAAATGTGTTACTTGTCCTAAGATGATTCTCACTATTTTTGTTGAACATGATTGAAACTTGTGTTATCCAATCTAGCTGGGTGAGAATGTGTGAACTTTCCATTGTTTACATAAATATGAGAGTGCCGGCAATTGTGTATGCTCATTTGATTTTAGCTTAATCTTGCTGTCACTAATGTGTTTGATGTTGTGGATATGATCAAGGCCTTGTTTCTTTTTGAGTGATAACCACTTAGCCAAATTTAACCTACCCTGTGAGATAGTGATCTTTTGTGTCCCCATTTGAGCCTTAAAATTTGAAATTTGTTTGTTTTATAAACCCTGAAACCGAAAGAAAAGAAAAACAACTACTCTACCCTTGTCTTAGGATAGGAGAGCAAGTGTATTTTTATAAGGGTTATTTGATAAGATTCAAGTTGGGGAGAAGTAGGTTGAAAAATAGATAAATAAATTGGTTGAAAAAGGTAGTGTTGTGGTGATTGAAAAAGAAAAGAAAATATGTGAAAAAATAAAAGAGTTGCTTGACACAATTGAAAGTCAAAAGGAAATGAGAAAAGAAAACAAAATTTTGTGAAAAGTGTCAAAACAAAAGAATCACCACAAATGGAAATAGGGGGAAAAAGAAAGGGAGTGAATGAATCATGAGATAAATTTTGCAGATTTTGTGCTCTCTTATCCTTGAGGCTTTTTGAATCCATAGAAAAACAATGAATTTTTGTAGCCCAGCCCCATTACAAGCTTGATAAAGTCCTTAGTGATCCACAACTGATAGCATGTTTTGTGATTTTGCTTGGATAAATGTTTGAATTGAATTGTTGCATGCACATTGCTTGGATTGAGTTAAACACTTACCCTTGAGAGAAATAATTGTGAGAAATTTGAGATAACACTTGAGTCTTGATTGTTTGATAAGAATGTTGAGAATTTTGCTTAGGCATAGGAATCATTTCATGATCATGCTTTGTTTTCTTTGAATGTTTTGGGAACTAGTCTTTGAGATGACATTGCTTTACTTGTGCTCTGAGATTTTGAAAACTTTGATTGATTACAAACCCACTCTTTTGAATGAATTGTGAGCTAGTTAAAATACCTTTTGTTTGAGGACAAACAAAGTCCTAAGTTGGGGAGATTTGATAAGTGCTAAATATTAGTTAAAATACATGTTTAAAAAGCACTTATTGAATGAATTGTGATAACAAATCCTTGGAATATAAATCACTTTTGATGTAAATATAGTATGTACTAAGAAATTGTGCAAGAATTATCAAATCCAACCATTTTGTTAGGTTCATGCTGATACTAAGAAAAGAAACAAAATTTTGAAGCATTCGCTGCAGCGAGCATGCAGCGAACAAAGGCCGGGAGTTCAGGGTACTTGGCGAACACCCAGCGAACCTGCAGCGAACAAACTCGCTACAGCGAGCATGCAGCGAACAAAGGCAGTGAGTCCAGGGTACTTGGCGAAGCACCAGCGAGCATGCAGCGAATAAGCTCGCTGCAGCGAACACTTAGCGAGCAAAGGATGAGTCACAGCTAAATACACGTGTCAGCAAACCTCTTCAACTAAGCAACTTCTTCGCGTAGCGAACACGGATTCGCGTAGCGAATAGGCCTATTTCAGAAATCTATAAATAGCATTTCAGATCATTTTGTAAAATATCAAGTTAGTTAATACCAGATAGAAAAAACACTATTTTCATAGATATATCCTGTTAGTGAGGTTTTGAAGGTGGATTCCACACAACTTGAGAAATCAAGCCCAATGGTTTTTCAATCCTTCTCATCTTCACTCTTTTGTAAGTTTATCATGGCTATTCATAGCTAAATCTCTTTTGTTGGGATTGGATGTAATTGAATTATGATCATGAATCTAGTTTAACTTTGCTATATGTGTTTTATTTATCAATCAATATTAGTGATGTCCTTGTTTTCATGCTTTTATTAAAAGATTTAAATGATATAGACATATGTTATTTGAATCAAAGGTAGGATAATCACTTGTTAAAGTTCAAAGTTTAGACATAGATCTTGAGCTTTAATAGTCACTTAAAGTATTAGAGCTTAATGCTATTTTATCGATTAATGATTCGAGACATCGGAAAGTTAATAGATACAATAGATTTCAAGACATATTCCGGACACGGATATGATCAACGAGTAATACGTGACGATATTGATTTATAAATGAAATATATATATCAATAGTTAACTGATACATGTGAATGATTTGATGGAATCCAATTCCAACAAGTTTTTATCTCAAAAGTTTATCACGCACTTTTATCGCAATTTTATGTTACGAAACCAAATCGAAACAAACCCATACTTAGAATCATGGAATTTGTGTATTTACAATTGATATCACACTAGTCCCTGTGGATACGATATAACGAAAATACTTGCTTTTGTACTTTCATCAAATGGCGCCGTTGCCGGGGACTGGCGTTTGATATTAGTTGTTTAATCGCAATTTCTATCGTTTTAAGCAATTTTGTACTTTTTAAATTTCAGTTACTATTCGTTATTTTTTGTGCACGCTAACTTGTCTGGTTAGATTGTTGTCCTGTTTATGCGAGGAAAGATTTCTGCAGAGAATTTACTTTTTGATCCAGAAATCGAAAGAACAGCTCGAAGGAATAACAGTCAAAGAAAGAAAAGGAAACAATTAGCCAAACAAAAGAGGCTGCAAGAAGAAAATTCTGCTTCTATTTCTTCAACATCCTCAATCTCCGAAGAGATGGCTGACGATCCGCCACGTAACGAAGGTGGAGGTGCCGGTATAAGGCCATGTCACAATAGTCCGCGGAGGCTTGCTCATCTTGCAAGGCCTCCCAGAGGTGCAAGACAAACGGAGATGAAAACCGGACTCTTGCAATTGTTATATGCTAACCCTTTTACAGGTTTGTCACATGAAGATCCTTACAACCATTTGGTCAAATTCTATGAAATTGCCGGTTCACTTGGTGCTCCTGAAGCGGAGGAGGAAGCGGTGTTCATGAGAATGTTTCCACATTCATTGATAGGAAAGGCCAAAGATTGGTACCTTGATTTACCAGCTCAAGTCATGACAAATTGGAATACTTTGGAAGAGAAGTTTCTTGATCGGTTCTTTCCACATCATAAATTCATGGAGTCAAAAACATCAATTGCGGTGTTTTCTCAAGGCTCCAATGAGACTCTATGTGAAGCATGGGATCGATACAAAGCAATGCTGCGTAAATGCCCTAATCATGGATTTGATGAACTAACCCAAATTCATATTTTTAGAAATGGTCTTTTGCAGGATTCAAAGCTCCTTTTAGATGCAACAGCAGGTGGTTCTCTTTTATCATTAAGTGCTGCAGATGCTACGACTATCATTGAAAAAATGTCACTTAGTGATCGACAAAGTGAACGCAGCAAAACTCAAAGGAAGCCTGAGATTCTTGAACTTGATACTTCAGATGCTATGTTAGCTCAAAACAAGCTTCTTACTAACACGGTGGAAGAACTATCAAAACAAATGTCTAAGATAATCACCTTACAAGAAGGATCGGGGAAAGCAAAGCAAGTAGCATCGTGTGAATTATGCACCGGAGATCATCCAACTGGTCATTGTCCTCCATCTCATGAAGAGGTGAACTTCATGGCAAATCAACAAAGACAAAGTCAGTATCCGAATAATGCTGGCTATCAAAGGGGAAACAACTCAAACTATGGTCAAGGTTGGAGACAAGATGTTGGCTCATCAAATAGGCAAAGACAATATGAAAGCTACAGTCAACCACCGGTACAACAAACTCAAAATTCAAATTTGGAAGAAGCTTTGAGATCATTCATAGAGATGCAGACCAAACAGAATCAACAACAAAATTTGATGAATCAACAACAAAATCAGTTTGTGCAAGAAACTCAAGTCTACCAAAGAGGCAATGATGCGGTGTTAAGAAATCTTGAGACTCAGATTGGTCAAATAGCAAAAGAAATGGCCAATAACAAAAATCAAGGAGGATCATTTGCAGCCAACACCGAACCGAATCCAAAAGAACAATGCAAGTCAATTACAACAAGAAGCGGTAAGGAAGTTGGCAAGGGAATAGGTGATAATTTGAGGAAGGAAGAGGAGGTTATGAGACGAGTAGATGAAGAGGAGGAAGGAGAAAGTGAGAATGAAGCAGAAAAGAATAAAACGGAAGAATTAGTTGAAAAAGAAAAAAATGAAAAAACAGAAAAAAATGAAAATATTACAGAGAAGGAGGTTGAAGTGAGAAAAGAAAAGAGTAGTTTACCTCAACATCTGCCATATCCACATGCTCCATCAAAGAAGGATAAAGAAAGGCAGTATGCAAGGTTTATGGATATCTTTAAAAGATTGCAAATCAACATTCCATTTTCCGAAGCCTTGGAGCAGATGCCAACATATGCAAAATTCATGAAAGAAATCCTTACCAAGAAGAGAAGGTACAATGATGATGAAGTTATTCAACTTGATGCAAGCTGTAGTGCCATTATTCAACGAACTCTTCCGACAAAAGAAAAAGATCCGGGGAGAGTCACGTTGCCGGTTACCATTGGTAATGTGAATGTTGGAAAAGCCCTTATTGATTTAGGGTCAAGCATCAATCTTATTCCTTTATCGGTGATTAAACGGGTTGGTGGTCTTGACATCACACGTACAAGAATGACATTGCAACTTGCTGATAAATCCATCACTCGTCCGTCGGGAATGGCTGAAGATGTTCTTGTAAAAGTTGATAAGTTTATGTTCCCTATAGACTTTGTGGTGATGGACATTGAAGAGGATGATGATGTTCCATTAATTCTTGGAAGGCCGTTCATGAAAACAGCTCGTATGATGATTGATATTGATGACGGGGTGATGAAAGTTCGAGTTCAAGATGAGGAGGTTAGTTTTAATTTGTGGGAAGCTATGAAGCATCCACATGAGAAAGATATGTGCTTCAAACTTGATGCAACTGAAGAAGCCATATTAGATGTAAGAAAGCAAGCACATAGACCTTCATCTCTTGAACAGGCCTTGACAGATGCTTTCGAAGCACTTGACCCCGAGAAAGAAGAAGAGATTGAGGACTTCTTGAAGCAACTTGATGCTTTTGAAGAATTACCTCAACCTGAAGTAGTGATTGACGAGTTGAAGGAGGATGGAAAGCCGGTCGAAGTAAAACTTGAGCTGAAAACATTACCATCACACCTCAAGTATGTTTTCCTTGGGGATGACAATCAAAAACCAGTAATAATCAGCAGTTCTCTATCAAAAGGTGAAGAAGAAAGTCTGATTCAAGTGCTGAAAAAACAACAAAGAAGCAATAGGATGGGCATTATCCGACTTAAAAGGTATTAGTCCATCTTATTGTATGCATAGTATCATGATGGAGGATGATTATAAACCAGTTGCACAACCCCAACGTCGTTTGAATCCAACAATGAAGGAGGTTGTAAGAAAAGAAGTGGTGAAATTACTTGAAGCTGGTATGATTTATCCGATTTCCGACAGTGCTTGGGTTAGTCCGGTCCAGGTGGTCCCAAAGAAAGGTGGGATGACGGTAATCACAAATGACAAGAATGAGTTGATACCATCAAGAACAGTCACAGGTTGGCGGATGTGTATAGACTACCGGAGACTCAACAAAGCAACCAGAAAAGATCATTTTCCATTACCATTCATGGATCAAATGTTAGAAAGGTTGTCAGGTCAAGAATTCTATTGCTTTTTGGATGGTTATTCGGGGTACAATCAGATTTCAGTCAACCCCGAGGATCATGAAAAAACAGCTTTCACATGTCCTTTCGGTGTTTTCGCTTATAGAAGAATGCCTTTCGGATTGTGCAATGCACCAGCAACATTTCAACGGTGTATGCAAGCAATTTTTTCTGACTTGATAGAGAAATGCATCGAAGTGTTCATGGATGATTTCTCCGTGTTCGGTCCGTCTTTCCAACATTGCTTGAAGAATTTGGACACCGTACTGAAGCGGTGTGTTGAAACGAATCTGGTTCTTAATTGGGAGAAGTGTCATTTCATGGTGACCGAAGGTATTGTTCTTGGTCACAAGATCTCTTCCAAGGGTATTGAAGTGGATAAAGCAAAGGTGGAGGTCATTGAAAAGCTCCCTCCTCCGGTAAATGTCAAAGGAATCAGAAGTTTTCTAGGTCATGCCGGTTTCTACCGAAGATTCATCAAAGATTTTTCCAAAATTGCCAAACCATTAAGCAATCTGCTTAACAAAGGTACGTCTTTTAAAATTGATGATGAATGTTTACTTGCTTTTAATAAATTGAAAGAAAGATTGGTGACTGCACCCATAATCATAGCACCCGATTGGAAACTTGAATTTGAATTGATGTGTGATGCTAGTGATTATGCAGTTGGTGCAGTCCTTGGACAAAGAAAGAACAAAATTTTTCATGCTATACACTATGCAAGCAAAGTATTAAATGATGCACAAGTTAACTATGCAACAACCGAGAAAGAATTGCTTGCTATAGTGTATGCACTTGAGAAATTTCGTTCTTATTTGATTGGTTCAAAGATTGTTGTGTACACTGACCATGCAGCTATCAAGTATTTGATTACAAAAGCTGATTCTAAGCCGAGACTCATTCGGTGGATGCTTTTATTACAAGAGTTTGATCTTGAGATCAAAGATAAAAAGGGAACAGAAAACTTGGTAGCTGATCACTTATCGAGACTTATAAACAATGAGGTGACCAAACATGAACGTGAGGTTCTTGACGAATTCCCCGATGAAAAACTGCTTATGGTGCAAGAAAGGCCATGGTTTGCTGATATGGCTAATTTCAAAGCATCCGGATTAATACCGGATGATTTCAATTGGCACCAAAAGAAAAAGTTCCTCCGTGAAGCAAATCAATATGTTTGGGATGATCCTTATTTGTTTAAAATTGGAGCAGACAACTTGTTGAGTTGATGTGTTACAAAAGAGGAAGCCACAAGCATCATGTGGCATTGTCATAACTCACCATATGGAGGCCATTATAATGGAGAGAGAACAGCAGCAAAAATTTTGCAGTCAGGATTCTTTTGGCCGAGTTTGTTCAAAGACACTTATGAACATACTCGGAGATGTGATAACTGTCAAAGAATTGGTGGAATTTCAAGGCGTAATGAAATGCCACTTCAAAACATGCATGTTGTTGAAGTATTTGATTGCTGGGGTATTGATTTTGTTGGCCCTTTTCCATCATCATTTTCAAATGAATACATTCTTGTGGCAGTAGATTATGTGTCTAAGTGGGTGGAAGCAATTGCGTCACCAAAAGCCGATGGCAAAACGGTGATAAAATTTCTAAAAAGAAACATTTTCACTCGTTTTGGAACTCCTCGTGTGCTTATTAGTGATGGAGGGTCACATTTTTGTAATTCTCAACTAGCCAAAGCACTTGAGCATTATGGAGTCAAGCACAAAGTAGCATCGCCATACCATCCTCAGACCAACGGACAAGCAGAAGTTTCGAATCGTGAAATAAAGAAAATTCTGGAAAAAACTGTGTCCGCATCAAGAAAAGATTGGTCATTAAAGTTAGACGAGGCATTATGGGCATATCGAACTGCTTTCAAAGCACCAATAGGCCTTACACCTTTTCAGATGGTATATGGTAAGGCATGTCATCTTCCGGTCGAACTAGAACATAAAGCCTATTGGGCTTTGAAATTTTTGAATTTTGATGAAAGCCAAGCCGGAGAGCAAAGAAAAGTTCAGCTTCAACAGTTGGATGAATTGAGATGCCAAGCTTATGAATCTTCTAAGCTGTACAAAGAGAAGGTCAAAAGCTATCATGATAAACGGCTTGTCAACAAAGAATTCAGGCCAGGCCAAATGGTTTTGCTTTTCAACTCAAGATTGAAGTTATTTCCGGGAAAGCTTAAATCCAAATGGTCCGGTCCTTTCAAAATCCGTGAAGTGAAACCATATGGTGCAGTTGTGTTGGAAGATCCAGCTACCAATGACACATGGACTGTGAATGGTCAAAGATTGAAGCTCTATTTTGGTGGTGAATTTGATCGTAGCACTACCAAAATCCCACTTTCCGATCCTTGAAGCTCCAAAAAGAACGTCGAGCTAATGACGTAAAACAAGCGCTTGTTGGGAGGCAACCCAATTTTGTAAGTATTTATGAGTTTTAGCATGCATTAAACACTTTTGTTATGAAGGAAGCAAGTTGGCCAGACACAGCAGGCCAATTATGCAGAAATTTTTTTTTTGATGTGTGTTCGCTAAGCGAATAATCCATTCGCTAAGCGAACAGTGCGAAATCTGCAGTTTTTAAATTGAGTGACAGCTGGCCATTTTTGGCCACCTCACATGCCACCTCACTCCCCACTTCCACAAAATCAGAGGGGAGTACGAATCTCACCCCTTTCAACCCTAATTCCACTTTTCTAACTCCCTCTTCTCACAAAATTCTCAAAACCACCATCTCCATCCTTCACCATCTCAAATCTAAGACAACACTCACTACCCCATTCATTTCTGCTTTCAGTTTGTACATCTCCATCACTCAGGTATGCAGAATTTTAACTTCAATTTCCAATTTTTTTTCATTTTTGTTCATAGTGAAAGATGCATGCTATTGTGGGTAGAAAGATGCATGATTGTATAGATAGTTTGAAAATTTTGATGAAATTGTGGGTAGTCATGTATGTTCTTCCATGAATTAGGGTACACAAATTTACATCTCTTCATGTTGAATTTCTTTTTGACAAATTGTGAACAATTAACTTGCTTTTGAATTGTGTAATTTTGTTCACACATGCTACAAATTTGTTTCAAAAGATTGAATTTGTCAACCCTAACTCCAACCCTTTGTGTGTGCATAGTTGTGGTTTGCCAAAATGTAAATCCTTGTGTTATATATTACTTCAAAAAACCCGAAAATTTTCGATAAATTGAACTGTGAAAAGTTGAAATTCATGCTCTGTAATATGAATTATCTAATATTCTGAGCAAAAGACTTATGTGGTTTTTCGAAGTAATTTCAGGAATGGCACCAAAAAGACCCGCAGCTAGCACCGGAAAGAAGCAAAAGACTGGGGCAAGTTCATCGCACACAGCCTTTGACCCCAGCAGGTTTCGTGGACCGGAGCAATTTGAGCGGTACCAAATACTTGAAAAGAAAAAGATTTGGAATGAAAGGAAATTCGAGATTTTTGAGCATGGAAGCTATGAGAAGTTTGCAACAATCATCAATGATAGGCGTTGGGGTAGAATTATTGACCCACCAAAATATTTCAACACTACCTTTGTGAGAGAATTTTATGCAAATGCTTACCCATCTGAGGGTGAGCCATTCTCTTTCACCACTATGGTACGCGGAAAAACCATCCGTTTTGACCGAAATGCCATCAATGAGTATCTTGGCAACCCTTTCACCCTACCCGCCCATGAAACTTTGTGTGATTTTCAGAAGCAAAGAGCCCGCAAGACTTGGGACATTGACACCATGCGAAGAAAACTTCTTAGGCCTAACCATGACTTCGTATATGGCACAACCAACAAACCTTTGAGGGCCCTTAGAGATGATATGCGCACCTTCACCCTACTCCTTTTCCTACTTGTTTTATATAACATCCAACCTAATTCTCACACTTCTGATGCTGTCATGAATATACTTGGCCTCATTCATTACATAAATGAAGGCCTTGAAGTGGATTTGGCCGGTATCATCTCTGGTTGGATGAAAGAGATTACCTTGTGTGGCCACCCTGACAAAAACCTCAAGTCCACTGCTGTGAGATCTGACAGTCCTTTGGGTTTCCCGTGCTTAATTATGGGATTGTGTACGGCTAATAGGATACACATTCCTGAAATTGGACGTGAGGAGATTGGGAAGATTGATGATAATTATGTGGATCGGTACTGCAAACCGAAGAAAAGAAGAGCTGCACAACAACCACCACCACCCCCACCACCCCAGGCCTCCACCTCTGCTGTTCAGGATCAGAATTTTTATAACCATTTTACTTATTTGTATGATCAGAATGATGCAGGGTATAGAGCCATGAGTGCAATGCAGCAATCTTTCTATAATCAGCACACCGGGCAGTCGGTGATGACACCACAAGATTTCGAAGCCTATGTTGCATGGCCTGAGGTCAGGCCTACTTTTCTCGGAGGGGGTAATGTAGCAGATGCTGAAGCTGCTAGTGAAGGAGACAATGCAAGTGAAGAAGAAGCTGGTTCTGATGCATCTATGCAAGAAGGAGATGAAAGTGATGCTGGTTCCGAATCTGGTTCGGAAGCCGGTTCTGAATCCGAGTGAAGAAAGCAAGGAGATGGCTGAAAAGCTCGCCAAAATGAGTGAACTTTAAAAAGCTTTCAGTCATTTAATGTTTAAGTTTAAGTAGTTTATCTTTTGTGGAACATGTGGAAGTATGAATGTGTGTCACTTGTTTTGTGTTTTGTTGTGAACATATGATGAATGTTTGAAGTTTAATGCATGATAATTAGTAATTTAATATAGTAGTATGGTAGTCTAGTAATGTGAAATATTGTGATTAGCATTTTGAAGAACAAGCTCACATATGTTTGAAATTGAAAGATAGGTTTGTGATAAATCAATGTGTTGAGCATGATAGTTGATTTGTAGAGATATATGTCAATCTTCTTTGATTAGTGTTCAAAATAGGCTTAGAAACTTAACATGTTTTTGAAATGTGTTACTTGTCCTAAGATGATTCTCACTATTTTTGTTGAACATGATTGAAACTTGTGTTATCCAATCTAGCTGGGTGAGAATGTGTGAACTTTCCATTGTTTACATAAATATGAGAGTGCCGGCAATTGTGTATGCTCATTTGATTTTAGCTTAATCTTGCTGTCACTAATGTGTTTGATGTTGTGGATATGATCAAGGCCTTGTTTCTTTTTGAGTGATAACCACTTAGCCAAATTTAACCTACCCTGTGAGATAGTGATCTTTTGTGTCCCCATTTGAGCCTTAAAATTTGAAATTTGTTTGTTTTATAAACCCTGAAACCGAAAGAAAAGAAAAACAACTACTCTACCCTTGTCTTAGGATAGGAGAGCAAGTGTATTTTTATAAGGGTTATTTGATAAGATTCAAGTTGGGGAGAAGTAGGTTGAAAAATAGATAAATAAATTGGTTGAAAAAGGTAGTGTTGTGGTGATTGAAAAAGAAAAGAAAATATGTGAAAAAATAAAAGAGTTGCTTGACACAATTGAAAGTCAAAAGGAAATGAGAAAAGAAAACAAAATTTTGTGAAAAGTGTCAAAACAAAAGAATCACCACAAATGGAAATAGGGGGAAAAAGAAAGGGAGTGAATGAATCATGAGATGAATTTTGCAGATTTTGTGCTCTCTTATCCTTGAGGCTTTTTGAATCCATAGAAAAACAATGAATTTTTGTAGCCCAGCCCCATTACAAGCTTGATAAAGTCCTTAGTGATCCACAACTGATAGCATGTTTTGTGATTTTGCTTGGATAAATGTTTGAATTGAATTGTTGCATGCACATTGCTTGGATTGAGTTAAACACTTACCCTTGAGAGAAATAATTGTGAGAAATTTGAGATAACACTTGAGTCTTGATTGTTTGATAAGAATGTTGAGAATTTTGCTTAGGCATAGGAATCATTTCATGATCATGCTTTGTTTTCTTTGAATGTTTTGGGAACTAGTCTTTGAGATGACATTGCTTTACTTGTGCTCTGAGATTTTGAAAACTTTGATTGATTACAAACCCACTCTTTTGAATGAATTGTGAGCTAGTTAAAATACCTTTTGTTTGAGGACAAACAAAGTCCTAAGTTGGGGAGATTTGATAAGTGCTAAATATTAGTTAAAATACATGTTTAAAAAGCACTTATTGAATGAATTGTGATAACAAATCCTTGGAATATAAATCACTTTTGATGTAAATATAGTATGTACTAAGAAATTGTGCAAGAATTATCAAATCCAACCATTTTGTTAGGTTCATGCTGATACTAAGAAAAGAAACAAAATTTTGAAGCATTCGCTGCAGCGAGCATGCAGCGAACAAAGGCCGGGAGTTCAGGGTACTTGGCGAACACCCAGCGAACCTGCAGCGAACAAACTCGCTACAGCGAGCATGCAGCGAACAAAGGCAGTGAGTCCAGGGTACTTGGCGAAGCACCAGCGAGCATGCAGCGAATAAGCTCGCTGCAGCGAACACTTAGCGAGCAAAGGATGAGTCACAGCTAAATACACGTGTCAGCAAACCTCTTCAACTAAGCAACTTCTTCGCGTAGCGAACACGGATTCGCGTAGCGAATAGGCCTATTTCAGAAATCTATAAATAGCATTTCAGATCATTTTGTAAAATATCAAGTTAGTTAATACCAGATAGAAAAAACACTATTTTCATAGATATATCCTGTTAGTGAGGTTTTGAAGGTGGATTCCACACAACTTGAGAAATCAAGCCCAATGGTTTTTCAATCCTTCTCATCTTCACTCTTTTGTAAGTTTATCATGGCTATTCATAGCTAAATCTCTTTTGTTGGGATTGGATGTAATTGAATTATGATCATGAATCTAGTTTAACTTTGCTATATGTGTTTTATTTATCAATCAATATTAGTGATGTCCTTGTTTTCATGCTTTTATTAAAAGATTTAAATGATATAGACATATGTTATTTGAATCAAAGGTAGGATAATCACTTGTTAAAGTTCAAAGTTTAGACATAGATCTTGAGCTTTAATAGTCACTTAAAGTATTAGAGCTTAATGCTATTTTATCGATTAATGATTCGAGACATCGGAAAGTTAATAGATACAATAGATTTCAAGACATATTCCGGACACGGATATGATCAACGAGTAATACGTGACGATATTGATTTATAAATGAAATATATATATCAATAGTTAACTGATACATGTGAATGATTTGATGGAATCCAATTCCAACAAGTTTTTATCTCAAAAGTTTATCACACACTTTTATCGCAATTTTATGTTACGAAACCAAATCGAAACAAACCCATACTTAGAATCATGGAATTTGTGTATTTACAATTGATATCACACTAGTCCCTGTGGATACGATATAACGAAAATACTTGCTTTTGTACTTTCATCAGTAGGGCGGGAAGTGGAAACACCTAAGAACTCTTGAATTAAAATGGGAAATATAGATGATGTAGCTCCAGTTACTTTGGAAATTGTAAGATCTTTGGCACAAGAAAGAAGAGTTCATCCATATCATCTTGCCTTAGTTCTGATTTATATAATTTTTTAAGAATACTGAGTCAGGTTCTTTTCTTACTCTTATTGAATAGAACAACGAGCCAAACCTTACGATCTCTTCCCGAGCCAAACATGAATCTTTCAATTCATTTGGCTTTCACACTCAATTCCTTATAGGAAAATTCCCTATCTTTATTATCGAATGAACCTATCCTCTTTTCTCTATTTCTAAAAAACTTGACAATTACCGATACAAGACCAAAATGTTTGGAGACTCTTCTGACGAAACAAATTATTGTCAGCAAAGTTGTTTACAGAACACAAAAGACCACTAGTTCGGGCTTTTGAACAATTTCATATACTATTTTATTGTGGGGTGAGAGTTACTCCCTCTGGTCTTATATATAAGCAACAAAACAAAAAAATTGAAAATTTCAACTATAAGCAAAAACTATTATAATCATTATATTTATTATCAATATTCCAATTTTATCCTTAATTTCATTTTTACCCATGATAAATACTCCCTCCGTTTTCGTATAAGCGTTCAGTTCTATCATATTCAACGATTTTAATAAACTGTCCAGTTTGTCTTTTAAAGATATGATTTGTCAATTATACCATTTGTCAATTATTGTTATCTTTTTCAATATATTTTTTTATAGATATTTGAAAAACTAAAGTTTTTTTTTTAACAAAAAGAAAGTTTGTTTTTTTTACGATAGGAATGTTTGTTGTTTCCTTGTTATATTTTCAGATTTAAACAGTGTTTGTTACCTCTAATAATGGTTCATTGAAGATTTAGATGAGGGTATAATAGAAAGATGAGGTGCAAAAATTCACTTTCTTAATTTAGTGTTATCATTCCAACTAAACACTTATACGAAAACAGAGGAAGTAGTAATTTAATTTAAAATAAAAAGTAAGGGTAAAATTGTAAATGACATTCGAATGTGTTTTTTTTTCTTTCAATATATAAAGAATGTTTATAATTGGGCGTTATTGTGGGGAGGGAGTTATTAATTTTCGTAAATTTCGTCAATCAGGAAAGACAAAACAAAACCCTTTCTCTTCCTTATTTGTCTCTTTCTTTTCTGTGCAACAAAACCCCGCGCAACTAACTTCTCACTCACTCTTCATTTGATTACACTTCATGATGGATCCTGATGTTGTTGAAATTCCTCCTCCACTTCACCAAAAACCTTCCAGATTCAAAAAGCAGAAACAACAGGTTTCTATCTATTAATTTTTTTTATTTTTATTTTTTTTATATTTTTTTTTATAAATTTTCTCTCAAATTCTCATTTTCCCCTTTTTGCTTTAAAGTCATTGCCTTTACTAAACTGATTTGATTTGCTCATGGACACCCTTCGTATTAGGCATGTTCAGGTGTCCATGTGTCATATATGCCTGACACCGATATTTATGATTACATCTAATTGTTATTTTTTCAAATTATTATCAGTGTTGATGTTCACTTTTTGTGTTGTGTCTGGTGTCAGTTTCCTTGTTTTATAGATGATTTATGCTAATCTATTTATTTATTTTCTCTGTCCTCCATAGCTGACACCATCAGTCCTAATTATCGATGTGGTAAATATTTGCCGGTGAAAATGTGAATTTTTTTAATTTTAATAATTTAGATGATAAATTAGATACGGATAGCAAAAATGGTCTACAAGAATCCATATTTCGTTGTATATCAAAGCAAGAGGATGATTGGTTTTGTCACACAGAAAGGTTTAACAGCGCAACAGTGTACATTTCAATCATTTTCTTTACCCACAATTAATCATTGTATGTTACTTTTGTAGATCGTTTTCCATGATGTGATTGACCTTGAAGGCGATGACGATTTAGTGGTACTTGGCGAAACATCTCGTAAAAGTAAAAGAAATAAGGGGAAGGCAGTGGAAACCATTCACGGGGGTTATGGTGATCATCAAGTTGTGGTTTGTTTGTATATCATTTTGTAGTAGATTGATATTATCTTTTCCAACTTTTAAGACTCTAACAATTTGTTCGCAATTTTGGCAGCCCAGCTTCGGAAAATCTGGAATTCAATCTTCTAATGGTCAGCCTTTGGTATCACAGAATTTAATCAATGTTGGCGGCCAAAGTTCCAATCCATTGTTCGTTGAAGATGACTACCTTTATAAGTTTAAAGATGATTATATGGATGAAGATGAGTATGCTTTATTATTACAGGCACAGTTTGATAACGTGAATCTACCTACTGGAATTGAGACGCCGTTTACATTGTTGCCAGAATATGGATCTAAAATGGGTAATTCTAGTTTGCAAATCAAAACGGATAATGTTGATCGATTTGGGCTTGACTTGAGTGCTAAGAAAGGATCTAGCAGTAGCAGTTCATTTCATTCAAGTTTCGTTGGACAAAATGGATCATTGTATCCTCAGGGAATAGAATCCGGAAACCCTTGGTTGAATAGTTCTTATAATTTTGATCCGCCTTTTGAGCACGGGCATGGCAAATCTGCCACATCCGGCCATAATGGAGCATCTGTGGCTTCCCCTGGTTTGACGACAATCACCGATGAAACCAAAAATGAAACTCTGAGGAAATTTCAAAATTTTAAGCAATTTGACACTGTCGATGATGCTTCCGACCATCACTTTGTTCACCAAAATTCCTCTACCAAGCAAGTTAGTTTATTTTTTAATACTTTGTTTCAAAGCTAATCTTAATTGCGTCAAAAAAAAAAAAAAAAACTAATCTTAATTATACGGATTTACATATTACATATTTGCTGAGCAGAATCCAAAGAATTGGGCAAAAAAAATCCAGGGAGAGTGGAAGATTTTGGAGAAGCATTTGCCGGGTGAGTACAAGATTCCTGATACTAAATAGCTTGAAATATTTTCCATGTCATCACATTTGGTATTCAATTTACTTTTTTGAGCTGATGGACTTTGCCATATGTATCCAATCCTTGTTCATTTTTTCCTACTGAACTCCATTCATTGCTATTGCAATTTCTGTTATGTGGTGTCAACTCCAGATATCTGATATAAAGTTCGAATCAAGAACTTATACATACCATATTGTCAAATCTGCTTCTGGCATATTACTCAACCTGATAATTTCTTTTTCTTTTTTCTTTAATGTTCATCAGATACAATATTCGTGAGAGTCTTCGAATCAAGGATGGATCTCTTGAGGGCTGTGATTATTGGAGCAGAAGGGACTCCTTACCACGACGGTCTTTTCTTTTTCGATGTTTTATTTCCTAGTGGCTATCCCAATGTACCCCCGGTACGTGGTTCAGGATAATTTATCTGACTGAAATTATTTTCTTGTTAACTCTTTTTAATTCAATTCTAACAAAAAGGTCATTATTTTCATGGCAGCAAGTCCACTATCATGCTGGAGGTCTTCGGCTTAACCCGAATTTGTATGGGAATGGCAATGTATGTCTCAGTCTACTTAACACCTGGTCTGGCAGTAGGAATGAGAAATGGACTCCAGGTGTTTCAACAATGCTACAGGTTCTAGTCTCCATACAAGGTCTGATCTTGAATGCAAAGCCTTACTTTAATGAACCTGGATATGCAAGTACGAGTGGCACACAAAATGGTGAAGCGCAGTCCCTGAAGTATAATGAGAATACATTCATTCTATCAGTGAGGACAATGATGTATACGATGAAAAAGCCTCCAAAGGTTTGTTTCTACTATTGGTTCATTTCTTTTATATCTCTAGCAAATTTGGTTCATTTCTTTGGTTCTACTCTTGGTTTATTTTCTAATATAAAATGGTTTTATTAATACCAAAAAGTTGTCCACAGACGTTTGATTCTATTTCATGGTAGTTTATGTTATAATATTATTTTCGAAATACCTACACAAATATTTGCGTGGTAATATTTTATTGGATGTCTGTAATTTTTTCTACACAGCCATTGCAATGTATTTAAAATCTTTTTTCCTTTCTTGGGGTTTAAGCAACTGATTTACGTCATTTTTGGTTTTCAGAATTTTGAAAACCTTGTTGTGGGACATTTCTACAGCCGAGCACACGATATTCTGGCGTCATGTAAAGCTTACATGGAAGGTGTTCAGCTGGTTGGTTGTTTTGTGAAAGGTGGGGTTCGAGATGTTAAGAAGCGTGGACGAAAAGGCTCAGATAGATTTAAGGCTGCTTTACTTGAATGTGTCAAGCTTCTTGTCCAAGATTTTGAAAAAATTGGAGTTAAGGACTGTCAGAAATTCATGTCTCCAACTTCTCTGAAACAGACAACTCAGAAAACCTATATGAAACCGACTACTTCGAAACCAACTCCTCTAAAACCGGCTCCTCCGAAACCGCGTACCACTGGCGGTACCAAGTGGTTAAATTTTTAAGTTCTCTAATTCCTATCAATGAACCTTTTATTTTTTTGAAAACCCAATTGAGACTACTAAAGGCTTTATTATACATCAACTGCATGCAGGTTTTTAACGTTTTACATTAATTTAATTAAGTAGTTACATTTTGAGACTACTAAAGGCTTAATTTATTTAAAACTTGACATAATTTGTATTTAGTTGGTTAGGACTATACGTTATGTTTGCTTTTTATCATCTTTTTTCCTTCCTCTAAAAGAAAGGCAATCAATTCTAGTTTTTATATTTTTCATCTTCTGTAGTAATTACATAAATTTGATATTACTTTTAACTTGTTTTCTTGTATTGACAAATGTGGCTCTATTGATTAAAAGGGCAAACTTATAGCTGCTAGTAATTCACATCCAACAAAAAGTTATCTGAAACTGACTACTCCGAAGTCGACCCCTCCTAAACCGGCTCCTTCGAAACCGAGTACCACTTGCGGCAGAAAGTGATTCGGTTAACTACATGAGTACTGTGATCAAGGAACATTATTTTTGAAAACCCGATTTTGAGACTATGATACTAAAGGCTTATTACATCAACTGCATGCAAGTTTTTTTAACTTTTTACATTATGCTATTTTTTACATTAATTAAGTAGTGCAAAGACATCTCATAATTTTTTTTTAGGGAAACAACAAACACAAATTGTGCTTCATTGTATAAGGTGAAATTTCTAGCCACTAGGCTACTTGACAAAAAAAAATAGTGTTCACAAATATCAATATTTTTAGGTCGAACACATTCGCTCAAATTCAATCTCTCGTAGTTATGTGCGGATGAGTTTTAGTGTGATTATCACTTCATTTAAGACAAAGTTCACGTAACATTTTGGTATGTACAACTATTAATAAAATTTCCGTTTTTTAGTCAATATCAAAAATCAGATGAAGATTACCAAAATAAATTTCTTAGCAGATAATATTGTTTCTGTTCCTATTTCTATGCGTATTATTTCTGATTTTTTTTTTTTGGATACTTATTTCTGTTTTATTGTTCTATCTTTATGCGTATATTCTTATTTATGTTTTGTTACCTTTATTTATGCATATATTCTTTTTATTTTGTTTGTGTGTGATGTGTTTTTTGTAACAACACCCCGCTCAAAAAGTTCTCTATTTTTTCACTCACTCTTTTGCTTCATGGATCCTCAAGTTGTTGAAATTCCTCCTCCAGTTCACCAAAAACTGAAACAGGTTTCTATCTATTCATTTTATGTTCAAAGTTTTCATTTTTATTCAAATTTTCATCTGGGTTTTCAGTTTAAACTTTAAAGTGATGATCATTCTTAAATTCATTGCCTTTGCTAAAATATTGTTACTTTTCTTGTGTGGGAAACTTGGAATTCATGTTTAGGGTTGTTGCTATTTTTTAGGAACTTGGAAACAAACAAAATAATTTAAATTTTGGTAATTTGTTTTATGATAAGACTTGGTCAGTTAAACTAAACGGATTTGCTATTGAGTGGCAGACACAAGTCATTGTCCACACAGACACTTATGGTTATTGGTGTCCATGTGTGTGTCTGGTATCCGTGTCCGTGCTTTATAGCTGATTTGGTTTGGTCTATTTGTTTAATTTCTTTCAGTGTATAATTTCCTAGTGCAATCAGAACAAGAGAAAATCACCTTTTAGGTAAGGTAATAGATAAACTAAATCACCTTTTTAATTGGTTAAGGGTACTTGACAGTACTTCAATGTGCATGTATTATAAGGCTTCTGTTATCATCAGTATGCTATTTCCCATTATACACATGAGTTATGACACAACACAGACACTAACACATCGACACCGATAAATAATGGTTGTGTTGGCACGCCAAATTCGACAAGTGTCCGAGCTTCACATCATATTCGGATGATGTTTTTTATCGTCTGATTGTTTAAGGAGATTCCGTTCGTGCCCTTGTTGTTGTGAAGCTACTGGTATCTTTAGCAATTAGGGTCTATTATTTAACCATATAACTTCCATTTTATTTTATCTATTTTATCTTTGTATCATGAAAGTTTCTGAAATATAATATTTTTCTTTACCGATAAATAATCATTGTATGCTACTTTTGTAGACCCATTTACATGATGTGATTGACCTTGAAGCTGGTGGTGACGATCTATTGGTTCCACCAAGGTCGACGACAATTACTAATGAACCCGAAAGTGAAACTTTGAAGAAACTTCGAAGTTTTAAGCAATTTGACATTGTCTTTGACACTTCCGACCATCACTATGTTACAAATAATTCCTCCATGAAGCAAGTTAGTTGGTTTTATTTTTTCTTTCTTTTTTTAATTCTTTTAAAGACACTTGTTTCAGTTCTAATCGTAACTATATGGATTAATATATTACCTATTTCCTGAGCAGAATCGAACGAGTTGGGCTAAAAAAATCCAGAAAGAGTGGAAGATTTTGGAGAAGCATTTGCCGGGTGAGTACAGTATTTTCCATGTCTTATCACAGATAACATTTAGTATTCAATTTACTTTTTTGAGCTGACGAAGTTTACTATATGTATCCAATCATTGTTCATTTATTTCCTATCGAACTCCGTTTATTGCTATTGAAATGGTAGGTCCTGTTCTTGTCCTATCGAACTTATAAATACCATATTGTGAAACTTGCTTCTGGCATATTGGTCAACCTGACCCCGTTTTTTCTTTAATGCTCGTCAGAAACAATATTTGTGAGAGTCTTCGAATCAAGGATGGATCTCTTGAGGGCTGTGATTATTGGAGCAGAAGGGACTCCTTACCACGATGGTCTTTTCTTTTTCGATGTTTTATTTCCCAGTGGCTATCCCAATGAACCCCCAGTACGTGGTTGAGGATACTTTATCTGACTGACATTATTTTGTTATTAACTCTTTTTAATTCAATTTTAACAAAAGGTCATTATTTTTGTGGCAGCTAGTCTACTATCACTCTAGAGGTCTTAGGCTCAACCCGAATTTGTATGATAATGGCAAAGTATGTATCAGCCTTCTTAACACCTATGATCATGGCCGCGAGAATGAGAAATGGACTCCAGGTGTTTCAACAATGCTACAAGTTCTAGTCTCCATACAAGGTCTAATCTTGAGTGCAAAGCCTCTCTTTAATGCACCTTTAATTGGATTTATGAGTGGCACACAAATTGGTGAAGCATTGTCCCTGAAGTATAGTGAAGATACATTCATTCAATCAGTAAGGACAATGATGTATACGATGAAAAACCCTCCAAAGGTTTGTTTCTAATCTTGGTTCTTTCTTTTATATCACTAGAAAATTTGATTCATTTCTTTGGTTCTAATATAAAAAGGTTTCAATATAAAAAAGTTGTAGACGTATGCTTGATCATATTTCACGGTAGTGTTATCAGTTATGTTAAAATATTATTTCCGAAATATATGCACAAATATTTACGTGGTAATATATTATTGGATGTATGTAATTTTTTTATCTACCATTGCAAAGTATAAAATCTTTTTCCTATCTTGGGGTTCAAGCAACTGATTTAAGTCATTTTGTTTTCAGAATTTTGAAGAACTTGTTGTGGGGCATTTCTACAGTCGAGCACATGATATTCTGGCGTCATGTAAAGCTTACATGGAAGGTGTTCAAGTTGGTTGTTTTGTGAAAGGTGGGTTTCAAGATGTTGATAAGGGTGGACGAAAAAGCTCGGATAAATTTAAGGCTGGTTTACTTCGATATGTGAAGCTTCTTGTCCAAGATTTTGAAAAAATTGGAGTTAAGGACTGTCAGAAATTCATTTTTCCGACTTCTCCGAAACAAACTCCTTTGAAAAAGCTTTTTACATTATGTTTTTTTTTTCTTAGGCTTAATTGCATTATTTTTGGCTTACTCAAAATTTTCAATTGCGCTATTTTAACCCTCTAACTTTTTCAATTGTGTAATTTCATAGTAACGATTTGATTTCCCCAATTTTATGTTTAGTTGGCAGTTTTTATGACATGACTTCAAAGTCAGCTTGCCAATAATGAAATTAGTTAAATTAAAATATTAACAAATAGAAAATAAATTAAGGGCACATGACATACAATTTCTCTTCATCTTCATGCTTTTGTTCCTGGACAAATAATCAATTCTAAGACAACTAAATACCACTCTCTACTTTCTCAAATTTCATTCTTTTAACTTTGTTTTCTTAACTACATTCGTTAAAGACAAGTTAGTATTCAATTTACTTTTTTGAGCTGACGAACTTTACTATATGTATCCAATCATTGTTCATTTATTTCCTATCGAACTCCTTTTATTGCTAATGAAATGGCAGGTCCGGTTCTTGTCCTATCGAACATATAAATACCATATTGTGAAACTTGCTTCTGGCATATTGCTCAACCTGACCCTGTTTTTTCTAAATTGGAATCAAGAACTTATAAATACCATATTGTGAAAGCTGCTTCTGGCATATTGCTCAATATGACCAATTGTTTGTCCGTTTTTTCTTTAATGTTCATCAGAAACAATATTTGTGAGAGTCTTGGAATCAAGGATGGATCTCTTGAGGGCTGTGATTATTGGATCAGAAGGGACTCCTTACCACGATAGTCTTTTCTTTTTCGATGTTTTCTTCCCCAATGGCTATCCCATTGAACCCCCGGTACGTGGTTGAGGATACTTTATCCCAATTCTTGTTAACTCTTTTTAATTCAATTCTAACAAAAGGTGATATATGCACAAATATTTACGTGGTGATATATGATTGGATGTATGTAATTTTTTTTCCCTACCATTGCAGAAGTATTTAAAATCGTTTTCCTTTCTTGGGGTTCAAACAACTGATTTAAGTCATTTTATTTTCAGAATTTTGAAGAACTTGTTGTGGGGCATTTCTACAGCCGAGCACATGATATTCTGGCGTCATTCATGTCAAGCGTACGTGGAAGGTGTTCAAGTTGGTTGTTTTGTGAAAGGTGGGGTTCAAGATGTTGATAAGGGTGGACGAAAATGCTCGGATAAATTTAAGGCTAGTTTACTTGGATAATGAGTTCTGGTAGCAATTTCAAGTTGAATAAGGAAATTGACAGATAAAATGAAACAGAAAGAAAATAAAGTTAAACAAAGTTAAAAGAATGAAACTTGAGAGAGTAGAGGAGCAAGAGCGTGAAGAAGAAGATAAAGAGAAAGTGTATGTCATAATGTCACAAACATTAATTAATTTTCTATTTTTTTATATTTTAATTTAATTAATTTCACTATTGGAAAGCTGACTTTTAAATGTCATAAAAAACTGCCAACTAAACATAAAATTGGGGGAATCAAGTGGGGGACTAAAATCGTACGATTAAAAAATTTCAGAAGCAAAAGTTACAATTAAGCCTAAAAACAACTTAATGTAAAAAGCTTTTTCAAAAGAGTTGGTTTCGGAGAATTCAGATGAGTTTGTTTCAGAGTAGTTGATTTCAGAGTAGTCGCTTTCAGAGGAGTCGGTATCGGAGTAGTCGATTTCAGAGGAGTCGGAGACATGAATTTCTGGCAGTCCTTCACTCCAATTTTTTCAAACTCTATTACAAGAGGCTTGACATATCCAAATAAATCAGCCTTAAATTTATCTGAGTTTTTTCCCCCATCCTCATCAACGTCTCGAACTCCACCTTTCACAAAACGACCAACTTGAACACCTCCCATGTATGCTTTACATGACGCTAGAATATCGTGTGCTCTGCTGTAAAAATGCCCCTCAACAAGTTCTTCAAAATTCTGAAAACAAAATGACTTAAGTAAGTTGCTTGAACCCCAAGAAATGAACCAAATTTTCTAAAGATATAAAAGAAATGAACCAAGAGTAGAAACAAACCTTTGGCGGCTTTCTCATCGTATACATCATTGTCCTCATTGATAGAATGAATGTTTTCTCATTATACTTCAGGGACTTCGCTTCACCATTTTGTGTGCCACTCTTACTTGCATATGCAGGTTCATTAAAATAAGGCTTTGCATTTAAGATCAGACCTTGTATGGAGACTAGAACCTGTAGCATTGTTGAAACACCTGGAGTCCATTTCTCATTCTTACTGCCAGACCAGGTGTTAAGTAGACTGAGACATACATGGCCATTATCATACAAATTCGGGTTGAGCCGAAGACCTCTAGATTGATAGTGGACTTTCTGCACAAAAATAATGACCTTTTGTTAGAATTGAATTAAAAAGAGTAAACAAGAAAATAATGTCAGACAGATAAAGTATCCTCTACCACGTACCGGGGGTACATAGGGATAGTCACTGGGAAAGAAAACATCGAAAAAGAAAAGACCGTCATGGTAAGGAGTCCCTTCTGCTCCAATAATCACAGCCCTCAAGAGATCCATCCTTGATTCGAAGACTCTCACAAATATTGTTTCTGATGAACATTAAAGAAAAAACGGACAAACAATTGGTCATATTGAGCAATATGCCAGAAGCAGATTTCACAATATCTGGAGAGGAAAAAAATGACAATCTTCCCATAAGGATGTATTATAGTACTACTCAAAATAAGCCAAGACCCTTTCGATAAGGCAAGAACCAGACCTACCATTTCAATAGCGAAATTGAACACTAAATTTGATATGTGATAAAGACATGGAAAATATTACAAATATATTTAGGGGGTGTATTTGATTGAGATTTTATGAGACAATTTTTGCAAAAAAAAGTCTTGGTGATTTTATGAGATTTTGTTGGACTATATTGATTTTGTGAGATTTTGAAGACTTTTTTACGATCAAGATTTTTAACACATGATTTGAATGAATTTTGAGATATTTTTTTCAAAAGACTTTTTACAATCAATATTTCATAATACTTTATATATTAGGAAACTTTTGTATATTAGAAAATTTTTAAAAGAATCAATAAATTTTAATAAAAGAAATTATATTTTTTTGGGAATCCAAATATTTAAACAAAAAAAAAACTTACATTTTTTTTTATGTATATGTTTCTAATCACAAATAAAAACCACTTCCACCATTGATGGGAAAAGAAGCAGATGAATGTAACGAGAAAAAAAATTGTTGTAAAAAGTTGTAATGAATCAAAAGTTTGTAAAAAAGATGTAGAATTTGTTAAAATATTTGATAGGTAAAGAAGAAGAAGAAGAACTGATATAATGATGATGAAAGTAAAAAATCTTGGAGAGTTTGAAAAAGTCTCAAGTCTTTTGGTGAGATTCTTGAAAATGTGAACAAAGAAAAGAAGAATAGGTGCAGTGATGATGAACTGTGAAAGTAATAAAGAAGAAGAAGAAATTTGATATAGTGTACTGCAAACAAAACAAAAAAAAATTGATATAGTGATGATGAAAATAAAAAGTCTTGGAGAGTTAAAAAAAGTCTCGAGGCTTTTGGTGAGATTGTTGAAAAAGTCTATCAAGTGTATTTTCAACTAAAAAGTCTTCCAAAATCCATTCCAAAGAAGAATCCATATCGGTGGACATTTTAAAAGTAGTACCAAATCTCAATTGAATACCAACGGATTTTGTTGCCCTGAAAAAAAAATCATGTTTGTCTTAATTGAATACCACAAGATTTATTTAATTTTGTAAAAGTCTTGATTGAATCTCTCAAGATTTTTTTGTCATAAAAAAGTCTTTTAAAATCCATGAAATCTCAATCCAATACACTCCATCTAGTATTAGGAATACTGTACTCACTCGGCAAATGCTTCACCAAAATCTTCCACTCTTCCTGGATTTTTTTAGCCAAACTCGATAGATTCTGCTCAGGAAATAGGTAATATATAAATCCATATAGTTAGGATTAGAACCGAAACAAAGTACTCCCTTCTTCCCATAATATAAGCAAAAAAAAAATATTTCACACTTTTTAAGAAAAGTGAAATATGATAATTTGAAATATTATTTTTTGTGTTTTCCTTGAAATAAGTCTCATGGGAAGATGTAAAAAGAATTTTGATTGGTTATTGATTTTCGGAAAAATAAGAGAGAGAGAGAGAGTAAATTAAACGCAATTTGCATTTAATTTTATGAGAATAAGTAAAAGTAAATCTTGAAAATGATAAAAGTTGGTTTTTTTTCTTATAATTTGTGACATGAAAAAGTGATTTTTTTGCTTATATGGGACGGAGGGAGGTCTTTAAAAGAATTAAAAAAAAAAGAAAGAAAAAAAAACCAACTAACTTGCTTCGTGAAGGAATTCTTTGTAACATAATGATGGTCGGAAGTGTCAACGACAATGTCAAATTGCTTAAAACTTTGAAGTTTCTTCAAAGTTTCATCGGTGATTGTCGTCGACCGTGGTGGAACCACTGCTTTCCCCTTATTTGTTCTTTTATGAGATGTTTCACCTTCAAGGTCAATCACATCATGAAAAACGGTCTACAATAAAGTAACATACAATGATTATTTATCGGTAAAGAAAAATATTAAATTTTCGAAACATTGAATTTAATTGTTGTGCACCGTCGGTGTAAAAGTTTTTTACACATACATCCAATGACGCGTTGCCACATCACTTAATGAATGTAACACATCATGTGTTTTTAATTACCATACATGATGTGTCGTTATATTATTGGACGAATGTGCAAAATAACTTTACACTGACGGTGCATATAAATTAAATTCTTCATAATATATAGATAAAATAAAATGGAAGTTATAGCAACACTTGCTTCACAATATATAGACACACACACAAACCAAAAAAATTAAAAGAAAAATAAAATGATCACATCAAATTATATTATTTTAATAATTTTCTATTTTTATATTTATGTTTTTTGGGTGTGTGTCCAACAAATCATATTTATGGTTGTGCCTATTAAAGAATTCTTCGTTGAATATTAGACCCTAATTTCTAAAGATACCAGTAGCTTCATAACAACAAAGGGCACGTACGGAATCTCCTTAAATAATCAGACGATAAAAAGCATCATCAGTATATGATGTGAAGCACGGACACCCCTCGAATTTGGTGTGTGAACACCAACACTTATAATTATATATATAAAATTATGTCATCAAAGTATTTATGAAACAAATTAAAAAAAAGTATTTATGAAACAAATTAAAAAAGAAAAATATTAAATTATTTGTTTGTTTCCAAGTTCCTATAAACATGAATTCAACTTCTAAGTTTCCCACACAAGAAAAGTAACAATATTTTAGCAAAGGCAATGAATATAAGAATGATCATCACTTTAAAGTGAAAACCCAGATGTAGATTTTAATAAAAATCAAAACTTTGAATAGTTAGAAACCTGTTTCTGCTCTTTGAACGTGGAAGGATTTTGGTGAATTGGAGGATCCATGAAACCCCTTTGCATGATAAAAAGAGTGAGCGAAGGAAGAGTAAAGGTTTTGCGCGGGGTGTTACAAACAACACCTGTATAAACACATGTATAAAGATTATGTTTTTTTTCTGTGAAATAAGGAGCCAAAGGCTCATATATATACATATATATTAAGATTTGTACCAAAAAAAAAATTAAGATGAATAACGATAAAAATCATATTATTTATTTTGGTAATCTTTATTTGATTTTCGATATTGATTTTGTTCAAAAGTTTTATGTCTTTTTATATAATTTTACTCAAATGAGAATATATGCATAAAAATAATAATAAATCAGAAATAAGAATCTCCTTCTAATATATATATATATATATAATATAATATAATATAATAAATTGATTACTACCAAATTTATTATTTTGCTTAATAATATTTCTAATTTTATATACTTCAATGTAATTTTATGCTCTATTAATAAGATATGCATAAACAAAATAAAAATATGAATATATGCATAAAAAAATGAACAAAACAAAAACAATAAAAATTTAATAGAAAATTTAGTAAAAAGTTGCGTCGGACAAGACTAAAGCTCAAACATGCTAAAGGTTCATTAAAGCAATAAGGTTTATCAACTCTAATACATGTTACCAAGCATAGACAACTCTCCCATATACAAGGACAGACACGTCCTAGACAACACATGACCCCAATCAATAGAGAGAAATGCTAATATGGGCACAAACCCAAACAAATTATTCTTAGGCACACTTACATAGGTGAAAAAATTTTAAAGAAAATATGAATAAAATTATATTAATTGATGTGACTATTTAATTTTTGTTTTAATTTTTTTGATTGATGTTTGTGTGCCTAAATTTGTGCCTAAATGTTTTGTGCCTATGTAAAAATGCCTCATCAATAGAAACCCAACATACTATTAAATTGGTACTATCCTCGGCTCCACTATCATAGTGGAATTTATCACTCTTCTTGCGTGCAAGGTTTTTCCTATAAATACACATACATTTCAAACGTCTAAGGTACACATTATTCACCAAATTCTTAACTTTTCCCTCATTCAAATACTGACTTGAGTGTTGGACTGATGCTAATGTTTTTGCATGTATCTTTCTTCTTCGTAATTCCATGGCAGGTTCCAAAAGCACTCGTAGCAAGACCACTACAACTGCGTCTCAAATAGAACAACTTCAGAGTAACGCTAACCCTGTCTTACCCTTTAGTGGCTGAATCGTCAGCCCAAGGAGTGAATCGTCAAGCTCAAACCAACGACGGAAACATCTTTACCTTTAACAACGCCACCTTAGACGTCCTCCCGTTGAACCAGCATCCACCAATCAAAACTACTAACGGACAAATAGGTGGAAGCACAACCAAAGTAGAATCTGTTTCCAACCAAAGATTTCTCCAATTTTTTGAAGCTGCAATTTCTATAGCATTCATAGCACCATATAATTCAACAATAAGGGCAGAAGACAAACCAATGTTTTCCGCAAAACCACACAAGAACTCAGCCTTGTTGTTTCGAAAAATCCCACCACAAGCTGAAGATGAAGCTGTTGATGCACCATCTGTATTGCATTTCACCCCATGAGCTAAAGGTGGTTGCCAAATGACTTCCCTCAGAATTGTAGGAATAGGAGGATGAGAAATGACATTGAAACTCTGCAAAGTAATGAAGTCTCTGATGGAATAAGTAGATAACTTGCTAGTTAAGTTACCAGCTGTGATTACATTAACAGATATCCAAGAAACAGAAGATCTTCAATTTGGCACCAAATTTTTAAACCTGACATTGTTTCTAGCTAACCATATGGCATTGAAGATATTAATAATTGCAGCATTAATAACTATCTTGCATTGAGGGGAAAATGACTGCTTCTTCTTGTTTGACACTACTCCAAATGGATGAGAAGATATGATGACTTATTGGAACTCCATTCTTTAAGACTCTATTGTTCAAGATGGAAGCCCAATCCTCAATTGAATGCATCAACTCCCGGCAAAGTTTCAAATTTGCAGCTTCATTTAGAGTTGCCAGAGATCTCAAATATAGCATGTGTCAAAAAAGTAGTAATATTTAATGAGTAATAACCACTTATATTTTTCAAGCTTGAATTACATTCATACAATATGTAATCATCGTTAATATATTACTAGAATTTTTCTGTCAAAAAAAATATATATATATATTACTAGAATTTCATTCTCCTCCCTTGACTTAAGTTTGAATTTCATTTTCCTCCCCTTATATGAAAATATACATTTTTCCTTTAATAAACACTTCATTTTAATATAATCAAATTTATAAAGTTATAATACATATGTTTTCATATTTTCTATTCACATCATTAACACGTAATTCTAAGCATTATCATAAAATATGAAATTATATAAAATAAAATAAAATAAAATATTTGGATAAATTACTAAAGCCATTTTTAAAATTATTTTAAATAGAATTTTATATTCTAAAATCATATAATTAATCATAAATTTTCAAAAAAAAAAAAATTATTTAATTTCTTAAGTGATGACTCAAAATTATTTTGACATAAAATAGTGATTTAAAGTTAATTGTTATCACAAAAATATTTACTTTAAAAATGGACTAAAGTAGTAAAGTATATATAGTATAACATAAGAGGGGAGGGTAATTCAACCTTCCGTCAAAGGAGAGGAGTGTAATTTACTTTAAAAAAAAAATTTGAAAACTTTTTAACATAATCAACATCAGAAATCAGATCCTTCAAAGAAAAAAAAACATCAGAAATCAGATGAAGATTACCAAAATAAATTGCAGATATTATCAGAAAATAAATACCCGGCTGTCTGTTGCTATATATTATGTTGCTATTTTTATTATTCATATCTTTATGCCTATATTCGCTCTTTCATCACTCACTCTTCCACTCTCTCCTTTTTATCATAAAAAGGTGTTTTATTTGATCATAGTTATTGCATCATGGATCATGAATCCAGATTTAGAAAGCAGAAACAACAGGTTTCTATCTATTCATCATTCTCTGTTCAAAGTTTTCATTTTTATTCAAATCTTCATCTGGGTTTTCAGTTTAAAGTGATGATCATTCTTAAATCCATTGCCTTTGCTAAAATATTGTTACTTTTCTTGTGTGGCAAACTTGGAAGTGAAATTTAAAGTTGTTTAATTTTTTTTAATTTGTTTTATGCTATGTTGCACGGTACTTCGTTTTAGACAGAGTACCGGTACCGGGTACATACCGGGTATCGGTACGCGTATAGTACTCCATGGTATCCCTTCAAAGTACCAAGTTTTTTTTTTTTTGCAACACTTTCCAATCTCATTCTTTTTTTATTTGTTTATTTTTTTAATAAAGATTCACTTTAGTTTAAAATTAGAATCAATTCAGTCTCCTTCCCTTTTTATTTATTTTTAAAAGTAGAGCCGCATAGTCTTATTACTACTCCTAATTTTCTAAAGTTTGCTATTTTTTATGTTTAATTATTTGTTTTAAGAATATAATTTTATTATTTTAAGTATACAACTATATTAAAAAAAAAATATACGAGCGTACCCGTACCTTAATTTTTTTAAAAATGTCTTATACCACGAACCGGTACCTTACCGGCCGTACCGGATACCAGTACCGTACCCGCACATATGCAACATATGTTTTATGACATGGCTTTGGTCAGGTAAACAACACCGATTTGCTGTAAAGCATAGACACTTTTCAGATTAGATGGCGGACACTTGTCTTTGTCCGCACTGACACTTATAATTATTGGCATCCATGTTCATGGTTTGTGCTGTGTTCGGTGCCCGTGCTTCATAATTGATTTGTGCTATGGTCTATTTGTTTATTTTTTCTCTTTTTGATAATAATTTCCTATCAAACCAAGAGAAAATCTCCTTTTAGGTAAGGCAATAGATAAACTAAATCACCTTTTTAATTGGTTAAGGACTTGACAGTACTTGAATGTGCATGTACTATAGGCGACTGTTATCACCGGTATTCTATTTCCCATCATACATATGAAATAACACAAACATAACACATAGACACCGATAATAACTTGAGAAGATGACATAATTTCATGTAATTATAAGTGTCGGTGTTGACACGCCAAATTCAAAAAGTGTGTTCCACATCCTATACGGATGATGTTTTTAATCGTCTGTGCCCTTTGTAGTATATGCTTCTGTTATGTGCTATTTCCCATCATACATATGACACAACAAAGACACTAACACAGCTACACCGATAATAATCAGAGAAGATGACATAATTCCATGTAATTATAAGTTTCAAAAGTGTCATGTTGACACGCCAAATTCGTGGAGTGTTCGTGCTTCACATCATATACAGATGATGTTTTTAATCGTCCGATTGTTTAAGGAGATGTTGTTATGAATCTGCTGGTATATTTAGAAATTAGGGTCTAATATTTAACCATGACTTCCATTTTAATTTATCTATGTTTTATGAATGTTTCTAAAAGTCAATATTTTCCTTTACTGATATATAATCATTGTATGTTACTTTTGTAGACCATTTTTCATGATGTGATTGACCTTGAAGGTGAAACAGCTCGTAAAAGAATAAACAAGGGGAAGGCAGTGGTTCCACCATTTTTCACTGATGAAACTCTGAAGAAACTTCAAAGTTTTGAACAATTTGACATTGTCATTGACACTTCTGACCATCACTATGTTAAAAATAATAAATCCATGAAGCGAGTTAGTTAGTTTTTTTTTTTCTTTTTTAATTCTTTTAAAGATGTACTTTGTTTCATTGCTAATCTTAACCATATGGATTTGTATATTACCTATATCCTAAGCAGAATTCAAAGAGTTGGGCTAAAAAAATCCAGGAAGAGTGGAAGATTTTGGCGAAGCATTTGCCAAGTGAGTACTAAATAGCTTGTATAGTTTCCAAGTTTTATCACAGATCACAGATCACATTTCAGCTGATGGAATTTGCTATATGTATCCATTAATCCTTGTTCATTTATTTCCAATCGAACTCCGTTCATTGCTATTGAAACGGTAGGTCCGGTTTGTTCCTTATCGAAAGGGTCTTGGCTTATTTTGATTACTAATTTACTATTTTAATGATCATCAGAAACAATATTTGTGAGAGTCTTCGAATCAAGGATGGATCTCTTGAGGGCTGTTATTATTGGAGCAGAAGGGACTCCTTACCATGACGGTCTTTTCTTTTTCGATGTTTTCTTTCCCAGTGGCTATCCCAATGTACCCCCGGTACGTGGTTAAAGATACTTCATCTGACTGACATTATTTTCTTGATAACTCCGTTTAACTCAATTCTAATAAAAGGTCATTATTTTTGTGGCAGCTAGTCTACTATGACTCTAGAGGTCTTAGGCTCAACCCGAATTTGTATAAGAATGGCTATGTATGTCTTAGTCTACTTAACACTTGGAGTGGCCGCCGGAATGAGAAATGGACTCCTGGTTATTCAACAATTCTACAGGTTCTAGTCTCCATACAAGGTCTAATCTTGAATGCAAAGCCATTCTTTAATGAACCTGGATATGCAATTATGAGTGGCACACGAATTGGTGAATCATGGTCTCGAAAGTATAATGAAGATACATTCATTCTATCAGTGAGGACAATGATGTATACGATGAGAAACCCTCCAAAGGTTTGTTTCTAATCTTGCTTCTTTCTTTTATATCTCTAGAAAATTTGGTTCATTTCTTTGCTTCTACTTTTGGGGTTCAAGCAACTTATTTAAGTCATTTTGTTTTCAGAATTTTGAAGATCTTGTTGTGGGACATTTCTACAGCCGAGCACATGATATTCTAGCATCATGTAAAGCGTACGTGGAAGGTGTTCAAGTTGGTTGTTTTGTGAAAGGTGGGGATGTTGATAATGGTGGACGAAAAAGCTCTGATAATTTTAAGGCTAGTTTACTTGGATATGTCAAGCTACTTGTCCAAGATTTTGAAAAAATTGGAGTTAAGGATTGCCAGAAATTCGTTTTTCCGACTTCTCAGGAACCAACTCCTTTGAAAAAGTTTTTTACATTTTGCTTTTTTTTAGGTTTAATTGCATTTTTGATTTACTCGAAATTTTCAATTGTGCAATTTTAGCTCTCCGATTCAATTGTGTAATTCATACTCTCCACTTGAATTCCCCCAAATTTATGTTTAGTTGGCAGTTTTTATGACTAAATTTATATTTATATATAACAAACATTCACCAAAAATGAAAAGTTTGACGAATCAAATTCACATCCCTAATCTAGACTAATTAAACCCTACCTTATTTATATGAAAACCATAAATTGGATTCTTTCTTATCATTGGAGTGTGCATCATGTAGTGTTTCCAGAGGTACCAATAGTGTATAATTTGAACATAGCCCAATCATAGACAATGTGACAAAGACCAATGTCAAACTTTTTTTTTTGGACACAAATGTCAAACTATTTTTTTTGTTTTACAATGAACTGAGAATCGAACCCAGGACTTATAACATACCACTCAAATCTCTCACCACTAGACCAAACCTAGTTGCTTAATGTCAAACTATTTTTAAAAGTATGAAATATATCAAATTTTTAATGAGTGAACTCGTGGTAAAATTGGTGAAATCTATTAAAAATTGAATTAATTTATTTTGGTCAAACTATTAAAATTGAAAACTATTTTTTTTCACCACCAGTTTAATCTGGTACGGTGTTAATCTTCCAATCACTATTGTAAGGATCGAACTTTGGTTCTCTCTACTAAATTTAGTTTCAATTACCACTTAAATATATCAAATTTTGTGTTTGATTATTTTTAATACTCCAAGGTTTTAATACTACTAGTGCACAAAATTAGCATTTTTTTTTTGGTAGAGCAAAATTAGCATTTTTGTTGCTTAATTATCGTAAACCTTAGGATGGAGAGTAATTAATTTTCGAAAATTTTGTTATTTTGATGAAAGACAAAAAATCTCTTTCTCTTCCTTAAACAAAAAATAAAAACTTTCTGTTTTAGTTGTTCTTTTGCTTATAATTATAATAAATGTTATTTTTGCTCTTTGTTTGTAACAACACCCCGCGCAAAAAGTTGACTCTTTTTTCACTCACTCTTTTGCTTCATTCATGGATCCTGATGTTGTTGAAATTCCACCTCCAATTCACCAAAAACCTTCCAGATTCAAAAAGCAGAAACACCAGGTTTCTAACTATTCATCATTCTCTGTTCAAAGTTTTCATTTTTATTCAAATTTTCATCTTGTTTTCACTTTAAAGTTATGATCATTCTTAAAGTCATTGCCTTTGATAAAATATTGTTACTTTTCTTGTGTGGGAAACTTAGAAGTTGAATTCATGTTTAGGGTTGTTGCTATTTTTTAGGAAACCTGGAAACGAACAAATAATTTAACCTGTGTTATGATATGATATGGCTTGGTCTAGGACTCTAGGGGTGTTATGTTTCATAAATTGAACTGGATTGGACCATATTTGAGGTTTGGTTCAGTTTTTAGAAAACCATTTTAGTAAACTGATTTGCTCACCGACACTCTTCTGATTAGACATGTTTAGGTGTCACATACATGTGTCGGTGTGGACAAGACACTTAGGATTACATTGAATTATATTATTTTTTTCAAATTATTAGTTGTGTTGATGGGTCAGTGTTCATGTGTCTTGTGTGTCCGTGCTTCGTAGCTAATTTGTGCTGATCTATTTGTTTATTTTCTCTCTGTCCTTATCAATATAATTTCTCAGTGTAATCAGAACAATACTAAAATTTCATTTAGGTAAGTTAATAGATAAACAAAATCACCTTTCTAATTGGTTGAGAACTTGAATGTGCATGTATTATAGGCTTCTGTTATCATCAGTATGCTATTTCCCATCATACATCTGACACAACACAGATACTAACACATCGACACCGATACTAACACATCGACACCAATAACAACTTGAGAAGATGACATAATTCAATGTTATTACTGGTATCTTTAGAAATTAGGGGCTAATATTTTGCCATAAGGTCATTTTATTTTATCTATGTTTTATGAATGTTTCTAAAAGTTGATATTTTTCTTTAACCACAACACAAATAATCATTGTATGTTACTTTGGTATAGACCATTTTCCACGATGTGATTGACCTTGAAGGCGATGACGATTTAGTGGTACTTGGTGAAACATCTCATAAAAGTAAAAGAAATAAGGGGAAGGCAGTGGAAACCAATCATGGTGGTTATGGTGATCATCAAGTTGTGGTTTGTATAACATTTTGTAGTAGATTGATATTATATTTTCCAACCTTTAAATGACTATAACATTTTGTTCGCAATTTTGGCAGCCCAGCTTTGGAAAATCTGGAATTCAATCTTCTAATGGTCAGCCTTTAGTATCACATAATTTAATCAATGTTGGCAGCCAAGGTTCGAATCCATTGTTCGTCGAAGACGACCCTCCTATGAACGTGCATCCTCAGGGATTCGAATCTAGTAACCATTGGTTGAAGCTTTCTAATAATTCAAATGCCCCTCCTGAGTACGCACATCCTCAGGGATTAGAATCCATAAACCATTGGTTGAAGCTTTCTTATAATTCCAATGCCCCTCCTAAGCATGTGAATTCTCAGGGATTAGAATCCAGAAACCCTCGGTTGAATAGTTCTTATAATTTCAATGCCCCTCTTGAGCACGCGTATCCTCAGGGATTAGAATCCAGAAACCCCTGGTTGAAGAGTTCTTATAATTTCAATGCCCCTCATGAGCACGCGCATCCTCAGGGATTACAATCCAAATACCCCTGGTTGAAGAGTTCTTATAATTTCAATGCCCCTCCTGCACACGCGCATCCTCAGGGATTAGAATCCATAAACTCTTGGTTAAAGAGTTCTTATAATTTCAATGCGCCTCCTGAGCACGCGCATCCTCAGGGATTAGAATCCAGAAACCATTGGTTGAAGCTTTCTTATAATTCAAATGCCCCTCTTGAGCACGCACATCCTCAGGGATTAGAATCCATAAACCCCTTGTTGAAGAGTTCTTACAATTTCAATGGCCCTCCCGAGCACGCGCATCCTCAGGGATTAGAATCCAGAAACTCTTGGTTGAAGAGTTCTTATAATTTCAATGGCCCTCCCGAGCACGCGCATCCTCAGGGATTAGAATCCAAAAACCCTTTGTTGAAGAGTCCTTATAATTTCAATGGCCCTCATGAGCACGCGCATCCTCATGGATTAGAATCCGGAAACTCTTGGTTGAAGAGTTCTAATAATTTCAATGCCCCTCCACGGAACACACATAACGGAGCGTCTGTGGTCTCCCCAGGTTTGACGACAATCACTGATGGACCCGAAAATGAAACTCTAAGGAAACTTCAAAGTTTTAAGCAATTTGACATTGTCGTTGACACTTCCGATCATCACTTCGTTAACAATAATTCATTGGTGCCACAAGTTAGTTTTTTGTTTTTCTTGTTTTAAACTCTTTTAATGACGTACTTTGTTTCGGTTCTAATCTTAACTATATGGATTTACAAATTACCATGTCCTGAGCAGAATCCAACGAGTTGGGCTAAAAAAATCCAGGATGAGTGGAAGATTTTGGAGAAGCATTTGCCGGGTGAGTACAGTATTTCTGATACTAAATACAACTTGTAATATTTTCCTGTCATACCACATATCACATTTAGTATTCAATTTAATTTTTCCTATATCCAGGATGGACTTTTCTATATGTATCCAATCCTTGTTCATTTTTTTTTCCTATAGAACTCTTTTCATTGCTATTGAAAAGGTAGGCCCGGTTCCTGTCTTATCAAAAGGGACCTGGCTTATTTTCTTGATAATACATCCTTATGGAAAGATTGTCATTTTTTTCCTCTCCGTTTATTTGATCTAAAATTGGAATCAAGAATTTATAAATACCATATTGTGAAACCTGCTTCTGGCATAGAGACATGACCATTCGTTTGTCCGTTTTTTCTTTAATGCTCATCAGAAACAATATTTGTGAGAGTCTTCGAATCAAGGATTGATCTCTTGAGGGCTGTAATTATTGGAGCAGAAGGGACTCCTTACCACGACGGTCTTTTCTTTTTCGACATTCTCTTTCCCATTGGCTATCCCAATGTACCCCCGGTACGTGGTTGAGGAAACTTTATCTGACTTACATTATTTTCTTGTTTACTCTTTTAATTTAATTCTAACAAAAAGGTCATTATTTTCATGGCAGCAAGTCCACTATCATGCTGGAGGTCTTCGGCTTAACCCGAATTTGTATGGGAATGGCAAAGTATGTCTCAGTCTACTCAACACCTGGCCTGGCAACGTGAATGAGATGTGGACTCCAGGTGTTTCAACAATGCTACAGGTTCTAGTCTCCATACAAGGTCTAATCTTGAATTCAAAGCCTTACTTTAATGAACCTGGATGTGCAAGTAAGAGTGGCACACAAAATGGTGAAGCGAAGTCCCTGAAGTATAATGAGAAAACATTCATTCTATCATTGAGGACAATGATGTATACGATAAAAAAGCCTCCAAGGGTTTGTTTCTATTCTTGGCTCAGTTCTTTTGTATCTCTAGAGAAATTGGTTTATTTTTCACATATATTTCACAGTACTGTTATGCTATATTATTTTCAAAATATCTATGTGGTAATATATGTAAGTTTTTTACACTACCATTGTGAAGTATTTAAAATCTTTTTCCTTTCTTGGGGTTCAAGCAACTGATTTAAGTAAATTTGTTTTCAGAATTTTGAAGAACTTGTTGTCGGGCATTTCTACAGCCGAGCACATGATATTCTGGCGTCATGTAAAGCGTACATGGAAGGTGTTCAAGTTGGTTGTTTTGTGAAAGGTGGGCTTCGAGATGTTGATAAGGGTGGACAAAAATGTTCAGATAAATTTAAGGCTGATTTAGTTGGATATGTCAATCTTCTTGTCCAAGATTTTGAGAAACTTGGAGTTAAGGACTGCCAGAAATTAATTTCTACGACTTATCCAAAACCGCGTACTGCTGGTGGCAGATTCGCTTAACTACATGAGTGTGATCAAGGAACATTCTTTTTGAAAACCCAATTTTGAGACTATGATACTAAAGGCTTATTACATCAACTGCATGGAAGTTTTTTAACTTTTTACATTGTTTTTTTTAGGGAAACTTTTTACATTAATTAAGTAGTTGAAATTTGACATGATTTTTTTTTATAGTTTTTTTCGACATGATTTGTATATATAGTTGGGTGTAATTATTAGTATATTTTAGTTTCATAATGTTTAGCCGACGAGCAAATTACATAGAAACTAGCTGAGTAGTAGTAACTCCGATAACATAAGCATCAAACTTGTCCTTGATAGCATATGAACACATCAAAAAAGAAAATTACCCTTGCAAATTGAAAGCCATATTTGCAAGTCTATCGGCACAATAGTTTTCTTCTCGGCAAACATGTTTCATGTTAACTTCCCAGTCGAGATCAAACATTTGACAAATCCTTTGCACCCATCTGCAAAATAGATTAAGTTTTATCCATTGTCTTATATCCACATTGGAAAAGTTACTCCTCAGCTAGTTTGGTACAATATGAAGCCAAACAACCATAGCTAGTGGACAATCTCTTAAAACATGGAGCATAGACTCATGAGCCAAACAAAGCATCTAACTCTTTCATGTGCTTCAATCTTCAAAATGTTCAACCAATTCTTATGTTGTAATTCAAAGCTACTCTCTTCCATACTCAACAAATAATAAGCACTACTAGCTACCTTAAAATCGCCTCGACCATTACCCGGCCAAAGCCATTATCTCTACCCATCTCTGCAGACGGCGTAAAGTCATTTGCTTTGACCTCAACCTCATATTTACCACGCATAACCTGGCACCAAAGCACATTGTTACCTCTACGAAGCTTCCAACCAAGTTTCATCATTCATAGTATTGAGATTTCATGAGACTTAGCTTTTCGTTTTGTAACATTATCCCAATGAACAACATGGATTTTTTTCTTCTCAATAGTATGATAAATGCTAAAAACAATGATTTTAGATACATATTTTGAAGCAATTATTAACTTAGTAAACAAGTAAATTGAAATAAAAACCTAACTTTTTGTGAATATTATTATTAGTAATATTGTCAGTTTAGATGCTTTAATCGAGTTTTCTTCCTTTTTTGAAAGTTTTGTGAGCCTAATGGTGAAAGAACTGAAAAAAGTAACGATTTTGAGTCTGAGTAGGTATGTTAAGCAAGATTAAAGCGAACAAAGTAAAAAAAAACAAGGAATTTCTTCACAAAAGAATTCGCTCAGCGAGCATAATTTCATTCAACAAAATTATGGAGTTAAATTTAGTAAAAATCAGCTAGCATAAAAATTATGGAGTTAAATATATTCTTAATTCCCCTAAACATACCGATTTCATTTTTGGTCTCTAAGTCTTCGATATTTTATTCTCTATTTTATTTTATTTTTACAAAATTCACAAGCATGTTCTAAATGACTTATTTTTATAAAATAGATCAAATTTTTTGTGTTTATCATTTTTTTAGGTATATTCTTCGATACACATCTTATTTGGATATGTATCATACATTCACTAAAATGGATAATTATAATAGATTTACAAATATTATTTATTAATTTTTCTATATTAAACACTGTTTATTATTACTCGTTCAAGGTTAGTGCCTTAGCTCATATTGACAAGACTCACACACAACGTCAAGTGAGATGGTACCTTCCTCCAAGGATATATCAAATGTGCTGCATCATAGTATAATGCACCGTCAACACTGTATTTTATTTTACTACTTTTTTTTAAAAAAAAAAAAAAATTACATTTTTTTTAAAATTTTTGGTTTTTATCAAGTACTTTATGATTCACTGTGAAAGTCTTTAGTTTATAATTTTTTTTCAAGAGTTACATTTGAAAATTTTAAAAGAATTTATAGGAATTGAGTTTTAAGACTTTTTAAAGAAATCTTAGTTGTGTGTGGATGAATTTTAGTGGTGATTATCACTTCATATAAGACGAAGTTCTCATAACCCCATATTTTTGCAAATTTCAATCTATTATCTTTGTGACGCGTATCATAATCAATTACTTATGCGATGCGAGTCACATTGGCAGATGCCACATATGACTATATTAACGAGCTATCAAAACGGGTTACCCGACCTGTTTAGGGCTGACCTTAATGAGCTTTAGGCTTTATCAGGTCGGGCTAGAATAATAAGTCATGTCAGACTTTTAAAATAACAGACTAAGTCTAAAAAATATGGCTATGACGGGCCAACCAAACTCAGACCTTCAATTTTTTGATTGGTCAGACTCCGACTTGACAAAGGCTCTGTTTGGGAAGGCCAATAAGCTAGCGTATAGCATATAAGCTAAAAGCTCTGTTAATTTTTAAAAAAGAGCTTATAGCTTATTTTTCAACCGCTATTTCAAGTAGTTTATCATCTTACTTAAAAAAATTAAATATTAAATAACATATCTTTTTTATGTCATTCCATACTTATGAATTAGTTCAACGGTTAATTTTACCAAACACTACAAATTCAATTAGCTAGCTTATTCGCTATAAGCTAAAAGCTAGCTTATAAACTAACCACTATAAGTTCATCCGCTATAAGCTAACTTATCAGCTATCCGCTATTTTTTACCAAACAAAACCAAAATCCAGCTCGATCTAACTTATTCTCAACCATAATCATCACATACAGAATTGACGGAGGTAGGATCAATTTGACAAACACAAACACGGATCAAGATGCCCTGCAGTTGTAAATCACAAAGTTATACGCTGTTTTAGATCTCATCCGTCTATTTCAGATCGGTCAGTTCATATTGTATCTATACAAAATCAGTCCAAATCAATCTGAACCATTCAGATTAGATCGGACGGTCCTGATTTAACACAGCGTGAAACTGTGTGAAAATATTACAAGGGGTATTTGATATTTCAAAAATTTCAAGAGTATTTAATAATTTTTTGCAATTTCACTCGGTATTTGGCTTTCTCTTTTTAATACTAGTGCACTAAGGAAGTGTTTGGTAAGTCCAATAAACTAATTTATAGTTTATTGTACTAGTTTATAAGCTTTTTTGATAAAAATGTAAAGTGTTTGGTAACGAGCTTTACTAACTAACTTATAGCGTTTTTTGAGATGATATTTCAAGTAATGTATAAACTTATAGCCAGATCCAGTTTTGAGCCAGGGCAACGAGGCCTCCGGCCTAGAACCTCCAAAATATTGGGACCACAAATATTTTTGCCCATCATTAATATAATTAATTAACTATAATTTGTAACATAAAAATTACAACTAATCGTATTTACCGTAATGGTAGCGTGGGCTCTAAGACCCCAAGATCGAGAGGTCATCTGTTCCACTTTCTCCCATCCCAGTGATATTTTTTTTCTTCTTTTGTAAGCAGTTTTTTTTTATATATTTTATTTTAAGAGTCTTTTTATTAAAAAAATTAAGGGGAGGAGATGACGGTAATCTTGAGAAATTTTTTTTTTTATTAAATCATTTTTTTTATAAAAAAATCCTTTTTTATTCTTGGAAAAAAAAATTAAAACAAAAACAAATATTCCTTTACCAATTTAAAAACAAATTTAAAATTTTTCTTCAATAATAAAAAACGTTCTTTTTAAAAAAAGATTTAATAAAAAGAAATATTTTTTGTCAAGATTACTCATCACATCTCCTCCCTTCCATCTACCTCGAACCAACCATTTGATAAATAGTTGTTTCTCTTAATTTTCGTAAACCTTAGGATTGGAGGGTAAATAATTTTCGCAAAATATTGTTAATTTGTTATTATTGATGAAAGACAAAAAATCTCTTTCTTCCTTGTCTCTTTATTTCTTTTCTTTTTCTTTTGTTTGTGTGTGATGTGTTTGTAACACCCCGCGCAAAACGTTCACACTTTCTTCACTCACTCACTATCCCACTTTCTCTTTTTATCATCATAAAAGGGTTTTGTTTTTTACCATAGTTCTTGCTCCATGGATCCTGATGTTGTTGAAATTCCTCCTCCAATTCACCAAACACCTTCCAGATTCAAGAAGCAGAAACAGGTTTCTATCTATTCATCATTCTCTGTTCAAAGTTTTCATTTTTATTCAAATTTTCATCTGGGTTTTCACTCTAAAGTTATGATCATTCTTATTCTGTTCGAAGTTTTGATTTTTATTCAAATTTTCATCTGGGTTTTCACTTTAGAGTTATGATCATTCTTAAAGTCATTGCCTTTGATAAAATATTGTTGCTTTTCTTGTGTGGGAAACTTGGAAGTTGAATTCATGTTTAGGGTTGCTGCTATTTTTTAGGAATTTGGAAACAAACAAATAATTTTTTAACTTGTGTTATGACATGGCTTGGTTAGGTAAACGAAACTGATTTGCTGTGAAGCATGAACACTCCTCGAATTAGCCTTATCCCGATATCGGATGCTCATCGGCACCGACACTTATGATTCTATTGAAACATGACATTTTCTTATATTATCAGTGTTCGTATGTTGTATCTGTGCTTAGTAACTGATTTGCTGTGAAACACGAACACTTTCCGGATTAGGTGTGTGAGTGTCTTACAGGTCCAAGGAGTGCCAAAGTAAAGGAAAAATTGAGTTTTTTTTGGACTCCGAGCTATCCGACACGTGTCGTACGAGTGTCGGTCAGACACCTCGACACGCCCAATCATAGAGGTGTCCGTGTTTCATAGTTCATATGTCATTTTCAAATTATCAGTGTTGTGTCCAATGTCAGTAACTGTGTTTTGTAACTGATTTGTGCTGGACTATTTGTTTATTTTCTCACTGTCCTTTTTAAATATAATTTCTTAGTGCAATCAGAACAAGAGAAAATTTCATTTAGGTAAGGTAATAGATCACATTTTTAGTTGGTTAAGGACTCAACAGAACTAGAATGTGCATGTATTATAAGGCTTCTGTTATCATCAGTATGCTATTTCCCATTACACAGATGATGTTTTTCATTGTCTGATTGTTTAAGGAGGTTCCGTCCGTATCCTAAGTTGTTATGAAGCTGCTGGTATCTAGAAATTAGGGGCTCCATTTTATTTTTTCTATGTTTTATGAATGTTTCTAAAAGTCAATATTTTTCTTTACTGATAAATAATCGTTGTATGTTACTTTTGTAGACTGTTTTCCATGATGTGATTGACCTCGAAGGCGATGACGATTTATTGGTACTTGGTGAAACATCTCGTAAAAGAAGAAATAAGGGGAAGGCAGTGGTTTCCCCAGGTTTGACGACGATCACAGATGAACCTGAAAATGAAACTTTGAAGAAACTTCGTAGTTTTAAGCAATTTGAAACTGTCGTTGACATTTCCGACCATCACTATGTTACAAATAATTCCTCCATGAAGCAAGTCAGTTGTTTTTCTTGTTTTGCTTCTTTTTTAAAATTCTTTTAATGGCGTACTTTGTTTCAGTTCTAATCTTAACTATATGGATTTATATATTACCTATTTCCTGAGCAGAATCCAAAGAGTTGGGCTAAAAAAATCCAGGATGAGTGGAAGATTTTGGAGAAGCATTTACCAGGTGAGTACAGTATTTCTGATACTAAATAACTTGTAATATTTTCCTATATCCAGGATGGACTTTGCTATATGTATCCAATCGTTGTTCATTTTTTTCTGTCTTATCCAGGATGGACTTCTGGCTTATTTTCTATATAAATACCATATTGTAAAACCTGCTTCTGGCATATTGCTCAACCTGACCATTTCTTTGTCCGTTTTTTCTTTAATACTCATCAGAAACAATATATGTGAGAGTCTTCGAATCAAGGATGGATCTCTTGAGGGCTGTGATTATTGGGGCAGAAGGGACTCCTTACCAGGACGGTCTTTTCTTTTTCGACGTTCTGTTTCCCAGTGGCTATCCCAATGTACCCCCGGTACGTGGTTGAGGATTCTTTTCTGACTGACATTATTTCCTTGTTTACTCTTTTTAATTTAATTCTAACTATCATGGCAGCAAGTCCACTATCATGCTGGAGGTCTTCGGCTTAACCCGAATTTGTATGGGAATGGCAATGTATGTCTCAGTCTACTTAACACCTGGTCTGGCAGTAGGAATGAGAAATGGACTCCAGGTGTTTCAACAATGCTACAGGTTCTAGTCTCCATACAAGGTCTGATCTTGAATGCAAAGCCTTACTTTAATGAACCTGGATATGCAAGTACGAGTGGCACACAAAATGGTGAAGCGCAGTCCCTGAAGTATAATGAGAATACATTCATTCTATCAGTGAGGACAATGATGTATACGATGAAAAAGCCTCCAAAGGTTTGTTTCTACTATTGGTTCATTTCTTTTATATCTCTTGCAGATTTGGTTCATTTCTTTCGTTCCACTCTTGGTTTATTTTTCTAATTTTTTTATTAATATAAAAAAGTTGTACGCAGACGTTTGATTCTATTTCACGTTAGTGTTATGTTATAATTTTATTTTCAAAATACCTAAAGTATCTGCAGTAATATTTGATTGGATTCTGTAATTTTTTCTACATAGCCATTGCAATGTACTAGTTTATAAACCTTTGGTTCCTAGGGGAAAGGGGCCCTAGTAGTCCAGAGTTTGGCCGCGAGGTAACTAAAGCCTGACCAAGCAATTGTTCCACCCAGGAATCGAACCCGGGTTCTCCGGAAATTCGTCCTTTTTGATGAAGTTCATTAACCACTTGAGCCTAATGACTTGGTTCCTTTCTTGGGGTTTAATTAACTGATTTACGTCATTTTCGGTTTTCAGAATTTTGAAGATCTTGTTGCGGGGCATTTCTACAGCCGAGCACATGATATTCTGGCGTCATGTAAAGCATACATGGAAGGTGTTCAAGTTGGTTGTTTGGTGAAAGGTGGTGTTCAAGATGTTGATGAGGATGGAGGAAAAAGCTCAGATAAATTTAAGGCTGATTTACTTAAATATGTCAAGCTTCTTGTCAAAGAGTTTGAAAAACTTGGAGTGAAGGACTGTAAAAAATTCATATCTCCGACACCGACCCCTTTGAAACTGACTACTCCGAAACCGACTCCTTCGAAACTGCGTACCACTCGCGGTAAAAAGTGATTCACTTCATGAAACATGACTGATCAATGAACATTCTTTTAGAAAACCAAATTTTGATACTACTAAAGACTAATTACATCAACTGCATGCAGGTTTTTAGCTTTTAACATTAATCTAATTAAGTAGTTAAAACTTAAAATAATTTGTATATATAGTTGCATATAATTATTTTTTAGTTGGTTAGGACTACGTTATGTTTGCTCTAGTTTTTATATTTTTAATCTTCTGTAGTAATTACATAAATTTGATATTGTCACCACTATACATATAGACACATTGTTTTGACAAATGTGGCTTCTCATATATTGAGTAAAAGTGCAAACTTATAGCTACAAGTTATTGAGTGTGTGGATAGTTCTAACTTCAAACCAACCATGTTCAATCATTTAAAATTGGGAAATCACATCCAACAAAAAGGTTAAAAAGATGTAAAAATTGGGCTGTTTTACAACTTCAAATTATTTTTTTTTTGAGCAGCTTGTTTTTATTTCTCGGTATACAATAATAATTAAGAGTCTGCATTTTTTTTGGTTACTTGGTATGTTTCCACCGTCGTTAGCGATGACTAATCTCCGTCGAGAAACTTGTAGGGCATACAAGGTGGGTTCTCCTATCTCAACCAAATTTTCTCCGTACGCACGTTAAGAATTAAATAAAGCAATTTTTATATAAAAAATAGTTTATTAATTCCTTTGGAGTATGAAAATAGTAAGGGGTGACTTGATATTTTTTCGGCGAGGGATACTCTACCCCTTTATAAGTGGATTTGCATATGGTAATCACAACCGTAACACACAAACCCATTATTTAAGTAATTCTACCTTTATTAAAAATCTATTTCAAAGTACGCAACGGAAAATTAAAAGTTATTTATAAAACATTGGTTCTAGGTATTACATTTTTCTTTACAAAAATGATACTAATGTATTTAATTTAGTAAGTTCCACTTATACAAAATCCTTTCTAAAATAATACAATACGATACTAAAATAAGGGACTCAATATATACATTATATAAAAACAATTTTTTTTCCCGTGTCACAATCAGACGATGACTCGACATCGATAAACACATAATCCGTGAATCTGGACCCCCAAAGGTCCAACACATAACACAAAACAGAGAGTTAGAAAACATAATCATCAACATACTAGTGTGAGAAATATACTCACACTTCATCATTATTATCATGCATATTCTAACTCACAAATATACATTAACATCTTCGACTCCACAAAATATGAATCATACTATCATCAAAAGCTACTCTCTTAGTTTCTTGTAACAAGCACATGTCAAACAAACCTGAATTGAGCAACAACTTCAACCTTCGACGTTTTGCCGTGTTGCCCCACCCTCGCATATTTAAAGATAGAATCTTCATGGATGACAATTGTGTGGTTGCTCCCTCAACAATCTGGTTGCTTCATCTGTCTTTTCATTAAGGATAAGCCTCTCCACATACCTCTCATCCCCCTCTTCTCCTTCGATACCCAATTCTACCGCTCCCTGCCAAATTTTTGTCGCCGCATCATGTTCAACTTCTCTAAAAATTTCTTGTTGCAATTTCGAATGTCGGAAGAATTAGTTGAGCTACAACACAAGATTGAACCTGCTGAGGACAATGAATTTGTTGTTTTTAATACCAACAGTACAGTTCAACCTACTGTTTTATGGACTCAATTTGTGTTGGACTTGCTAAGTTGGACTAGGTAATAGGTTGAGAGAATTAATTTTGCCACCCTACCGGTTACTCGCGCCCCCTACGCATTTCCCATTTTACCCTTCCGCTTCTTAAGTAGCGGATGTTATAAAAATTCTGGCAGGGTGTTTTTTCCTCAAAATTTTTAATTTTTATAACTTCCGCTACGTAAGTATCCGACGTTATAAAAATCTTAGTAGGGTGTTTTTTTTTATCAAAAATCTCATTTTTATAACGTCCGCTATTTAAGTAGCGGATGCTATAAACTTTTATAACACCCGCTACTACTTAAGTAGCTAATGTTATAAAAATGAGATTTTTGAGAAAAAAACAACCTCCTACATAGAATCCACTACTTAAGTAACAGACAGGGGATTTTGATAATTTCGTAGGACACGTCCCAAAATCAATAGGGTGACAAAAGTAAATCTCATACGTTGATCGATACATCTCTCAATATTTAATTTCTTTTTCTCTAATTGAGGTTTTTAATCTACCATTATCCATTAATTTCTTATCTAATTGAGTTTTTTAATCTACCAATTATTTATTGATCTATCGTCAATAAATAAGAAACGCAAGTACTCAACAAATTAATGTCAGATTAAAAGATAGAAATCAAACTCAATTTGAATAATTGATTTTTTTAAACAAGAAGAAATAATTTTTTAAACATTTTAGATGAATAAGATTTAGGCCGATGAGGACGATCGAACTACCAAATTGGGAGTTTAAGGAATGGAGCATTAGTGGTTCTTTATTTTAAGTAGTATAACTTGGGTTTTTAGTAAATAACAAGTTGGAGTAGGCTTGCTAACTTACTCCCGCATGTTTTTAGGTGGGAGTAAGTTAACAGCCCTATATGTGTGTGTGTTCTTTTTATTGTTTTATAATAGTATATCTCATCTCGACAGTTGACTAAGATGTGTCTTTAGTTCAGAAGTTTAAGCGTGGGGTGGGGGAGGGCAATGTGGGTAGCTTTGGAGGAAAAGATTGCTTCTGTGGAAGGAGGAGTTCGATGTTAGATATAGAAATATTTTAGCTAATATTTGGTTGTTGAATATAGAAATATTTTATCTAATTTTGTTTTGCACGATAATGTGTCTGACACTTGAGATTGGATTCATGACTTGACTTCCGCGGAGACTATTTGATCAAAGTTGCTTATAAGTTATATTATAGGTTGGTCATTATTTCGAATAGGTTGGTCATTTTGAAGGTCTCTTCGTTTGTTTGATGATTGTTGTGCAACTGATTGCCAATGAATAATAACTTGTCTCAAAAGAGGTTAATGTTGCTGATAATTTGTTGTGCGGGCGGTTGTAGTATAGAGGAATCGGTTCAACACATATTTTTTGGATACCCGAACTTTGGTCATGTGTGGACGACAATGCTATAGTGGATGAGATTCAGAGGTGTTTTGGTATATCCTTTTAAAAAAAAAAAGAGGTGTTTTAGTATATTTTTCTATAAATCGTGATTTTCAATGCGTTGGTTTGATTCATGAAAAGAGTTAAACAGGATAATCTTTTTGCATTTGATTGTCAGTTATTTAATCATACAATTTTTTTATCAACAAGAAATTAAAATCATCAAAATCCTGAGAAAAGAAATTAAGTATTTCGTGTGGTTGTGATGTAAATGTAAATGTAAAACTATAAAATTAAAATAAAAATTGTTATGATTTTCATCAGTTGTGCTTGGAAATATCATGTGTATAGGTGTTGTATGACACATTAGATGGTGTGTTCCATTTGGTGATTGAAGTTATGAACCATTTGGTGGTGTTTAAGAGATCATTTATATTGGACAAAAAGAACACACCAAATACAAGAAATCACTTGTTAGCATGACTTTTTTTTTTTTTTTTTTAATTTTACATTATTTTGTATTCTATAGAATGAATATCTAACTACGTAATTACATTTTCATTATCATTGTTATTATGTCATGTCATCACAACAATTCATCTAAAACAGGCAAAATGTGAATTCAAATAATACACAGATTATATCAAAATACCTCCTCCTATTGAGAAAAACTGAAAGAGTTCTTTTATACATATCTAGAACATAAATGACACCCACCACCAAATAATTAATCGACAAAATAAGTAGAAAGAAACTGTATGTTATATCAGCTTTCAAATTCAATTGGCCTCCTCAGTTGTGCGAATTTCAGAATCAGGTGATAATTTAAACTTGAGAATCTTATGAAGCTGACATACAGGTTTGACTTGTTTTGTCGAAGGTTGACTTGAATCGATTAGTCTTGTTCCAGGAAATAGGTTGGTTTCAGATGGTCCTGTCTCTTCATGAACCACTGGTGTATCTGCAAAACAGGAGACTGATCAAACAACTTATTTTGGAAAGTTCAATAAGTAGGTATCTGCAAAACAAGAGACTGATCAAACAACTTATTTTAGAAATTTCAATAAGTAGGAAGCAAATGAAATTAAAGAGTTTCATACAATGCTTATAAGCATGTCTCCCACATTGATACCATGTTACAAAATTTGATCGAGGCCGTGAAAGAGAGGAAAGATACACAAATCATAAAATGAAATTGTATTAAAAATGAGAAATCGTGTTTACATTAAGGAAATGCATCACTTATATAGATATAAAGTGACTAACTAACTGCTTGGAAAGACATCACTATTGAAAGTTGTTAAGAGTCCCACATCGGATGTGAGATGGCCTGAACATCACTTTATAAGTAGAGTCAATCCTCACCTTACAAACCGGTTTTGTAGGGTTGAATTGAGTTAGACCCAACTCTCAATTTTAAGATAAGTGATTAACAGTTGGCTATGATTCTAGCAACATCTAATTCACCATTTGGTTGGCAGCTAAACAAAAATGAGAAGCAGAGGATGTATGTTCTACATTACAATAAGGTAAGTGCGTTGTTAAGTTTTGCAATTTATTTACTAGGAAATATCAATAAACAATATTCAAGAAAAAAACTGAAATTATTCTTAATGAAAACATGAACACAAATATAGTAAATCCATTACTAAGGAAGTGTGCATTAATATTCAGCTTTTAGAATTCAGTCATCTCTTGGAAGGAAACTAGTATATAAAAAACATTGACCCTTTAACAACCATGAGATCAAGAATCATGAAAAACAGGACATAATTTCCATGACCTTACTTCCTTCTATAGAAGTGGTCTGCATCCAAGAACTGTAACTTACCTTGTTCTGAAAAGGCGATGCATGTTCCAATTGTCTCCTCATATTCCCCAACCTGTAGACAACAATGAGCAATAACAATACTTAAATGGTCATATCATCCATTCATAGAAGGGACAAACAGTAGAGAAGTAATTAGAATCCCCATTTTGATTAAACTATCTGTCTAATCCTATATATAGCTTCAAAAGAAACACACATCTAAACAAATGGATGGATTTCGTCACTGCATCTAAAAATAACTTCCAACAGATTCAGATGAGAGAATCTAGCACTTAGCCAAAAATTCCAATTCATCAAATTGTAAAAGACAGGGAATTTTAAAGTTGGTTACTTACCAGCTTAAATCTGTCATCAATGATCAATACTGGGTTTAAAGTATCAAGGCCCTATATTTAACAATAATGTAAAATAAGCATACTTTACTATGTAGAATATAATAAATAATAAATCAATATGAAAATAAATTATAAAATATGAGTAAATATTCAAATTGGTCATTGAAATTGTAGGACAGTATGAATCGAGTTCCTCACATACATTATTGATATTCACAAACAATCTCTAAAATTGCATAATTTTAATCAAATCCATCTCTCCGTTGGTATTTGCAGGAACTACAATGACATTAAATAGGTAATCTCATCGATGAATTTGAAACTAAGTGGATAATGTCAGGATACATACATTTGATAACAAATTCATCCATAGGAACAAAGTTGATTATCATTTTGCAATTCTATGACTATTTTGGATTATTGATAATGTGGGGACTACGTTAACACAACCTACAATTTCAAGGACGTATTTATTATAATATTTAGGATTTAATTTGTATACACTAACCTTTTTCAAAAAATTTGTATACACTAACAATGTAAAATTATTTAATACATGCATTCAATCAAATCGTGCCAAATAGATATTTGTAAAGATATTTTAGGTACTAGGTTTGGTCTAGTGGTAAGGGATTTGGGTAGTATGCATGAGGTCCTAGGTTTGATTCTCATTGGCAACATCGTAAACAAAAAATTAACAAAGTGACATAATTGAATAATTTGATTGGATGCATGCGTAAAAAATATCTCTAATATTAATAAAGCTGGTGAATTAAATTTAAAAAAAACAAATGAATGAAAAAAATGAAGAAATTGATGAGGAACAGATTGGGAACTTACAGTAAGAACATAGTTAGCATTTGGTGGAATATCAATTAGGCCACACACACCATCCAAATCAAGCAAAACATACTCATCTTCATCCTCATGTGGTGTTGCATTTGACTCCATAATCCTATGTATATAGATTGCAATTTTGAAGTGAAAACCGACAGATCATGCAAAATCTAAAGCGGAAGAAGGAATGAGACAAACCAGTGAATGAGAGTTTGAGACACAAGCAGGAGAAAGCGCAACAACCGGAGACGAGAGCACGGCCGGAGCTTCTTCCGGTAGAGAGCGGGAAAGAGTTTAGAGAGGAGAAGACCTAAGGCTCGCGTGGGGATCCTCAGCAGCTAGAACCACTACAGCTGTCTCTGCTGCAATTATATCAATTGTCATACTAAAACATCTTTGATTTAATAAAGAAAGCAAAGTAGTTAAAATTGAGATTTTACACCAAATTGGGAAGGGGAAGTAAAATCGTAAATCATGGAACCATACCACTAATCGGAAGATTATATAAAATTGATAAAACTCATTTATATGCATATAAAATAGCATTAGTTAAGACAAAGAAAACCTTAAATCATTTGAAATACTTAAAATACTTATATAAGTTTAAATACATTTATAAGTATAATCGCATAAACATTTCAAAGATTATACGATTCAACGATTAACAGGGGCGATTCCACCAAAATAAGATTATGCATACTCATAATCCCTGAGGCAAACATCTTCTGTTTCTCTTTTAAATTCTACACATATTGTATAGGTTACAATCATTGTCCCGTGAGCTTAGTTTAGTTCAGTTAGCAGGACATTGTATTATATATGAAGCGGGTCGGGGTTCGAACCCAGGTATCCCAGTTATCCACCTAGAGTGTAATTTCTAACCACCAAGCTATTTGACAAAAAATAAATATATAGGTTACAATCATCTTCAATTGGTAGTATCATTACACAGAATTATAGATCTTTTCACAGTCAAATTTCCATTTTTACTCATATGAGAAATTAGGGTTCTTTTCATGGGCACAATGAAATTGAAAAACTAGAAGAGAGGGAAAGCAGATAGAGAGACTTACGGCATGGGCGTGGCAGTAGTAAACAGTGGCCGTTCCGGCGACTGGCGTGCGGTGGACGAAAGCGGTGACAGAAAAGAGGTGTTGCTGTTTGCGTCGTGGGAGGGTTTTGTTGTAATTCTCAATAGTGAGGGTACAATAGTAATTGCAGATATAAATTTTTTACTTGATGTTACAAAAATAAAAAACATATTTCCGCAGCCGGGGATTGATCCAGGTTGATCATATTGCACATAAAAAACATTTATCTTTTTTTTTTTTAATATCTCTCATTTCTTCAACCATGCATTGATAATTGACTCTGAATTTGGTAGGAGTGATTATAGTTCGATTCTTCGCAACTGCGATTAAAAAGGACTGAAATCATTTGATGTCATAACGGACTCTCAAATCAGATTAGGCAACGTCTATTATTTTTACAATAAATATTAATAAAATATCTTATTTTTAGTCAAGTAGTACGGTGACCAAAATTCGATCTTTAAGATGAATATGTGAAGTTGGGTTCAAACTACGGTTCATGCATATAAAATGTGATGTCATTATCAATTGAACTATGTTGGGAACTAAATATACCATAATTGAGCATAATATCAACAACTAATTCAATAAAAATTATAGAATAATTAAATATATTTTTAGTTTCTCTAAATATAACTTCATTTGTAGTCCTCTACTATTTTCCATTAAATTTTGGTCTCCAAGTCTTCTTGTTTTCAATTTTAGTCTTGTTGAAGGTATATAGGTTAATTAGTTACAACTTAGTGTTAGAGAGATAGCCATAGGAGTTATCGGTAGTTAGTAGTGCCAAGATGTATCCACTTTTTCTTTTTTATGAAAAAATTTTCTCGAGAAAATCCAAAGCGAGAAAAAAAGATGTATGCAACTTAGGTACTATTTGACCTAATTTTTTTTTTTCTCTTCTTTTGAGTTTATGCAAATAGTTTATGCAATTTTTATGTATTATTATAAGTTTTTCAAAGTAGTTTATGATAAAATAACTTATAAAAATACAATTTTGACTAGTATGAACTTATAAAATTACATAAAACATAATTTATATTGCATAAGCTGTTTGCATAAGCTCAAAAGAAGAGGAAAACAAGCTAGGCCAAACGATACCTTAATCAGTAGGTAATTTTTAATATTTTCACTATAATTAATACAATTGCATTTTAAAATATTCTCTCTTTGTTTCTTTTTTTTGTTTACAATGAGTTGAGAATCGAACTTATGATCTATAGCGTACTACCCAAATTTCTCACTACTAGACCAAACCTAGTGGCTTCTTTTGTTTCTATATGTTAAATTATTTTTTTTAACAAAATTCACTAGCATTTTTTTTTTAACAAAATTAACTAGCATGACTAGTTTTCATGAAATAGATCAAATTTATTGTGTTTATGATTTTTTTTTTTTATTACTCCAAGGTTTTAATACTTGTGCACTAAATTAATTTTTTTTTTTCTGCTTAATTACGTAAACCTTAGTAAGGAGAGCAACTAATTTTCGATCAACGTTTTGATATTCATCTTATTTGACTATGTATCGATACACAACTATTTCGATACGTTCACAAATAATATCTACGTTAATGATTTAGTCTTTTATCTTTCTTTCTTGTCGTTTTAGTCCTTTTTCAATGTATTTCATGCTTCAAATTTATAATTTTCTTTTTATTATGTATGTTCTCGATCATAAATATATGTTGTGTACTAAAATAAAATATAGATTTAAAGATTAAAAACCATTTAAAACATAGATGAACACCAAAAAGGACTAAAACGAGGAGAAAAAAAATATAAACATCAAATCGTTACCTAAAATTTAGTTAAATGACTAAAAACGTAATTTTGCACATAGAAGAATTAGCAACAGATATATATCCATAAATATCAAAATAAGATATGTACCAAAAACTTCACCTTAATTTTAGCAAAGGCTTTGTTGTTGATGAATGACAAAAAAACCTCTTCTCTTCTCTAAACCTCCGTTGTTCTTTTCTTTTGCTGATGATAATAATAATGGTTTATTTTTGGTCGGTATATTAATGTTATTTTTGTCTCTTTGTTCCATTTCTTTTTGTTTTGTTTGTGTGTGATGTGTTATTTTGTAACACCCCGCGCAAAACGTTCACACTTTCTTCACTCACTCACTCTTCCACTTTCTCTTCTTAATATCATAGTTCTTGCTTCATGGATCCTGAAGTTGTTGAAATTCCTCCTCCAATTCACCAAAAACCTTCCAGATTCAAAAAGCAGAAACAACAGGTTTCTATCTGTTCATTTTCTCTTCAAAGTTTTGATTTTTATTCAAATTTTCATCTGGGTTTTCACTTAAAGTTATCATCATTCTTAAAGTCACTGCCTTTGATAAAATATTGTTGCTTTTCTTTGTGGGGGAAACTTGGAAGTGGAATTCTTGTTTTAGGGTTGTTTCTACTTTTTAGGAATCTTAAAACAAACAAATAACTTAACTTATTAGTATTTTTTAATTTGTGTTATGATATGGCTTGCTCCAGGGGTGTTCAGTTCATGGTTCATAAATTGGATTGGATCACATTTGTGGTTTGGTTAAGTTCTTACAAATCATTTTGGTAATCTGATTTGCTCACGGACACTCTTCAAATTTGACATGTTCAGGTGTCCTAGTGTCGAACATGTGTTTGTGTCGAAAACAACACTTAGGAGTTGGATTACATTGAATTATATTATTGTGGCAGCACTTCTTGTGTTGTGTGATGCCTTTAATAAAATATTTCATTTGCCTATAAAAAAAATTAAAAAAGCATTGAATTATTTTCTCAAATTATTATCGACGTGTCTGGTGTGGCCGTGCTTCATATATAGCTGATTTGTTCTGGTCTATTTGTTTATTTTCTCTCTTTCCTTTTTTAAATATAATTTTTCAATGCAATCAAAACAAGAAAAAATTTCATTTAGGAGTAACCAAAAAAAAAAAGAAAAAATTTCATTTAGGTAAAATCACCTTTCTAGTTGGTTAAAGACTCAACAGAACTTGAATGTGCATGTATTAAGGCGCTTGAGCGCTTCTGTTATCATCAGTATGCTATTTCCCATCATTATACAGATGTGCATGTATTAAGGCAGTTCCGTCCGTGCCCTTTGTTGTTATCAAGTTACCGGTATCTTTAGAAATTAGGGGCTAATGTATTAAGGCGGTTCCGTCCCCTTTGTTGTTATCAAGCTACCGGTATCTTTAGAAATTAGGGGCTAATGTATTAAGGTGGTTCCGTCCGTGCCCTTTGTTGTTATCAAGTTACCGGTATCTTTAGAAATTAGGGGCTAATGTTTAACCATAAGCTCCACTTTATTTTATCTATGTTTGATGAATGTTTCTATGAGTTACTGTTTTTCTTTACTAACAAACAATTAATCATTGTATGTTACTTTTGTAGACTGTTGTCCATAATGTGATTGACCTTGACGGTGATGACAATTCATTGGTACTTGGCAAAACATCTCGTAAAAGAACAAATAAGGGGAAGGCAGTGGTTCCCCCAGGTTTGACATCAATCACTGATGAACCCGAAAATGAAACTCTGAAGAAACTTCAAAGTTTTAAGCAATTCGACACTGTCGTTAACACTTCCGACCATCACTATGTTAAAAATAAGTCCACCATTAAGCAAGTTAGTTGTTTTTCTTTTTTTTTTGCTTCTTTTTTAAAATTCTTTTAAAGACGTACATTGTTTCAGTTCTAATCCTCTTTCTTATATCCTGAGCAGAATCCAACGAGTTGGGCTAAAAAAATCCAGGAAGAGTGGAAAATTTTGGAGAAGCATTTGCCGGGTAATTACAGGATTCCTGACACTAAATAGCTTGTCATATTTTCCATGTCATATTTTCCATGTCATATTTTCCATGTAATATTTTCCTTATGGTAACTGGGTTCATGAATTATGGTCAACAAACAGTCCGAGCTGCAAGGTACATTGGTCAAAGTTTCATGATTATCTTATCTCACGCAAATCGTTTACCAGTAACTATTCAATATCCGTATGAAAAATCAATCACATCAGAACGTTTCCACGGTCGAATCCATTTTGAATTTGATAAATGTATTGCTTGTGAAGTATGTGTTCGTGTATGTCCTATAGATTTACCCGTTGTTGATTGGAAACTAGAAATGGATATTCGAAAGAAACGCTTGCTAAATTACAGTATTGATTTCGGAATCTGTATTTTTTGTGGTAACTATTGAGTATTGTCCAACCAATTGTTTATCGACGACTGAAGAATATGAGCTTTCAACTTATGATCATATCACAGATCACATTTAGTATTCAATTTACTTTTTTGAGCTGATGGACTTTACTATATGTATCCAATCATTGTTCATTTATTTCCTATTGAACTCCGTTCGTTGCTATTGAAATGGTAGGTCCGGTTCTTGCCGTCTTGCCTTATTTTGATTATAAATTAATACATCCTTATGGGAAGATTGTTATTTTTTACCTCTCCAGATCTTTGATCTGAAATTGGAATCAAGATCTTATAAATAATATATTGTGAAACCTGCTTCTGGCATATTGCTCAACATGACCATTTCCTTATACGTTTTTTCTTTAAATCTCATCAGAAACAATATTTGTGAGAGTCTACGAATCAAGGATGGATCTCTTGAGGGCTGTGATTATTGGATCAGAAGGGACTCCTTACCAAGACGGTCTTTTCTTTTTCGACGTTTTCTTTCCCGGTGGCTATCCCAATGAACCCCCGGTACGTGGTCGAGGCTACTTTATCTGAATGAAGTTATTTTCTTGTTAACTCTTTTTAATTCAATTCTAACAAAAGGTCATTATTTTTGTGGCAGCATGTACACTATCACTCTAGAGGTCTTCGGCTCAACCCGAATTTGTATAGTTCTGGCAAAGTATGTCTTAGTCTACTTAACACCTGGTCTGGCAGTAAGAATGAGAAATGGACTCCAGGTGTTTCAACAATGCTACAGGTTCTAGTCTCCATACAAGGTCTGATCTTGAATGCAAAGCCTTACTTTAATGAACCTGGATTTGCAAATTCGCGTGGCACTCAAAATGGTGAAGCGCAGTCCCTGAAGTATAACGAGAATACATTCATTCTATCAGTGAGGACAATGAAGTATACGATGAAAAATCCACCAAAGGTTTGTTTCTACCCTTGATTCATTTCTTTTATATCTCTTGCAAATTTGGTTCATTTCTTTCGTTCCACTCTTGTAAAATATTTGCATGGTAATATTTTATTGGATTCTGTAAATTTTTATACACAGCCATTGCAATGAACCAGTTTTGAAAATCTTTTTTCCTTTCTTGTGGTTTAAGCAACTGATTTACGTCATTTTTTGTTTTCAGAATTTTGAAGACCTTGTTGTGGGGCATTTCTTCAGCCGAGCACACGATATTCTGGCGTCATGTAAAGCATACATGGAAGGTGTTCAAGTTGGTTGTTTGGCGAAAGGTGGTGTTCAAGACGTTGATGAGGATGGGGGAAAAAACTCAGATAAATTTAAGGCTGATTTATTTGGATATGTCAAGCCTCTTGTCAAAGAGTTTAAAACAATTGGAGTGAAGGACTGCCAGAAATTCTTGCTCCGACTCCTCCAGAACCGACTCCTCTGAAACTGACTACTCCGAAACCGACTCCTTCGAAACCGCATACCACTGGCGACAAAAAGTGATTCGCTTAACTACATGAGTGTGATCAATATTCTTTTTTAAAACCCAACTTTGAGCCTATGCTATTAAAGGCTTATTACATCAACTACTTGCAGGTTTTTAACTTTTTACATTTTGTTTTTTAGGTTAAAACTTGACATGATTTGTATATATAGTTGCATAAATTATTTATTAGTTAGTGGACACTAGTTAATATTTTCCTTGTTAGGATTAAGTTATATGAATGTACCAAAAAAAAAGGATTAAGTTATATGTTTGCTTTTATCATCTTTTCCTTTTCTTGCTCTAAAAGAAAGGTAAGAAAATCTAGTTTTTATATTGATACTGCTAGCCAAACATGTTCAATCATTTAAAATTGGGAATTCACATCCAACAAAAAGGATGAGAATTCCCTGCAGTTTAAATTTGGTGCTGTTCCTGCATTTAACACACAAAGTAATTGTACTTGTTGTTGGAAATTTGTTTTTTCTCTCTGTCAAAAAAATTTATCTCTCACAATAACATTAACTGCACCAAACTGCAGAATTTTAAAACTGCAGGATATCCAATTCCCAACAAAAAGGGTAAAAAGATACAAAAATTGGGTTGTATTAAAACTGCAAATTTGTTCTGTTCCCGTGAGCTTAGCTTGGTTGGTAAGAAGATAATTTTTAGATAAAACAGTTTATTAATTATTTTGGAGTTTGAAAATAGTAAGGGTAACTTGATACTTTTAAAGACTTAAGTATTGAGAGATTAAATTGAGTCTGATGTACTCCAATCATTATTATTATTTTTGAGAAATTGTGGTCAAATTTTGATTAACATGACACATATTAAGAATGAAAATGTTGTAATATTTTCTTGCAATGTCTGTATTGTACTTTTCAAACATTAATATTTTTGTATTATTAAATTTAAATTACAAATTTTAGATATCTTAACATTATTTTTAAGGCATTTGTTAACATGACTTTTTCTATTAACTTATTTATTTATTGCTGCGATAATTTAGTGTAAAATCATTTTATTGATCCTCATGTTTTTGTTTCACAGCTTTATTTTTATTAGAAAGTTAGGGAAGAAAATATATTTATTAAAGGTGTTAAGGAGTACCTAAGAGTCTGTTTCCACATATAGGAAATTGATTAAGAGTTGTTTGGTGAGACGGATACCGTGGAACATACTGCATATATAACTCAACAACACAACCGAGGAAGTTTCAATATGACAATGAAAGCCTTTAATATAACAATTGAGGGAGTCTAATGCAAGTTGAATCATGTATCATATTTCTATGTTTTGGCTCCTGAACTTTCACTTGATAGAATGTTTTACAACTGGTTGTATGACTAGTTTTGTTGTCAATAACGGGCGACAAAAATGGAGGTCACCGAGTCAGCCCATGGCGCTACGGCCATCCAGGGTGTAGCGACCGATATTTATGTGTAGCGGGAGCTATAGCGCGTCGCGAGTCGCAGGAGTAGCGGTTTCGTAGCACCGCTTTTAATTGAACAACAAAACGACGATTATGCCCTTAAATTTAAAACGTTTTAGAGGGTAATTGTGGAATTTCGTTAAACCCTAATTCCTTATCTTGTTGTTACGCCTCTTTCTCTCTATTCCCCATCGCCGTTTTGTGTTTGGAGACAAACAAAGACGCGTAAAATTTCATTGTTCTTCTTTCTCTGCTTCTCTGTTTCATTTTAATGACTCTTGAATTTATATTTGATGTTTAGAACTAAGTACTTAAGTATTTGTTTATTTCCTACTTTCCTTGAATTTTATGTTTTGCTTAAGCCTTGTCTTTTATTGGTATTTTGGAATACTACTACTGTGTGTAGTAAGTAGCCCAAGGCGCTACTTTTATTAGTATATGTATTTTGATGATTTTTTTTTTTTTTTTTGATAAGCTATGTATTTTGATGATTGATTGATAGTTTGATATTTATTATGTAATTTTTATTTTTATTGTCTGCGTCCCGTCACTAAAATAACGCCCGCGATTCTCCGCGTTACCGCGTCGCGTCAATTTTGGAGTTGTCCGTGTCGCGTCAATTTTCCGCTTTGACAACATAGATGACTAGGGAACAACTTTATTCACCTCAATTTTTTGATAAAATCACATGATTTTGAAAGTATATTTTCTAGATATCATAAATTATTGGAAAATGTATTTTTTTTTTACCACTAATATTCAGTTCACAGGACCGTTTAATCTGATTCAGCGGTCAGTTTTAGCATCAAGTGGTTACAACTCTCCCTCCAGATTGATCGAACTGTAGTCCTCTCTATCAAATTCAGCGTCAATCATCATTGAACCAACTAACGATATATTTTTAGACAACGTAAACATTACAACGTCTTATCCGAATGCATACGTTTGAAGTGATTTTGGGTGTGAGAAAAGTTCATTTCTATCACTATCACCTTTTTTTGGTGGCCTAAATTTCCACGATCCAATATTTCATCTTAACATAATAGTCCAACAAGAAATAGCTCAGAAGGTGCACAAATTAACATCTAAGGTGGTTTTCATTGACTGACTCTAGAAATCCTTCCAAATATTTCATTAATTATGATCACGACTTGTTCCAAGTCTTTGTGGCCATTGACTCCTAGTTTGTGATTAAAGACTCTCTTTTCTTTTTTTGGAAATTAAAATGGGATAAGAAAGTGTCAAACATAGAACTGTTGAGATACATATATATTTCATGGACAAAAAAGAGAAAGTATCATATCCTAAATAAAATATCGATCATTAGTTGGTTTCATGGTGATTGACGCTAAACTTGATAGGAGAATCACCGTTCGATCCTCTGCAACTGCAATCGGGATGGGGTTGAAATCACTTAATGTCAAAACCGACCTCCAAACCATATTAGAAGGTTCAGTGGACCGGATACTAGTGGTAAAAAAAAAAATGAAAGATATATTTATTTATTTATTTATTTGTTACGGTAGAAATAAATGATAAATATATCTTCCATGTATATTTAAAGGAAGTCACTGAAAAACTTCAAAATTTTGGTTTAATAGTTACAAAAAAACATGTTTTGAGAAAGAGGTATTCTCTATTTTGAACTCCTCATTCTAAATTATTTTATATTGTCAGTGTATCTTCTATTTTCTTAATTATTTTTATCAAATAAAGAAAAAAAAGTCACCGGCATATAGTTAGTGAAAACAAAAGAAAAGCATGGATTGATCTATAGATTTTTTTCTCTCTCTCTTTTGTGTGGGGATGATTTATTTTTCTCTTTGGTCCATTGAAAAGACACAGTGATATTTTATCCACAATAATTTTTATTTCTGTTTCAATTTTGTCCAAAAAAACTTGCACAAAAACTGTGCCAAGTCAAAACACATGTAGTCCATATAGTTCCTGAAAATCTAGTCCATATATATATAGTTTGATGGGTGATACTGATAAGTATAACAAACTTATTGAAGAATTAATCCAATATTTCTTTTTCATTTACAAGTATTTAAATAAAAAATGTTAAAAACTCACCAAAAAAAGTAAAAGAAATTATTAATATATGTTTTGGTTGATAGTTGAATGTAATAGCTATTGAAAATTTACACACAGACATAGAGGAGCTGAGTCTGGTTAACTCAAAATTCAGTCGAAAGATAAGTAAAATCTGAATATGAATTGTTAAAGTTAAATAATCCTCAAGAAACTGCATGTCCCTTAGCACAATAAGTAACACATAGATATATAGATATATAGGAAAGTTCAATATGGACCACTTTTACGAGAGGTCCATCATGGACCAGTTTTAAAAAAATACTCCTCTAGTCTTGAATATAAGCAACAAAAAAAAAGCACATCATTTAAGAAAGTGGAGTAAATGATTAGATAAAATATGTCATTTACAATTTTACCCTTACTTTTTGTTTTAAATTAAATTACTATTTATTATGGGTAAAAGTGAAATTAAGGGTAAAATTGGAATATTGATAATAAATATAATGATTATAGTAGCTTTTGCTTATATATGAAACCGGAGGGAGTATTTAAAATTTCAATGGCGATATATATTGTTGTTTGAAAATGTAAGTTAATGACCATCCTCATTTTTACGACTAAAATAATGATTTAATTGATATTGGTTTGACTAAAACAACAAAAAATAAAAATGTAGTCTGTATTGAACTGACTTTAATCATGTCATTGTTTTAGCCGTAAATACTAGGAGAATTGTGATTTTTTTATCTTAAAGAATATTGTCGACATTCGTTAGAATTTCTAATAATTTTAAACACTAGTCCACGGTGGACCACTTATAACAATGCTCCACCGTAGCACTAGCCACGTTGTATATAACTGCAATACTAATTCTTCCTTAGCTCATCTACCCTTTTCCAATAAACAAGTTCACAATGATCATGAAATCTCTTCCTTTAATACTTTTCTTTCTCTTCACTTTCTTCTCCTTCAACCCTTTATTCTCATTAGCCTCAAAACCCTCTTACAAAGACCATTGTGGTTCTATCATCCCAGAAACACCTCCAACAATCAAACTCAAATCCAACTCTTTTCCCTTAAGTGATAAAAATACAGGTGACTACATAGGAGGTGATAGTATCATCAATGTTGATGTTTCTTGGAACAAGTTTTCCTTATACTTTCCACCAAGAAACACATATGCAACTTCACACCCTCATATTTTCAAAATTGCAGCCACTATATCATTCAGAAGCACCATTGATGATTCACATTTTCAAAGAGGTTACTTGACCTTCAAGCTAGATGGTTTTTGGTCTCAATCATCAGGCAATGTTTGCATGGTTGGAAAAAGCAAAGGTGTTTCCAAAAAAGGTGATTCTCTTAATCTTGATGTTGTTTTTAAGCTTAACAATGTCTTCAATTCAAGTAACATCACTAGCTTAATTAGTGGAAGCTTAGAGAGTTTGAGTTCTGAAAAGGGTGATGAGAAAAATCATTACTTTGAACCAATTTCTTTAATGATGTTTCCAAAAGCTAATTACAATTATAGTTTGGATTCTAAAGAAGTTGAAAATGAGTTCTCTTTTGATAGTGATGATGATGAGGAAGGTTTATCACTAAACTTTGATTCAAAGAGTTTTTGTTCATATCCACTCTCAAGTGCTATTAAAAGACTTCAACTAGAGTACACTGATGAGTGCAATTCTTCAAAGAATTGTGCTATAATTAGTGGAAGTTCTAGTGATCAATTGCCATCACAAATCTCTTTGAAAGCCATTGAATGTTCTCCTCATGCTAAGAAGCATAGGATTAGAGTTTTGGTTGAATTTTCAAATAGTGTTGATTACTATTGGAATAGGCATAACCAAAGCTTCAATACCAAAACTAAGTTAATAGGAGAAGGATGGTGGGATGAGAAGAAAAATATGTTGTGTTTGGTTCTTTGCCATTTCACTGGCACAAGCACATCTACATCCTTGGATGAAACTCATGTTGGTGATTGTTCAATAAGATTGTGATTGAGATTCCCTTCAATTTGGTCGATCGAAAACACTAGTAGCATAGTTGGCCAAATTTGGAGTAACAAGAGTGATAGTGACCAAAACTACTTCAAAATGATAACATTTAGGAATGATTATGACTATCTTGGTGTGGGGGGTCAAGACTTAAAGTATGAGTATAGCCAACTTGAAAAAGTTAAACAATCATGTTCAACGCAGAAGGTTGTTGAGAACAAGGGGGAAAGCTATCCAGATGCATATTCATATGACATGAGATTCGATATGTCGGTTAGAGAGTCCAAAAAAAAAGTAGCTTGGGGTTCTTCATCTCCCTTATTTGTTGATGATCAGTATCAATCTTCATCTTTTGTTTCTTTCTCAAGAAGTGAATTTGATACCGGAATCTTGAACAATATTAATGGTGGCTTGTTTAACATTAGCTACAAGATTAGCCTCTCAGCGATGTCTTCTTCACCTTTTGACAAGAACTCCTTGTTTAATATGTCTTATTATTATTCGGTGAAGATTTTGGCAGAAGGAGTTTATGATTCCAGAGATGGAACCTTGTGTATGGTAGGTTGCCGCAACCTTGTCTCAAACAATGGAACACCAACAACAGAACGTTCATTGGACTGCGAGGTTCTGATGAAATTTCAGTTCCCTTCTTTAGATACAAAGGGTAAGAGCCACATTAAGGGAAGTATTGAAAGCATGCGCCAAAAATCTGATCCTCTTTACTTCAAACAATTAGAGGTATCCGCGGTAGCATATTACATCCAAGAAGCAAGAAGAAATGTTTGTAGATTGGATATAGAAGTCATCATGGCTCTGGTATCTACAACTCTAGCATGCATTTTCATCGGATTGCAACTCCACCATGTGAAGAGAAACCCTAATGTGCTTCCCTTCATCTCAATTTTCATGATGTCGATTCTCACATTAGGTCACATGATACCACTTGTTCTCAATTTCGAAGCACTTCTGGCTAGAAATCCTAACGACAAAGCCTTTGTTTTAGGATATGTTGAAAAATGGCTTGAAGTTAATGAAATAAGTGTGAGGCTAATCACCATGGTAGCTTTCTTGCTGCAATTCCGTCTCCTGTATATAACTTGGTCGTCAAGAAAGACTAACGAAAGCGGGAACAACCTCTGGATTGCCGAGAAAAAGGCTTCTTATGTGACTTTCCCCTTGTATGCAGCCGGATTATTGATTGCGTTGTTGTTGAAGTTAAAAAAGGATAGAGATTCGGTTACCTCAGCGTACCATGGCTACCAACAACATGATTCTTCTTGGGAGAACATAAAATCTTATGGTGGTTTGGTATTGGATGGCTTTCTTGTGCCACAAGTCATCCTAAACTTGTTTTCAAATACAAATGAGAATGTTCTTTCATTTTCATTTTACTTTGGAACTACTTTTGTGAGACTCTTGCCACATGCCTACGATCTTTACCGGACTCATAATTATGCTGACGAAGATAGTAACTCATACTACTATGCTGATCCAAGCCAAGATTTTTACTCAACTTCTTGGGATATTTTCATTCCTTTGGTAGGTATTGTATTTGCTATCATTATCTACTTGCAGCAACGTTTTGGCGCTCAATGCGTTCTTCCTCGGAAATTCAAAGGATCAAAGGGATATGCAAAGGTGCCTGAATCAGAAGGAGAAGTAGAGACAACCAACTTGTAAAACAGCCCTTTTCTTTGGTCAAGTGCTAATGGCCTATGGTTGATCAAAAGTGGTCATTTTCTTAAGCAGTTCTGTTTATGTATTTTAGTTATGAATTTTTGTTGTTGCAATATTGTCTTTATAGTGTAAAGTTGTTAAGTGTAAAGGACTAGGGGCCTGTTTGGATTTGGCTTATTTTTGAGCTTATGAAAATAGCTTATGCAAATAAATAAACTTTTGTGTTAATTTATAAGTTTTCACCGACAAAAATTGTATCTTTATAAGCTATTTTCTCATAAACAATCTTGAAAAGCTTGTAATAATAAATAAAAGCTTATTTATTTGCAAGTTATTTCGCATAAGCTCAAAAATAAGTCAATCCAAACACACCCTAGTTCTCATACTAGCCTTTGTTGCCTGCTAAATTTGAAGCTAATTAAACAGGAACACTATTAGTGTATTAAATTTTTGTATTAGTGAATCTTAATTTGCATCCTAATAACAGGTTTTTCTTTAATATATCACAAATTGTTAAACTTTCATAATTGGATGCAAACTTTCATAAGTGGTGACAAATTTAAAATATTTCAAGAACTGTGATGTAAAGTTGATTTGTTGATATTTTTTCTGATTTATCATTGAACCATATAATAAGTCGCTACTACTTCAATCTATCACAAGTGTTTTGTTGATATTTGTTGATTTTTTTGTTTTTGTATTGATGACTTGAGATAAGAGACTATACCCCACAAATTAAAGACTTGAAATTCCAAGTCTTCCACTACCTTGCCATTCATCGTGGGTGTTGAACAAGTCTACGTTCCTATCAATCCATAATTTTCTTTTTGACAAATATCAATCTATAAATATAAAGTCATGGGTTGAGATTAGTCTTCTCCTTATTTTTCTTGCTAAAAAAAATAAATATGTAGTACAAGCCACTAGATTTGGTTTAGTGGTAAGAGATTTGGGTAGTATGCATGAGGTCCTAGGTTCGATTTTCTCTAGCTCCGTTGTAACAAAAAAAAATGTGGTCCATAAATCTTTTATCTCAACGGTTTCCGTGAAGATAGTTCAGTTGATAGAGACATCATGCTTATATTATATTATATATGCATGGTTCGAGGTTCGAATTCTAGATCTTTTACTTATTCATTTTAAGGAATAAATTTCATTATGCCATTTGAAAAAAAAAATCTCATTTCAACCGGTCAAGCGACATTGTAAGATTGATAGATTAGACAATTTGGGGATTCATTTTTGTGGTTATACATATTCGAACCCGGTGACAGAGTCAGAAATTTTGAATAGTGGGGGCACCATATACAAATTTATGGCATAAAATATTTATATTGCATTTCATTTTTTAAAATATAAATATACACCATAATTTTTCTCTACATTTGCTCATAATTTGGAAATTTTGAATGATTTTGTCATTTTCAATATCAATAAAAATACATCTTTCAAATGGCTATTGTGATTTTGTCTATCACAAAAAAAAAAAAATTATATATATCTCGCTATATACCGTAAGTAACTAAATAATAATTTAACTATCTCGCATGCGATTTCTCATCAGATTCTTGATAATATTCATCTCAAGCAAAATATCAAATTCAACATCTCAATAGGAAAAATTCTAAAGGACAAATTTCATATTTTTTTCTTTTATGGTTGTGGGAGTGTGTTATTTTTTTGCACCAGGTGAATGAATTTTTTTTTGGTTACCCAGGTGAATGAATTCTAATTGTTGTTTGTTTTAATAAAAAAATATTTTAATTAACTTTTAAAGTGTGATCACATGTGTGCACATAATATGGTGGAGTGAAGTGCAACTTTTAAACTCTCATATATGACAATTTTCTATTTCTATTGGATGATAGATGTGGATTGGTCGAAGTGTAACATATAGTATGAAAAAAATTCTCAAATATTTGTGTAGGCTTGTGCCCCATAACCTCCTTAATGTCTCCGTCCCTATTCGATCCTGAGATCTCCTCTTTGTGTAGGGATAAAAATAAATAAATAAATAAAATAATGTAAAAAAAATTGGTATTTTACCATTCAATCAAGATCAAAAGTTGTAAAAAAAAAAAATCAAGATCAAAGACCGACTTCAGAATAGTGTTCCCTGCATGAAATTCAATTTCAAGAAATTCGGCCGGCCATCACTAACTGTTCCCTTGCAATTGCATTTGCATTATCTATATGTCTAGCCAAAGATTCCCCTGGACCATAGATTTCATCCATATAGGTCACCGGTCATAATTTTTTATCATTTACCTTTTGTCCTTAGAGATCACTGAAATCCTAAAAAAGTCATGACTCATTTACAGTGTTTACTCTCTTACAAAATGGTACAATTCAACCGAAGCGATATGACTCAAGTGATTTTTTTTTTTACGAAATGACTTAATGAACTGTTTTTAGGATTAATCATTTGAGAGAACCTGGATTTAATTTTTAAAAGGAATAATTTTTTGCTAGAATTTACTTACTGTTCTGGGCCGAGCTTAGACGCTCGGAACACTGGTCAACGGGCTTGTAAAGCCGAGATAGTCCCCTGACTTTCGGACATGCCATAAACGCTCGGGATACCAACGGCTACTTCTCTATGGCTTCTGTAACGTCAAACCACCGGAATGATGAGCATTAACTGCTCATCAAGGCTCCTTAGCCGTTTTCCGGCAGCCACTTGATGGCCATTAATGCCATCAAGGACCTTGGCCCTGCGCTGGGGGCTATATATACGTGAACACACTTTATTCAGAGGTACGCATATGTTTAGCAAAGAAAACCTACTCACACGCAAACTGACTTGAGCGTCGGAGCAGGTACACAACCCCCCTCCGCTCCAACAGGGGTTTCAACCACCTTCAACGCTTTCAACCACCTTCAACGCCGGCGCAGTCGCATTCTCCTGGTCAACACGATCACTTACCAAATACTTTTCTTTAATAACCTTAATATTAACACCAAAAAAAAAAAGTTCGGTTAAAAAAAGTATGCAGTTCACTTTTTTTCAAAGGTTGTTTCGGCTTAGAAACACAACCAATCCTTGTGCTAGTTCAACTCGGTTTGAGACAAACCATTATGGCTCGTTTGGTGCGCAGGATAGCATAGTGACAGGATAGGATATAAAGCAGGATAACCGTTATACTCAGTTATCATATCATGTGTTTGGTGCACACAGGATAACAAACATGATAACTATTATCTTTTGTTTTTAATACATATTTGCTCATAATAATATGATAAGATATATAACATATTTAAATGACAAAATTACTCTTGTAAAACAATTGTTATTTTTTTAAAATTATTTTGTAATACTTTGAAATTTATAAATAAAAAATATAAATAAGTAATCAAATAACTTTATATAATTTAAAATAAAAATCATGAGAAAATAATCAAGTTTAATTTTTTATATGAATCATGATCAAATAAATAACTCAACAATATATACATGTTAGATAAGCCAAATAAATATATGATATATCTCATACGTACATAATAAAACTACTATTGCAAAAGAATTATATTTAATTTTTTTATAAAATTTAAATTAATATCCCTATTTGTCAATTTTTTAATAATCATTTTACTTTAAAATATTGTAATTTTAGTAAAATTTTGATTTTTTAGAAAATATAAATTACAAAATTACCCCTGTGAGAAAATCACATATATTTAAAAATTAATTATTTTATTAATTTTATTTTATGTATTTTAAAATATATTTTATAAAATAAATCAATTTTTTTTTTCTTATCATATCCTGCTGGTAACCCAGCTCAAATTCAGGATAAGAATTATAACTAGAGAGACATGATAGGATAAACTTCAGGATTAACTTATCATATCCTGCTGTATCACCAAACACTGGATTGCGGCAGGATATGATACAATTATCTTATCCTGTCTCTTATCCTGTGCACCAAACGTGCCCCTAAAGTTAGATTTGGTTTTATCAAACTATTATAATAGTTCGTTTGTTTGATTTTTTTTTGTCTAAATTGTATTTTTTACCTCCTAACTTTTACAAACTTGCGATTTTAGGTTCTTATCTTTGAAAATAGCACTTTTGGCCCTCTAATTTTCACAAACTTGCGATTTTGGCCCCTAACTTTAGTCTATTTTGCAAAAGAATTACACCCACTGATTTTGATCAAGTCAACGCACATGTGGCAAGTGACTCACATGCCACGTCAACATGACTTGCCATGTGGCAAGACATACTGACGTGATATGTGAGTCACTTGTTACATGCGTTGATTTGATCAAGGGACCAAAATTACAAGTTTGTGAAAATTAGGGGGTCAAAATTGCTATTTTAAAAGTTAAAGTGCCAAAATCGCAAGTTTAGGAAAGTTATGGGCCAAAATTGCAATTTAGCTTTTTTTTTAAACAGTGAAGTAAACTCTTTCCATCTTCCTTAAATCCTCTACCCTTTTTATTTCTGATTACAGAACCATAAACTATAGTTGATGATAATCATGAATTCTCATCTCTCCATGTTCATCTTTCTTATCACTCTCTTAACAATCTCTTCTTTTTCCTCATCACAACCTTCTTACAAAGATCACTGTTCTTCCATAATCACAGAGTCAACTCCCAAAAACCTCATCATCCATAACTCTTTCCCTCTTGGAGGTTACTTCACAGGAGGTTCTGGAATCATCCATGATGAAACTTCCTTCATCAAATACTCTTCCTTTTACCTTTCAAACATACAAATCCATGAAACTATAAACACTGACTTGTTCAAAGTTGAATCCACTGTTTCATTCAGAACCAAACCAAACACAGTTTACTATCATGTATCAAACTTTAGCTATGGTGACAAACGAAGTTATAGAAGTCAACGCCACTTCCGATCAAATTATGTAACTTTCAAGCTTGAAGGGTTTTGGTCAAAATCATCAGGAAAAGTTTGCATGGTTGGAACAGGAATTAGTTATTCTGAAACAGGTGATTCTCTTGATCATGATGCTGTTTTAAAGCTTAACAATGTTTTCGATTCAAGTAACATCACTAGTTTCATTAGTGGAAGCTTAGAGAGTTTGAATTCTGAAAAGGGTGATGAGAAAAATCATTACTTTGAAACCATTTCTTTAATGATGTTTTCAAAAGCAAATTATAGTTATAGTTTGGATTCTAAAGAAGTTGAAAATGAATTCTCTTTTGAAAGTGAAGTTTCTGAGAAAAAGGGTTTGTCACTAAATCCATATTCATCAAGTTTTTGTTCATTACCACTCTCAAGAGCCCTTAAAAGACTTCAACTAGAGTACACTCATGAATGCAATTCTCCAAAGAATTGCAGTCCTGTAGTTAGTGATCAATTGCCATATATGATGTCTTTGAAAGGTGCTGAATGTTCTCATACAGATAATAAACATAGGTTGAAGGTTTTGATGGTTTTTTCAAATAAAAGTGATTATTGGATTGAAAAAGGTTTCAATCCGAAAACTATGTTGATAGGGGAAGGATGGTGGGATGAGAAGAAAAATGCTTTACATGTAGTTGCTTGTCATTTCATTGGAATCATGAAATCATCTTGGGATGGAACTCGTATTGGCGATTGCTCGGTAAGATTAAGATTGAGTTTCCCTTCGGTTTGGTCAATCGAAAATACTAATAACATAGTTGGAAAAATTTGGAGTAACAAAACTGCTAATGATCCAAACTACTTCAAGATGATAACATTTAGAATTTTCGACGATGCTAGGGTTGGATATAGAGCGTCCAAGTACGAGTATAGCAAGCTTGAAAAAGTTAAGAAATCATGTCCAACACACAAGGTTGTAGAGAACAAAGGGAGAACAATATTTCCAAATGTTTATTCTTATGATATGAGATTTGATATGTCAGTTAGAGATATAGAGTCCAATATAAAAGTAGCATTTGGTTCTTCGGCTCCTTTATCTGTTGGTGAGCAAATTTATGATGTTCCTGCTTATACTTCAAACTTCACAGCAGAATCTCCTATGGTGATGTTCAACAATGCTAGCTTGTTTAACATTAGCTACAAGATTACCATATTTTCCAATGCAACTTTATATAACAGGAATTCAGTGTTTAATTTGTCTTCTTATAGAGTGAAGATTTCTGCAGAAGGAATTTATGATGCTAGAACAGGAACTTTGTGTATGATTGGTTGCCGCAATCTCAACTCGAAAGCTGGAACACCATTAGCTGGATCTGTTGACTGTGAGATTCTATTGAAGTTTCAGTTTCCATCATTGGATACAACAAATGGAAGCCACATTAAAGGAAGCATCGAAAGCATGCGCAAAAAATCAGATCATCTTTACTTCAAAAGTTTAGAGGTATCTTCATATGCAATTTACTCTGAAACGGCAATAAAAGCTGTTTGGAGAATGGATATGGAGATTATCATGGTTCTGATATCTACCACTTTATCATGTGTTTTCATGGCATTGCAACTATACCATGTGAAGAGAAATCCTAATGCGCTTCCCTTAATCTCAATTTCCATGATCTCAATTCTCACATTAGGTCACATGATACCACTTGTTCTCAATTTTGAAGCAATTCTTGCTCAAGATCCTAACAACAAAAACTTTGTGTTTGGATATGTTGGATGGCTTGAAGTTAATGAAATAGCTGTAAGGATAATCACTATGGTAGCTTTCTTGTTGCAATTCCGCCTCCTTCAACTAACTTGGTCATCAAGAAAGACTAACGAAAGCGAGAATAGACTCTGGATTGCTGAGAGAAAGGCTACCTATGTAACTTTCCCCTTGTATGCAGCTGGATTATTGATTTCATTGCTTTTGAAGTTGAAAAGAGATGATTTTCAAAATGATACATCTTGGGAGAAAATGAAATCGTACGGTGGTTTGGTATTGGATGGATTTCTTCTGCCGCAAGTCATTCTAAACCTGTTTTCAAATATGAATGAGAATGTTCTTTCATGTTCATTTTACTTTGGAACTACTTTTGTTAGACTTTTGCCACATGCATATGATCTTTACAGGGCTCATAATTATGCTCGACTCAGCGATGGATCGTACTTCTATGCAAATCCAAATGCAGATTTTTACTCCACTACTTGGGATATTGTCATTCCTTTGGGAGGTATCCTATTTGCTGTCATTATCTACTTGCAGCAACGTTTTGGTGCTCAATGTGTTATACCTCAAAGATTCAAAGGGTCAGAATATGAAAAGGTGTCTGTAGTGGCTGAATCAGAAGCTTAAATATAGACAAACTCACAAATTGCACTTTTTGAAGCACAAAGTGCAAATGATCTGATGAATGGTGTATCAATATTTAGTTATACATTATAGTTTAACTTTGTGTTTGTGTTGTTGCAATATATATGGCCTTAACAAAATAAATATAGGGTCTATTTGAATTGGCTTATTTGAATTTACTTACTTACCAACCCCAAGTGGGTTTACAAATATGTGATTTAGTACAAAGTGTGGTCAAACTGCGGTGCCCTGTAATGCTGTAGCGAAGCGGAATTTGAGCAAACCCGCTATTTTCCACAATCCACAAATGACAACACTGGTCATGATACCTTGCTGAAATATAGCATCATAATTATCTGTCTAATCCTATATATAGCTTCAAAAGAAACACACATCTAAACAAATGGATGGATTTCGTCACTGCATCTAAAAATAACTTCCAACAGATTCAGATGAGAGAATCTAGCACTTAGCCAAAAATTCCAATTCATCAAATTGTAAAAGACAGGGAATTTTAAAGTTGGTTACTTACCAGCTTAAATCTGTCATCAATGATCAATACTGGGTTTAAAGTATCAAGGCCCTATATTTAACAATAATGTAAAATAAGCATACTTTACTATGTAGAATATAATAAATAATAAATCAATATGAAAATAAATTATAAAATATGAGTAAATAATATTCAAATTGGTCATTGAAATTGTAGGACAGTATGAATCGAGTTCCTCACATACATTATTGATATTCACAAACAATCTCTAAAACTGCATAATTTTAATCAAATCCATCTCTCCGTTGGTATTTGCAGAACTACAATGACATTAAATAGGTAATCTCATCGATGAATTTGAAACTAAGTGGATAATGTCAGGATACATACATTTGATAACAAATTCAACCATAGGAACAAAGTTGATTATCATTTTGCAATTCTATGACTATTTTGGATTATTGATAATGTGGGGACTACGTTAACACAACCTACAATTTCCAGGACGTATTTATTATAATTTATGTGAGACTTTTGTATTTATAATTTATATTGGCATATATTTTTTCACATGTATTATTTTAGGGTTATACTTACGTGGCGGTCGAACTCTGGATTATCAGAGAATTCTTCGTATCAAAAAAATATATTACTATAAGGACTATATTTGTATTCATATATTAACACAAAGACAATTTTATTTTTAATTTATACTATGTTCTATATTTATTTTATTTGGAGGATATTGATGTGAAAATTAACTAATATAAGATATATTCAGATAACCTTTTTAGTGTATTTTTGTTTCATATTTATTTTACTATGAATATTATGACATTAATTTAACTTTTTTTGTTTGTTTGGCGGGAGAATTTTTTTTTTTTACACAAGTCTATATTTTTTTTGTCTTAGATGAAGTGATAATCCACTGAAATTAAACTCTCATATGTGAGATCTCGGATTCGAACCCGGTCACGACGTCCGGTGTAACAATTTCGGCATTTTGTCAGTTGAGCTAGCTAGGACTTATGGGACCACAAGTCTATATTTTTACGTATAAGAGAAATGATTTTTTTTTTTATAATTTATACGGGGCCTACTTTTTTTTTGTGATTTACACAGGAACTGTATTTATATATTAATACTGGATCATATTTTATTTAACTTTTGACAAATACGGGATCCTCCTTTTTTTTTATGTTATAGCTTTTCATTTTTCATTCTTTTTATTTGAGAATTATGAAAATTTTAATATTAAAATGTTAAATTTTTGTCTCATTTTACCCGTGCTTTGTTCGAATTAAAAGTATGAATAAAATAAAATCGTCTAAAAATAATTTTGTATTAATCTTTGGCATAAAATAAAAAACTAATTAAAAGAGATTTTTTTATATTTTAAGGAAAAGGATTTTCATTTTTTTTATTGTAAATAAAAGCTTTTTAATAATTTTATTTTTTAAAAACTATAGGTACATTAAAACGAAATAAATTTTTTTAAAATGAAATATTTTTTATAAATAATTATAGCTACACTAATTTCTTTTTATGAATACATTAAAAAAAATTGACCGTAGTTTATATATTTATTGACTGTAGTATATTTAAAATTGTTGGAAAATATATGGTAATGCAATATATTTTTGGAAATGTCAAATATTGGATGAACCCCATAAATTAAGGCAATTTCAAAAATTAAGGGATTAGTAAAAGCTTGTGGTGGTAAACAATTTCTCTATCATAAATTCATATTACTTTTTTTCATCAATGGTTGAGATGTAGAAAACCCTACATTTATACTCTTTTCTTTGCTCGGTGGCTTTATTTTAACACGTTTATACAAGATTTTATACTTTTACTCATATATTGACCTATTTTTTTGTATTTTTTATGAGGCCTGTGTTTATTTTATTTTTTTGTTATTTATATATGACTTTTTTTTTGTTGTTGATTTATACAAAGACTATATATTTATATTCATATATTAAGACGAGAATCTATTTTTATTCTATAATTTATGTGAGACTTTTGTATTTATATGGGCATATATTTTTGCACATGTATTATTTTGGGGCTATACTTACGTGGCGGTCGAACTTTGGATTATCAGAGAATTCTTCCATGTGTTGAAGTACAAAAGTAAGTATGTTTTTATCGTCTCCACAGGGACTGGTGCGATATCGATGCCGTTCAACAATTAATATAATTTCAAGTAAATAGTTTTGAAGATGATTGTTTGTGAAAGTTCGAGAAAATATGAAAGTAGTAAAGATGATTAATTTGACAGAGAGATTAAATTGCTGGGATTAGATTTCAATCACTCATTTATACATATTCCCCTAATCAGTTACACATGTTCTAGTCATCTATCAATATTATCACGTATCACTCGTCGAACGTTTTCGTGTCCAGATAACGCCGAGATATCTATTGCATCTATTAACCTCCGATGTCTCGGATCGTCAATCAATACAATAGCATTAAGATTCGATACTCTGAGTGAATATTAAACCTAAATCTATGTCTAGAATTTAGAGTTCAATAGATATTATCCTAGTTCTTAGATTCAAAAGGTATATGTCTATAACAATTCAAATCAAAGATTAAAACAACGAAAACAAAGATAACATCAATATTGAGAAACAACTAAAACCATATATAAAACCATGATCAATAGAAACACATACTAATAGAGTAATTTACACCTAATCCCAACAAAAGAGAGAATTAGTTATACATAATAACCTTACAATACATAGAAGAGATGGAAAGATGATAAAGATGATTCCTCTGCTCTTCTTGGTAGCTCTCAATCTCCTCTGCCTTCACCCTCTCTCGTGAAGTTTTGTGTGTTGTTGTAAGAGTGAAATTAATATGGAATGGTCTTGCATGCCTTATATAGGGGCTTTTGGAAGAAAACTTCAGCGCAAGGTTTTTTTCACTTCACCACCGCCTCCCCTTTTTGTTTCTTTTTGATCCAATCAATTCTAAAAAGCTCTGCTTTGGTATTGAAGCATGTGTGCCACTTGACTATACAACCAGCCTTTTCTACTTAAACTGAGCACCGCCTGTTTCTTTTTGTTTTGGTCCAATAGAAAATCATCTTGTGCCTTTAAACAAGAGGACAAATTGTCCTCTTAAGTTTTGGATCCAATCATAAGCTTTCTTAGTCTCCAAGTACTTGCTTCCATTTTCTCAATAAATTCATAGAACCTACAAAAGTGAGGAAAAATAGGTGAAAATAGCTAAGATACTAATTTGTTAGTGAAGACTAATATTTACAAATAGTTGGGATTTTTACTTCAAATAACTTATAAAACAAGTCAATAAGTGCTTAAAAATAATATGTGTAAATTTACTACTTTTTAGCACTTATCACCATGAGAACAAGAGGGTTAATATCAAAAAAACATATTACCGTAAGGACTATATTTGTATTCATTTTTTTTTTTTTTTTTTTTGAAAACTTGGTATTCGGCCTTAGGACCGACTAATCCAAGGGGACCAATCCCACCGCCCACTTGCGGGGGTCCCATTTAAAGCCAGAGTTATTTTTGCTCTGTATGGACTTAGCCCACCGAAATTGGCACCAGTGGGAATCGAACCTGAAACCTTGAGAGGAGCATACTCCAAGGGCCCAAGCCAACACCACTCGACCAATCCCAAGTGGGTTCTATATTTGTATTCATATATTAACACAAAGACAATTGTATTTTATTTTTAATTTATACTATGCTCTATATTTATTTAATTTGGAGGATATTGATGTGAAAATTAACTAATATAAGATATATTCAGATAACCTTTTTAGGGTATTTTTGTTTCATATTTATTTTACTATGGATATTATGACATTAATTTAACTTTTTTTGTTTGTTTGGCGGGCGATTTTTTTTTTTTTTAAAGTTTACACACAAGTCTATATTTTTTTTGTCTTAGATGAAGTAATAATCCAATGAAATTAAACTCTCATATAATTGTGAGATCCCGGATTCGAACCCGGGTCACGATGTCCGGCGTAATAATTTCGGCATTTTGTCAGTTGAGCTAGCTAGGACTTATGGGACCACAAGTCTATATTTTTACGTATAAGGGAAATGATTTATTTTTCTGTAATTTATACGTGGCCTACTTTTTTTTTTTGTGATTTACACAGGAACTATATTTATATATTAATACATGATCATATTTTATTTAACTTTTGACAAATACAAGATCCTACTTTCTTTTTCTTTTTTTTATGTAATAGCTTTTCATTTTTCATTCTTTAAATTTGAGAATTATGAAAATTTTAATATTAAAATGTTAAATTTTTGTTTCATTTTATCCGTGTTTGCCACGGTTCCGGATATACTTATCTATATGTCTAGCCAAAGATTCCCCTCGACCATATAGTTCATCCATAGGTCACCGGTCATAATTTTTTATCATTTATATTTTTAGTCGTTAGAGATCACTGAAAATGATTTCTGAAAGGAATATTTTTTCGCTAGAATTTACTTTCCAAAGACTCTTTTCTCTAATAACCTTAGTATTCAACAAAAAAAAAAAAAGAATACGTTCGGTTAAAAAAAATGCAATTCACTTTTTTGCAAAGGTTGTTTCGGCTTAGAAACAAAACCAAAGAACATAACCCTTGTACCCCAGTTCAACTTGGTTTTACCAAACTATTATAATAGTTTCATTTGTTTGATTTTTTATGTTAAATTACATTTTTGACGCTTAACTTTTACAAACTTGTCATTTTAGCCGCTAACTTTAGTTCATTTTGCAAAATAATGACACACCGATTTTGATCAAGTCAACGTACATGTAACAATTGACTCATATGTCACATCAACATGTTTTGCCACATTGACAATGACTCACATTTACGTCAACATGAGTTGCCACATTTGTTGACGTGACGATGTGAGTCATTGTCCATCTGTTAAAGGGTCAAAATCACAAGTTTATGAAAGTTAAGGGCCAAAATTGCAATTTGGCCTTTTTTTCAAACAGTGAAGTAAACTCTTTTCATCTTCCTTAAATCCTCTACCTTTATTTTTCTGATTACAGAACCATAAACTATAGTTGATGATAATCATGAATTCTCATCTCTCCATGTTCATCTTTCTTATCACTCTCTTAACAATCTCTTCTTTTTCCTCATCACAACCTTCTTACAAAGATCACTGTTCTTCCATAATCACAGAATCAACTCCCAAAAACCTCATCATCCATAACTCTTTCCCTCTTGGAGGTTACTTCACAGGAGGTTCAGGAATCATCCATGATGAAACTTCCTTCATCGAATACTCTTCCTTTTACCTTTCAAACATACAAATCCATGAAACTATAAACACTGACTTGTTCAAAGTTGAATCCACTGTTTCATTCAGAACCAAACCAAACACAGTTTACTATAATGTATCAAGCTTTAGCTATGGTGACAAACCAAGTTATAGAAGTCAACGCCACTTCCGATCAAATTATGTAACTTTCAAGCTTGAAGGGTTTTGGTCAAAATCTTCAGGTAAAGTTTGCATGGTTGGAACAGGAATTAGTTATTCTGAAACAGGTGATTCTCTTGATCATGATGCTGTTTTAAAGCTTAACAATGTTTTCGATTCAAGTAACATCACTAGTTTCATTAGTGGAAGCTTAGAGAGTTTGAATTCTGAAAAGGGTGATGAGAAAAATCATTACTTTGAAACCATTTCTTTAATGATGTTTTCAAAAGCAAATTATAGTTATAGTTTGGATTCTAAAGAAGTTGAAAATGAATTCTCTTTTGAAAGTGAAGTTTCTGAGAAAAAGGGTTTGTCACTAAATCCATATTCATCAAGTTTTTGTTCATTACCACTCTCAAGAGCTCTTAAAAGACTTCAACTAGAGTACACTCATGAATGCAATTCTCCAAAGAATTGCAGTCCTGTAGTTAGTGATCAATTGCCATATATGATGTCTTTGAAAGGTGCTGAATGTTCTCATACAGATAAACATAGGTTGAAGGTTTTGATGGTTTTTTCAAATAAAAGTGATTATTGGATTGAAAAAGGTTTCAATCCGAAAACTATGTTGATAGGGGAAGGATGGTGGGATGAGAAGAAAAATGCTTTACATGTAGTTGCTTGTCATTTCATTGGCATCATGAAATCATCTTGGGATGGAACTCGTATTGGCGATTGCTCGGTAAGATTAAGATTGAGTTTGCCTTCGGTTTGGTCAATCGAAAATACTAATAACATAGTTGGAAAAATTTGGAGTAACAAAACTGCTAATGATCCAAACTACTTCAAGATGATAACATTTAGAATTTTCGACGATGCTAGGGTTGGATATCGAGCGTCCAAGTACGAGTATAGCAAGCTTGAAAAAGTTAAGAAATCATGTCCAACACACAAGGTTGTAGAGAACAAAGGGAGAACAATATTTCCAAATGTTTATTCTTATGATATGAGATTTGGTATGTCAGTTAGAGATATAGAGTCCAATATAGAAGTAGCATTTGGTTCTTTGGCTCCTTTATCTGTTGGTGAGCAAATTTATGATGATCCTGCTTATACTTCAAACTCAAACTTCACAGCAGAATCTCCTATGGTGATGTTCAACAATGCTAGCTTGTTTAACATTAGCTACAAGATTACCATATTTTCCAATGCAACTTTATATAACAGGAATTCAATGTTTAATTTGTCTTCTTATAGAGTGACGATTTCTGCAGAAGGAATTTATGATGCTAGAACAGGAACTTTGTGTATGATTGGTTGCCGCAATCTCAACTCGAAAGCTGGAACACCATTAGCTGGATCTGTTGACTGTGAGATTCTATTGAAGTTTCAGTTTCCATCATTGGATACAACAAATGGAAGCCACATTAAAGGAAGTATCGAAAGCATGCGCGAAAAATCAGATCATCTTTACTTCAAAAGTTTAGAGGTATCTTCATATGGAATTTACTCTGAAACGGCAATAAAAGCTGTTTGGAGAATGGATATGGAGATTATCATGGTTCTGATATCTACCTCTTTATCATGTGTTTTCATCGCATTGCAACTATACCATGTGAAGAGAAATCCTAATGCGCTTCCCTTAATCTCAATTTCCATGATGTCAATTCTCACATTAGGTCACATGATACCACTTGTTCTCAATTTTGAAGCAACTCTTGCTCAAGATCTTTACAACAAAAACTTTGTGGTTGGATATGTTGGATGGCTTGAAGTTAATGAAATATCTGTAAGGATAATCACCATGGTAGCTTTCTTGTTGCAATTCCTCCTCCTTCAAGTAACTTGGTCATCAAGAAAGATTAACGAAAGCGAGAATAGACTCTGGATTGCTGAGAGAAAGGCTACCTATGTGACTTTCCCCTTGTATGCAGCTGGATTATTGATTTCATTGCTTTTGAAGTTGAAAAGAGATGATTTTCATTATGATACATCTTGGGAGAAAATGAAATCGTACGGTGGTTTGGTATTGGATGGATTTCTTCTGCCGCAAGTCATTCTAAACCTGTTTTCAAATATGAATGAGAATGTTCTTTCATGTTCATTTTACTTTGGAACTACTTTTGTTAGACTTTTGCCACATGCATATGATCTTTACAGGGCTCATAATTATGCTCGACTCAGCGATGGATCGTACTTCTATGCAAATCCAAATGCAGATTTTTACTCCACTACTTGGGATATTGTCATTCCTTTGGGAGGTATCCTATTTGCTGTCATTATCTACTTGCAGCAACGTTTTGGTGCTCAATGTGTTATACCTCAAAGATTCAAAGGGTCAGAATATGAAAAGGTGTCTGTAGTGGCTGAATCAGAAGCTTAAATATAGACAAACTCACAAATTGCACTTTTTGAAGCACAAAGTGCAAATGATCTGATGAATGGTGTATCAATATTTAGTTATACATTATAGTTTAACTTTGAGTTTGTGTTGTTGCAATATATATGGCCTTAACAAAATAAATATAGGGTCTATTTGAATTGGCTTATTTGAATTTACTTACTAGCTAGTATTAGTATTTGTTCAAACTTATAGGTATATATATTCCATTAAAAAAATATAGATATATATACACAAATAATTCCAAAAAATAATTTATCTATTTATTTATCTATATACATCGACGACATATCGGACAAGTCGATTTCTTCTGCAACCAATGATCAATACAATCAGAATGAAAAATGTGTTTGCAAACAGGAAAAACTTGACAAAATTGACCCTTTTGAAAATCTTCCAAACAAATAGCACATTCATTGCAACTTGTTCTTAACTCATCATCCTGCATTCCAATTCCATCATCATATTTCATCAATGGTGGCAATTTCTTACAAGCTCTAAGTTTTTGTCCTCTTTTCTCATCATAATTATCTTCTTCAATTGTAGCCACCATTGTCCAAGCTTGTAAATTGGTAAACAAAAGAGTATGAAAGATTGTAACTCTTTCAAGATGACGATGATCATCATCACCGTCATCATAAGCTAGATGAGTAATACCTTGTTCAATGTCATTTTCATTCATCATAGGTCTCATTTCCATTAACCAATAGAATAAACCATAGAAAATTTGATGGAATATGAAGAAAAACAATGAGATTATCATACATATCATTACAAATGTTGGAAGATCAAATGTTATGACATATACATACATGTGCATTAAACCATCAAATTGTTTGCCTGTAGGAAAAACTTCTGTTAACTCTGCCATATTGGTTTTATGTGTTTAATTGATATGAATCAATGAAACTTTAGTGTGTGACAATTATGTTTTTATGATGCTTTGGAATTTTATGTTATGTGTTTTAAATTGGTGACATTGAATTTATGTGTTTAGAATATATAATGTATATAGGTTGTGTATCATTCTAATTAAAGAATGTATAGATAGTTTTTGAAATGTATCATGATTCATGAACTGTTGTTTTGGATAGCAAATAATGCATGTATATCCTATGTGTAACCGTTTTCTATGAGGGGATGAGTTGGCACTTGTGTATTTCTAACAGAAACTTTATCTTAGGTTGCAAACCGAATAAATCATTAATTTGGTTGTCGGATTTTTTTTTGTTTTTTTTTTTTTTTTTGTAGTTGTCGAATTTGTTTTATTGTGTAATTTAGCTAGCTTCTCAAATGCAGTTTTGGCCCCCCAAGTTTCACAATTGCTTGATTTTGGCCCCCCACGTTTCAATTGCTTGATTTTAACCCCCTAAGTTTCACAATTGCTTGATTTTAGCCCTCCAAGTTTAAATTGCTCGATTTTGGCCCCCCAAGTTTACCCCCTTTTGCATTTGCTAGCCTCCCGTTGAATATTTTGATTAAAAATTGGTTATGTAGCATTTTAAAATTAAATAAGTATTTTAAAATAAATAAATAAATTACAAATTGTTTTTTAAAAATAAATTATAAAATATTTTTCTTATTATATGTAGTTTGTAAAATAATTTTGTTATATAAAAAAGTAAAAAAAACATTTTATGAACTATTTTTTAAAAACTTTGTAAAGTTTTTTTTTAAATAAAAAATAATTATTAAACCTTTTATTAAAAAAACAATTTTTAATACATTTTTATAAAAGCAAATATTATTATTTTTTAATTTTTTTAATTAAAACATATTTTTAATTTTTTTTAAAATGTTACATAAGCAATTTTTAGTCAAAAAAGTCAATAGGGGCCAGCAAATGCAAAATGGGGTAAACTTGGGGGGCCAAAATCGAGCAATTAAAACTTGGAGGGCTAAAATCAAGCAATTGTGAAACTTAGAGAGTTAAAATCAAGCAATTGAAATGTAGGGGGCTAAAATCAAGCAATTGTGAAACTTGAGGGGCCAAAACTGCATTTAAGTCAAAAAACTATAATAGATTGATTTATGTAGTAGAAGATTTGAACTGGTTAGAAGTTTGACTTTTGATGTCAATGAGATGTAACTTTAGCGGAGGATACTTTTTCACTCATTTTTTTACCATTTAAACTATTCCACATTTCTTGTTTTGGAAAGTATTATTTTCTTATCCACATTTTCACAATTTCCACGAAGATTCATCAACATTAAAAAATAGGTTTAGTTGCATTTTTTATCCCCCTATTTTTATCGTTTTTCATATTTGGCCCTCCTATTTTAAATTATGATAGTTTTTGTCGCCCTATTATAATTTTTAACTATAAATTGATTATGTGATATATTTTAAACGACGTGATATATTATCTGGAGGTGAGAAAATACCAACATCAACGAAATTGTAATAATTTTTTCATAAAGTTAATTGAAAACATGTTGTATCATCATATTTTAGACAAAATATGTGTTGTGAGCCTAAAACTATCAAATTTTAAAATAGGGTGACAACAGGGGGACCAAAACTGCAATTAAACCTAAAAAATATTAAATTTTTATTATTTTCAATCAAACTCACTGTAAAAAAAATATTAAAGTTTAATCATAAAACAAATAAAAATTAATCAGACATTATTGTGAGCCTTGTGACAACGACAAACATCACATTCAAAAATTTTACACATATTAAGCCACTAGGTTTGGTCTAGTAGTTAGGGGTTTGGGTAGTACGTTATAGGTCATGAGTTTGATCCCCAACTCATTGTAAACTAAAAAAAAATGTTTACACATATTGCGTGAAAATATAAATAAATATAATATATATAAAGTAGCCTAATATTAAATATATAAAAGAGGTGACTCGCCAATCGTTAGTTGGTCCAATGTTGATTGATGCTGGACTTGGCAGGAAGAATCACAGTTCGATCCCCCACAACTGTGATCGATAGGGGGCTGAAATCACTTGATGTTAGAACTAGAGCTGTTAAATGGGCTAGCAGGTCCGGCCCGATGGGCAAGTCAAAATAGATGGGCTAGACTGGCCCGGACCTATTATTATTGGGCCAGCAATTATCAATCCCGACCCTTGTGGGCCAACTGGGCAAATAGGTCAGCCTGGCCCATTTCATTTTACTTTTTTTTTCTTTTTATTCAATATTTTTTTATAATATTTTGATGTATTAGTTCTTCATAATTATCAATTTTATTGAGATGTTATTTGATGCAAGTGTAAATAATTTTTGCATCATCACTAAATATCAACTAAACTCTAATTTTAGGTAAATATACCCCATTTTATTAAGCTTACACATTTAAATATATTTTTTATAATAATTTATCAATTAAATGATAATTTTTCATTGATATTAGTTTTATAAAAATCACAAAAATGTGTTTTTATCAATTAAATGATGGGCTAATGGGTCAGCCCAAAGCGGGGTGGGCTAGCCCAGCCCATCCCGATGTCCATATGGGCTAAATGAGTTTGGCCCAAAAAAAGTCTGATTGCATTTTGGGCTATGTTTTTTAGGCCAAGCCAGCCTAAGACCGTGGGCTAATGGGCCGGTCCATCAGCCCGACTCATTTTTGACAGCTCTAGTTAGAACTGACCCGAACCAGATTATGTGGTCTAGTGGACTGGATACTTATGGTGGAAAAAACAAAGTGACTCATATACCTAACACCCTTAAGATTTTGGGTTGAGATGTGACATCTCTTTGGGGAACGAGAGTATATCAAAGTTTTGGATCAACGATAAGACGATTGCAAGTGGTTAACTTTCATATCCATTTTGAAATAGAATTTTTTTTTGTAGATAGACGAAATTACAAGTTATTGAAAACTTTCACACATAAAGTAGATGACCGATCCAAGATGTTTATTTTGGCATTACGTGAGACTTATCTCATAACTCCAAGTTTTTTTGGGGTAAGGATTCACTTCAAGTATAAAAATAAAAAATATAACTAATTAGAATATTTTTGATCAAAAAACTATTGAATATAAGATATTTTTTTAGAAGAATAACGAGTGCTTATGCTTATGCTTATGGGGTGAAAAATATTTAGATTAAAATTTTGGAGTTACTATGTTATTCGGAATCGGAACTAACTAGATAGTTAGTTAGTTACCATCTGTAACCGATTCGGCCACCGCGTCATAACATAAACCCTAATCAAACAAAAACCCTAATTCAATCCCCAATTTCACAACCGTCTTCAATTTTCACACTTCTATCTCCTTCAACTTCAATGGAGGTTGACCAGGAGAATCTTCAGATTCCCGAAACCATTCTCTACACCACCCTCAGTCCACTTCCTCTCACCGCCGATGATCCCCCAGATTCCAACAACCACGAACAATACTCCGTTTTCCGCAACGAAATTTCTCTCGATACTCCCCAAGTCGATTCGGTTTATTCAACTGCCCCTGATTTCTTCTCCCTCGATGTCGCCGATGAAGCCGAAGCCGAAGACCCCCTCCCCGAGCCGAAAACGCCGGCTGAGCCAAAAACGCCGGCTATTGAACACGAGCCGACGCTAGAAGGTGGTTGGTTTCGTGGGAATGGCAAATTCAGAAGTCCCATGCTTCAGCTTCATAAAGGTATTGAATTGAAACACATTGTGTTTTGTTTTGGTGCATGCGTATTTAGCTGAGATTCCTTTTTTGTTTTTTGCTAAAAAAAATTGTACTTTGGTGGTTGGTGTGCAGAGATAGTGGATTTTTGTGAGTTTTTGTCACCTACTCCAGAAGAGAAAGCTAAACGTGATGCAGCAATAGAATCTGTTTTTGAAGTTATAAAACATATATGGCCTCATTGTCAGGTATGGTTATCAGTTAGCTATTGGCATTGCATCCTTTTTGGCATGTTTGGATTGGTTTATTTGAGCTTAACTACTATTGATATAAGCACTTGTGACATAAGTACTTGTGAGAGCTTATAGAAACAGGGTCTGTTTGAATTTGACTTTTTTGAGCTTATTTACCAACAAAAGTTTTGTGAGATTGTTTGGGATAACATTAAAACAGCTTATGACAATTTTCATAAGTTCTGTTCAACTTATTTTCATAGGTTCTCCAATATAGCTTATGAAAATAGCTCATAGCTTATATAAAAACAATTTATCTTTATTTTATCTTTTGTTATAAAAATGGCCTATGTAAGCTTATATGTAAGCGTTTCTCATGATAAGTGTGTGTACTATGAGTTGCAAATAAGCTGTTTATCCAAACAGGACCACAGTTTATGAGATGTTTATAAGGCGCTGTTTTCAGCTTATTTCTATCAAGGCATACAATCTTTATGATAGTTTATATGCAAACCGTTTGACTTTATTTTATCATTTGTTATAGAAATAGCTTATATATAAGCACTAGAATATATGATAAGCGCTTATTAATCTGTTTATCCAATTATCGTCGATAACTTCTTTTTTTTTTGTATGTGTCAATGAATGTGTGACTTTTTGTTCCTTTTAGGTTGAAATTTTTGGGTCTTTCAGGACAGGGCTGTACCTTCCAACTAGTGATATTGATGTAAGTCATCCTATTCATTTCTGATGCTTAACTGAACTGAACCTTTCATATGAACTACTAGTACATATGGCTGATCGGTTTATATATACACTGTTATCAAATCTTTTTGGCCACAGGTTGTGATTCTGAAATCAGGCTTACCGAATCCGCAGATTGGTTTGAATGCAATTTCTAGATCATTGTCACAGAGAAGTATGGCAAAAAAGATACAGGTCTAGTCTGGTTACTCAAATATCAGTATTTTTGTTGCCAATATAAAGTGTTTATTCGAAATTTTAAGTGTCCGGTGTTTTGGTTGTGAATGTTTCTCAGGTCATTGGAAAGGCTCGCGTGCCAATTATTAAATTCGTTGAAAAGAAGAGTGGTCTTTCCTTTGATATAAGGTTTGACAACATTCTCCTCTTTGATTTTTGATTGCTAGATTTTTGTTTCACACTTTTTCTTAATTGCTATATGCTTATTGCTTATGCCACTTAATGATGTTAATGTCATCATTAGGTTTTAGCTTACTGGTAATTTGTTTGTATAATTGTATATGATATTAGATGTTGGATGAAGTATTTAAATTGAACCTCTTTGCATATGTTGATTTTTTTATAATTTTCTGTATTTGCTTAAACTACTAATTGAAACTACTGAAAAATAAATGATGGCTTTTAGTTTATTGTCTGTGTATTGGGGAGTGGGGTTATTTTGCAATACCATATGCTATGTCTGTCATGGGAAAATTTCTTTGATATGATATATAATATGCACCATATGAAGTCGTTTTGTGCTTGTTCATTAATTTTTCTTTGGTGTACATACAAATTCTGCTTAACTCACTTTTTTTGTATTTCCATTGGGAGGCCATTTGTTGTTTTTCTTCCATCATGCATTTATTTTTCTTATCAAGGAGGTAAATAGTTATAGAACATAGACTATAATGCAATGTGACCATACTATTAATTTCATACCATTAAATTTTAACATTAGTTGTACTAGTCACCACTACATATTAAGGCAAGTTGCAATTACATTATTATTCTTATACTATCACTAGATGTATGGTCGTCACATGTCTCAATGTTAGATTGTCGTGTTCTTGCTCAAATATGTGTGCATAAAAACCAGTTTAACCAATTTCAGTGTTATGTTTTCGTTTCGTTTTTCCAAAACTCAATATCACTTATCCATTGTGGAATTAATGTTTTTTTTCTTCTTCAGTTTTGACATAGACAATGGACCTAAAGCTGCCGAGTATATTCAGGTTTGCTTTTATTATTTCCACTACGTAGTTTCAAGATTCATTTTTCTATATTTTGATCAATTTACAAATTCTAATACATACAATTGATTTATATAAGTTTTGTTTAAATTCTCCTGTAAATAAATAATGGAAGAAAATGATTCTATGAAATTCTTACATATGTGGTTGGCGTTATATTGTGAACTGTGTTATATTGATCAAGGCGCTAAGAAGTTGACATTTATTTAATTTAAGGGAACCTATTAAGAAACCTAAAAGAGAGTTTTATGTTGAAAAAATAACTATTTAGACTTTTTAGAAGTTGACTACACTATTTCCAATGAAATACACTACTATATTAGGTTCCTTAACAAGTGCCCTTAGGGCACCGGTTAACATTTTCCTTAATTTAATTACATAAACAAATACAACAACTTGGAAGCATATAATAACACCACTTTTACATCATTATTGTTTCATGTAGGATTTTATTACTTCTTGCATGTGGTTCTTGAATTATTGCCCGAGGGTTCTTATTTGAATTACATATATATCAACTCAAGTTGTTTTACTTGATTAGAGTACTCTAACTTCGAACTTTTTTATTCAATATTCTATTATTTTTGTTTCAAATTCCAAGTCATGAATGTGAGGCCCCTAGTGTGGGCAATAGTGCAATACGTTGTTATTTCTGCATTGCACATTTTTCAAATTATTCTCAATACCCTTGAAGTTAAAATTCCAATAAGAAGATTTGAAAAGAGAAGCCCTCAAAATAAAAACATTTTTAAAACTCTATCTGCACTGAGAAATTTCTCTTTTTCCCATTTTTTTGAAGGAATAAAAATTAAAATGAACAAAATATATTCTCTTGGGGATTCAGTGTTGGACTAACATTATGTATGTTCTTCTTCTTGGTTGAACCAATGAATTTGCAGGAAGCAGTGGCTAAGTGGCCTCAACTACGGCCGCTGTGTTTGATTTTGAAAGTATTTTTACAACAAAGAGAACTTAACGAGGTATGAGTTTTTGTTAAAAATGTTGTATCTCTTGCACTTATCTGGGTTCTTGACTTCCTAATGGAAGATTCTTGTAAAGTATGCAGGTATATTCTGGTGGGATTGGTTCGTATGCCCTCCTTACCATGCTGATGGCGATGTTACGGGTGAGCAATTCTTAAACGTGCTTATGCAGTTCCTTTTTTTACTCTCCGGCCTTGGTCCACTTACATATGATCCACCTACATATCAACAAAAATGGATCTTAAAGTTCACTTTTTTTTCTTTTTCTTTTGCTATTATGCTGTAATCTTTGGCATTGTATTAAGTTCAAAACACTTATTTTGACCTATGTCATCTCTAAGTTTGTGACCATTATATTCTTCAGAATGTTCGTCAGAGCCAACCTACTGCAGAGCACAACTTAGGGGTCCTTTTGGTGCGTATCTTCTGAACTACAGTTTACATATTTGTTTTTCAAGTGCCATGCAATTGGGAGTCCATGATTAGCAATTTGGCATGTTATATTATTTTTAATAGTTCTGAGGTTTTAAAAAAGAAAAAATGTGAAATGATCCTGTGCATTCCTTTGTTTGGATGTCTCTTATTTGGGTTGTAAAGTAAGATATATAGCAACGTTTTCCTTCTGATAACATGTGCTTTTTTTCTTTGGGAAATTAGGTACATTTTTTTGATTTTTATGGACGTAAATTAAATACCTCAGATGTTGGTGTATCGTGTATTGGAGAAGGCACCTTTTTCCGAAAGAGTAGTAGAGGGTAAGGAATTGGATATATTTGCGATTTTTATTCGATTTTTTATTATTAAAAACCTTATTGACTTTTTCCCCTTTTCATCTCTCAGGTTTTACAATAAAACACGGCCATTTCTTCTCGGCATTCAGGATCCTCAGGTTCTCTTTGATGAACTGCCTTTTGTCTTTGTAAAGTAAATTTTTATTGGTGGGCGCAAGAAAGTTGACATGTTTTTAAATATGAACTTTCATGACATTCCTCCATCTTTTATTTGCATTTACCGTTTGCAAATTTATTAATGTGTGTTTTTTGGGTGGTTGTGTGGGTATAATGCGCTAACTTCTCTATGATGCCGGGTTTAGTTTGTTTTGATTGGAGTCTCAATTTCTGATGCGAATATTTGTTTTGTTGGAGTCTACAAATGTTGAGTCATAATTTCTCTAGCAGATGCAATTGGGACTATAGAGTAGGGATGGTCATGGTTTGGTTGATGGAGAAAACTGAACTGAACCAAACCAAACCAAACACAGTTGGCTTGAACTGAACCAAACTGCTTGTCTTTAATCTTGAACCGAACTGTTCTAAATTTGTGTGAAACTCAACATGAACCATGAAAAACTAAACAATCTCATCATCAATTTCATAAGGAGAAATGAATTTATCACACATTCTTCACAAAAATGTTTCAATCCTCACTGTAAAATCTCAAAATTGATGCTTCCATAGCTGGTAAAAGTTGCAATCTCAAAGAATACAAAGAAGAATTGATGCTTGTTTCAGAGATACACAGATTAACAATGGAATTTTGCTTGTTGGTGTAAGAGTTTTGCGTCATGACAAATTCTCACGCCATCGCCATAGTTTGCGCCGCCACCGCTGTAACTCGCGACTTTAACTCTTGCTGCTCGAGCTAGTTCTCTAGATCCAACGGAGTGACAAATGGTCACGCTATCACCATCATAGCGCACGACAGCGTCGACGGTGGTTGTCCTAATCTTGTCGTTGATGATGGAGGTGAATTTGGTGATTCTACATGGCGGTGGATCTGGTGAGTGGTGATGGCGGTGAAACCAATGGAACAGAACAATGATATTTTGACCATCCATCCTAGCGCACGACAGCGTCGACGGTGGTTGTCCTGATCTTGTCGTTGATGATGGAGGTGAATCTGGTGATTCTCCATGGCTGTGGATCTGGTGAGTGGTGATGGCGGTGAAACTAATGGAACAGAACAATGATATTTTGACCATGGATGGTTTAGTTCGGTGAACTGGTGAACTTAAACATATGGTTCAGTTAACAAACCGTTTCTAAAAGCAACAGTTCAGTTTGGATTTTTTATTTTATGGTTTGGTTAAAAATGGTTCTGTTCAATTCAGTTTTCCAGTTCTGTTTTGTTTTATGGTTTTTCTGCCCACCCCTGCTATAAAGGTTATTTGCCAAGTGCCTACGAAGAAGGCAAGAAACAGAATGAGTAGTAAACTGGGCATTATTAAGCAGCTGTGTACAAGTCTGTCTTCTCTATTTTCTGCAGTAAATGCCTTGCAATTTATTTTTATAGTATATATATATAATTCATATAACATGAAGTGGATTAACTTTTATTATGTTGTGCATCAAGATAAATTTATATCATAGCTATAGTTGATTGACTTGAATTTTTTTTTGTCTGAATCAGACTCCAGATAATGACATTGGCAAGAACTCCTTCAATTACTTCCAGGTTTGTTTTTATCCCCTAAGATAAATGATATTTATGATAATATTGTAGAAAATGTTCTCCTCAAGGCTTAGAGCGTGGAGATACCAATCCAATGGTGTTTTTCATTTAATTGTTGCATTGAGCTTCCTGTTCTTCTATCCATGACTTTCATTTTGTTTTCCAGATTTCATTAAGTCATGACATGTATGTCTGTTTCTCGAGTAAATGATATTATGATAATATTCTAGAAAATGTTATCCTTTGGTTTAAAGTGGGGGCTCAAATGCAATTCTATTTGTTATTCTTGCAGGTTAGGTCAGCATTTTTAATGGCTTTCACAACTTTGACAAATCCCAAGGTCATCCTGAGCTTAGGACCTAACAGGAGTATTCTTGGCACTATAATAAGACCAGACCCTGTCTTGATGGAGCGTAAAGGCGGGTCAAACGGAGAGATGACTTTTAATAGTTTGCTTCCTGGTGCTGGTGAGCCAATACAACAGCAGTACGGAGAGCACGATATGTTATGCAATTGGCAGTTAGATTTTGAAGAAGAACCGCTACCACGCGGAGATGGAGAAAACACCGGCGCAGAGCCCAGCAGGCGCTCTTCCAAGAAAAAGAGAAAATCTGCATCTAAGGAGAATAAGGAAAACAGGGACTCTCGCAAAAATAAGGAAAATAGTTCTATGACAGAAAACGGTGTACATAAGAAACATAAGAAAAAACGGGCTAAACATATTAGGTCGGAGGCTAGTTGCTAAGGTATTGTACTTTGATCTGTGGTTTTTTAGAAGTGCTGGAACAAGGCAACACAATCACAAAGGAAAATCCCGAGGCCAACATGACCCTATGTGAGGTTTATTTATGCCGCCTGTCCACAGTGGAATGCTTCACTCTGTAACATTGCAGAAACGGGATCATTTCCATGATTTATTAAAATTTCTGTATACAGAAACCAATTTTGCTAGTTTCGTATACCATCAGTTGTATCGGAATACGGCAAGATGTAAGAAGTCACAAGTTTTGAGTTATTTATTATTCATTTGCTGCTGAACAATACTGACGTTGTTAACCTCTAAACATTTTTATTCTTGCTAGGTAATAATTATTTTTGTATTTTATTTTACGAACCATGCTTATTATATTTAAAGATCCTTTTAATGTGCACAAGTAAGGTGGGTGTGAACTACTAGAATAGAAATATTCACAAATTCTAGTTCAACTGCCAAAAAATATTGAAATTATTAGGTCGGATATCGGGACTAGATTCAAAATCGACTCTCTGATTCTTCTTCCACTTCTGTGAGTTTACAATAGTTCAAAAACAAATAATAAAAATCACTCGCATGGAAAAGATGCAGATTTATAAAATCCAGTCGATGAAAACCTGCTACCACATACAATAATTTATACCACATACAACTGCTACCACATGTATCATGTTATTTATTTTTAAATGATGTCTTACCAGTTAACACTTTTGGGACTTTAAAACAACAATGTTGAGTTTACAATAGTTCAAAAACAAATAATAAAAATCACTCGCATGGAAAAGATGCAGATTTATAAAATCCTGTCAATGAAAACCTGCTACCACATACAATAATATATACTACATACAACTGCTATCACATGTATCATGTTATTTATTTTTAAATGATGTCTTACCAGTTACCACTTTTGGGTCTTTAAAACAACAATGTTGAGAGAATGAACCAACAAATTACTCCGACTCTCTCACACTTGGCCACCATGACAAAAGCAATGTCTTCCTTTATCATTATTATGACACTTTTTCAAACTCTTTCTGCATCCATGGCCACTGTCACAAATATCCCCAAGCTACCTCACTACTCTGTCCTCAAGCTCATCCGACCCCTAGCTGCCGATCGAGATGCTTCCAATGGAGGTTTGGTTGAATCATAATCCTCTCTATTAATCTTTTAATCTCTATTTTTGTCGTTACTAAAGTTTTAGAAATATAAATACAATAATGGGATATTTGGTGGATCCAATTATTTAATATATATTCTAAAACCCTTAAACCTATAATAATGGAGTGGGAAAATGGAATGGATCGTATCCTAACGGCAGATGAAGTTTCTATATGAAAATACAACCGATGAATATATAATTTTCGTTAAGGACAACTTTGAATTAACATAACTTTTTTTATTTGTATAACCTAATTTTCATAAGTTAAAAATAAGTCAATCAAAACGGACGTAAGATTATAAGTTGAATATTTTAAATTTTATTTTAAGTCCCTATAAAATTTAAGTAAATTTTGTTCTAAATTTTTTTCATCATGATATTTGGTCATTATTTTTAATTCAATTCATGTCTACTTCTTATATTTTTGAATGGATTTTTGTATTCATGTTTATAATATTATAAAATTTTCTCCCACAAAAAATTAGAAATTTTTAATGAAAGATGAATTAAATCTGAATTTTAAAGCACCAAAAACTTAAAAATTCATATTTCATTCCTCCGTTGTTAAAATAAAAATAATAATAATAATAAACTTTTGCAAGAGATTTATATAATGTAATGTATTAAGCATGACCTGCAAAAATTAATTCAAAATATGGCAAAATACATATGAGTTGACTTAAAAACATTTCAAAAAAATCGCGAGCTTTTAAGTGTATTTCAAAAAAAAATCACGATCTTTAGGAGGTAAAAGCATTTTGGTTTAAATATATTTTTATTCCCTAAAAAATCACGAGCTTTTAAGTGTATTTAAAAAAAAACATTTTTAGTCCTATTATAAATAGTGTTATACCCCCCTGCAAAATAGGTGATTTTTGCGTTACCCCCTGCAAAATATTTTTTTGAGATTACCCCCTGCAATGTCAAGATTCCTTGCGTTACCCCCCTGGCTCAACAAGTGGACTTATGACATGGACGAATCTTGACGTGGCATGGCATGTGGAAATTAATTTATTTATTATTTATTTTTAATTGCCAACTCAGTAATTATTTATTTTTTAATTAAAAAAAATGAAAAAAAAAATTCTTTTTTTTTTAAAGAAACTTTTTTTTTACGAACCTAGGTAAAAGAAAGTTGTGATAAAAAATTGCTAACTCAGTTTTGTTCTTTTTCGTCTTCACAGTTTCGTTCTTCTTCTTCGTCGTTTCTTTCTTCGAGTTCGCCGTTTCCTTCTTCTTGGTGTTCGTCGGTTTCATCTTCATTTTCGATCCGTTCATATTCAGCGATTGTTGTTCGTTTTCAATTTCAATTTGGGGGTTAGGGCAAATCTATTTTCATCGTGAATGAAACCCAACTTTCTATCTTCTTTCTTTCTATTTTCCGTAAAAAAAAATGTTGTTTCTTTCTATTATTATTAGTTATTATTATTGTTGTATTTGCTATTATATATATATATATATATATATATATATATATATATATATATATATATATATATATATATATTATTTTTTATATATAATAACAACTTTTAGTAAAAAAAAAAACAAAAAACAAAACTTTCTTTTAAGTAAGTTCGTAAAAATATAACAACTTTTAAGTTTTTTTTTCATTTTTTTAATTAAAAAATAAATAATTACTGAGTTGGCATTTAAAAAAAAAAAAATTAATTAATTTTAACGTGTGCTGCCACGTCAAGATTCGTCCATGTCATGTGTCCACTTGTTGAGCCAGGGGGTAACGCAAAGAATCTTGACATTGCAGGGGGTAATCTCAAAAAAAAAAATTGCAGGGGGTAACGCAAAACTCACCTATTTTGCAGGGGGTATAACACTATTTACCCTATATTTTATTCAGATTATTTCGAGGACTAAAAATATCCATTTTTTACAAATCGTAAAGTGAAAAAATGCACTGTTCTCGTATGAAAACACTAAGTGAGTACAACATGTGAGCTGCCCTTTTATTTTAAGAGCACTACCAAAGTTTAAATGCACAGTTTATGATAGAATGAATCTCCCTTGAATCTCTCATAAATGCTCCTTTTATAGTCCAATGTTTCTTGACCTAATGTGCCTTTTTTAGATTTGGATGTCAAGCCTAATAAGCAAGGACTCGTCCGTACAGGACACGTGGAGTTGGCGCGCGTAGCTCACGTGCCCATCACGTGAAGCTGAAGCATGCTTTGCTCACGTCATCTATCTGCACATATCAAGTGGAGTTAAGGTCGACACATGTAGCTCATGTCATTGTTCCTTCGTACAAGATGTGTGGTAGGCCAAGACTAAGTTACGATGAGCATGATGTGTAGAAGGTGGAACTCGTGGTTGAGATGAGCTGGGCTAACGATGGAGCTTGCGGACGAGCTGAGGTGGAGCTCGTGGATGAGTTGAGCTGGGCTGACCATGGAGCTTGTGGACATAGGCGGATTCACCGCCCAGCAAGGCTGGGCACTTGCTCGAGCTTCGCAAAGAATTTTTTTGTTTCTGTTGAGAGAAAACGAAAATAATGGAGGGTAAAACCGAAAAAGAAAGGGCAAAATCAAGCTTCAACGTGCTTCTCTCTCTGCTCGAGCTCGAACCACGCCGCCACTCTCTTCTCTGTTCGACCCTTATTTTCAATTTCTACAATTTCAGGTGATTGTTTTCAATTTCAGGTGATGAAACTCTGCTCAACCCCTTGGTTTCAATTTCAGGTCATGAAATTTTGATATGAATTGTTGAGACTAAGACAAATTTCTATAATTTTTCTAGGTTATAGGTTTTTGAAATTTTTTGAGTTGTTTCTTTGATTGAATTTGGGAAATCTTGATTTAGTTTTGATTGAATTCGGAGTTTACTTAGTTTTGATTCAAATTGATTGTTGTTGTTGTTGTTGTTGTTGAGTTCTTGGTTTTCTGTTTCTGTTGTTGTTGTTGTTGTTGTTGTTGTTCTGTTCTTCACAAAGAGTATTTAAATTTGGGGGTTTTGTTGTTATGTTATTCTGATGTTCTGTTCTTCTGTTGTTAAGTTTAATTTACTTTTTGCGCCCCCGAAAATCGTCATGTCACCCTAAAATTACCAAACTAACTCCCTCGCAATGTAAGGTACGAGTAGCTTTCACATTATAAAATGCAAGTGAGTTAAAGATGTGATTGTTGTGCCACCCTCAAAATGCCTCCACCCACCATGTGAAATTTGAAAGAAAAAAAAAAACATTCGCACCCTAGAAGGCGAACACATTTTCTTAGTTCGCTATGTGGAATGCGAACTCGCCTCCTATATAATTGTGTATTTAAGCTATTTTACGTATCATTAACCAGCAAAAAAGAAGTTAAGCAACGTGTAGAAAAACATTTTCTTCCCAGTTCCGGCATTGGCTGTGTTTGCATATCCCTGTCAGGGAACAGTGAAGGTGTTCACTTCCTAGCCGGAGAAATCAAAGGGTGTTTGCTTTCTAGAATGTGAACGTCTCTGTTACAGAATTGTACCAAACACAGAAACTAAGACAAAAGTCAAGTGAAAGAGAAATGAAATGGTAGACAAATTAAATGTAGAATTTTTATTAAAATATTAGACAGAAAAAATACATCAATTTAAATATGCATACAAAATCTCAACTTCTAATTAAATAAAGTAAACAAGCTCTTGTGAAATTTTGTCTCCTCCTCAGCTGAACCATTTGACGTGTTTGCACCTGAGCCGGAAACAAAGATATAAATATGAGCCTACTTGTTTTTCATTTACTACCACAAGCCATTTCAGCAGCATATGACAGTCTCATTTGTGTCCGGGGAAGTCTCACATGTCTAACTCCAATATCAAGCTTGGTAGCACCTATTTTGGTTTCGGTTACTCATATCGTTCCCAAAAGGCGCAAAAAGAAAAGGCCACAAGACAGAGGCTCCAATTTGATTTGTGAGTTTTTTTAATGACAATATGATGTTTTTTTGGTACAATAACGACAATATGATCTGTGAGTTATATTTCAGCTTGAATCATTTTTTTTCTTAGATGGTTTATTCTTATATTATGGTTTCTTTTACTTAATACCAATATAAGCAATATAGGCTAAATTGCAGTTTTGGCCCCCCAAGTTTCACAATTGTGCGATTTTGGTCCCCCAAGTTTCAATTGTGCGATTTTAACCCCTTAAGTTTGATAATTGTGCGATCTTGGCCCTCTAAGTTTCAATTGTGCAATTTTGGCCCCCCAAGTTTATCCCCTTTTGCACTTGATAGCCCCTCGTTGACTTTTTGACTAAAAATTGCTTATGTGACATTTTTTAAAAAAAAGTTTTAAAAAGAAAAACGTATTAATTTTTAAAAAGTTTAATCATTATTGTTTTTCAAAATTTTTGTAAATTTTTTTAAATAAAATATATTTTTATAACAAATTAAAATTTAAAATATGTTTTAAGATTCAAAAAAAAAATGAATAAAAGTTTGTTAATAAAAGGTTGAATAATTATTTTTATGAACTAATTTTTTAATTAATTTTAAAATTTTGTAAACTGTTTTTTTTTTAAAAAAAACAACAATTATTCAACCTTTTAATAAAAAAAAAAGATTTTTTCAATTTTAAAATGGCACATGAGCAATTTTTAGTTAAAAACGTCAACGGGGGACTAACAAATGTAAAAGGGGGTAAACTTGGGGGGCCAAAATCGCACAATTGAAACTTGGGGGCCAAAATCGCACAATTGTCAAACTTAGGGTGTTAAAATCGCACAATTGAAACTTGGGGGGCCAAAATCGCACAATTGTGAAACTTTGGGGGCCAAAATTGCAATTAAGTCATATATATATATATATATATATGGGGTTTTCTAACATAGACTCTAGTTAGGTCTAAGTTAGCAAGGTGCACCTTTTCAATTGGACCAAAATACCCATTCTTTTAATTTTTGAAAGAATACAGCAACAGGGGCATTTCTGTAATTTTACACCAACAGTACATGCGCCCCACCTTCTTAAACCATTAATAGACGCGGATCCAGTGTCGCGCGCGTACCGAAGGACCATGGTTACAGACCGTTGATTTCCATCAGACAGCCAAGATCTGATCTCATCAAGACTGTCTGATCAATCAGACAGCCCAGATCATCCTGATCCATCAGATTCAAGCGCCTGCGTCACACTGGATTACAACCTGGAGAGAGAAAAATTTGCTTTTTAAAAGTAGGACACGTGTCACACAATGGTTGGCTGGGCGTGATTTTTGTTCATTTAATACTTTGAACTCAATTATTTCGTTGTAAATTAATTTTTTATTTTTTTATTTTTATACCAAAATTCATAATTTTTTTTTGTCTACAAATAGAGACTTGGTTCGTTTGATTTGGACACAAAAAAAAAAAACGCAATTTTTCACTACCTTAATCTCATTTTTTGTCTACTAAATACGTTACTTGTGTGTTGTAATTTAACACGCACCACTCAACCAACTCACTGAAACCATTATACCAGGAAAATAGTAGATAATATTCTGGAACTTTTGGTATATTTTATGAAATTTTTGGAGACCTGAAACTATTTTTAGTTAATTAAATGAGATAAAACGGTAATTAAAAACTAATGTTTTCTTCTGAAACTATTTTACTGGTAGAATGGTTGCACATAGTTGTATTCTGAAACCATTTTACTGGTAGAATGGTTTCAATGAGTAATTTATTAATTGTGTTTGCTTCTGAAACCATTTATTCGGTACAATGGTTTCAGAGAGTTGTAATCTGAAACCATTTTGCTGGTAGAATGGTTTCAGTAAGTTGATTATTAGTTATTTGCTTCTGAAACCATTTAGCTTGTAGAATGGTTTCACATAGTTGTATTCTGAAACCATTCTACTGGTAGAATGGTTTCAGTGAGTAATTTATTAATTGTGTTTGCTTCTGAAACCATTTATCTGGTACAATGGTTTCAGAGAGTTGTAATCTGAAACCATTTTGCTGGTAGAATGGTTTCAGTAAGTTGTTTATTAGTTATTTGCTTCTGAAACCATTTAGCTTGTAGAATGGTTTCAGAGATTTGTACTCTGAAACCATTTTTCTGGTAGAATGGTTTCAGTGAGTTGATGTAAGGTAGTGAAAAATGAGATTAAGGTAGTGAAAAATTGGGTTTTTTTTTCTGTGTCCAAATCTAACGAACCAAGTCTCTATTTGTAGAGAAAAAAAATTTATGAATTTTGGTATAAAAAATAAAAAATAAAAAATTAATTTACGACGAAATAATCGAGTTTAAAGTATTAAATGGAAAAAAATTAACGCAGCCAATCATATGCTGACACGTGGTCTGCCTTTTCAAAAGGCTTTCTCTCTCCGCGAAATCCTTCAGACCACGCGCGCCTGTCGGCGAGTGTGATGCACGCGCGCTGATTTTGTCCACTAACACGCTGCCACGTGTCCTGGGGGGGGAAAAAGAAGGTGGGGGCGCGTGTACTGTTGGGTAAATTACAAAAATGCCCCTGTTGCTCTATTCTTTCAAAAATTAAAAACATGGGTATTTTTGTCCAACTGAAAAGGTGCACCTTGCTAACTTAGACCCAACTGGGTCTAAGTTAGCAGCCCCCTATATATATATATAAGGAGGGTTATATTGATTCCAAGAGTAACTCTTTTGAGTTACTCCAAATCAAGACCCTCCATTTTGTTTTAATCTAACAACTCTAATTACATATTAAACCATCTCCTATGATCAAGCATTACTAAATCATTCCATTGCTCCTTAATTAAAAAAAAACTCTTGATTCGGCGATGACAATAAAACTGTTTTGTTGGATCTTCTTCCTCCCACACAAGTAACTAACACAGATTTCAATCTAATTTGGTTCCGTGGTAATTTCAATTTTTATCAAAATTATTTTCATATCTTTCTTTTTGAATGTTATCACATGACACCTATATCCCAAGCACCTCACCTCTTCAACCAGAATTTTGTACAATAAATAAAGGCTTAATTAGTAAAATGGTCCCTTAAAGACATTTTTGGTTTCAGATTGATCCCTTAAAGAAAAAAAGGTCCAAATAGGTCCCTTAAAGAAAAAAAATTCCGAATAGGTCCCTTAAAGACATCCCCGTTAATCAGTTTGGTCCTATTTAGACCTATTTTTAGGGACCAAACTGATTAACGGAGATGTCTTTAAGAGACCTATTCGGACTTTTTTTTTCTTTAAGGGACCTATTTGGACCTTTTTTTCTTTAAGGGACCAATTTGAAACCAAAAATGTCTTTAAGGGACCATTTTACTAATTAAGCCATAAATAAAATAGGAACTTGTCGAAAATTCTTTCCGTGAGAATCTAATGAAATAAAATAGGAGCCATGTAATTGCAAAACATAGAGTTGAAGGCATGGTAATGCAATTTCGTTCATGGTAGCTGGTAATTTTGGAGGAGATATTTGAGAACATCTACAAGGGAATTGAGGAAGAAAACCAAATCACATATTTCCAATATATATATATATATATATATATATATATATATATATATATATATATATATATATATATATATATATATATATATATATATATATATATATATATATATCTTTGATTTCCATTTAGCTTATGCTTAGGATTAATCACAAGCTTATAGCCTATAGAAGATTAAATTTTTTTGATCGTAATGGTAATTATTTTTTTTGTCAAGATATATAATGATAATGGTAATCTTTTTTACTAGTTAAAAGTACTCCATCCGGTCTCATATATAAGCAAATTTTCAAAAAAACAAACGTTTTAAGAAAGTAGTGGTTGAAGAGAAAAAACACATTGAAAAGTGTAAAACATTACATTTATTGGTTGAAATTGGAATAATGTCATAAAACATAATAATTGCAATACACTTTTGCTTATATTTGAGACTTTTAATTTTTTTGTTTTGTTTCTTATATTTGAGACCGGAGAGCGTACTATTTTGTTCTCTACAAAAAAAAAATAGTATTTTGTTTTAAAAATTGTAGAATATACTATATTTTTACGAGTTTATAACATCTATTTTTTTGTTTTTCACTACCAGTTTAATCTGGTTCGGGGATTAGTTTTGGCATCAAGTGGTTTCAGCCCCTCCCGATCGTAGTTGATTTGAGATGCTACTTCTTGCGTTTGAGTTTATATAACATATCACATTCTCTCATTTATATCTTTGTTATTTTCATTGTTTTTTTAATATTTATTTCAAATATATTTTTATGTTATTTTGTATTTACTTCTATAGCTAATTTTATTAAACACTTTAAATTCAATCAGCTAATTTATTCTCTATCATCTACATTATGTAATATCAGCTGACCTATATGTAGTTTGTTACTTGCATTATATATATTCATAGAGAGTCATCTTGGTAACTTTATTTATATAATTTTTGGAAAATAATAACTTGAAAAATATTAAAACAGGCAACATATACATTCTCAAAATAAATACTATACTACTACTACACAAATGATTAATGCAGTAATTATAAACTTAATGAATTTTAAAAAAATTGAAACCAACCAAAAGGCCCATGATCTTAAATGTTTTTGGCAATAAGGACCCCCTGATTATGAACGCCATTATTTAAATTTTTTGACAATAATGCACGCCATTATTTGATTTTGATTGAATCAGTTTCTAGTTGAAGAGCTTATTAGATGTGATGCTTATGGTTATGAATCAGAGTCTCTGAAATGGCACACAAAATCTTTAATTTCATTTCCTAACTGAACACATTATGGTTATGTATCTATATATATATATATATCTCCACTGTTATAGGGACCATTACCAATTTGCACAGTTCAAAGGGTCCTACACTATACGTAGTGGAATCCTCCAGCATATAACTTATTTTGTGAAAGACTTTACAAATACTAGCTAGCTCTATTTCATTTGGAAAATGTTCATTCAACTGTCACATTCTGGACCCAATTCTTTGAAAATAATCTTAAGTTATGTGATGAATTCTGTAAGCGTTTATTGAAAAGTAAAGTAATTGTAACCACATGATTTCCAATTAAACTAATAGCTTGTGAATGTAGTCAGTCACTTGTGTGGTTTTCTGAAATCTATTTGACCTCTTTTATAGGTTTTTGGCACAAACAAGTCCCTATGGTTGCTTCCAATGTTTGCAGAAGAGGATTTAGACAACATACCTGCACTAAGGGGCATTGAGTTCCCAATACGTTCAGACGTTGATGTATGAAGATCTGGGAGCTTGTGAGTTATAGGTTTGAACTTCTTAGAATTGAGTTTTGGGCCTAACTCATCCTCACAAAACCAGCTTGTAAGGTGATGATTGCCTCTTCTTTATAAATACTTATTCAGGCCTTATCGCAAGGGATGTGGAACTTCTTTAACACACCCCCTCGCGCTCAGCACTGTTGGGCTTATTGCGCGGATATAAATGGTGGAGGGCCCGATCAGAAACCTGATTACAGGCGGCCCGATGAAGTGGCCCAGCGAATCGTGGATAGACTCTGATACATCTTAGAATTGAGTTTTGGGCCTAACTCATCCTCACAAAACCGGCTTGTAAGGTGAGGATTGCCTCTTCTTTATAAATACTTATTCAGGCGTTATCGCAAGCGATGTGGAACTTCTTTAACAGAACTTACGATTTTTTTAGAGAAAAAATATACCATTTTCTTCTTACTTAATACTGGTTCAACATAGGGCATGAAATTACTGCATTGTGCTTGGTCATATATATTATATGTTTGCAATGAAAGAAGGGTATGGTAGATTCATGTGTGTATGTAATCTTATATTTGATTTGTATTGATTATTCTTATATTCAGTTTAAAGAATCTTCCATCTGAAGGGGATATAAAGTAGATTTGCTTTTGCATGTGGAATTAATTGATCAGAGTGGAACCTTTCACTTTTACTAGTCAATAATACATTATTAATTTGACTTCTATGTTGTACTGAGTGATATCATTAGGAATTTGGCCTTTAGAGTTAGTTCAAGATTAGATTTGTGAAGGAAATGGGGAGCCCAAAATTTGAATGGGAGAGATGGAACTGTTGATGAAAAAGGGTAAGAATAAACTGGCAGGCATCAAGTAATTCAAAAAAATTATTTTGTCGTTCAATTCTTTATGATGACCAGTTCTTATCACTCAACTACTTTTCCATTCAATTGAAGCAACAAGATGCACAAAATGAAAAGGAGTATGGGTTCTCTCTGTTTTTATTTGGTAATTCGTTAATATTTAATGAAAGGAAACTCTTGCTTTTCATTTAAGAAATATAATGCTAGATTATTAGTCGTGTTATTAAGGCAGAAACCATGCTATTAAGATTGGATTGGATGCGGGGCAAGAACAATTGCTGAAACTGGCATACAGTTTACCTGGTTTGTGCAGGGTGGAGGCTTGTTTTCTATGGGTCTCACCTATCAAAGAATTGAAAATGACAATTGAATTGGATTAAATTTTGGATTAGATTTTTAAAATGTATTCAATTCAAGCTAACTTTAGATGTATTTGGTCTATAATATAGACTAAGATACATTCTTTTTTCAATGAACCTAAGAAGTATTTTGTTTCTTATATTTAGGACCGGACCGGAGGGAGTATATCAAAATGTTCTCACTTGCTATTTTTATGTATTGATAAAAATACTGCATGGGAAGTGAATAAATAGCTTCATGGAACTTGTGTTGAATTTAACATCAATTACAAATTTTTATTGAAAAAAAGAAATATGACTTTTTAGAATAGTTGCAGATAGTTGTATTATTGGATTTGATTTTTACAATGGATTCAGTTCAAGCTAAACTTATATACATATAATTTAATTTCTAAATATAGTATCAAACTACTGTCACTTGCAATTTTTATGTATTCATAAAAAATACTACTGCATGGAAAGTGTAGCTTCATGGAACTTGTGTTGAATTTGACATCAATTACAAATTAGTATTGAAAAAAGAAATATGACTATTTAGAATTCTTCCAAATGGTTGTATTATTGGAACGCAACGCGACGCCATTATCTCTTGGAAATAAATAGAGATTTCAAGGGGCGGTTGGAGAAGTTTGTAGCTAGATAAAGCCATGAAATAACACACATTTGTACTATTAAGATTCAGTATATGGACTAATTATGTTGATAAGTTATTTTTAACTAACCATCAGTTTCTGTCTGCTTTTGGTTGAGTTTACATCTTTTAACATATTCAAAGTTTTTTTGTTTGAATCAGGAAACAAAAATGGAGATGGTTTCAGTTGTAGTTAGGTCTTTCATAAGCAATTTGTCACATTACAATAATTTTCTAAGAAACTTTTCGACTCGGACATTTCCAGGTAGCTACTCAATACCTCTCTTTTAACATAGTGGTAGGTAGTGCCGCTGATTTCAGTTACTATTATTTTTATTATAGTTCTAAATTGTAGTAAGGTTTTTCTGATTTTTGCATTCACAATTGCAGCGGCTAATGCAATTTTGGGATCTGCTTCTCTTCATAATGTGCGAGGTATGTAAGGACTAAAAGCATCTTCATTTTTTGTAAAATGTAGAGACTAAGAATGAGTGTGTCAAAAGAAAAAAAGAATGAGTAAAAAGATTATTTGGATTAAACTAAAAAATGTATATTTTATAAAGACTAGAAACATATGTAACTTGTAAAAAAAAAAAATCTAACTTGGTGATAAATATCACATGGTAATTCTCACCTTTTTCAAAAGGCTATTCATGAGTTTTTTTGTTTGTTTATATCTATGTTTGGATTAAATATGGAATCCATCATGTTCTAGGTTGTTTCAATGATTTATTCTCCCTAAATCATGTTGATTGTTGAACAATGGTTGATGTCTTGGCTTGTGCGATTTGAGGATTTAATTAATAAGTATATCTGCCTACAATCTAGAAATCACAATATATATGATATATGCAGGGTCTGAACATGACCTAGACCTACTTCCTCCGTCACATGACTGGAGAAATCGCAAAGGCGTGTTAGTAGACTCAAGAAACCAAGGAGAATGCGGCAGTTGTTGGGCATTTTCAATAACCCATGCCATCCAAGCCTCTCTAAAACTTAAGAGAGGATGGTCGGTTAAGGTCTCAAAGCAGGAGTTTCTTGATTGTATTAATCGTGAAGAAGATGGCAGTTTGTTAACACTTGACACTGCCTACAAATATATAACAACTTACGGCATTTCATTGGAGAAGCATTATCCGTACATGTCGCATCAAGAATTCCGTCCATGCCGCAGAACGGTATTTTATTCCTATCTATTATTTTAAATTCAAACAAAAAATAATCAAACAAAGATACTATCCAATCACTTCAGATTGGTCTAGAGTAGACAAGTAAAATTAACTAACACATGTAACTCAAAAGGAAAAATGGTAGATATTATCATGTAAGTTGGTTAGAGTTTCAAAATCGAGCCATAATCACTTCAGTTTGCAAAATCGTTTCAGGTTTTTGCAAAATCGTTTCAGTTATGGCTTATGTGTTCTGTTTTGGGTTTGTGAATTTGTTCTACTAATTGGTTTGTGAGCTTTGTTCATAGCGTTTTGAGATTTGTTCATAGCTTTTTGAGATTTATTCGACTCACTTGTTACTTCATCTTTTCTAATCGTTTCATGTACTAATGGTACTAAATTATAGTATTACAAACTTCTATAGTGTACATAGAATTTGTTAAAATATATCTACTTGTGAGCAGGGAGGCAATCGGATCCATATCAGTGGATTTGTTACATTGAAAATGGATGAGAGATTCTTAATGAAAGAAGTGTTGGAGAGGCCTATTACTGTGGGCTTGTGTGCTGGTGTCGAGCTTAGTGAATATATAAAGGGAGATATTTTTGATAAGGAAACATGCCATGTTGAGCATCCTACACTGCCGGATGAATATATAGAAGTTAGCGAACCCAACCATTCTGTATTGCTGGTTGGTTACGACACAAGGGGTAAAATTCCATATTGGATCTTACAAAATTCTTGGGGAAGGCACTGGGGGGATAAAGGATTTTTTCTCGCAAGGAGAGATTTTAACATATTAAAGGGTTTTGCCTATTACCCCATTATTCAAGGTGAGTGTGATAAATCGATTCAACCCTGAGCCAAATAAATTATCTTGGCGTATATAAGTTCTTTTGTTTCATTCTCATATTCTAAAGGAAGTAGAGTACCTTCATGTTTTCTGGTTTTGACTTGTGCAAAATAATCCAGAAAACATGAAGGTACTCTACTCCCTTTAGAATATGAGAATGAAACAAAAGAACTTATATACGCCAAGATAATTTATTTGGCTCAGGGTTGAATCGATTTATCACACTCACCTTGAATAATGGGGTAATAGGCAAAACCCTTTAATATGTTAAAATCTCTCCTTGCGAGAAAAAATCCTTTATCCCCCAGTGCCTTCCCCAAGAATTTTGTAAGATCCAATATGGAATTTTACCCCTTGTGTCGTAACCAACCAGCAATACAGAATGGTTGGGTTCGCTAACTTCTATATATTCATCCGGCAGTGTAGGATGCTCAACATGGCATGTTTCCTTATCAAAAATATCTCCCTTTATATATTCACTAAGCTCGACACCAGCACACAAGCCCACAGTAATAGGCCTCTCCAACACTTCTTTCATTAAGAATCTCTCATCCATTTTCAATGTAACAAATCCACTGATATGGATCCGATTGCCTCCCTGCTCACAAGTAGATATATTTTAACAAATTCTATGTACACTATAGAAGTTTGTAATACTATAATTTAGTACCATTAGTACATGAAACGATTAGAAAAGATGAAGTAACAAGTGAGTCGAATAAATCTCAAAAAGCTATGAACAAATCTCAAAACGCTATGAACAAAGCTCACAAACCAATTAGTAGAACAAATTCACAAACCCAAAACAGAACACATAAGCCATAACTGAAACGATTTTGCAAAAACACCTCAAAAACCTGAAACGATTTTGCAAACTGAAGTGATTATGGCTCGATTTTGAAACTCTAACCAACTTACATGATAATATCTACCATTTTTCCTTTTGAGTTACATGTGTTAGTTAATTTTACTTGTCTACTCTAGACCAATCTGAAGTGATTGGATAGTATCTTTGTTTGATTATTTTTTGTTTGAATTTAAAATAATAGATAGGAATAAAATACCGTTCTGCGGCATGGACGGAATCGTGAATCTTGATGCGACACGTACGGATAATGCTTCTCCAATGAAATGCCGTAAGTAGTTATATATTTGTAGGCAGTGTCAAGTGTTAACAAACTGCCATCTTCTTCACGATTAATACAATCAAGAAACTCCTGCTTTGAGACCTTAACCGACCATCCTCTCTTAAGTTTTAGAGAGGCTTGGATGGCATGGGTTATTGAAAATGCCCAACAACTGCCGCATTCTCCTTGGTTTCTTGAGTCTACTAACACGCCTTTGCGATTTCTCCAGTCATGTGACGGAGGAAGTAGGTCTAGGTCATGTTCAGACCCTGCATATATCATATATATTGTGATTTCTAGATTGTAGGCAGATATACTTATTAATTAAATCCTCAAATCGCACAAGCCAAGACATCAACCATTGTTCAACAATCAACATGATTTAGGGAGAATAAATCATTGAAACAACCTAGAACATGATGGATTCCATATTTAATCCAAACATAGATATAAACAAACAAAAAAACTCATGAATAGCCTTTTGAAAAAGGTGAGAATTACCATGTGATATTTATCACCAAGTTAGATTTTTTTTTTTTACAAGTTACATATGTTTCTAGTCTTTATAAAATATACATTTTTTAGTTTAATCCAAATAATCTTTTTACTCATTCTTTTTTTCTTTTGACACACTCATTCTTAGTCTCTACATTTTACAAAAAATGAAGATGCTTTTAGTCCTTACATACCTCGCACATTATGAAGAGAAGCAGATCCCAAAATTGCATTAGCCGCTGCAATTGTGAATGCAAAAACCAGAAAAACCTTACTACAATTTAGAACTATAATAAAAATAATAGTAACTGAAATCAGCGGCACTATCTACCACTATGTTAAAAGAGAGGTATTGAGTAGCTACCTGGAAATGTCCGAGTCGAAAAGTTTCTTAGAAAATTATTGTAATATGACAAATTGCTTATGAAAGACCTAACTACAACTGAAACCATCTCCATTTTTGTTTCCTGATTCAAACAAAAAAACTTTGAATATGTTAAAAGATGTAAACTCAACCAAAAGCAGACAGAAACTGATGGTTAGTTAAAAATAACTTATCAACATGATTAGTCCATATACTGAATCTTAATAGTACAAATGTGTGTTATTTCATGGCTTTATCTAGCTACTGAGAGAAGTGTTATTTGACAACTTTGCTGGATAGGTATAGGTACATGTTTAAGAGAACAATAAACTTGCTTGCAAAAAGGCTTCCGTGAAAGCAACATCTCATTCATGTCCAATATGAACAAGAGTATAATAATGAATATTGATCACAATGTGATAAAATAAAAATAGGTTTTGCATAATATTCTAAATTTCCCATAACAAGCTTATGTTATCATTAAGAAACCGACGTGTATATATTTCAAAACACAATTTTCACTATACTTCATGAAATATTTCCCACCAAACATATGTTATGATGGGCCACATCTAAAGATCAATGTTTCCCTCATGCCAAACAAAATTAAAAAGATTAGAAAGAGATCACATATATACATAATATGTAATAGTGATAACTGACGAAGTTACAGATTGGTATTCGGCATACCTTTATATCATATTTTCCTCCCCGATGAAAAGTGGTATCATATCGATAAGAATAATCAGCTTTATCGATTTCATCAGGATCAGATTCAAAGAATCTGGCAGCATTGTTGAGTTTCCCATCCATTCCATCAGATAATGTGTCAAAAGTTCGTTTGAGATCATCCAACACCTGGGTATTTCCAGCAGACCTTTCTCGAGTCCTTTGTTGATTGAGCTTATCTAAAACGGCATCATTTTTTGAATTTCCCCTAGGACTGAATATCCGCTGTTCAAATTCCTCCGGAGACTCTGACTTATTAACCTGATGATTAGCAATTCCATTTCCTGCTCAATAAGGTGACCATAAGGATTATAAAAGTAAATCATCATCTGAGGGGAAAATAAAAATAAAACTAACAAAATGTACAAGTACCCAAGAGTATCACCACAATAGTTTAAAACAACGAAATTTTTTCCCACTAGGAGATCAGCTACATGCACCAAATGACTCCATAATGTCCTACAATGGACTATGTATATAGATACACCGTTTACTTTTCAATCAAGATCTCTCTTGATGATTTCACCTATAGTTTTATTTGGCCTCCCTCCTTAACTTTTATACTATCTTTATCTGGTCTACCTTCCATAGAAACCATAATACACTTCAAGAAAATTTGTTGACAATTCAAGAATCATGATGGATTTATTTTTATGCTTTAATGTAGGATTCTTGTACCAAATACTCTGATCTAAGAAAGTAAGAGAACCAGAAATTTCTTACCTAGCCAAGCAGAAAGGTTTCTTCTGAGAGGAAGATTGTGAGGTGATGACAATTTACTCTTCAAAGACCTAATTGCAGTTGAAATCATCTTCAGTTTGGTTTCCTGATCCAAAGAAAGATGTTAAATGATGTAGATTCAACCAATAATAGAGAAATGACAAAGTAATTGTGACTCACCAGGTGTGGCTGTACGGAGACGGACGGAGGCGGGCGGCGGGAGAGAAAGTGATCGAGAGCCTCTTTTCTATTCACTGCTCAACCCTCTCAAAGAACTTTTATTTAATTTTTTCCTTTATTAAAGTTTGTTGTGTATGTGTATTTAGGGGTGGGTAGTGGGCGGGTATGGATGAGTTCGGGCTCAAAGTTACTTGGTCTAAACCGCAGAGTTAAAAGGTAAGACTCAATCCGCCCAAAAAATGAAGAGCGGTTTTCGCGGGTTCGAGTTTGCGGTTTATGCGGGTTGTCGGACGGTTTGAAGCGGTTACTAGTTAGACATAAAAAAATTAAAATAAAATAAAAACAACAACAAATCAAAAGTTTGCGGTTTAGATTCAAAAAATATGCAACGAGATGAGAGAATCATGAAACAAACACAAAAGGAAAGTCTTAGAAACTCTAAATCGACATAAAAAGTAAGAAAAAAAATTAAAATCGCAAATAAAATTAAAAATATAACATTTGATTTCAACGATGTTAGACAAACAAGATGAAGAATGATTAAGTTTTGAGTTTTAAAATGTTTCATGATTGTTTTCGTCTGCGTGGGTTTGACTGTTTGAGGTGAAGTGAGAAAGTGTGAAGAGGAGACGTGAAAAAGCTTAGATTCGTCGTTTTGATTTATTCATGCGGGTTGATTCGGGCACCGTCGGTCCAGTTCTCTCTACCCGGACTCGCCCGTACCAACCCAGTCCAAACCGTATTTTTCAACCCGCTAACCCGTGACCCGTTATAAACCGCCCAAATCTCTAACTTTCGGGCGGATTTGTTGGGTTCGGCCGGGCTTCGGTTTTTTACCCAGCCCTATGTGTATTCCCCAAATTTTCTATTTTAAAATTAATAATCATGGTTTATTAAAAAAAGGTAAATGCTAACGCGCTCTTTAAGAGCTTAAATAGTACTCCCTCCGGTCTTGATTATAAGAAACAAAAAAAATGCACACTTTTTACGAAGAGTGTTTAAAATATAGAAAAAATAATACATTTACACTTTTACCCTTAGAAAAGTTACAAACAAGTAAAGTCAAGCCTTGAAAACCGTAATAATGATTATACTTGTAGTAGTATGAAAATTATTTGAAAAGTAAAACTAAGGGTAAAATTGGAATATTGAAAATATCTATAATGATTAGGGTAACTTTTGGTTATATTTAAGATTTTCTAATTTTTTTTTTGTTTCTTATATATGAGACCGGAGGGAGTAAGTTTTTTATAGAATTTTTATAGGAATGCGTAAAGTCAACGCTTTGAAAAATATGTTACCAAACAGGTCTTTTAACTTATAAGCTATAAGACATAAGTTAGAAGTCTGTTTTTTGATCTTGCCAAAGAGACCCATAGAACCTAGTGATAGAGCACAAAGATATAGGCACACAAGGCATACACACATGAATAAAAAATATTAAAATTGGTAGTTCTTCAATAAAATAATTTTAAGACAAAAGGATGATAGTTCCTTCATACGATTTTAAGGCGTGCATTGAATTGAGATTTTAAAAGTGGTATTCAATCAACCAAAGAAAAATGTCTTGTGATATTGAGTTAAGACGAGGACCAACCCCTTATGCATATGCTACATGAACCATGGCACATGTCCTCGTAAAAATGAGGTTCTAAAAAAATTATAGGGCAGTAATATTAATAAATTAGAGTAGATGGACAACGCCACTATGGTAATCAATTATTTCAAACCTCCAAAAAAATTATAAAAGTATTCCATATTTGACTATATTCAAAACTAAACGTAATATTTCTATTGTCTCAAGAAATATTAAATCGATTGATATTTTATCAATTGAATAAGAAATATTAACATAAAAATGAATTTCAATACAAAATGTAGAGTTGTCAAATGGGCTGATCCGCTCCAGCCCGGTCTAGACCCAAAACTACTACATGGGCTAGCCTGAATCAACCCAATTATTAATGGACTACACATTAACAAGCCCGGCCTGCATGGGGCCATGTAGGGTAATGGCTCGGCCCGTTTCATTTTATTTTTTCCTATTTATTCAATATCAAGTGTAAATAATTTTTACATCAACACTAAATATCAATTAAACTCCAGTTTGATCCCTATGAAAAAATTAAACCAATTAATAAATTAAAAACTTAAAAAGTTTTAGGTAAATATAACTTTTTTCAATTAGTTGATAGTTTTATGTTTTTATTCATACTATTTTTATAAAAAATATTTTTTATAATGGACTGGGCCGATACTTGATGGGCTAACCCGTCCATCCAAATTTATGTTTGGGCTACATGAACTTGGGCCAGAAGACCCGATTGAATTAGGGCTAATAGGTCGGTCATTAGTCCAGACCAATCTTCTTTTTTTTTTACGCAATCTTGGCAGCTCTAGTTTTAGTACACTAAAACAATAAAACCTAATAGTAGTATTAATATAGTATACTACAAGGGGCTACTATAACATTTTTAATGTTAAACTATAACTTCAACTCCTACGGTATACGAGTATAATTAGTCGTGCTATATAACGGTAAAAAAATGATAGAAAAATTTTAAAAGCCAAAAGATATATATAAAAAGTGAGGAAAGGAAACATTAAACTATTTTTTTTAAAAATAAATCAGACCCTATTGTTTTTTCATTTTAAAGTTTGATTAAATATTAAAAGGTCACAGTGTGAACTTAAATTGAATTATGATTTGTTTGGTGTAAAAGAATAGCGGTAACGAAATTGTAATTTAAAAAAAAATTGAGTAAACATATTTTTCATCATATCTTTTCACATTAAAAAAATGTTATATATATAATTCGTGCCTATCATATAAATAAGTTTTCTTGCATGAAACATGTTATTGATTATAAAAAACACATACACAAATACAAGCTCATATTGCATTACCTTTTTATTATTAGTAGTATTTAGTATTTACTACAAGCAATATAATTCTAAACTCTAAAAAAAAAGAAATATAATTCTAAAATAAATAACGCACATATATATAATTTTAATAAACATTATGTTAGACTATTAAAATTTATTGTTGAAATAATGTTTCAATTTTATTCCACTTTTTTTTATATAACTTTTATTAATAAATATTTTTACTGTTTACTGTTACATATGTCAAACCCGTGCGCCATGTTCTAGTTAATGTGAAAATAGAAGGCAAAGTAAGAGGTAAAAATTAATATTTTTAGGGTTAGCTTAACGTACCAAGGATAAGGATGTTTCTTGTGTCCCAACCTTTATTTATATCGGATAAAGAGCTGTATTCTCTTCATCATGGGAACGTGGGCCATCATACACAATAGTCTGCAAAACTATTATGAAAAAGTCGAAAATGGAATAACATAGACAAATATCAATGTGCCATACCAATTAAAGCAACGCCACTGCACCCAAAAGACTAATGTTAACCAATCCAATGTTATGAGAAAATTAGTTCAATTCAATTCACTAGCTACCACATTATTATGTTATGCTATGCTATGCTATGAGATCAATGTGCTAGAAAAAAAAATAGACTATCCAATATAAAACCTTAAGTTGAATTTAAAGGAAGGTTTAACTTGCTTACTTGGTTGGTGTTTACATGGCAGCCAGCCGTAATGGGCATTAGGCAGTGCCTAACCCCAAAAAAAAAAGTCATAGATGGATCTTGTAGCATAAATTAACATAAGTAAAAAATAGGGGAGAAAAAGAAAAGATCGAGTGGAGTTACGAACAGTTGGACACACGATGAATTCGGTGACAGGAGATTGTAACATAAGTAAATTGTAGATTTTTAACTATTGGTTTGGTGTAATTTAAAACAGTTTAGTTTTGTAGTTCGAACCTCAGAAAAGTAAATAACAAGCCACCCTGCGATACAGAATGTTCTCGACACTCTCATTGCCTGCATATAAATAAAAATAGTTAACAATTTGGAAGTTATTCACAAAAAACCATCGTCATTTTCCTGAAATTATTACCCCCTTTCATCCTACGAAATCGGCAATAGGCCCACTTGTTATTGCGCCAATCATCGCACTGAAAGTCAAGATGGAGCCAAACAAGGAGTACTGCATACATTCAATCCACAAAAGTTATCAAAAACTCTTTGAGTACATGATAATCAAAGACAGAAAGAACTACTTATGCAGTTAAATAAAAATTTGAATAACTACTTGGTTACCTCTGCCAAAGACAGATTATGATCCTTCCTGATAGCATCTTGAGTTGGAGATGAATATCCAGCCTGAAAAAACAAAATGAAAAATAAATTCCAAGCAAGCAAGAATCTTGTAATTGTCTAATTAAGAGCTTATTTCTGCTGAATTTTCATTTATTCATTAATTAGATTCATTGGAGATTGGTATAACATATTGTTACAGAGAAGTAATTATAGACTTACACAAGCACCAAACTCATAAGAACCACAACCAGCAATGAATGTGGTGAAGTAAACCATCCATGGATGATGATGAACATGTTGTTCTCCTATCAATGGTTCTGTTATTCCAACAAAGATTTTTTTTTTAGCAGCAAACAAGAATATGAAAATATATTAACACTCAAATCGAAGGTACAAGTAATACCCAAGCTAAGAGGAGAATGTACAAGGATTTAGATCATGTTTGAATAAACAACTTAACTAAATGCTTAAAGCATAAGCGCTTATTAAATAAGTGGTATATATAAGTTATTTCTAGAATAAAAGATAAAGTCAAAATGATGTATAAGACATAAATATTATTACAAAATGATGTTCTAACCTTTCGTGGAGTTAAAGCTTATCTTCTATGCTTTACAGTACATATACATGGAGATTTCAACTCAAAGATTTGAGGATAACTTTGAATTATCAAGCTTAACACATTATTGTTGTGACAGCATGATTCAGAGCGACCAAAAACCGTGTAACCATTATTTGCAACATTGTCGTAAACAAAATCTCTGACAAGCCTGCAGTAATCCGTTGCATATATCATCAGTATCAACCTTGTTTCTCTTTAGCAATGAAATAACATGATAAAACTGGTAAAGAACCGATAAAATATACTAGTGCTTACAGAGGCAGGAACTGAAGAAGAAACGCTATCTGCGGAAAGGGTAAGTCTATGTATTCCATTATCTTCAACACAGCTTCTGACTTTATGTATGATCTATAGAATATATCACCCAGTCATGCATTTCACTGATAACTTTTAATTTTAATATAACTTGAAATCATAAACTTCTACTTTCATCACAAATATATTATGCGTCTATTTGAATTGACTTATTTGATCTTATCTACTGACAGAAGCACTTTTGAGTTATGATTGAACAGAAATACCTATTATTTTCAACAAGTACAACACTTGAGATATCATCAGGAGCTCTTCCTGATCTCCTAAGTAACATCTTACCAGCTTCACTCTGAAGAGCTTCATATCTAATTGTTCTGTCAAACCCATCCCAACAAAATATAATTAAAATAGAGAAATTATATTTTCAGACACAAATTAAGTTAAGTGGTTTAGTTAAGTTTGGTGACAAATAAAATGAACAGATAACACAAATTTAACAACAAATTAAGTTAAGTTTAGATCAGATATGGAGTCGATTATCATTGTCATACTCTTTTATGGCAATAGAAACAGAGTTCAAATAGGGAGAATAACCACCGTAAATCAAGTGCAGAGGGTTGGGATCTATAACCAATTATCATTGTCATACTCTTTTATGGCAATAGAAACAGAGATGGATCAGATAGGGAGCCAATTATCATTGTCACACTCTTTTATGGAAAAAAGAAACAGAAACAGAGTTCAGAAAGGGAGAAGAACCATAGATCGAGAGCAGAGGGTTGGGATCTATATCCAATTATCATTGTCATACTCTTCTATGGCAATAGAAACAAAGATCAGATAGGGAGTTTTTTGAAAGCACCAAATTTTATTAAACACAAACTAATCCAATGGTATAAGACAGACAGGTATAAGAATATATAGTGAACAGAATACAATGGTATAAGCCACATGGAACGGATCAAAAAGCACCAAAACCATAGAAAACAGGCACCGAAAATAAAAACAAACTGGGAGAAGAAAACTACAACTACTGCACACTCATACATCAGATACGCAGAAAACAAAAACACTCCATAGCAGCAGCAGCACCAAAAACCAAACTTCTCCCAGCGATCCAGTAATTATCATTGTCATACTGTTTTATGGCAATAAAAACAGAGATCGGATAAGGAGAAGAACCACCATAGATCTAGGGTTCCATAGCCAATTATCATTGTCATACTCTTTTATGACAATAGAAACAGATATAGATCGAGTGCAGAGGGTTGGGATATAAGAAACGGCAGGTTTTTTGGGGGATAAAGAGAAGAAGAACGTGTAGAATTGTCATGAACACGGAGGTCATTACGGAACCAGACAACAGAAACACGGCGGGGGGGAGAGAGAAGAACGTGTAGAAAGAAAAATAAAATCAGGGTAGATTTTATGTAATCTGTGTTAAGTTAGTTTTTTTTTTTTTTTTTTGGGTTAATGTTAAGAGTTATATTGGGTATTAGCATTTCTCTTTGGATCCAATTTTTTTTACTTGGGCTTTTTATGTCCTATTTTTGGTAATTATGTATGTGATATGATAGATGTCACGAAGATATGTTCACGAATGTATCACGAACCGCAATACTATGCGCCACCTCTTGTCTTGTGTTGTGTCACTTAAAATATATATAAAATATACCGGACAATTATATAGCAAGAACACAATAGTATTAAAAACATGAAATCAAGAGTGAGATGTCTACTAACTTTTGATAACAAACATGAAATTCTCCAATAATTAAAAAATAATATTAATATAAAAATAAAGTGTATGTTCCTGTATGTATTTTAGGATCCATTTGATTTGCAAAAATTAAGTACCGGACAAAACTAAAACCATACATGACAAAACAACACAGAATTAAGTACGGGATGTTATTTTTATAATTTAAACAACTTTTATATAGGACAAAATATTGTCCCGTAATTTAGTGAGAAGTAAGAAATTTAATTCGAATTGTCTTGTCCTAAATTCAGATCAAACACACTCTTAAAATTTTGTCTTGGTCCCCTTATAAAGTATGTCCACTTAAATTATTATTTTTTTGGTTAATAAACGAAATGAGTAATCACAAAGTCACATACAAAAAGTGGAGAGACCAAAGTTCAAACTCACGTCATGCATCATATACTACTCCCTCCGTCCCAAATTGAGTGAGACAATTTGACTATGACATATTTTATTTTGACCTTATTTTTTTACTAATAAATAAAAACAAATATTAGCATATAAGATATTGTTGGAATCATCTCGAAAAGTATTTTCAAAATATCAAATTTTTATAATTTTTACTATTATACAACTAAATATATTAATCGTCAAAGTTATGTATTGGTATGTGTAAAGTCTCACTCTTTTTGGGACGAAGGGAATAACAATTTTAATATTTCTGTTAGTTGAACTAAAATTTATAAACTATTTTTGTTTTTTAATTATTGCATGTGAGACACTAGTTAGCATACCCTAATAATAATAATAATAATAATAATAATAATAATAATAATAATAATAATAATAATAATAATAATAATTCATCCCTCCACACATACAACTAAGGCATATATATTGAACAGTACAAATGATGAATTACTTTAAAAATAATAGGAATGCAGTGTTACTATACGTGAAGTGCTTATGTTTGAGATTTTCTTAATTTTTTTTGTTTTGTTTCTTATATATATATACCATATAGAGTCAACTCTATTTTTTGTAACTTGTAATTAGAGTCTATTTTTTTGTAGTAAAAGTTTATGCAAGTTGAGTTATGTGGCCGCTGGCCATGGATATTTTTTAATTAGAGTCAATTTTGATACACGAAAAAATCAAAGTTCTCAGAATGGTCCACCGAGCCCAATATACATCCATTATATTGACATATAAGATTCTAAAAAAGAAATTTTGGAAAAATTTGATTTCTGGGCAAGATTTCGGTAGTTTGGATTCATTGAACTTTCACAAGTTCGTACCGGTGACGAAAAAATCAAAGTCCTCAGAATGGTCCACCGAGCCCAATATAACTTCATTATATTGAAATATAAGATTATAAAAAAGAAATTTTGGAAAAATTCGATTTCTGGGCTGATTTCGGTAGTTTGGATTCATTGAACTTTCACAAGTTCGTATCGGTGACGAAAAAATCAAAGTCCGCAGAATGGTCCACCGAGCCCAATATACATTCATTATATTGAAATATAAGATTCTAAAAAATAAATTTTGGAAAAATTCGATTTCTGGGCAAGATTTCGGTAGTTTGGATTCATTGAACTTTCACAAGTTCGTACCGGTACGAAAAAATCAAAGTCCTCAGAATGGTCCACCGAGCCCAATATAACTTCATTATATTGAAATATAAGATTATAAAAACGAAATTTTGGAAAAATTCGATTTCTGGGCAAGATTTCGGTAGTTTGGATTCATTGAACTTTCACAAGTTCGTACCGGTGACGAAAAAATCAAAGTCCTCAGAATGGTCCACTGAGCCCAATATAACTTCATTATATTGAAATATAAGATTATAAAAAAGAAATTTTCGAAAAATTCGATTTCTGGGCAAGATTTCGGTAGTTTGTATTCATTGAACTTTCACAAGTTCGTACCGGTGACGAAAAAATCAAAGTCCTCAGAATGGTCCACCGAGCCCAATATACATTCATTATATTGAAATATAAGATTCTAAAAAAGAAATTTTGGAAAAATTCGATTTCTGGGCAAGATTTCGGTAGTTTGGATTCATTGAACTTTCACAAGTTCGTACCGGTGACGAAAAAATTAAAGTCCTCAGAATGGTCCACCGAGCCCAATATAACTTCATTATATTGAAATATAAGATTATAAAAACGAAATTTTGGAAAAATTCGATTTCTGGGCTGATTTCGGTAGTTTGGATTCATTGAACTTTCACAAGTTCGTACCGGTGACGAAAAAATCAAAGTCCTCAGAATGTTCCACTGAGCCCAATATAACTTCATTATATTGAAATATAAGATTATAAAAAAGAAATTTTGGAAAAATTCGATTTCTGGGCTGATTTCGGTAGTTTGGATTCATTGAACTTTCACAAGTTCGTACCGGTGACGAAAAAATCAAAGTCCTCAGAATGGTCCATCGAGCCCAATATACATTCAGTATATTGAAATATAAGATTCTAAAAAAGAAATTTTGGAAAAATTCGATTTCTGGGCATGATTTCGGTAGTTTGGATTCATTGAACTTTCACAAGTTCGTACCGGTACGAAAAAATCAAAGTCCTCAGAATGGTCCACCAAGCCCAATATACATTCATTATATTGAAATATAAGATTCTAAAAAAGAAATTTTGGAAAAATTTGATTTCTGGGCAAGATTTCGGTAGTTTGGATTCATTGAACTTTCACAAGTTCGTACCGGTGACGAAAAAATCAAAGTCCTGAGAATGGTCCACCGAGCCCAATATACATTCATTATATTGACATATAAGATTCTAAAAAAGATATTTTGGAAAAATTTGATTTCTGGGCAAGATTTCGGTAGTTTGGATTCATTGAACTTTCACAAGTTCGTACCGGTGACGAAAAAATCAAAGTCCTCAGAATGGTCCACCGAGCCCAATATAACTTCATTATATTGAAATATAAGATTATAAAAAAGAAATTTTGGAAAAATTCGATTTCTGGGCTGATTTCGGTAGTTTGGATTCATTGAACTTTCACAAGTTCGTATCGGTGACGAAAAAATCAAAGTCCTCAGAATGGTCCACCAAGCCCAATATACATTCATTATATTGAAATATAAGATTCTAAAAAAGAAATTTTGGAAAAATTTTGATTCAGTTGTAGACATGAATTTCTGACAGTCCTTAACTCCAATTTTTTCAAAATCTTGGACAAGAAGCTTGACATATCCAAGTAAATCAGCCTTAAATTTATCTGAGCTTTTCTGTCCACCCTTATCAACATCTCGACCCCCACCTTTCACAAAACGGCAAACTTGAACACCTTCCATGTAAGCTTTACATGATGCCAGAATATCGTGTGCTCGGCTGTAGAAATGCCCCACAACAAGTTCTTCAAAATTCTGAAAACAAAATTACTTATATCAGTTGCTTGAACCCCAAGAAATGAAAAAGATTTTAAATACTTTGCAATGGTTGTGTAAAAAAAACTTACATACATATATAACAGTACCGTGAAATATATGTGTACAACATTTTTATATTAGAAAAAGGATAAAACGTAGAAACAGTTCTTCCAATTAACAAAACCATAACCATCATTTTACTCCCTCAAAACTCCTCAATGTCTCACTATTTCACTTCAGATCTTGATTTGGTTAACTAATGATTCTCTGCCAAGCGCCGTTGCATGATAAAACAAATGACGACGAGATTACTGTCAATTGATTTTGAAGGATTGGAAAAAAAAATAGTCAAATACACAGTGGCATGATAACGTTATACAATGAAAAAGATACTCTCCACTATGTGACAAAGATGTGGTGGCTCTTGGCAATGATTCTGGAACGATGGTTGTGATAATAATTTTAGAAGCATCGATTGGATGCTTTCGGAGTCTGAGGTAGTCGCTCGCGCTAGGAAGAACTGTCAGCTTTTCTCTCGGTTAACGGATGCCAGAAATAGTTAACGGTAGATTAAGTGGTTAGCTTAAGTAATCCAGCTGTCAAAATTTCATTGGACAACAGTTGCAACAATACCTAAGGAACTGTGTCTAAGTTTTATCCTTAGAAAAAATAAACCAAATTTTCTAGATATATAAAAGAAATGAACCAAGAATAGAAACTAACCATTGGAGGCCTTTTTATCGTATACATCATTGTCCTGACAGATAGAATGAATGTATTCTCATTATACTTCAGGGACTGCGCTTCACCATTTTGTGTGCCGCTTGAACTTGCAAATCCAGGTTCATTAAAGTAAGGCTTTGCATTCAAGATCAGACCTTGTATGGAGACTAGAACCTGTAGTATTGTTGAAACACCTGGAGTCCACATCTCATTCATGCTGCCAGACCAGGTGTTAAGTAGACTGAGACATACATAGCCATTCTCATACAGATTCGGGTTGAGCTGAAGACCTCCACGTGATAGTAGACTTGCTGCCACAAAAATAATGACCTTTTGTTAGAATTGCATTTAAAAGAGTTAACACGAAAATAATGTCAGTCAGATACCACGTACCGGGGGAACATTGGGATAGCAACTGGGAAAGAAAACATCGAAAAAGAAAAGACCGTCGTGGTAAGGAGTCCCTTCTGCTCCAATAATCACAGCCCTCAAGAGATCCATCCTTGATTCGAAGACTCTCACAAATATTGTCTCTGATGAGCATTAACGAAAAAACGGGGTCAGGTTGAGCAATATGCCAGAAGCAAGTTTTACAATATGGTATTTATAAGTTCGATAGGACAAGAACCGGACCTACCATTTCAATAGCAATGAACACAGTTCGATAGGAAATAAATGAACAATGATTGGAAATTGGATACATATAGTAAAGTCCATCAGCTCAAAAAAGTAAATTGAATACTAAATGTGATCTGTGATAAAACATGGAAACTATTACAAGCTATCACCTGGCAAATGCTTCTCCAAAATCTTCCACTCTTCCTGGATTTTTTTAGCCCAACTCGTTGGATTCTGCTCAGGATATAAGAAAGAGGATTAGAACTGAAACAAAATACCTCTTTAAAAGAATTTTAAAAAATAAGCAAAACAAGAAAAACAACTAACTTGCATCAAGGAGGAATTATTATAGTGATGGTCGGAAGTATCAACTACAGTGTCGAATTGCTTAAAACTTCGAAGTTTCTTCAGAGTTTCATTTTCGGGTTCATCAATGATTGTCGTCAAACCTGGGGGAACCACTGCCTTTCCCTTATTTCTTTTACTTTTACGAGATGTTTCCCCAAGTACCACTAAATCGTCATCACCTTCAAGGTCAATCACATTAATGAAAACTGTCTACAAAAGTAACATGCAATGATTAGTTGTGAGTAAAGAAATATATCAACTCTTAGAAACATTCATAAAAAATAGATAAAATAAAATGGAGCTGATGACTAAATGTTAGCCCCTAATTTCTAAAGATAGCAGTAGCTTCATAACAACGTCTATATAATGATGGGAAATAGCATACCGATGATAACCGAAGCCATACATACACATGTTCAAGTTCTGTTGAGTCTTTAACCAACTAGAAAGGTGATTTTACCTAAATGAAATTTTTTCTTGTTTTGATTGCATTGAGAAATTATATTTAAAAAGGACGGAGAAAATAAACAAATAGATCAGCAAAAATTAGCTATGAAGCACGGACACACCAGACACAACATGAACACCGACACATCAATACAGATGATAATTTGATAAAATAATACAATTCAATGTAATCCTAAATGTTGTTGTCAACACCGTCACGTGTCCGACACGGACACCTGAACATGCCTGATCCGAAAAGTGTGAGTGAGAAAATCAGTTTACTAGGTATGATTTTTAAGAACTTAACCAAACTACAAATATGGTCCAAAATCCAAATATGGTACAATCCTAGGGCAAGCCATATCATAACACAAATTAAAAAAAAATGATGATTTAAATTCCATTTCCGAGTTCCTAAAAAATAGCAACAGCCCTAAAAATGAATTCATCTTCCAAGTTTCCCCCACAAGAAAAGTAACAATGACTTTAAAGTGAAAAACCCAAATGAAGAGAAAATGAAACCTGTTGTTTCTGCTTTTTGAATCTGGAAGGTTTTTGGTGAATTGGAGGAGGAATTTCAACAACATCAGGATCCATCAAGCAATAACAACGATAAAAAATGAAACCCTTTTATGATAATGATAATAATAATAAAAAGAGAAAGTGGAAGAGTGAGTGAGTGAGTGAAGAAAATGAATTCAAAGTTTCAAACAAAGAAAAGAAACAAAGAGACAAGACAAGGAAGAGAAAGATACTACAGAAACAATCAATCATGTGTTCTTAGAATGTGAATGGGCAAAACAAGTATGGTTTGCCTCATCTTTGAATCTAAACCTAAGGCTCAACCAAATCACTGAATTTTTCGACTGGATCAATTTTATGCAAAACAACACAGATAAAGAATGCATGGAGAAGATTATTATAGCTATCACCTATGGAATATGGTACGCTAGAAACATGCTAGTTTTTCAGAATAAGTACTTACCTCCTCAAGACATCGGCTCCACTGCGTTGAACCAGATACAGGAATACCAGCTCCATGGCTTTGAGCAGCAAATCCAAAATCCTTGCGTGAGAACAAAAGATTGCAATAACGATATAAGCTGGAGTCCACCACCTAGGGGCACCCTGAAGATCAATGTGGATGCTCACCTAAGCAGTGATGGCCATTGGTTAACAGGGATGGTTCTAAGGAGGTCGGATGGGAGCGCCATCGGAGTTGCAACTAGGGCTCACAAAGGGAATGCGGATGTAATAACAGGCGAAGCTTTTGGGCTAATGGATGCAATTGAATGGATCGAAAGGATGGGAGAAAGGAAGGTGATATTTGAACTTGACGCGCAAATTGTGGTGAACACTGTTAAAGAAAAGAGTGTGATTCGCAGGAGCTGGGGATGTATCACTCGGCGCTGCAAAACCTTCCTTCAAAACAACCCTAATTCGTCGATAGAATGGGTACCAAGGGTGAAGAATCGAACTGCTCATGAAATTGCAATTTGGGCCGAATCAGAACCCAACAAGGAATGGATTGATAACATCCCACCATGTATTCTGCCCTTTATCCAAAAAGATAAAGGCAATATTACTCCTGTTTCAGTTTTTGATTAATAAAGGTTTTTTTCCCCTTCAAAAAAAAATAAAAATAACAAATTAACAACATTTTGCGAAAATTAATTACCCTCCAATCCTAAGGTTTACGAAAATTGAGCAAAAATTAATTCGGTACTCTCTAGTTCCCATTATATTTTTTTCTCTTTTTTCAAGGTACCGGTGTGTGTTACAAGAATTGATTAGTATTCAAAGGAGATTTCTTTGAAGAGGATGTTATGATATTAAGAAGATTTGCTGGGTTAGTTGGGACACAATTTGCCTCCCAAAAGATAAAGGTAGTTTGGGTAAAAAGAATCTAAATTATTTCAACCAAGTTTTACCTTGTAAATGGAAGTGGAGAGGTTTGTGTGATATAATACCTTATGGACCAAACTTTTAGAGCATAGATATGGGAGCTTGACTGATAATTTTTTGCACTCTAATCTTAGCAAAGTCAAAGGTCAATCTTTGTGGTGGCATGATATTATGAAGATTGGGGGTATTGAGACCTATTCGGACATTTTTTCTTTAAGAGACCTATTCAGACATTTTTTTCTTTAAGAGAATAATGTGAAACCAAAAATATCTTTAAGAGACCATTTTACTGATTAAGCCTAGTTTTTCCAAAAAAAAAAAACTAAAATAAAAAGCTTAGAATTTCAACATATTAAAAAGCTTAAAATATTAAGTTTATATTTAAATTTATGCATTTTATATTAAATATATAATTTTTTAATAAATAATGGTTGTTTCTCAATTACTTCAAAAAAAATTGTTTTTTTTTACTTATTATTTTTGGTTACCGTTAGACAAACCCCATATAAATAGGAATCGACGTCTAACAAACGCATACAGTTCAATTCATGAACGATTTGGTAGTTTGGTTTCTTTATCACTATTGCTACTACCGTCTTTCTTTATCAATCTTTTTAACTTTGAATTCATGAATCTCATTCATTTGAAAACCTCACAACACAACTCGTTCGTTTAACTCGCTCACTCGCTCCGTAACTCGTTCTCTTGGTTTTCGATTTTTTCATCACGCCGAAAGCTAAAGCTGATTCCAAACCTATGTTGCCCGGGTGCGGGTACCGGTACCCGGTACCGGTACGGGGTACGTCATTTTTAGAAAAACTAAGGTACGGGTACGTCCTATAATTTTTTTAAAAAAATATAATTATATATATCAAATAATATAGTTATATTGTTAAAACAAATAATTAAACATAAAAAAGATCATACCACACTTTAAATGTAATTTAAATTGTTCGAAACATCAAAATATGAAATTAAAAACCAATTAGCTCAAACAAAGTCAATTATTTCCCTCTTCATCATCACTAAAAAGAGTGACCTCTGGTTAGGTTCACCGCGAGTAAGACTAGCAATTTCCAGAATATCAACTATATATTAAATAAATCTCATTCATCTCTACGAATATCAACTATATATTATAAACAAATAAAAAATGTAAATCTTCCTATAAAAGAAAACTAATAATAAAAGAAAAAGGAGAAAAAAAAATCGTGTTTTTTGGATTGGTGTACCACGCACGTACCACAGGTGTACCACGCGTGTACCCATTGCAAAAAACAAACAAAAAAATTAGGTACGGCGTCGGTGCGTACCGGGGGAGTACCATACGCGTACCGGTACCCGGTACGTACCCGGTACCGGTACTCCGTCTAAAATGGAGTACCCATGCAACATAGTTCCAAACCTTCCGATAACGGGTAAATTATTTCTAACCTTTATTTATTTTTGCGATTTTCTGATTTTGATTTTTAGGGTTTTGATGAACAATTTTCATTCACAATTTGTAATTAATCGTTCGATTCGGTTTTTAATTTGAGTTTTTTTTAAGCGTGAGGTTGCAGGAACATGAAGGAAAAAATATGAACAAAGCCGCTAAGGATCCTAACAAGTTGAAGAAGCCTCCAATTGTTTTCTTCGTTTTCATGTATGATTACTCGAACCCTAGAAATTATATTGGAACGGTCCCCTAAAAAATACACAAAATATCACTCGTTTTGTTATTTTAGGGTTTCATGATTTTGCTGCCTTTGTTTGATTGGATTTGAAATGGAAAAGAATTTTAAGATTCTTGACTGGATCTTTAATTTTGTCTTTGGTGAAGCAAACCCACGGTCTCCAAATTCTTGTTTGATAAAATGTTGTCTTTTTTTTGTTTGCAACATTAACATGTTAATCTTGACTATCCAACAATGTGCTAAATTGGTGAGTCTTTGATTATTCAAGTTTAAGAAGGCTAATTTGGACGGTAAAGAAATTGTTTAGTGGCAAAAAGAATTCTTAAAACGCGTATTGAGATGCTATGTTTGGATGACCCTAATGCGACGAATTTTTTACCAAAAAAAATGTGGTTTACAATATGAATTCTTATTTTATGGTCTAAATGCAATTTGAATATGAATGTTTTATTCATAACTTGAAGTCGACCTTTGATAATGATTTTCTCATAACCGTAAACTGGGGAGTGGTTGTGTGCCTTGGTGCCTTCGAAGCGAAATCGAATAAATGTCCATCGATGTCCCTAAGTTGAGTTGTTGTCACGATGTCCCTAAAATTGATAGTCTAAACACAATTTCAAATTTTCAATGTGAATGCTTCTTCACGTTTAAGAGGAGAAGACCATTGGTGCCTTAGATGCAAAATTGAATATATGTCCCTCGATGTCCCTAAAATGTGTTTATGTCCCACGATGTCCCTAAAATTGATAGTCTGTATGCAATTTCAATTTGAATGCTACATAATTTCACATGTAAGTGGAGAAGACCCTTGGTGCCTTAGATGCAAAATTGAATATATGTCCCTATTGAGTTTATGTCCCACGATGTCCCTAAAATGGATTGTCTGAATGCAATTTCAATGTGAATACTTCATAACTTCACATCTTCACATGTAAGTGGAGAAGACCCTTGGTCCTTAGATACAAAATTGAATATATGTCCCTCGATGTCCCTAAATTGAATTTATGTCGCACGATGTCCCTAAAATGGATAGTCTGTATGCAATTTCAATTTGAATGCTTCATAATTTCACATGTAAGGGGAGAAGACCCTTGGTGTCTTAGATGCAAAATTGAATATATGTCGCTATTGAGTTTATGTCCCACGATGTCCCTAAAATAGATTGTCTGGATGCAATTTCAATGTGAATGCTTCATAACTTCACATGTAAGTGGAGAAGACCTTTGGTGCCTTAGATACAAAATTGAATATATGTCTCTCGATGTCCCTAAAAATTGAGTTTATGTCGCATGATGTCCCTACAATTGATACTTTGAATAATACAATTTCAATGTGAATGATTTATAACTTCGCATGTAAGTGGAGAAGACCCTTGGCTTAGATGCAAAATTGAATATATGTCCCTCGATGTCCCTAAATTTTGAATTCATGGCGCACGATGTCCCCCAAAATTGATAGTCTGAATGCAGTTTTTTCATCAATGGATTTTGTTGATTTTCTATAATTAAGGGTATCAATCAATTCATTACAAAGGTCTACTTCAGTGGTGTTCACTTTGCATAAAGTGTAAAATGTTGGCATTAATTATATATTCTTCTCTGTAAGTGAGATAATTTGATATCTTTATTTAATGTAGCTTGCACTTGTAACGTAAGAATCTCTCAGTTATGGTTTTTTCGTAACATCCTTTATGTTGTGAACAATTTCAATGCGAATGAATGTTTCATAACTTCACATGTAACTGAAGAAGATTTTTATTGCCTTAGATGCAAAATTGAATATATATCCCTTGATGTCCCTAAATTGAGTTTATGTCCAACGATATCCCTCAAATTGATAGTCTGAATGCAATTTCAATGTGAATGATTCATAACTTCATATGTAACTGGAGAAGACCCTTAGCTCCTTAGATGCAAAATTGATAGTCTTTTTTTTTTTCTTTCATCATTCTCTGTATGTGTCAAAGAACGTGTGACTTTGTTCCTTTTAGATTGAAATTTTTGGGTCTTTCAGGACAAAGTTGTACCTTCCAACTAGTGATATTGATGTAAGGTCATTTTTTATCTAAAAATTTACAAAAAAATCAACTTGGTCTAGTAGAAATGTTCTTATTTCAATGTATAGGTCATGAGTACTACTCCCATATTCGATTATTTTAAGTAAAATATATAAATTTATAATTAATAATAATAATTTAAACCATCTGTCAAAAATAAAAATAATAATTTAAACTAAAAATATGAATTAATTCAAAAATATATATTGTAATTTCTTCTTGTTGGAGCTCCATCCAAGGGTCGCTGCCACTCGCCGGAGCGCCTCCACGAGACCACCATCGGACACCAGAAATTTCCCGAGCATACTAGTGATTTCACTAAGCATATATGTGTATAAACTAGGGGTGATCGTATCTGAACCAATCCAAAAGTAAAACCGCAAACCGAACCAATCCAAATTGAAACCGCAAAAAACCGCATTTAGTTTTAACTGCACGGTCATTTTTCTTCTAAACCGCACTGTTTGGTTTGGTTTGCGGCTTTCATTTCAGAAAACCGAACCAACCCAAACCGCAATACTTAACTTAACTCAATCAACTATTAGCAATCAACCCAAATTGAGTCCATAAAATAGTAGGTTGTCAAAACATATCATTTCACGCGATCCATAACTATATTGTTGGTATTAAAAATAAGTTATTATGATACACAATTTATGTATATGCATATTGTATCATGTAAGCAATAAAATAAATTAAAATTTTCTATGTTTATTTTGTATAAAATTGAAAATATTATAATATTTTTTCTATCGTGATAAACTGCACAAACCGAACCAACCCTAACCGCATTGGTTTGGTTTGCATGACTTTTTAAAAACTAACTGAACCACCTACATTTTTATCTCGCGGTTAGAATGACTTTTATGCTTAAAACCGAACCAAAACGCACCGCTAGCACCCCTAATATAAACTATTTAGCTTTTGTTTGAGAATTTGTGAGGGCAGAAAATGGATGTTAAAACATTGAGAATAAAGAGAAGAGAAATGTCATGGAGTTTTTTTCATTAAAATAAAAATATTTCAATGTGAGAAAAGTACCTTGAGTAAAGACATTTTTAATAAATATCTCCAAAATAAAGAAAATATTACGCATAATAATTTCCTCTTATCATTACGTTCAAAAACACTCTTTCTAACAAATGAGTGGATTTATGTTATTTTTCCTTTTGAAGTAATTTCTACCATTTTCCTACTAACTCACAAATAAAGCTGGCAACAATTATATAAAACTTTTATCAATGGATTGGTTTAAATGGTAAAAAAATTAGACCAATTAAACAAGTGGCTACAAGTTTGATTATGGCTCTTGCATGTGTAAAAACTTCAATTAACAAGAGAAAAATGATTTTGTGGCTAACCATAAAAACTATATTTTTAACATGGTAAACCGAAAAGAAGAAAAAAAAATCATATGAGACTGTTTCTTCCCCGAGTTAAATGACCAATTTCCCTAAATAAATTTAGGGACGAAAAATGTATTCATGCCTAAATTATAATATGGTCAACCTATTCCAAAACTGATTTGTGACCTAACTACAACCCCATCCATCCACTATCTCCTTCAATTCAAGGGCGACATGGTAGGTTACATTGTTTCAACCAGTGAGCCAGAACAAATTCTGATCAGATTACAAACCTCATCATGTACATATCAACGACTCCATCCACCATGACCTCAAGGATCTTAAAAGCTCAACAAAACTAAAGAATTATAGCATTTTATTTCATCAAAAAAAAGTTTTAGAAAGTAACAAAAAAATCAGAAACTAAATTTTGAATTCCATCATAATTGGATTTCAAAATTTAGTTTCCAAAAAACAGCATTCCCCTAGAAACCAGAGGGTTAAAACACAAAAAAAGAGTCTGAAATACAAACACGTACATGCATTTAATTTTCAAGAACAAATATCCAAACACATTATCATAAGGCCACACCCGAAATGGTTTAGTGATCAACCAATTCAAAAACTAATATCTTCCAATTTGACATATTCATAAACTAAACAAATGCTTTCCTACTTATCATTAAGAAGAAAACAAAAGTATCAATGACTCATATGTGAATAAAGTAACCCGATGGAGATTTCATGCCATTATCTTGGCAGACCTACCGAAAAGACTGTCGACAACTTTCCCAACATTAGAAATGGTTTCTAAAGTTGCAGGGTATATAGCATCGGTTTTAGGGTCATCAAAGATGACAAGGCATCCAGCACCCTGATCCAATGTCCCAGCGAACTTCTTGTCCAAAATCATCTGAGACATCTTCCGCTCCACGTGATCAATGGGAAGCTCAATAAGTTCAGCAATATGTGCAATCTCAACCCTTGAGAATGGCTCAATCAATCTGCAAAGATTCTGCTCCAGAAGGGTATCATACAGGGATGACAAGTGCCTGTGAACAATTGGATCTTCCTCCAACTGTGCCTTGTAGTCTCTCAAAGCAGTTTCAAATAGTTTCAGGGATCTTTTTGAATGAGCATCTGCAACAGCTTTCATCGCATCCAAATCAGGTCCAAGGTATTGCAGGCCTGCTTTAGAAGATATGATTCCAGCCACATCATCAGCTTGACTCACCATAATCTTACACAGAAGCATGTATTTCAGGCTAAAGACAGCTTTTGGATCTTCAAGAGCATTGAAAGACTCAAAAGCTTCAAAGAAATAACTATATGCAGTTTTGTAATCCTTCTCTTCAGCATGAAGAATTCCACTCTGCAAATCAATGGCACCTTGTTGAGCTGGTGGAACATAAATAGCATTTGCAGCTGTTCTTGCAGCAGTGAGGGCAGCTTTTGCTTTTGGAAGATTCCTTAGGGAGAAGTGTAGCTTGCTTTCAAGCAAGTCTATGTCTACAAGTAGGAGTTTGTCATCTAATCTTCTAACCTCTTTGATCAAGCCATTAAGGAGAGTCAAAGCTTGTGAATATTCCTTACTTTCCATCAGAAGAGTAGCAAGCCTTGCCTCAATTCGCTGCCTCAGAAAGGTACGTTTTTCATCACGAGTCCATTGCACCATTTCTTTGCAGAGTGAAATTTGTAACTCAGATGTCCCGGGTATTTTAGCAACAGAATCAATTATTCCCCTCACAATCTTCGCAGTTTTTGCCTTGGGAATCAAGGAAAAGAATGGCCTCAACTGAGTGAGAAGGCTGCGCAGATCCTCTGCCCTGTTCTCTTGTCTGAGCAGGTCGGTGAGATTTGTGATGGCCTGTTCTTTCATGCGCAGAGCTTCGGGAGAAGATGAAGGATCACCAAGTACGCGATAAAGAATGGAGATGGCCTCAGATGGGTCTTTAGCTTCCAATGCCTGAGCAATGGACTCTGTTGTGGCGGGAAGGAAAGAAGACGACATGGCTGCAGCTAGGAGAAAGTTCTGCAAAAAAAAAACAAGAAGATAATTTTGTCAATGGAGAGAAACCTGAAAACCAAAGAATTGTGCATTACTATCAATTATTGAACGGAAATATTATCTCACTAATTTAACTGTTCCATTAGTCACCCAAAAATATATCAAATCATTCAAATGTATTTAACTATATAAACAATTATATATTGAATTTCAAAATCCACGAAATATAATGTAAGGGGAGGTGATGCAGGTCAAATTCCATTAGATGATCATGGAAGACATAGATAAAAACATATTAAGTTGCACTACATTTCAAAACTAGTTAAAGAGGAATGGATAAGATCCCATAACCTTAGAAACCACTGCAAAACATCTAACACTACTAACATTGAATAACTCAAAACACAGTGTGTGTGTGTGTGTGTGTGTGTGAGAGAGAGAGAGAGAGAGATGAAAACAGAGTGCATCTGATGCTGGTCTGGGCCTAGAATCTAAAAGAATAAGGGTGGCAGACTGAAGGGGTTTTAATAAGTTTTTCTACTTAAACAGGTATTGACAGGTTAACACAGACACCATGAGTAAGGTTTTGCCATTCAAATATCCAGCTTATTCCAATGGTAGCACTACTAAATATGTTTCAAATGTCAATGGCATATGGTAGCCAATTATGGTCTGCTTAAACACAGCAAATGCAGGCACAGCAAGGCATGTATATACATGCCTGGAGATATCACAGTGAAGAAAGAGTGGTTCAGTGAAAGATGCTCCCACCACAGGAGGGTTTGGGAAGTAAGGAGGGTACATTGAGAAAAGTCGAAACTTTTTAAACAATGTAAAATTTCGTAAATGCACCAATTTAAAGCAGATAGTTATTAACTGCATTCATCAACAATATTGTCCAAAATATCTCAAAGACCTTACCCAAGTAGTGTTGGTTTCCTGGTCCATCTAAAACTCCAACTACCTCCACTCAAACAAATAAAGCACTAAATTCACAAAAGAAAAAACAGCAAAAAGACAAATAAACCTAATGGAATAAGAAATATACAAGGGTAAAAAAAGGTAACAGTCAACCATCAGCCATAAGATCCATCAACATGGAAAAGTAAACCTCGTGGTTTTACTTTGGTTTTCTAGTGAAATAAAGAAAAGTTCTTTGCTTTTGCAAGGAAAAAACAAAATAAATAAAAGTATAAAAAGAGAGCTGATATAAATTTGAAATAGAAATTGCAGGGGAGGGGTATTTTCCATCACTCTACAGGTATTATACCACTAAATCAGGCATACAGAGAGACCTAAAATGCACAATCAGAAATCAATACATGGCACATAATGAAAATACTATCTATTATTATAACAACAAGCCATTAGGAGAGAAAACTCCTAAGAAAAATCCACATCATTCTTTTTTATTTTTAATCAAACTATATTAAATATTATAAGTTTGACATACAAAAGAAAATAATCCTCTAATAAGAGTGTTTGATTGAGTACCCCTTTTCACACTCCACAATCATTCACCACAAACCTAAACAGCAAGGCAGCAAAACACCATCTAAAGCTAGCCACTGTTAAGCTAGAAACCAGTACCCAAACCAAGACTCCAATCCAGTCCGTGCAACCAATAACCCAGCCGAAAAAATGGAAAATACTCCTATACTGAGTCTATACAGCAGCAGCTAAGACATACTTCTATACTGAGTCTATACATCAGCAGCTAAGACATACTCCTATACTGAGTCTATAAAGCAGCAGCTAAGACATACCACGGCAATAGAAATAAGAATAACAAATATATAGTTTTTCACAAAGTACTGAATTTAATCTAAGCATATAATACTACTGCAAAGTTTATATCTCAAACATTCTTTTTCTTGGTGCCAGGTCTCGTACTGAGTACCTCTCAGTTGAAGAACAAATCATCAACCAAGTGACCTCTCAGGAAACAGGCATATCTCAAACAATCTTAATCTATATTAAAATCAATATGGCATCACCTATACTGAGACTAAGTCTATCATCCAGACTATGAATCTATTCAAGTCTATAATATATATTTAATGTGATTTTGATTTTACTCCCTCGAATCAAAACTTTATTAGCATATTTTGTCATTAAAACTCAAACACACACTAAAACTTAAGATTTGATCCATGCCTTTTATAGGAATCTATCTATTCTTAACAATATAATTTCTCTAACATCATAATCAATCCAATTAAATTTCTACAGCTTTAGAAACTACCCTACAAAATTTCAAGTACCAAAATCAACTTAAAATTGAAATTAACACTTACAGAAGTAAACCAACCTAAAAAAAAATCAAGATACAATATAATAATTGCAATATGCAACAAATATAAGAAACCTAGATTCATGATAATGATATATAATACAATGCAACAAAACAAAACAAAACGAAACCCTAAGAAGCTAAAAGGAAAAGGGAAAACAAAGAAGGAGTGACATACTTTGATTGGATGTAAGGAGAACCAGAGCTCTCTTTCTGACGATCCTGGCGAGCAAAGAATCTAAGGGTTTGTACTTTGTTTGGTGTTGAGATGCAGAAGAGTGTGAAGAAGGTGAAGAAAAAGAAGAAGAATATTGGAGTACGAAACTGCACGATTACTTTTGGCTTTTTCTATTGTTTTGGTTTTGGGCCTTTTTATATTTACGGTTTACTTTTTGCACCCCCTTACTTTTTTTTTTGACAATAATATTGTATATTGTACTTAAGAAAAAAAATTAATGAAGTATATTGCACACTTTTTATCTCTGATCTTCGATCTGCCACATTAACTACCATTATGACCACTATCCCTGCAATCACTAATTAGCACTTTGACTACCGTCACCATCGTTATAACCACCATCGATTACCACTTTTATCCCCCTTTGATCATCAATCTGACCACCACTTTAACCACCGTCGATCATCACCATTCAATCCACCTCTAATCACTACAGACTATACGACTTTGACCACCACCAATCACCACTTTAATTACTGTCAACCATCACTTCGATCACCGTAGATCATCACTATATTCACGTCTAATCACTAAGCCAACCACCACTAATGTTTTTTATTGACATCCCACCTTAATTTGTAAAAAATTGATGTATTTCATATTTGTATCTATCTATGCATCATCGATAATAGTCACCAATATGATGTATAAGTTTTCCATTTTATTTTAGCAAGTTGAAATCCAAATTACATCTTTAGCTTATATTTTTATTTCCACCTTTCACTCAATATTGTTGACATGTGGCATTTCTTTCCCCTATCCACAATGGTTTGTTATTGTGGTCTCAAGAATAATGGGAATGAAGGAAAAATTGTTGAGTTGATAGTATCCATGGTTAGCCACATTGAGACCTCATGTAGCAAATTATGGTGCATTAAGTCAAGTTTTTTGTAGCAAGAACATTTATCACCTTTGAAGGTTAAAATATGCCTTCACCATATCCTACTTAACTACATCACCTTTATAGAATGCATTACACACAAACAATGTAAACTATTTACCCAATATTGTTTACATACCATACCCCCCTCTCACTAGATATCCACCCTAACTTAGCCCCATCACTCCATTAATTTCACCACCTATTTCAAAACCCTACTTCATTACCCCCTCAAAGACAAAAAGATCACTCACACTTGAAATCCAACAATCTTCTCCTAAGTGTAAGTTCTCACATCCTAAAGTCGATATAATACTAGGATCCACACCAGCTCGCCCACTAAACTGAACCAGACTCTGATACCACTTGTTGGGGAGTCTAAGGGAGATCGGGAGAACATCATGTCAAATGCTCTAGGATCATAAAAGAGAGACGTCATATCTCCACCCAAAACCTCAAGACATTAGGTTAATAAGTCATATCTCTTATAAATCCAACATTTTTGTCATTCATAGTCAATGCTAGACCTAACCATCCAAATGTGAGTTCTCACATCCTATAATTGATCCAGTATCAGGGATGCACTCCTGCTCCACCACCAAGTCAAATCAAGACTTTGATACCACTTATTAGAGAATCCATGAGACCTCGGGAGAAACATCAAGTCAAGTGTTTTAGGATCACAAAAGCTCGAGAGACCCCATATCCGATTAGTGAAACAAATCCAACATCTCATATACTAATATTTATGAATAATATATCTTTACTAAATCATTTAAAATGAGACGAAATAAACCTAGCTGAAACTCATCCTCGTCCACACATTCTTCACTCAAATAATATAAACATCCAAATCAGTAAAACTTCAATCAATATTTTGTAGCTTATTCAAAAAAAAAAATCAATATTTTGTAGCAAAAAAAAAAAAAAACTAACCTAACATTATGATGTGATTTCATCTATAACCATGTGAGGGGTGAGATGGATAGTTCAATTAGTTAAACTAGTTGACTCAAGTTTAAGGAGCATGAGGTACATGGTTAAGTCCCAACAAAAAAAAAAATTAACATTATAATACTAACCACAATAAAATGTGATTTCATCTAATCCATGTTTTTTTTTTTTTACTAATCATCCAATCCATGTTGTAATACAAAAGTTTTGTCACTTTGTGCATAACAATTATTAATCTAAAAAAACATATCAATCAATACTAAAAAACAAAAAATAAACCAAACTTTTCCTCTATCGTCTCTTTCACAGTGATCACCACACTCTTTCTTGAACTGCAATTCTCTGCATCCATGGCTACCGTACAACTCGAATCCTTCTCCCTTATTCGCTCCTCCAAACTCCCTCCTTCTATCACCGCTTCCTCTCTCTCCTCCCGCCCGATCACTGCCAGGCTTCCTCACAACACCGCCCTCAAGCTCCGATCACTCGCCGCCACTCGTTTGCGGAGTAAATCCTCCTCCAGAGTTTTTCCTCGCCGCGGAAGCGTTGTATGTGAGGCTCGTGATACCGCTGTTGAAGGTTAGGTTTCAATTATTTACCTAATTGCTTTTCAGATTTTGTTAGATCTGGTAATTTGTTGAAAACTATTCATGTGATCAACAATTTTGTTTTTTTTTTTTTTTTGCTTTGGTAGTTGATTTTTTGTTTGGGTTCGTACGAATTGTTATTGTATTTTGATTAGTATTTTGGTGAAATTTCTGTTGCAGTTTCTGTAAGTGTAGGTAGAATTGTAACAAAAAAAAAAAGTTTAGGTAGAATTAAGGGTGTTTAGGTGGTATGATCCCTATGACCTAATTTAATGCTCCGATCCTTAATATAAGAAAAATTTAAATTTTTAAATTCCGGGAATGATTGATGTATTTGGTCTAACAAATGAACCAGATATATCAATCATTCCATGAATCTAAAAAGCAAAATTTTTCTTATATAAGGGACTAGAGGGAGTACATGTTTAGATTCATGGTGGGTTTGGCACCAATCACAGTTAGCTACCGTCATTTTGTCAAACTAACTGTGATTCCAAATGTGTTTTTGGTATTTTGAGAAACCACGGCCACACCGAACAAATGGTAATTTGACAATATCATGACTATTTTTGTCTTGGGACGTGAGAATACCGACTCCGCCGTACATGAAATCTAAACAAGGTACTAAACTACTAGTGCATGTTTGGTATCACAATGGGTATGCCATTTTGCGAAATCTGTGATTCTGGCAAAATAAGCTGTTTATAAAAATGACCATTTTAGCTAAATAGGTTTTTAAAAAACTTTTACCTTGTCTATTTAAAAAAAGTATGGCCTGGGCATGAATTAGGCTCGGATAGGTCCCTGTCGATCAACGTGACCTATTTCCGCCTCTAGTGGCCAGGAAATGCGAGGTTCCACAGGGACTGGGTTCCTGGGACTGGGTTCCTATCATGGAACCTCAGAGAGTCTACATTGCTCTATAGTAATATCTATATATAGAGCCACATGGACCAATGCCTTTCATGAGGTGTTCTCACATGGCTTTGTAGTTTGTACCCGCTTTTTATTGATTTGAAGTCACGTGGATAAGTATGTCATGACACTTTTTTTTTTCTCTCTTTCTATATGAGCCATACAAACTAGCGACTTACGTGACGTGGCAAAAACCCATCCCAAATCAGTTAATAGTTTCAAACATGCCCAGAACGTCACCAAGACATATCTGGGTGGGTTCACAATGTTTGGTCTGATCAAATTGTTGGGTTGAGTTCACAATATTTATTTGTTTTGCTTATTGAACATCATCATACATATGGTTCATAATGTTTGGTCTGATCAAACTGTTAGGTTGAGTTCACAATATTTTGTTTAGCTCATTGAACATCGCACATATGGTGGTCTTGTTAATCATGGACAAAATAGAAAAAATGGAAGGCATGTATACTAATTTTAGATACCTAAACATGCTATGCAGTTTTTGGTTTGACTAAATGCCACTTAATTGATCCGTTTCTTTTCTTGGGAGCTTCTTAGTCTAATAGTTATGTGTAAAGGCTTTGCTGGACCAAAACGCAGATCTATTCGAGCTTTATATCTCATAGTATAAATATAATTCTGGTTTTCTCTCTTTCTCAGCATGCTGAGTATCTTGAACATGAAACATGTATAGATTTTAATTCGTATGCTCTGGATGACTATTTTTCGGTGATAAACTGACATATGAGGATGTCATCTCATTTAGTTTTAATTGTAAATTGACCTAGTTTATTAGACGGGTTATATGAAAGGATAGTGAAGAAGTTTATGTTATGTGTAAATTTTAATCGCATGATATGAAGTTTATGCCACACTTGTTGAAATGGATCTCCCTTTAATAAGGATGATCTGATCCCCATTTATAGAGAGAATTGAAGAAGCTGTTTCAGAGTATCAGAGTTTTTACCATCATTGAGAGGATAGTAACGACAAATCATGACAACTCCTAATAATCTAGATCAATCTATTTTACATGTGAAACATTCAGGATTGATGTACTGGTGAGTGCCGATACTAGTTTATGTTGTAAATTGTATGATGTGATTGCTGTGACTTTGATAAGATTGCTATGAAGTGCAGTGAGTCTAGAGGGAAACAGTTAGAAAGTAGTGGGGAAATTATAACTGAATGGACAGAGGCGGCACTTTGTGATTGGAGGTGAGAAAGGTGAGGTTGCTATAACGGTACTGAAGGGGAATGTGTCGTGGAGGGCATGATGTTGATGAGTGTGAAATGGGAATTCAAGGGTTGAGTAGTGGGTGATTCCCATCTCAGAGAGGGTGCTCTCATTGTTGAGACTATTATTTACTTTTCATTCCTTTTGCACGGAGAATCATCTCCATCCATTGTCAATTACTTTACTATTTTATTCATCTTGTATAGAGGATTCATCCTCTGGGTTTGTCACTACCTCCATTTTAGTTTATCAAATTGATTTTGGTCCTATTAGACTTTTCACAGTCCTTTGACCAATATCTTATTGTGCATTTATTTGCTTTGTTTCAATAAACCTGCCAAAATGCTATAGTTTGCCCAAGTGTTATAGACTTATAGTCTAACTCCCAGCTGAAGAAACAAGAAAGAACCAAAACTCTTTTTTTAAATAAAAAATTCATTTTTATAATCCAACTTAAACATATTTTTTTAGTAGTACTTTGTATCTTAGAGGGCGAGCCTTGATTCAACCTTTAATTGCTGCCTTGTGAACTTGAGGTCACGGATTCAAATCTTGGAAACAACCTCTCCGCTTGATGGGAGCCTAGCGCACTGAGCAGATATTTATGTTTCTCAATGTTGTTGCTGCATTTATCATCTGATTTTGATTAGCATGTCTTGCAGCTCAGGATTTCATATTACTGAAAATTTGTGATGAAAGTTTTAACTATCTTATGCTTTATGTTTTCAAGAGAATTGTTGCATATCTGAGCAAAGTTAAACTTTATATTTTATTGGATATTGCAGTGGCTTCTATTACCGATGGAAATTGGCAATCCCTTGTAATTGAATCTGACACTCCTGTGTTGGTAGAATTCTGGGCTCCATGGTGTGGTCCATGCCGTGTGTGTCATCCTATAATTGATGAGCTGGCAAAGGATTACGCGGGTAAGCTCAAGTGTTACAAACTCAATACTGATGAGAGTCCTTCAACTGCTAGTCGGTATGGGATTCGAAGTATTCCAACCGTCATCATCTTCAAGAACGGTGAAAAGAAAGATGCAGTTATTGGCGCTGTGCCCAAGTCAACTTTGACCACAAGTATAGAAAAATTCCTGTGAGATGGCAAACAAAGAAGGCTTCTGCTGGAAGTAAAGCTATTTTACCCATTAGCTATATCTCATCAAGCCAATTATGTCAAGTTTGGATGATATGTTTTCTTAAATAATCATTTGTGGTCCTGTATAGGGTTATGGGATGCTTCCATATTGTGGTTTTTTAGATAATTATAGTCACCAATATGATGCGTAAATTTTCCTTTCTATATTAGCAAGTTGAAATCCATTTTACAACTTAGGCATATTTTTTATTTACATTTTTCACCAAATATGTGGGAAGTGGCATTTTATTTTCCCTGCCTCTAATGGATATAATGGTTTCTTGTTGTGGTCTGAAGAATGGACCTATTTCTGAAGAAGAGTTGCAGGAAACAAAGTTGCCTCTCTTAGACCATATACAATGGTTAAACACTCTCAACACCACTTTTTCACTTCCCAACACTTCACATCATTTTCTCTTTCTTCCACCTAATCATTCAACACACATTCAACTTTTATCCTCTCCAATAGTTTTTTCATTCAACAATCTACTCCACCACTTTCTCTACCCCACCACTTTTTATTTCATATTCTTATTTAAATTTATATTTTTGTTTTTATGATTAAATAAAATTACAATTATCAATTAAAATTAAATTAAAATAATTAACACTTGTTGGGATTTTGATAATTGTTGAGATTTTGAAAATTGTTGGGATAATTAGAAGAATTTTGGCTGTTGAAATGATTATTGGGATCCATTTCACAAAAAAAAGACTAATACTTCAAGATTAACACTAATAGAAAGATAATAATAAGATTAATATAGTGAAAAAATCAATTTTTTTTTTCTGTGTCCAAATCAAATGAACCAAGTCTCTATTTATAGAAAAAAAAAATCATGAATTTTGGTGAAAAAATAAAAAATTAATTTGCAACGAAATAATTGAGTTCAAAAGTATTAAATGGATAAAAATCCGGCCAGCCAATCGCAGCCAGCCACGTGGCTGGATCTTATCACCAACACATTCTCTCTCCGCGTGAAAGCAAAGCCACTCTCACCATTCGTGCGTGTGATACACGTGCCAACTTTAAGCCACACAAATTTGGCCGCGTGTCCCCCTTGTCATGTTTCAACTGTGTTGAAATTTTTCATCATCTCTTTCCTCCATCTCATTTTCAACAGCAAGTTCAACACATCATTGGGACTCATTATGCAGTTGAAAGGAGTTTCAACTCCTCCATTGTATATGGTCTTAGATGAGAGGTTAATTAAAACCGCTTTAAATCTGGACCGCCCGATCTTAATCGGACGGTCATATCTCTCATGACTGCATGACTTGCAATCCAAATCCATCTTATATATTTCCTAAGAAATACATGTCATAAGCTTAAAAATTAACTAAATACACACACACTTATTGTGGCTTTTTTTTGTACCACTGAAAAAATAATTATATACTTCGGTATGAAGTTTTTTTTTTTTTTTTTTGATAAGCAACTTTGGTATGAAGCTATTAGGATTCAAACTTTTACTCGGATTCAAGTTTAAAACTTCATCATAGTTCTGTGCGAGTTTCGGTGATGTTTATTGTTTCGTCAATAGACAAAAAAGTAAATGCATATTAATGCATGCATTTGTTTTTTTTTTTTTTTTGGTAAAGTGCATGCATTTGTTTTATTTGGTCGGAATATCACAGGTTTATCACAAACAATTCTAAGACATAATTCCACTTGAAGGCATAATTCCACTTGAAATTTCAAACTTTGTACCAAAAATCAAGCAGCCAATGAGTAATAAGTATACCTATCAAAAGAGACATTATTTAATGGAAAATTCTATGGTACATTCCTTACTTGGAATGTTTTGATACATTCCAAATCTGACCAATGAGGATGCAGTGTTGACTAACTTTGAATTATATGGTACAACAATATATATGGTACTTATCATGTATCCTTACATCTATTAATATTTCAACTAAGTCCCTAACATATTAAAAATTTCAAAATTACCTCAATGTTTAAATTGTTTTTAATTTTAATTGTGATTTGTGATTGTAATTTGTAAATCAATTAAAACAAAATTACAACTAAAGTTAAATCAAAAAACAAAATATCACAAAATCATATCGTTCTTTTCTTTTCTTTGATGCAAACATCATGGTTTACAACTTCTGAACTTTCATTCATCACCAACAAAAAAAAGTCCAAATGGCTTCTTCCATTCATATTCCAAAAAAAAAAAAACCTTGTCTTCTTCCATCACCAACAAAAGAATATTTCTTCATCCTCATCCTAATTGATTGGATCTGATATTAAAGGAAGTTCATGGTGTAGATCTAATAATTAAGCTTATTGATGGAAAAAACGTAAAAGAAAGTTACAAAAATTAATACATTTGAGTTTATTATAATAGATCTAGATTTAAAGTTGTGAAATAAGAACGAACATACCACTTCATCAACAAATCAAATGCAACAATGTTTGGATAACTGCTGAGTAGTTTTCAAGCTTTTGAAAAATATGATTTTAGATTTTTTATTTTAGACCATTTGAATCAAAATTAAAATCATAAATGTATTGTAAATGATTTTTGTGATGCTTCTGGGTAATTAATTGTTATTTTCGATGTTTAAATGGGCCTGAAATCGTCGGGTTAAAGCTTGGGATCGCGGGTCTGAAACCGGGTCGGAGTGACCCGGCTGGAGGTTGAAGGTGATGTTAAATATTTCTATCAGTTGTATATATAATAAATACCGCAAATAATATGAATATATGTACACTTGGCCGAGCGGTTTTCCTGTTTGGCAATTGCTACCATGTCCTGCGATCGATTCCCTATTGCCACATTTTTTGAATTAATTTTTTTTAAATAGCCTTCAAACTACAGGAAAGAAAAAAAAATCGTAACAAGGGTTTCAAACCCAAGACCTTTAGAAATTGGCAAATAACTCAATTAATTGAAGTTACGATTTTTAAGAAACCTTTAATTAATTAATTAAAGAAACCTTTTTGTTATCTATTCTATAACAATATATAAAGGGGATAAGGGAGTTTGGGCTGGATTTTTTTTGGTCAATTTTGCCCTTAACTTCCTTTATGGTTTTTTAATTATTTCATAATTGCCCTTAACTTCCTCTTTTTTTTTTTATGGTTTTTTCATCTATATCTATTCTATACTATATCTATAACAATATATAAAGGGGATAAGGGAGTTTGGGCTGGATTTTTTTTGGTCAATTTTGCCCTTAACTTCCTTTATGGTTTTTTAATTATTTCATAATTGCCCTTAACTTCCTCTTTTTTTTTTATGGTTTTTTCATCTATATCTATTCTATACTATAATATATAAAAAGAATACATGAGTTTTGGGGTAGAATTTTCATAATACCAACATTACCCTTATTTTTTTTAGTAGCAACAAAAATCTTTTATTAACAAACTCACCATAACACAAGGCGTATCTTTTTTTTTGGGTACATAAGTTAGACACAGGCAGGCGCGGAACGCGCCTGCCTGGCCCGCTAGTGATTAATAAAGAAAATTAATTAAAGGTTTCTTTTTATTAAATATTTTTAAAAAAAACATTTTTTATTCTTGAAAAAAAATTAAAAATAAAAACGAAAAGTCTCAATTATTAGATTGATTTGATTGGTTAAAAAAATATTTTAAATTGGTAAAGGGAATATTTAATTGCTTAATGTTTATGCAATTTAATTATCCATCTACATCTAATATAATAAAATCAATTACTACCAACTTTACTAATTTATCCTTAATAATTTTAACTACGTTTCAAGTTTTATATTGTAATTTTACTAAAAAAAAATATATAAAGAATATAAGATCAATACAACAAAAAGGTGATATGCTTAAAAATAGGAATAAAACATATTATAAATAAGTCGGGATTCGTTGACATCAACTAGTTTGACATCAAATGATACGCATCTCAATAATGTTTTAACCGATATAAATTTTATAAAACTATTTTAAAAAAAAATAATATAAATACAATAAAAAAGATGACATGCTTAAAAATATGAATAAAACATAATGTTTGGTCTAGTGGTGAGGGTAGTATGTAGAGCTGTCAAAGGGGTCGGCCTGGCCCAGCCTGGAGGGGCCCGGACAAATAAAGGGGTCGGCCCAGTCCGGCCCGTTAACTTCATGGTTCGGCCTGCTTAGCCCGGCCCGATAAGCAAAAGCCTACATGGCCCGATGGGCTGGCCCACTAATTTTCATAGTAAAAAAACATATTCTACTGAATTTAAGTTATATTTCTCAACTAAATCTTCAAGAAGGTAATTCGTATCCCTATATTTTCTCACATAATCTCCCGAACAACAATATCTTCCTCTTTATCGTCATCAAACAAACAAACAAATCTCTAACAAATAATCTCATTCTAATCCAATAAATTTTTTGTCATATTATTATTATTACTACAAAAAAAAAATCCAAGTTTTATATCTTTCATTCATCCATTGTAATTTAAGTAAAAAAAAATATAGAAAGAATATAAAATAAATACAATAAAAAGATGATAGACTTATAATAAACATATTCCAAGTTTTATATCTTGCGTTGTAATTGCACACAAAAAATTAAAAAAATATAAAAAGATGATATGCTTAAAAATAAGAATAAAACAGTATAGATAGGAATAAAACACAAATAATAACAATAAAACAACAAAAAAAAATTTAAAAAATTATATATGAATTTATGCATAAAAATAGGACCAAAATTATATATGAAGCCCCGCCCGTGTAAAAGGATAGGGCTAATGGGCCGGCCCAATAGCCCGACCCTTTTTGACAGCTCTAGTAGTATGTTATCGGTCGTAGGTTCGATCTCCAGTTTATTGTAAACCAAAAATAATAAAACATATCATAGATATGAACAAAACAAAACAATCTATACGCATAAAATTTCCCTAAAGAATAAATCTATTACCAAATTTACTAATTTGTTCTTATCCATTTTAATAATATTACAAATTTTGAATCATTGTAATTTTACAAAAAAAAAAACAACCTACAACACAAATATATAAAGAATAAAATAAATACAACAATGGTTCAAAAAAAAAAAATACAACAAGAAGATTATATATTAATTTACGCATAAAAATATGAACAAAACAGAAACAATAAAAAGATTATAGAAAGTTTAGTCAATAGAAAAAATTATAGAAAGAATAAGATGAATACAACAAAAATAATATATTCGTTAAAAAAAAAGTAGTATATATTTAGTCACAAAAAAAAATGGTATATATGAATCTATGCATAAAAATAACACAATAATTTCACTTCTATTTTAACAATATTATATAACAATTTTTTAAATATTTTATTTCAAATAAATTTATACCTTAATATAATGACAAACTTAAATATCGAATAAAAGTCAATAGACCCGTGTGAATGCTTCGCACGAGTTTGTTAACTAGTTATAAATTAAATGTCAATATGAGATTTTTTTTATAAGCGTCAACATGAGATATATAATTTTAATTGATTAGAGAGTAGCCGCAACATCTTTAATTATGTAAAATTATTCTGAAGCACTATTGATTGTGATTTTCGACCGGTAGTTATAACCCGGTTGAAGTTAATTACTTAAAATTATTCAAATAAAATAAAATTTTAAAATAACTTACTATTTGACTTAAGATTATACTCCGATTTAACTTAAACACTATTAATCCTAGTATTTGACTGAGGGTTAAACTCCAATTGAGGTTAATGATTTAAATTTTTTTATAAATAAAGTAATATTTAAAAATAGAATATAATTTGACTTAAGATTATAGCTTGATTTTTTTTTTTTGATAAGCAAGATTATAGCTTGATTAAACTAAAGCACTATTAACTCGAGTATTTGACTGAGAATTGTACTTCTATTCTACTAAAGCACTATTAACCCTAGTTTTTGACTAAAGGTAATACTCTGGTTGAAGTTAATGACTTTAAAATTACATAAATAAAGTAAAATTTAAAAATAAAGTATAATTTGACTTAAGATTATACGTCGGTACATTTGAAGCACTATTAATCCTAATGTTTGATTGAAGATTATAATGCGGATCAATTGAAGCACTATTAACCTTAGTCTTTGATTGCGTGTGTTTACTCCGTGTGAAGCTAATAACATAAAAATTATAAAAATAAATTAAAATTTAAAAATAAAGCATAATTTGACTGAAGATTGTACTTTTGTTCTACTGAAGCACTATTTACCCTAGTTTTTGACTAAAGGTAATACTCTGGTTGAAGTTAATGACTTTAAAATTACATAAATAAAGTAAAATTTAAAAATAAAGTATAATTTGACTTAAGATTATACGTTGGTACATTTGAAGCACTATTAATCCTAATGTTTGATTGAAGATTATATTGCGGTTCAATTGAAGCACTATTAACCCTAGTATTTGATTGCGTGTTTTACTCCGTGTGAAGCTAATAACATAAAAATTATAAAAATAAATTAAAATTTAAAAATAAAGCATAATTTGACTTAAGATTATACTATGTTTCCACTGAAACACTATTAACCTTATTATTTGACTGAAGATTGTACTCCGGTTCAACTAAAGCACTACTAACCCCAATCTTTAATTAAGTGTTTTACTCCGGTAGAAGTTAATGACTTAAAAATTATAAAAATAACTGAAAATTTTAAAATAAAGTATAATTAGGCTTAAGATTATACTTCAATTCAAATGAAGCACCGTTAACTATACTATTTATCTGAAAGATTATACTCAAGTTCAAATGAAGTACTATTAACCCTAACGGGTTATCCTCTAGTTGAAGGTAATGACTTAAAAATTATAAAAAGTAATCAAATAATTTTAATTCATATAATAAAAATTATTACATCAACCAAAAAAAAAAATTACAGCATGATAAACCAAAATATATAATTAGGGAGTGCAACAAATAACATGAAAGTATGATAGCTCAGCGGTTAAGTCTTTATTTATGGCTCGTTGGTAGTGTGTTCGAATCCTGTGTATGTGTGTCTTTTATTTTTTTTTTAGTTTTTCTGTATTTTCAAGGCTGTGTGTTTATATGAAATTCAGTATTTTTCACAAAAAGTTGGAGAAAATGGGACTCGAACCCACGACGTGATGACAATAGATTAAAGTCTCAAACACTACGACACATTAGCAAGTTGTGATTATTTGTGCGTTATATGATATTTATAAAACAAGTGTTGATAAAAATATATTAAACCGGCCTTCATCTTCAACCTTCAGCCGGGTAGATGCGACCCGGTTTCATACCCGCGATTTTTTTCGTAAAACCCGACGGTTTCTGGTCATTTAAACGTCGAGAATAACGATTAATTACCCAGAAACATCACAAAAACGATTTGGAATATATTTATGACTTTAATTTTGATTTAAATGATCTAAAAAAAAACACCTAAACTTAAAATTTTTAGAAACTTCAAAACGAGATCTTGCCACCGCCGCATATTCCACCACTAATACTACTCGATTTAGATGAATCAAATCCATTAATACTACTCGATTTTATTACTCTGTTTCAAAATCTTATGAGTTTGATAAAATTTTCTGGAAACAATGAATTATGATATTGAAATTTTGAGTTTGAAATCTTATGGGTTTAAGATTTTCTGGTATTATACAGCAAAATTGAATAGAAAGAAATGATATATAGCAAAGTTGGGTGTTGAGGTTTGGTTTATTTAAGATTTTGCTTGGTGTTAAGGTGCTAGTTTATGTAATTGTAGTAGATTTTTTGTTACCTGCTTGTTTTTCTCCTGTGTATATTGTATCGCTGCTTCTAAAAGAAAACAATTACAATATATACTTAATATTAATATTAACTTAACGAATGACTGATGTGCAATAAATTAAAGTTTCATAAGGTTCACCATGGACTTGCGCTGATGTGGTATAAGTTGATATTCTATTGGTCAATTAAATGGACTACACCAAAACAGTCCAAAACATGAATGCACCATAGAAGCTCCCTTATTTAATAGCAAAGAAATACTGTAAGTATATAAGTACAATAAGTATCTTTAACAAATTTAAATTTACAATGGAAAAAATATATTTTTTTAATAGCAAAATATATAAAAGAAGAAGAAATGAGTAATAAACATTCATAAAAAGTACTAGTAGACCCTGATGATTTACCAAAACAACACTTTTTTCAAGAGGTGAATCTTATTTGATCCACCAACTGCCCAATATTCATGATGTTTTCTATGTAGGCCTTCTGTGTAGAATATTTCAATTTTGCCCTTGATAAAAACTTCGGTTCGCAAAAACCGAAGTTTTTTCTAGTTTAAATTCAAGAAAAATTCGGTTAACAGAAACCGAATTTTTTTTTTCAAGACAAAAAAAATTCGATTCATAACAACCGAAATTTTTATTAAAGGGCAAAAATGTAAAATCCAAGAAAAAAAACCATAGAAAGTCTAAAGAGAAAACATCAATATTCATCATCTAATCGGAGAAAATAACATCATTCCACAACTTTCAAATCATACCCACAACAAAATGTCAAACCAAAACCAAACAATATTTTCGATGAGAGCCGCCTCAAAAGGAACAAAAGACTGATATTATACTAAACCATATACAATAACTGAATGTATGTTAATTATTTGTTAGTATGTTAGATTATACAATACCAAACACATACTAACAAATAATTAATCTAATGTACATTCAGTGTAAAAATGTTAATCTCAACCAATAATAAATTGGTCTAAGGATTTTGGTCTAATTGGTAAATCAAACGGTAATTATTCTATCAAAATTATTTACCGTCTGTGTTTAAATCTTGTGTTGCACATATATAGTTCCCTCCGTGTGAATGGTGAATGACACAAAATATGGAATATGCGGCTTTCTCCAAAATTAAAACATTTATGTTGGAAATTGCTTTGAGGTTGACTTGACACAAGATTTAATCTTCATAGTCGCGGTGTACAATGTCAAATTCTATTTGCGCTCTCTGCATTGGCGCAACCGAAGATGAATTGCACCTCTTTACGGATTGTATCCATGCTATCTCATGTTGGAATGAGTTAAATCTTTGGCAAAGTCTCGAGCACCAATTCCATCAAAGCGGTAGCTTCTCCTCTATTATTTTCTCCATTATTTTGAGTATAAAAGATACTAAACAACCTCTCTTTGCTGGTGTACTAATGAATGCAATTGGGAGTATAAACAAGCGAACCTGGTTGCTTCTTGTATGCTTGCTCCTGACATGATCTGAGACTTTAATTGATGCCGCGATATGTTTAATGTGGATCCTACACCTGCTCACGTGCTTAATTGGGAGAAACCTTCCGCAAATTAGCTGAAGTGTAATGTTGATTGAGCTATTTGCAAGACATAAGAGAAATATGGTATCGGTATATGCTTCGTGATAGTTTAGGTTCCTTTGTCCAAGCACATACTATGATCTTTCCCTTTTAAGTTACTGTTGATGAATGTGAAGTTGTTCTGCAATGAAGCATGCTCTCACCCTCGCTTTGTCTAAATGGCTTCGAAAGTCACCGTCAATAGGTTGTTAATGATTTGTGTAATGACTTTTTGTATACAAATAAGCTTGACACTTTGCTCTCAACTTGTAGCTCATTTCTAATGTTATGCTTATGTTAGTAGGCAAGTCAATATAGTTGCTAACAATCTTGCTAGGGGGTCTTTAGCTCAGTCTAGCCTCATTGCCCATCCTTTAGTTTAGAGAAACATGAGTTAATCTTTGGGTTTAAAGAAACAAGAAGAAAAATGTTTTTGAGTTCAATTTTGTTTTTTTGGATTTAGTCCATTTTTGCAATTTCATTTTTAGATTTAGTTCCTCTAAGTGGGTGATTGAACATCATCTTTGACATGTCATCCTTGTTTGCCACATCACACGTTGACATGTCAGCCTCCGTTTGCCACATATGTGTTTTTTTAACAGACTTTGACGTCAGGGACCAAAACCAAATTATTTTGATTTTTCACGGATTATTTTAAAACAAAACGAAAAAATACAAGGACGAAAACTAAAAACTCGTGAACTTACATGGACGTAACGGTGGCAAAACAGGTCCAACCCGCCGGGCCGACCCGTTTACCCCACCATTTTTGGCGGGCTGAGCATAAATTTTCAGCTTGACCTCTTTAGTTGGCCTGTCCCGCCGAACTCTCTTAAAAAGCGGGGCGAGCACGTGGCGGGGCGGGCCGACCCGCGAGTTACATAAAAATATAAAATCTATTTTTTGATGTTTTTTCTTTAGGCCCCCATGGTTCTTTTTCCCCCCTAGATTTTACTTTTTTGCCCTTCAATAAGAACTTCGGTTGCTACGAACCGAATTTTTTTTGTCTTGAAAAAAAAATTCGGTTTTTGTTAACCGAATTTTCCCTGAATTTAAACTAGAAAAAACTTTGATTTCTGCGAACCGAAGCTTTTAGGAAGGGCAAAATTGGAATATTTGGGGGTATAAAAGATACATGGGAGGCCTAGAGAGAAAACATCATATTTTTTTAGTAATTAATAGTATAAGATGGCCCAACCCAATAAAATACAAGACTTATTTAAAATAACTTTAGTTTTTTTTATCCTCTATTTATTCATACAACCGATGCCAAATTTAAGATTACTTGTTGCCGCTTTACTCTCTTATTGTTGTTCTTGCTTCTTTTTGTCTCTTTGGTCTTCATACTCGTTCTTCTTCTTCTCCGAATTTCTAGTGTAACTTTTTTTATTCTATTACTTGAACCAACATCACATATGGTGTGGTTCACATTTTTTCCCGATTCATTACCTTAAACACATAGTCAAATACTTTCTTGATAATTAGAGTGATTACATACATATGTTTATATGTATATAATCAATGGACTTGCATACTTCCTTAATGATTTTGTCTCATAAGCTAGATACATGTTTTTTGTAACAACACAAGTGTCAAAATAAAAATTAAAATAAAAAACAAAAAAACTTTTTGTTTGACGGGCCGGCCCGCCAACTCGCTTGTCCGCCATTAAACGGGACGTACTGTGATTTTAGACTCGGCCACCTAGGTTGGCTCGGCTCGGCTCGTACTGCTTTTAGACGGGCTTAAGAGGGCAGAGCCTAAACGGGCGGGCTTGCCCGCTTTGCCACCCCTACATGGACGAATCAGTTATTTAAATTTTTTTTGTTTATTACAATTATGTAAAGTGATGGTATTAAATAAGGTTATATTTGGAAGAAAATAATAAATGTGTCTTGCAAAAAATATTTTGAAACAAATTTTATCTTTTAAAGAAGAGGAGGGATCCGTTGACTCTAGGAGTAAGTCTTAATTGACTTACTCCGCTTAATAACTCGATATCGGCATTATATTTCTTCAATCCAACCGTTGAATTCAAAGATCTTATTGAGTAGATCAACTCCACAAATTTTTATAAAAATTGAAAATCGTTTGATACTTTTTCTGATAACTTCAATTGAACGTACGACAAACTTAAAAAAAAAAACGTTGAAAGGGATCCGTTGACTCCAGGAGTAAGTCTTCATTGACTTACTCCGCTAAATAACTCGATATCGGCATTATATTTCTTCAATCCAACCGTTGAATTCAAAGATCTTATTGAGTAGATCAACTCCACCAATTTTTATAAAAATTCAAAAAATGTAGTTATGAATTCAGGCTATTGAAATTCGACGGTTTTTTTAAAAGTTTGTCGTACGTTCAATTGATGTTATCAGAAAAAGTATCAAACGGTTTTCAATTTTTATAAAAATTTGTGAAGTTGATCTACTCAATAAGATCTTTGAATTCAACAGTTGAATTGAAAAAATATAATGCCGATATCGAGTTATTAAACAGAAGAAGTCAATGAAGACTTACTCCTGGAGTCAACGGATCCGTACTCTTTAAAGAATGTAGTTAGCATTAATTATTATGTTTGTAAACTTTGACTAATTTATGCCCCACATTGTAGACTAGATAGATGTTTGCCACATGGATCCGTTTCATGTGGTTTATTCTATCTTTGATAACTCTTCAATTTTATTGTCCAACCATCTATATTTATTATTTCCTTCGATTCTTATTATAAGAGAAGTTTGACTTTCTAGATTCATCATAAAACTAATGTATCTAGACTATAATATTGTCCAAACACATTAGTAATGAATCTAAAAAGGAAAACTTCTCTTAAATAAGGACTGGATAGAGTAGTCAATTCTCCCGCGTCGTCCCATAACGAGAGAGTCAGTTGATTGTTTCACGTATGTCAATGTATAATTTTTTATGATTAATATTTTTAATTGTATAATAGTAAAAATTATAAAAAAGAATAATATTTTGAAAATACTCATCAAGATGAATTTATCATATTATGTTAATATTTTTTTTTACTTATTGGTAAAAAAAAATGACCAAAGTAATATATATGAATAATGCATAATAGTCACTCGTTAATCGTTATAGGACGGAAGGAGTACTTCATAAAAAAAAAAACTCTTACTTCCTTTGCCCTTAATTATAAGCAAATTATACTTTTTAGATTCGTTGAAAAACCAATGTATTTGACTTTAAGTAAGTTTAGATACATTGATATTCAAATAAACCTAAAAAGTAGAATTTGCTTATAATTAAGGCCACAGAGAGTACTAATTAAAGCCTCTTGGGGCTATATATATGTGTGTCTCAGGATCATCATCACATATCACCACACACACACATAAGTGAGTCATTAAATTTATATATTCATCACTAAGTCATGGAGAAGAAATCACTAGCTGCCTTGTCCTTCCTCTTCCTCATTCTATTTGTTGCACGTACGTAATTAAGTGCATCATTTTTTGAATATTATTAGTTAATTATGTACTGCATTTGTTATTTATTTATTTATTTATTTATCATCTTACATATATTTTATATTAAAAAAATAATTAAAATCTGATGCACGTTTTTTTTTTAAATTAGAGACAAATTTTTTTAAGGTATATCTTTAATTTCGTGGATAAGTCTTAATTAAGGACATGTGTAAAGAGTGTTAAAAGACATTAAAATTATATATCAAGTTAATTTTGTATGTCTCTATTTTTAATATATATTATTATGAGCTACATACAAGTATATGATGGAAGCGTTTCATGGTGCCAATATAGATGAAATGTCTACTCACTTGCTCCCTGATGCTTCGATGCTCTTAATTTTATTATAAAAAAAAAAACTTTTGTAACCATCCAATTATCAATATAACAAGGGTAAACTATTATCCTTCCTTTAGAGAGAGTGTGTGTATATATATCCGTTTCGTGGACTTTACTATTTAATAAATTTTAATAAAGTATTAATTAAAAAAAAATTTGAATCATGCTAAACAGTGTCCCTGAAATACTAGTTAAACATATTAAAAAAAAATAAAGTTAATGTTAAATAGATACTAACTTTTAAAATTTTAAAGTATCGAAAGTATAAATTATAAGATAAAATTTTAATATTAATATGCTTAACTAATGTTTTGAAGTCATTGTTTAACATATTTTTATTTTAGAATGGTAAAACTTTACCTTAATTAAATTATATTTTAGAAATTTCATGATAAAGTCACTCGATATTTCAATAATATTTTTGTGATGAATGCAGAAGAAATTGTGATGATTGAGGCTAAAACATGTGAGAATTTGGCTGGCAAATACAAGGGAGTATGCTTCGGTGGGTGTGACCATCACTGCAAAACTCAAGAGGGCGCAATTAGTGGCAGATGCAGGGATGATTTTCGTTGTTGGTGCACTAAAAACTGTTAAATACATGCATGTAATGGATATCCATGGATATATAAGACTTTATAATATCCATAAATAAACCACATATATAATGTGGAAGTATACTTTGTCACGTTGTCTCCAGACTTAATAAATAAACAATAAATATTGTGCATAACGTATTAGTTATGCACTTTTACCGTATGGAATAAACATTAATCAATAATTTGCTTTCCAATATTTGTTACTAATTTTTTATGTTCATTTTTATCAATATTATTATTTGTTCAAATATTACGGGCTCCAAAAGTTACGGGCCGAAAACATAAATTTGGGTCGAAAATAAAGGGTCTTGTTAACATGTGCATATAGGGCATATGATAAGGTATCTTAATATAGAAATTTAACATTTAATGATACAAGACATTTAATGCTTGAAAAGTTAAAATGCACAAATTCTAAGACATAATTTCTATTTTTACTACCTTAACATGTGCCATATATGCACATGTTAACATTCTCCTTAATTTAAATAACGTCTGGAAAATAAAGCAATTATTTGACACATTTGCGTTCCGAATTGGCTTCAGGCTTCAACATGAAAGCTGTAACTCTTTCTCTTAGCTTTTCAACGCATCTTCCCGAGCCTCAATCCGATATCCGTAGCTCCAGTTATGACCTACAGACTGAGAAGGTGTCAAAGTACTGCTTATTCATCAAATAAGTGCGAAAATAAAATAAAGCTGGGAATAAACTTAAATATAAAAACATATTAAAATAGTGAAAATAATAAAATAAACTATAGACTACATAAGTACAATAGTAGAAAAATGTGCATAAAAATGCACCGATCACGGTAGTTAATAAGTATCTAAATATTATTACGTTTTTTTTTCCTTTATTTCATTTTTTTTTTGGTTACATTCCTTTATTTCATTATTATGGTGAAATGTTATTCTGATTTTTTTTAAGCTGTAAAACTATATATATATATATATATATATATATATATATATATATATATATATATATATATATATATATATATATATATATATATATATATATGGGAGCTTCTATATTGCAGTCCAGTTTTGAACTTTATTGGTGCAGTCCTTTTAATCATGAATACTTTAAAACTCAGAGCTAAAATCATATGTCAATTTTTTTTTCTTTTCAAAAACCTCAAAATCTATTAATTACTGTCGATGAACTATTTATATGTTGAAGGTTTTAATTGAAAGCAGCTTTTGATTTTGCGTTAGGCTTCATAAAATACTTCATGTTTCGCCGGAATTTAACGAACACACGCAAACTTCTTTATCAATCTCGACCTCGAATGGAGATTGTTTGTGTATGTTCGATGAACTATTCCGTTCGTCTGCAGTGTTGGCAAGAATAGCAAACGTCTATTCGTTCGACAATGGCGAGAATAAAACGACAGAATGATGAAGTTGTTGTTGTGACTTTGTTGATGATGAACAAAAGTGAAGAACACGATGATGTTGTGAAGTTTTAATATTAATTGTAATTTTGTTTTAATTGATTTACAATCACAATTAACAAATTAAAAACAATTTAAATATTGGGGTAATTTTATAACTTTTAATATGTTAGGGACTTAATTGAAATATTAATAGATGCAAAGATACATGGTAAGTACCATATATGTTGTTTGTGTAACGCCCAGGTCTGACGAGGGCGGGGAGTGGTTGTCGGTGCATGAGGCATGACAATTAGCGACTCCTGACAGCTTCTAGACAAAAACGAATCACATCAGAATGAGAGGGATCCTGAGACTGTGCAGGTATGTGACTACATGGTTGAAGGAAGACATATAAGAATTGTTTGGTACTATCTATATCAACAAGATGCATCTTCTTTTCGGTAGCTCATTCGATAAAATCTCCACAGTTAAGCGTGCTTGACTTGGAGTAGTCTTTGGATGGGTGACCTTCTGGGATGTTTCCCGGAAAGCGTGCGAGTGAGGACAAGACACGCTGAAAAGACTCGTGTTGGTTTGTAGGGTCAGTCGACAATGCGTAAAGTCTTCTGGGATGTTACAGTTTGTATCATATAATTCAAAGTTAGTCAATTCTACATCCCCATTAGTCATATTGAGAATGTACCAAAACAGTCCAATTAAATAATGCACCATAGAATTTTCCTATATATAAAGCTCAATATTGTGTATAAGCAATACATAAGAGAGCACGAAAGGAATACAATCCTGCAGAGCGGGTAACAGGCAATCGAGAGAAGCAAAAAACTACCAAGAAGCGAAAAATAAGCCTAAAACTACCAAGAAGCAAAAACCAAGGTTGCTTCTTATACACTAGGGGCAACCCAGATACATGTGTCACATGGACTATTTTTTTTTTGGTACGAAGGGGAAAGAAAAGCAAAAACCAAAGCAAAAGAGCTATCTGGAAAATAAAGTCACATTAGCATTAACTAGTAGAAGAAGATTCATTCTATTAGCGGAATAACTACAGGAGAGTAAGTTTCAGGGTTGCGTGCTCCAAACTTAGCTAAAAAGTCTGCACAATCGTTGTCCTCACAAAAAGTATGAACAACTATAACTCTCAAATCCCTAGCGAGGAGTTCTTTGATGTTGTAGATGATAACCACATAGTGGTGCCAAACATTCACATGATTAGATAACAACTTGATAACGATCTTAGAGTCAGAATATCACCAAAGCTCTCTAATATCCAACTCTTAGACCATAACTAAACCATGAGATATCTTAAAAATTAAGGCCTTAAAAAAAATTATATGATAGTTGTATTCGTAAAATATATATATGGTGCAAAACTTAATACAGTACAACAAACTGTAAGACCCAATAGGTCAACCCAACCCAGATTCTATAAATGTTAGAGGAATGTAATACAGTATAACAAACTGTAAGACCCAATACAGTACAAGGATGATTATTTCTTAATTTTATTTAAATTAAAGATGGTTTTATAAAAAAAAATTGCGTTTTTTCAAAGATGGTTTTATAAAATAAATTGCAATTAATTAAGGGGTGCTACGACTACAAATAATTTTTAACATATATCAAGGTTGTCCCATCTATTTATTGTGTTGTGCATATTATATCTTTGGTCCTCATACATCTATCTATCTTTTTCTAGCCCCTTTAACATAAAAAAATCTACCTTTTTTTATTTGACCGAATATACCATGCATCCGTCATTGTCTCTTATAAATATACGACTACAAAGACTTTTCAACATATATCAAGGTTGCCCAATTTATTTATTGTGCATATATATATTTGGTTCTCATACATCTATCTATCTTTTTCTGTCCCCCATAAAAAAAAATCTATCTTTCTTTTTTTATATTTGATTGAATATATCATGCATCCATCATTTTCTCTTTCAAGGCAATCCATCTATCTTATCAAGTATACAAGTACAAAGAATTTTCAACATATATTATGGTTGCCCCATCTATTTATTGTGCATCGGTAGGGATGGAAATTTGACCCCATACCTAGAGGGTACCCGCAAAAAACTCGAGGACGGCACTACTACACGACTACAAAGAATTTTCAACATATATCAAGGTTGCCCCATTTATTTATTGTGCATATATATATTTGGTCCTCATACATCTATCTATCTTTTTCTGTCCCCCATAGAAAAAAAATCTAACTTTTTTTTTTTTTATTTGATTGAATATATCATGCATCCATCATTTTCTCTTTCAAGGCAATCCACCTATCTTATCAAGTATACAAGTACAAAGAATTTTCAACATATATTAATATTATGGTTGCCCCATCTATTTATTGTGCATATTATATCTTTGGTTTTCATACATCTATCTATCTTTTTCGGTCCCCCATAAAAAAAAATATCTTACCAACCTAGACCTCAAACTCTCGTTAACCTTTAACTCAACTAAGTTAACCAGTTGAACTATCAATCTCACCTCCTTATCAAATATACGAGTAAATTGCATATCTCTCTTATTGAAATATACACTTTTCTCTTCTCGTATGTAAAAAATATTTAAAAAAATTACACTCTCCAAAAGCTTGAATTTCATTTCTCATCCCTTTTATATTGATTTTTTTCCTTAATAAACAAGATAATTTTATTAGAGCGAGGCAAGATCTTAATTAAACTAAAAAAAGATAGGCGTCTTAGACTGACATGTGGTTACGAGATGTTCCGTTGAGGGTGAAGTATAAGCATATTTTCGACTTGTCTACTAATAAGACGAGGTAGCAGCTATGTGTGAGTTATGATGGGAGGAAGGGGCGGCTGGCAGTGGCGCGTCAGTTGTGAGCGTGAGAGGAGGAGATGTTAGGAGAGTGTAGGAATCCACTTTATGATATTGTTTTGCAGCCTAACATTTCAGATCACTGGCTGTGGAGGCACGACATTAATTGTTGGTGGTTACTCTGTGAGGGCTGCGTATGATTTGCTCACCACTATAGACGCTGCCGATGTGGCTGCTACTTCCGACTTAATTGGGCATACATAGGTTCCCGTGAAAGTCTCTGTTTTGGCTATGAGACTATTTCGAAATAGGTTACCGACTAAAGACAATCTAGTGGTGTGTAACGTAATCTCTCATGATTCTCGATTTTGCGGGACTAGTTGTGGTGGATTGAAAACAACTCATCATCTATTTCTTTCTTGTTCAGTTTATACATTGTTCTGGAGGACTGCGAGCTCGTTGCTCATTCATGCAGCTCGTCTGGTTGTTCTGCATTTCGGTAATGTGGCATGAGCGGAACAATAGAATTTTTAAGGCTAAGGAAATTACGCTTCACCAAATGTTAGATAAAGTCAAATTACAGTCGTTTTGGTGGTTGAAAACCCACAATGTTAATCTTGGTTTAAATACTCACATGTGGTGGTCGAGCCCCTTTGTTTGTCTAGAAACCGATTAATTTTTTTTTCAATGTTTTCTCCATGATTGTAAACTTTTGAGATTCTTTCTGACACCTTGTGCTAGTAATGTCTTCTCGTTGGTGTTAATATATTTCATTTTTACTAGTTAAAAAAAATAAATTATGTCATCTAATCTATACACTTTTAGATAAATTATTTTTTTTAAAAAAAGTTGTCATTAATCCGTTTCCACCTTATAAAGAATTGAGTCCTCTATCTCTATTGCCGACTTAAGATTGTAGAAAATAATGTACAACAACTCACGTGGATTATAGCAATTGAAAGCTATAAGCACTGATTATCTAGATAAGCTCTTCTCCCACATTGTTGATTTTTCACCACGAAAATATAAACTTGTACATCAACACATAATTTTCTATTCGGATATATATATATATGTTTGCTAATTTAGACCCACCTAAAAATATGAAGGTCTAAATTTGCAAGGTGTATCTTTACACTTTGGATAAAAAATCTTTGACATTTAGTTATTTTACACTAGAAAATTGAGGGTTAGTTAGGTAAATTATATTAAATGTTGTGCACCCACATTTGCTAATTTACACCCACTTTTATAAAACAATTTTATGTTTTTTTATTAGGAAAATGTTGTTTGAGAATTTTAAGGAAGAATAAAACATGTTTTGCTGTTTTTTTGCGGGACTATTTCGAAATAGGTTACCGACTAAAGACAATATGGTGGCGTGTAACGTTATCTCTCATGATTCTTGATTTTGCGGGACTAGTTGCGATGGTTTGAAAACAACTTATCATCTATTCCTTTCTTGTTCAGTTTATTCATTGTTCTGGAGGACTGCGAGCTCGTTGCTCATTCATGCAGCTCGTCTGGATGTTTTGCATTTCGGTAGTGTGGTATGAGCGGAACAATAGAATTTTCAAGGCTAAGGAAACTACACTTCACCAAATGTTAGATAAAGTCAAATTACAGTCGTTTTGGAGGTTGAAAACCCACAATGTTAATCTTGGTTTAAATACTCACATGTGGTAGTCGAGCCCCTTTGTTTGTCTGAAAATCAATTAAGTTTTTTTTCCAGTGTTCTCCATGATTGTAACTTTTAAGATTCTTTCTGACAAACCTTGTGCTAGCAATGTCTCCTCGTTGGTGTTCATTTTTACTTGTTAAAAAAAAAAAAGTCATCTAATCTATACACTTTTAGATAAATTATTTTTTAAAAAAAAAGTTGTCATTAATCCGTTTCCACCTTAAAGACTTTAGTCCTCTATCTCTATTGCCGACTTAAGATTGTAGAAAATAATGTACAACAACTCACGTTGATTAAAGCAATTGAAAGCTATAAGCATTGATTATCCAGATAAGCTCTTCTCCCATATTGTTGATTTTTCACCACGAAAATATAAACTTGTACATCAACACATAATTTTCTATTTGGATATATATATTTTTGCTAATTTAGACCCATCTAAAAATATAAAGGTCTAAATTAACAAGGTGCATCTTTTTACTTTGGATAAAAAATTCTTGACATTTAGTTATTTTATACTAGAAAATTGAGGGTTAGTTAGGTAATTATATTAAATGGTGTGCACCCACATTTGCTAATTTACACCCACTTTTATAAAACAATTTTATGTTTTTTTATTAGGAAAATGTTGTTCGAGAATTTTAAGGAACGATAAAACATGTTTTGCTTTTTTTTATTTTATTTATAAAACTCCAAAATTGCTCTTTAATTTGAACTTATTTGAAATAGCGGAAGAAAGATATTTTTAGTCATAATTGAAAAAGCGTACCTTACTAATTTAGACCTTCATATTTTTAGGTGGATCTAAATTAGCAAACTATTTTTTTTTTAAGGACTAAATTAGCAAACTATATATATATATATATATATATATATATATATATAGGAGGGATCCATTGACCCAGGAGTCCACTTAATAACTCGATATTGACATTATATTTTTTCAATCCAACCGTTGAATTCAAATATCTCATTGAGTAGATCAACTCCACAAATTTTTATACAAATTCAAAACCGTTTGATATTTTTTCTGATAATTTCAATTGAACGTACGACAAACTTTTTAAAAAACTGTTGAATTTCAATAGTCTGAATACATAACTATATTTTTTGAATTTTTATAAAACATTGTGGTGTTGATTTTGTAGTTTTTTATCCTTACATTTTACTATTTTTTAACAATAGTCCTTATATTTTAGAAAATATTTTAAAAAACTCTTGTAGTTTATTTATGTTATCAAATTTAGTTCTTATGTTTGATTTTTATACGAAAAGTTGACGTGACACATGGTAGACTCGGTTATATATGTTTTTGGTCCCTATATTTTACTAGCTTTTTAACAATAATCCATACATTTTAAAAATTGTTTTTAAAAATTCTATAATTTACGGGGAGGGATCAAATTACACCAGTGTAATATTTGAGTAATGTTACACCGCTCAATAACATCTTAATGACAATAAATTTTACAAAATCTATCGTTGGATTGAAAGTTTATATCATATAGATCATCCATGTTAAATTTATAAAAATCTAAAACCGTTTGATATGTTATTGAGACCGATCAAAATTAACGGTTTATATGTTTTTGTTGAATACCGTTAATCTTGATTTGTTTCAATAACATATCAAATAATTTTAGATTTTTGTAAAATTTAACATGAATGTTATATATGATATAAATTTTTAATTTAACGGTGAATTTTTAAAAAATTGTATTCGCTGAAACGTTATTGAGCAGTGTAAATGTTACACCGGTGTAATTTGATCCCTTATATGTTATCAAATTTAGTCTATCTATTTGTTTCTAAACAGAAAGCATAGGTGGCATCTTTTATTTATAAAAGACAATGGCTAAAATTAATTGTACAATTTGTTTCAAAATGTTATGGTTAATAATTAAATCACCTTGTTAAACAAATTAATGAGATGCTAAGTAAACTATCATTATTAATTTTAATAAAAAGAATAAAATCAAGCGTCGCCGTCCACCACTTGATCCACCACCACTTGAATTCAAATAATCTTCTTGCTCCTCCCTCGTACTCTAAGTCCACCCACTGCCACCTGAAGTCAACGACATAGCTAGTAACGTGCAAATACCTCGCTGGAGTTTGATAATAAGCTGCAAACTACAGAGGAGGCTAGTGTGTGGTGACTATGGTGTGTCAACAGAAAAGGGTCACCACCGCCGGTGATAATATTTATGGTCTCTTTGCAGTGGAAGTTACGGTGACAGTTATATAAGCAGTGCATTTTAACGATTATAAGCTTCTTTCATTTCCCATCGACATAAACTTGATGTAGCCATTCATGACCACAAATTCCGACAATGTGATTCTTTATACACTTTCTATACCTTGGGTTTTTTGAGATGAAGATCTTTGTTATTTTTTGTTACAAGAAAATTTATGTTCAATGTTGAAGATTTGTGTTATTGAATGTTGAAGATTTATGTTTTTTTTTTTAGATTTTATTTTGGGTTAATAGTGCTTTTGGTCCCTATAATATAGACGAAGTTTGATTTTAGTTCCTATAAAAAAAAACTTCTATTTTTACCCCTGTAATTTCTGAACCCACCCAATTTATTCATTCATTAACTTTATCATCATAATAATAGACTGTGACATGGTTTGATTTAGCTAACTGGGCAACTACGATTGCGAAGTATGGCACGCTGAGTCATAATAAAAAATTATTTTAATTAGAAAGGGACTAAAATATTTTTTTTAACATGCAAAAATGAGATATATTGATCACCCAAATAATCCCCACAACATAAGATATTAAGATGTGTAAAAAAAAAATACAACAGTTTATAGACCAAAAATATATTTAACCTGAGAGGTCCAATAAGACGAAATTGCTCCCCGAGAACGGATAGAGATAGGTCAGCTCATAGGCCTGCATGGCGGACCCAGTAAAATAGGCCACGTGGGCCGAACATCCGGGGAGCAGGCTCCAGGGGCGAGATGCGCCTATATATATAGACTCATCTCTGTTAAGTCGGACACATTCAAAATATTCACTACGAAAAATTATAGCTCAGCATCTCTGTTGACTAGACATTCACATAAATACATTAGCAAGAACAATATAAATATTTTAAAAAGGTAATTGGTCCTATCAATTTTTTTATTTATTTTTTGGTTGATACAAATTTTATTCATTTAATCTCTTTAAAAGTAGAATGATCTTAATAGCAAGTAATTAAAATATAAATACTTAATTTTAAAATCAGAAGTTTTCTTGCATTAACTATCTCATTCTTTAGAAAAAGACCTCAATTAATATAGAATTCGGTAGAAGATAAATAAGTTTAATAAAAAAATAATAATTGATCTCTATTTATTCTTATTCTTATTATTATAAAGACAAACTTACTAAGTTTGATTTAGTAATGAAGGGATTATACAGTATATTAGACATAATCTTAGTTAATCTTAGTTAATCTTTTATATCATAAGCTTGTATATACAAGCAAATCGTAAACCCTAATTTGTTTTTATGTTTTCCCTCTATTTTATCTTGCAATTTTTATTAAAAAATAATACAATTTTGTTTTGACTAGGATTCGAACCTGCAACCCTTTAGTGCAAGACAATATTTCCAACCACTATGGCAAATATACCAATTGTGATTAAAATTATGTGCAATAATTAATAAGCACCATCAATTTCATAAATAGGGTTTTACCCCTGCGAAATAGGCCAATTTTACGTTATCTCCTGCAATTTTTTTTTGTTGTGATTACCCCTGTAAAATGAAGATTCCATCATTATTTACTCCCTTAGTCGACAACATGGATGCTGACTGGACAAAATTGATGACGCGGGATGCATTTGTGGCTTTTCATTCATTTTTATTGAAGTTTTTGTGCAAATTAATAACCTAATATAATTATTAATTTTTCAAAAAGAAAACGAAATTTTAAAAAATTGTTAATATAATTTATTTATAAACATTCTTGTTCTTCTTCTTTTCAATTTAATCACAAATCAAATCCCACACGATCAACAAAATCTTCTTACCCAAATTTTTCTCAAATTTCACATCTTATTAACAACCCTAAATTATTTCTCTTCTATAACCACAACCATATAATACAAAACTAAGTCAAAGTAACAGAAAATTTAAACTTTCCAAAACTTTTCAATTCTTAGATGAAGGTTTGAGTTATTAATTTAGGTTTAATGAATATTTTTCAGATCTACAGTTTGATGAACTTTTTTGTATTAACAAGGAATTTTGAGATGAAGATGAAGCTTTTTATTATGCAACCCACATCTTTTTTGAGTTTGCAATTGATGGTGTTCTTCAAAGGTGCCGGAAGAACAACAACACGAAGGAAAAACAACCCAGAATTGCAGTTTGTGATTCTGCAAGATTGAATGCAAAGAGCATTACTGATGCGAAAGCTCATTTTGAAACTCATCTCCAAACCCTCACGAAAAATTCATAACAAACCCCAAAAAAATTAAAAGTCCAGATCTGAAAATAAAAATCAAAGGTGACGATGATGGTTTATGTTGGTTTCGTTCAAGATGACATGTTGATGACAGTCAATTATATGATGTTTTTAGTAGTAATTTAAGGTAGTTTTAATAGCAATTGAAGCTCAAGAGCAAACAAATACCTGGAAAAAGTAAAGTTATTTGGCCTAGAAGCAAGAAAAGTAGAAAAAACAGCAAAAAAGGGGCAAAAACGTAATAAACAGTGCGCACCATCGTACCTACGATGAAATCCAGCGTGGCGCGATGAGAAGACGGTTTAAATTGAAAAAAATCAGCAACAAATCTTTTCCACCGTACCACGATGACTTGTCACCGTGGCACGATGAAAGGCGGTTGAAGAAAACAGAAAATCCTAATCAAATCTTCCATCGTACCACAATATGATCCATCGTGGTCAAGATGATGCGAAATTACACGTCATCGTGGCCACGATGGGTGCGATGGACGCGCAGAATAAGCCAAACTCAGCTGAAAAACTCTAAATAGAGCATTCCTCCTTCACTATTATTCATTCGAGAATATTCCAAAATATTGAGAGTTATTCAATATTCACTCTAGAGTTAGGAGCACTCTAAGAAGGAGGCAAGGAGGGCCAAGAAACTCCAAGGACAACAAGGTTCTTTTCTTTGTGTCTTTGTAATTTATTTTTCCTAGGTTAGGTGGAGTCGAGGAACTCCCTTACGAATGCATAGTTTTGTATAATTTGGGTAGAAATTCAATTGTTCTTACTTTCAAACTCTTTTATTGTCTGGTTTTATATTTATTTTAATATTGATCACATTAGAATAAAATTTAAGGAGCTAGTGGATATCGGATAGGAAACAAAGCTAGTTATCCCGAACAAATGACGGTGTGCTAAGGCCAAGATGAGACCATTAAATTCAGTATCTGAGGTCTTAGTATAGGATTAGAATGAACGATAATTTCTACCTGAGGAAGAGTTAAGACTAGTTTGAGGCACACGTGACAGCTTGCGACACATTGAGCCTTAAAGGTAATGATACCAAAGTTTAAACGAGTAAGTGGAACCGACTGGGGCGAGGATATTTAAGCAGAGTAGGGCAACCTAAACTAGGCTCTGAACAGTTTGTAACAGAAATAGGGAACGAGTGCTTCTGAACCTATTTTAAATAGTCTAATCCTAATAGAGGGGAATAAGTGAATAACCACCAAGCAGGAGTAAGGGAGGGATTCGAAAACACTTAATTACCCCGCGTGGACACACACGCACCATTTACTTTTACAATCATTTACTTTCATGCAATTTACTTTTCTGCTCTTTAATTAATGTTATTTACTTTTACCCGCACAACTATCTTAAAACAAAGCGAATGCAAAACTATCTAAATTCCTAAGTGAAACTAGTAATTTTGGCACAATCCCTGTGGAGAACGATAACTTATCACTTTATTACTTGGTTGCGATTTTGTGCACTTACAAAGCCACCATCACATGTTTAGATGATTTGGCTTTGAGTGATGAAGATTTGGGTTTGAAGATGATGAATATGTTGGTGTGTTGATTGATTTTATTTTCTTAGAGAGGGGATAACTTTTGTTGTTTTTAATTTTTTTGGAGAGAAGGATGAAATTATAGCAATTATTTTGTTGATTGAAGAAGATGAACCTTCGACCCAAATTACTATCGTTTTTTTCATATTTTTTTTAATTAAAAAATAATAATTATACATTCATTAATGAATTGGCAATAAAATATAAATATAAAATTAATTAATTTCACTTGTACGTGTCACGTCATCAATTTTGTCCAATCAGCATTCATGTTGTCGACTGAGGAGAGGTAAATGATGGAATCTTCATTTTATAGGGGGGTAATCACAATTTTTTTTTACAGGGGGTAACGCAAAACTGGCCTATTTTGCAAGGGGGTAAAACCCTATTTACCCAATTAAAAATTAACTTTTCTCAACAACTACACACCATAGTTACACAAGATAATCATAGTAGTTTCTTTTAACTAATTTCTCTAAAAGATAAATATCATACTACTATCTCGTAACATAGTTCCTATGCAGTGGCGGAGCCAGAAAAAAATATATGGATGAGCCGCTAAAAAATTATAATATGTACGTAAAATACAAAAATTATATTGTATAAAAAAATTAAATTATAATAATTGCATAAAATTGATGATAAAAAATGATATGTTTTATTATATTACATGTATGTATACTAAAAGGAGAATGATTGTTCTTAATTAAAAACAGTTGGAATTTTTTTGGAAAAATAGAAACTGTTAATGTTTTATTGATAATTTTTTTTTAATAAAAAAATATGTTTTATGCACACAAAAAAAGAGTTTTTTTTTTTAACAAAAAAAAAAGAGTTTCTGAATTTATCTTTGCATTAGGTCTTTAGATTAATAGATAAATGAGCATTATTTGAAAGATTTTTTTTATAGTTTAAAAAGTATGATATTATTTACCAAAATAACCAACAAAATAAATTTTGAATTTTTTTTCTATAAATTTTATATCACTCATAATAGTGAATATTGGATTTTGTTTTATGTAAAAAACTAGTAAAATGTTTATAAACAATGAAATTATGTTTTTTTATTATTAAATCATTTTTGCTTGAATAAAATAGTTGGCAAATAACTTTTTAATTCATAAAAAAATGTTTATTAAAACAATTCTTAAGTATCTTAAGATCCACTCGGCTGTTTGTGCAATTCAATATGTTTGCGCGAAAACTAATATATAGAGTTCATGCATGTAATTTTATTATAATACCAAGGGTATTTTTGTAATTTCACATGTTTTTGGGGTGGGCCAGGCCACCCCTATCTCCACTACTGTTCATATGTAGCATGAATGCATGGAGAAAAAATCCTTACTTTGATGTTAAAAAAAATTACAGCCAATCGGATGAGATGCGTGAAACTTTTCAGAAGAAATGCGTGAATCGTGAAATTTGAATATGAAGAGACTCCAAACCTAATTATGAAATCTGCACAAATGTATATTATATCTTTGTTAACTCTTCAATTTTATTGTCAAAAGTATATTTATTCTAGTCAATAATTCTTTAAAAAAGATCTCTTACTATTCAAGCTCAAGCCTCTTGGGGCTATATATATGTGTCTTAGGATCATCATCACATACCTATCACAACACACACAAGTGAGTCATTAAATTTATATTCACCACTAAGCCATGGAGAAGAAATCATTAGCTGCCTTGTCCTTCCTCTTCCTCATTCTATTTGTTGCACGTAAGTGCTTTTCATTCTTATTATTAATTAATTAAATATATTACTTCATTTGTTATATTAATTAGCCAAAATTACATTTTTAGTCATTTAAGATAATTTCAATTAACACTTTAGTTATCGTTTTTCATAACATTTAGTCATTTTTCATGTTTGAATATGAATTTTAATCTTCGAAGTTATAATTTTCTTTTTGTTCACTCTCGATCATAAATATATTTTATCTCCTAGAAGAAAATCATAGATTTTAAGCTTGAAAAGTCATATACAAACATAAATCCAAGATAAAAAATGACATAAAATAAAGATAAAGGACTAAATTGTTACCTAAAATTAAGTTTAAAAACTAAATGTATAATTTTGCCTATTAATTATTTACCATTTTACTATAATATAAATGGTAAGGGTTCACGTTCTAGACTCTTTTATAAGGTCCATATTAATATGCCCAACAGATTAATAATCTAATGTATAATTATTAAAAAAAAATGATATTATTGCAAACTAGCTGGTAGTAATAATATGTACAAATTAAATTTTGGATAGATAGATAGAATAGAAAGAGATAGATTGGATAGATTAAATCTCATTATAAGCTTAATTCAGTTGGTAAGGTACATCATATTTTATATGCAGGAGTCGAAGTTCTAGTATATTACAATGTATTGTTAATTTTCCTCCTCACCAGAACTTGAACCCATAACTTAACTAGCTAACGAGTTGAACTATTCAATTCACTCCAATGGTTGAACCATATGAATTTGTATTTGATGTATATATAAATGAATATGTATATGTAATATTCTAATTAATATACATATATATTGGTGTAATGGATGCAGAAGAAATTGTGGTGACTGAGGCACAAACCAAATGTGAGCATTTGGCTGATACATACAAAGGACCATGTTTCACTAATGCTAGCTGTGATGATCACTGCAAGAATAAAGAGCATTTTCGTAGTGGCACTTGCCATGGCTTTCGTTGTTGGTGCACTCATCAAAACTGTTAAGTTGATGTATGGATGGATTAATTGTCCAACACCAATACATATGAAGAAGCATGCATGTGTATGAATTGCTGAATAAAAACTTTATAATTTAAATAAATAAATTATGTTTGTACTCATCATATATGTGCATAATGTATTAGTTATGCACAATAAAACATTAATCGATGATTTCGTTATCAACATTGGTTACTAATATTCTTGGTCCATTTTTATGGTATTATTTGTGGCTAAAACCGGAAAATATCTCATATACTCTTGGTATTTTTTTTGACGAAAAAAAAAAATACCAAGTATTATAGTTGGATTATATTTAGCACATTTATAATAGTACTCCTCAACAATCAACAACAACAACTACTACCGTTGGTAGTTAAGGAATATTGTGGAATTAAAATGTTTGAGGTGAACATTTCGTTCAAATTTTATTTAAATATATGTAATATGATTAATAACATAATTCAAAACTATGTTATAAATCATAGCTCAACTGACAAAAATGTCGAAATTGTTAGTGTTAGACGTTAGAACCGGGGATCGAACCTCGGTCACTCAACTCTATGTGTGTAAGTTTTCAATGACTTTGGCATTTCTTCTATCAACAAATAAAAAACATAATTCAAAACTACTTTAAATACTACAATTGCTAAAATAAAATAAAATGAGTGTTGACGTGTCATTGTAGAGTCTAGATAAAATCTTACAATTGCTCCAAAATATACTTCTATGGTTAAATCAAGGCACACATTAATCTATCTATTACTAATATATTAAAATCGATTACCAACAAAGTTACTAATTTATTCTTATTACTTTTAACCACGTTGCAATTCCTTCGTTGTAATTTCACTAAAAAAAATACAAAAAAAAAATATAGAAAGATGAAATGCTTAAAAATAAGAACAAACGTATTATAGATACGAACAAAACAGAACAACCTATACATAAAAATAGGAAGACAAAAAAACAAAAAAAATTATAGAAAGTTTAGTCAATAAAAAAAATAAGAAAAAACCGCATAAAAATAGGAATATAGAAATAAAAAAAAATACTCTATAAAAATAAACGATATTTTTCATAAAAAAGAAAAGAAACATAAACCATTTTTTTAATAAATGAAACATAAACAATATTACTATAAAGTTTACTACTAACCATTAATAATACAATAATGTAATAAAGTTAATTAATATCAAACTTACTAATATATATATTACCCTAAATATTCCTAATAAAATTTCTAATTTTTGATTAAAAATATATATGGGACCATTATTGGTCACTGAAACATAAAAAATTGAATAAATAAGTTTACAAAAAATAATTAAGACAAAAAAGTATTCATAAAAAAATAGTGACAAAAAAAACACAAATATCAAATAAAAGTCAATGAACCCATGCGAATGCACGAGTTTTTAAACTAGTTCTATTTAAACTTTAGACATAGATAAATTTAGGCATTAAGCATAAATTTTAACAAATTAATTTAGGTATAACAAATTAATTTTTAATTATGTTATATATCAATCATGCAACATTAGAATTTACACACAGTAAGAAATTTCAACCATTGGATTAAAATCACATGGTTACATTTAAACACTACTAGAAAAAATTGAAATTAAAGACTGAAGAAATTCGTCTCAAAAACACAAAATTTTCGTCACTAAATTAATTAGAGACAGAATCAGTTCCGTCGTTATTTTTCAGGTCTCTAAATTGTTAGACACCGATTTTTTGTTCCATCTCTAGTTGGAGACTGAACTTATTCGTCTCAAAAATTAAAAATCTGTCGTTAATAATTAGAGCTGTAAAAAGGGCCTTAAGGGGTCGGCCCTTTAAGGGGCGGACCCACTTATTCCTGATTATTAATTTTATTTAAATTTTAATCAATTTTTCTATTGTCGTGAACTTATTCTCTTTTTCTTCAATCAGCACTGTCCACGATCGGCACCCTAAAAAAACTGTGTTTAAAATTTAAATAAAATTAATAATCAGGAATAAGTGGGTCCGCCCCTTAAAGGGCCGGCCCCTTAAGGCCCTTTTTACAGCTCTATTAATAATTGATGCCAAAATAAAATAGTTCCGTCTCTAACCTATACAATTCTGTCTCTAATAAGAATATTATTTTTTTAAAAACAAATTAGTTTCTAATTCCCAAGATTTTGCTAGTGGCGTGACGCGAGAATCCAAGACACAATTGTTTTTTCGGCACATTAGCTGATTTTTGAATCTTTTGCTTTGTCGAGTCGCTTAGATGGTTTTTTCTTGGAAGTTCAAGCATGGGCGTGACATTCCAATGTTGTTACTCTGTTGTCAGTGCTCTGCATTGGATTGTTCCAGCTGGTGTCTATATTTTATTTTAGTTTTGGTGTTGTTACCTGGCAGTTCAATATAGAAGTTTCTAAGCATTTTATGTATTAGCTCTTACTAGTATTAGACTTTTTGTTGAGTAGTGAATTTAGCACTCCTTCTGCCCAATTCACTCTTTTATATATTAATTTTGCTTTTCAAAAAAAAAAAAAAAAGTTGTTGCAACTATATAGGCTTAAGCCTGTATAAAATTGAGAAACTTTACTTGGTTGATTCTAAATAAATGGAATTACGTAAACTAAACAAATGTCATATCATGAACCAGAATGTTTAAATTCCACTAAATATGATTTCATTTAATAGTCTTGAATAATGTCCTCTAGCAACAACTCGACAAATCCTTACTTCTAATCTCATATACCAATACCATAATTAAAATGAGTGCAACCACCTAATTCCAACCTGAACCAAGATCGGTATTAATATACCTTCAGAGAAAGAAGCCATTGATAAATTGTAGGTTCAACTTAGCACTTGCATCTAGGAAATATTTTAGATAATGTGTGGTCCATAGAATCAACTAGGAAATTTGCACAAAAAAAAAAGGTTATAAGACATATCCACTAGTACTATTTATTTTTGTAATGTTAACAAAAGAGAGTTAGAGACTCGTGTAATGTAACCTACTACATCTTCTTGGCTGAAACACAATAGAGGTGTAATTTTACAAAGGCACTTTCTATGTCAATTTTCAAGAAACACGTACGAAGTATTGCAATGTGCCACTTTCGAATTTTTTGAAGAAGAACTATCAGTGTTTGGTTGAGAGGGAGCATAATGTTGTACTCATTTTTCCTTATTAAGGTTTTTATCCCAATGAATTTTTTCGAATATGGATTCACTGTAGTCAAAAAGTGACTGCAGGTGAATCACAACCCTTATATCTAATCAATAAATTTTGATATATTTTATAGTATTAAATCTGGATCATTTGATTTTGATCAAATGGTAGATTATGAACTGACTATATGAATGCGCCAACCTCTGACCGCATGAAATTCATGTTCGGGTTTTTCTAATAAGGTTTTTAACGAGACAATGTATGTTTCCATCACATTCTCCTCGACTAAACTTCAATAAAGCACCATGATAGATATTTCAAAGGGGGAGTGTTATAATAATTTGGAAAAACACTAAATTATCATGAAAGACACATGTTACTATTAATGTTGAAATATCTATCTAAAATGTCAACTTAAAATAGTAATATAAATTATCAATGTAAATGTCAACTTAACACTAGTAAATGTAAGTTATTTTATTCATAGCTTTAGTAGTATAAATACCACCATTTGGTTCATGTAAAAATGCACACTTTAAGAGTAATAAGAAATCTCGTCCATTCCATAAATAAAAAAAAAAAAAATCTCATCCATTTGTCAAAAAAAAAACTCATCCATTTGTGAAAAAAAAAAACTCATCCAAACTTCTTCCTTCTCTTCATTTCTTTAATTAGTATAATATTTTTTTTATAGAATTAGTCAAAAAAACTAGATTAGTAATTTATATTATTCTATTGATTTAAATATTAACAAAAGATTACTTAAATATACTTGTCAAAAAATTACATCCTGTAAAAAAAAAATTACTTAAATACATAGTTTTTAAAACCGGAGCGAACCGATCGGTCGGACCGGTTCAACGGTGAACCTGGAGGGTAACTGGTTCCGTTCGATAGTCAGATCGGTCATGCACTTAAACCGGCACGAGCCGGCTAATGTAACGCCCCAAAAATTAGGATTCATTTTATTTAATTATTTAGTTATTGTGGTGTTGATTTTCTTGTTGTGGTGTTGATTGACGATGTTTATGTGATGTTGATTGACGATGTTTATTTAATTATTTTATGGCGAATAATTAAATAATTGATAAATAAAAATAATGACGTTGCTAATTAGAAAATAAAATTAAAAGAATGAGTAGAATGATGTTGGTGAACTAAAATGAAATTAAAAGAAAAAGAAGTAGAAAAATTAGATAAAAAGGTGTTGGAAGCATAGAGGGGGTGTAGATAAGAAAATGGTAGAGAAAGGGATAAATGAGAAGAAACATAATTTTAATTCCCTTTAAAACATTTCAATAATAATAATAATGTCACATTTTAATAATAATAATGTAGTTATTTATTAACATTAGTTGATAGAAGAAGTATGGTGATTCATAACAAAAACAAACACACAAAAAATAGTGCTAGTGAGTGAGAGAAGAGAAAGAGCTCATGGGAGAGTGAAGAGAAGCAAAGGAAGGAAAAACTTAATCTCAATTTAGGGAGTTCACTGCAATCCAAGTAAGGGAGCTTTATATACTCTTGAAATTCTGAATTCAATAGACATACTTGTATATTCATTATATGTGTGATTTAAGTTGTTGCTCTTATGCTTCTTTTCCCCATTATGTGATGTTGTTGTTGTTCCTATACTTGTTCTTAATTTCGATTTTATCATCTGATATGATAATGTTTCTATGCTTCTGTTGTTGGTGCAAATTCGTGTTATGATGTTGAGTAAATAAAATTGTGAATTGACGTTGTGCTTGAGAATTAACATAAGGGGTATAATGATTTTTTGGGATTTTGATGATAATTCAAAAGAAAAAGTTTCATAATGTGTTGAGCATCGAATGCAATTGTAAAGCAATTCTGGGATTTTTATGGGTTGAGAGAATGTCAAAACCGAAGCTTTTGAACAACCATCAATGGAGTTTTTTTTTGTTAAATTCGTGTGAAGCTTTTTGATATTAAAACATTCGATTCGATTGTCGTTTCTAAAAATAAATACCGGGTATCTTTCTATAATTGAATGACGATCAAAACGATATAAAACACGTCAAATTCCGTTGAGAAATGAGGGAGAACCGACCGGGTCAAATCGCGGGTCGTCGCGACCCGTTTTCCTGCAACCGGGTGAAGGAGGTGATGAACAGTGCGCGAGTGGCCTCGCCCAGTGGCGGTTTCACCACCAGGCATGCCAGGCACGTGCCTAGGCTGCCATTTTTTAATTTTTTTTTTTTTTTTTTTAAAACCAAAGAACTACAAAAAAAAAAAACAAAAAAAAAAAACTCAGTTGCGATAGAAGAAAGAAAATTTCATTCTTTCTCTCTCAGTCTCAGACCTTACGGTCGCTGTCGCCGCTCTCTCTCTGTCACTCGCCGTCGCCGTTCATTCTCCCAACCATCGCCGTTCACTCCGCCGCACCATCGCTCTCAGCCTCTCACTCACTCTCTCTCTCCCTCTCGCACCATCGCCGTTCACTCCTCTTGCAACCATCGCCGTCGCCGCTCTCTCTCTTATCGCTCTATTTGTCCATTAGATTTAAGGTAAGCAACCTAAAACTAAAACCTCTGTATTGAATTTTAAATTTGTTAAGCTGTTTTGATTATTAAGTGATTATATAAATAAGTTGTTTTGATTGTTAAGCTGTTTTTATGTCCAATTTAAAAAAATTTAAGTTGTTTTTGATTGTTATGTGATTATATAAATAAGTTGTTTTGATTATTAAGCTGTTTTTATGTCCAATTTAAAATTTGTTAAGTTGTTTTGATTGTTAAGTGATTATATAAATAAGTTGTTTTGACTGTTAAGCTGTTTCCATGTTTCTTTATCCAAATTTCGGTCCTCTGTTGGTTTATTTTTCTGCTGCTATTTCTATTTTTTTAGCCAGACCCTCAAAAACTTCTATTGCTATTTCTATTTGTTTCTGCTGCTATTTTTCTGCTGTAAGCTTATATCTTAATTTAGCATCATTTAATTTCAGAGATGGAGAAGTTTTTGATTCCTAGAGCAAGTATTGATGATGTTGGTATTATCAGAACCTTCACCGCAAAGAAGTCTCGGAAAGGGAATTTGCCTCCTAGTTTTATGTAGTACACTATTGGTATGTTATATTTCATCCCCTTATTTGACTCATATTTTGCTGGTTTAAATATTATTGTATCCAGAAATTTGATTGATAAAATTTCCTCCAAAATTTTGCCTAGGCTCTCTAATATTCCTGGAATCGCCACTAGCCTCGCCCACTCGCAGCACTGACGCGTGAGGGCGCGTGAGGGGTCATAGGTACTCCAATTGTTTTAAATGTTTTTATAGAAAAATAGTAAATAATTTTCTTGAAATTTTGATACCTCTTTGGTAATTTTTGGACACTCGTAGCTATTTTTAATTAATTATTTGGAGTAAAAAGGTGATTAAAAATATTATAATTTCGTGAAAATTTCCCAAAATTTTATGTAGGGTATTTTGAATATTTTGGAACCCTCTGGTGTATCTCACTCTCCCTGGTTTTATATAATATTAAGGATTTGAATTTATTTCACAATTGTTATTAATTAAATTGATTTAAAATTCATACCTTTCGTTGATAAACTAAACCGAGTTAAATTGGGTTAAAGGTTCTGTTAAGATGAGTAATAAGTTGTTGTCCTGAGAGGAGTGAATGACTAATTGGGTTATTAAATTTTAGTTGACGTTGTAATCGAAGTTACTAATAATTGTTGTGTATCGATGTTGTTTTAAGCCGTTGTTCATTTGTAGTAATTGTGTTGTCGAATTGTTGTTTTGCTGAATAGTGATGTTGAATTATGTGGTTATAACGATGTTGAATTATCTAGTTTAATGATGTTGAAGTTGTGCCGAAATTATGATGTTGTAATAGTTGTTGTTCTTGTAGTTATTTATCGACGTTGTTTATTGATGTTGTTATAATGATGATGAAGTTGTCTATTGAAGTTGTTAAATGATGTTGCCTATTGATGTTGCTTATTATAACATGACATGCATTCATTCATGTGTTCAATGACGTTGCTTATTAGAGTTGTATATATGATATTGAAAATGACGTTGCTTAATGAAGTTGAAAATGACGTTGCTTATAATGATGTTGATCCTCCATGATGTAAAACCGGAAATGACGTTGTTATTGGTACCACATGCATTTAGCGAGTCTAGGCGCATTGCATGCATTTTAATTATATTTGCTCATTTAAATGTTGTTGTTTATTTCTCTTTATTTAATTGTTGATTGATGATTATGGTTGACTGATGAATGTGCGTGGCCATCCGCTTAGGTGGTCTTGTTGTTGTTTATGATGTTGCAAGTTATGATGTTGTTTTAATTCAGTTATTTTCTTGATGTATTGTCGCTCACCTTTACATTCCCCCTTCTGGCTTGGCCCTACGGTGTGCAACCGTAGATTTTCAGGTAGCATACGAATCATAGATGGTGTGTTCGGATCGCTGTTGCTTTGCTATTTATTTGGAGTCGCTCTGTTAGGATGTTGTTGGGAGAAACTTTTATTTAATTATGTTGTCAAATTTTTATAACAATTGAATTATGTCACTTGATTCAGTATTTTCAATACGGACTTTGAAACTTATATTATTTTTGTATTTTCCGCTGCATGATTTTTAATCATTTGAGGAATTAGTTAATTGGAATAAGTGTGACATCCTTATTACATAAATGAAATTAACTTTTTTGAAAATAAAAAATAAAGGGGTAAATTAAGGGTGTTACAGCTAAACCGGTGAAAACCAATGAACCGGAGGTTCCTCTAAACCGCTCGGTTCAATTGCTTGCAGGTTTTTTTTATTGATAAAATGAGAAAAAAAATGGCCAGCATGATTCGAACATGGAACATTAACACAAACAAATCTGGAATGAACCTTGACCATTAAGCCATGCATCGAATTGTGATATTATTACTTTGTATTAATTATATTTAAAAACCAAATACATTTTTGTTTACGTTGATCAGTTGCTGATACTATAATATAATCTAAATTCTTTTTTTTTTGACACAATGTTTTTATTCTATATATATATATATATATGAGTCAGGATCCGTTGACACCAACTAGTTTGACACCAAATGTTACACCTCTCAATAACGTTTTAACCGATATAAATTTTATAAAATCCACCGTTGGATTGAAAGTTTACATCAAATAGATCATTTGTGTAAAATTTCAGACAAATCCAAAATCATTTGATATGCTATTGAGACACATAAAGATTAACGGCATTTAAAAAAATACAAAAACCGTTAATTTTGATGTATCTTAATAACATATCAAATGATTTTGGATTTATTTTAAATTTTACACAAATGATCTATATGATGTAAACTTTCAATCCAACGGTGGATTTTATAAAATTTATATCGGTTAAAACGTTATTGAGAGGTGTAACATTTGGTGTCAAACTAGTTGGTGTCAACGGATCCTGACTATATATATATATATATATATATATATATATATATATATATATATATATATATATATATATATATATATATATATATATATACTAGTCCCACACCCGTGCGATGCACGGTGTTATGCGGTATTTATATTATAATAATGTTGAATTCACTTCTTTCAATCACATGCGCAATAACATCTAAAACAATTAAAATAGAGACATATTATTTAGATTAAAATATCAATCAATATATGAGATTTAAATTTAAACGAAAGCTAATAATCATTACCAACTATTTTTTCTTCTTCAGTTGAATTCAAAATATCTTGGAATGTCATAAAATCAAAATGGTTCAATGGAATGTGTGGAGCATCGATCTTGGTAAATGTAGTAGTGTGCGATGCACGGACATCATGCGTTGTTTTATAATGAAGCGTCAAAAAATTATTTGTATAAATAGTAAATTAATAATTGAAACAATAGATGTTATCAAAATAATATTAGCAATAAAACTTAATTAAAAATATTAACAATATGAATTATATTTGTAATTGCATTTCAAACAATTTATTTGTAGTGTTTCGTAAATATCATGCAAAGTCCCACTACATAAATATCATAAATTAGACAATAAGAATGCTAAGAAAAGAAATAAATATTGAATATTAAAAGGGAAAGAAATGAAGAAATAACGATGAGAAAGAGGGTTGGGTAGAAAGATTATACAATGATTATGATAAAGTGTTAAAATAGAATAAAGAGTATCAAAATCTATATATACTTGCAAAATCAACAATATAGTCTCACTCGTTAAATACAAAGAAAAAGAAAGATACAATAAAATCATAAAATTTCATAAACATATCATTCTTCTACAACACTAATAACCCTTCCAAATAGAAATTTCACATGCCCATATATGTATGAGGAGGGATATAAGACATATATATATATATATATATATATATATATATATATATATATATATATATATATATATATATATATATATATATATATATATATAGGGGAGGGATCAAATTACACCGGTGTAACATTTGAGTAATGTTACACCGCTCAATAACGCTTTAACGAATTCAAATTTTACAAAATTCACCGTAAGATTGAAAGCTTATATCGTATAGATCATCCATATTGAATTTTACCAAAATCTAAAATCGTTTGATAGGTTATTTAGACCGATGAAGATTAATGGTTTATGCGTTTTTATTGATTACCGTTAATCTTGATCTATCTCAAAAACATATCAAACGATTTTAGATTTTTATATAATTCAACATATATGATCTATACGATATAAGCTTTCAATCCAACGGTGGATTTTGTAAAATTTGTATTCGTTAAAGCGTTATTGAGCGGTGTAACATTACTCAAATGTTACACCGGTGTAATTTGATCTCTCCCCCCATATATATATATATATATATATATATATATATATATATATATATATATATATATATATATTATAAAATAATTAATTCACAAAACCGTTTTTATTATAGTGGGAATGTCAATTAAAAGGCTTGACACTAAAAAAACATTAAAAGAGGTGATTGTTTCACTTATTATCCACAAAAAGAAATGATCTAAAGGTTATGATTGATTGATACAATTAGGGTTAAGATTAGTGGTAGGAGAACTATCTAGGATTTATATATATAGATATATATATATATATATATATATATATATATATATATATATATATATATATATATATATATATATATATATATATATATATATATATATATATATATATATATATATAGGGGAGGGATCAAATTACACCGGTGTAACATTTGAGTAATGTTACACCGCTCAATAACGCTTTAACGAATTCAAATTTTACAAAATTCACCGTAAGATTGAAAGCTTATATCGTATAGATCATCCATATTGAATTTTACCAAAATCTAAAATCGTTTGATAGGTTATTTAGACCGATGAAGATTAATGGTTTATGCGTTTTTATTGATTACCGTTAATCTTGATCTATCTCAAAAACATATCAAACGATTTTAGATTTTTATATAATTCAACATATATGATCTATACGATATAAGCTTTCAATCCAACGGTGGATTTTGTAAAATTTGTATTCGTTAAAGCGTTATTGAGCGGTGTAACATTACTCAAATGTTACACCGGTGTAATTTGATCTCTCCCCATATATATATATATATATATATATATATATATATATATATATATATATATATATATATATATATATATTATAAAATAATTAATTCACAAAACCGTTTTTATTATAGTGGGAATGTCAATTAAAAGGCTTGACACTAAAAAAACATTAAAAGAGGTGATTGTTTCACTTATTATCCACAAAAAGAAATGATCTAAAGGTTATGATTGATTGATACAATTAGGGTTAAGATTAGTGGTAGGAGAACTATCTAGGATTTATATATATAGATAAGATATGAAAGAAAAAAAAAACTATTCTCACATTCAACCGAAAAAACAAATGGTAATCTTGTTAAGCACATGATTAAGCATCCGGGAATGAAAATATTTGTTTCTAACATTCATAATTGTTAGTTAGGAAAATATGAATAGGATACAAATTAAAACAATTGTAACCTATATATTAAAATACTGGTAGAAGAGTCCAAGGGATGAAAATTGAATGATGACTTAAGAGATGAAAAATATATTACCGGGAGTTACAAAGTTAATTAGTGTGTATTTTTGTATTCTCCTTATTGTAATATAGTAAGCAAAAGTTATTATATTCGCCAAAAAAAAGTAAAGGCTAAGTAAAGGCTTGAGTGAGTGTATATTAAAAAGTCATAAGTTTATAAATGTAGAATATGAAAAGTATAGAGATGAAATAATAATAATAATAATAATAATAATAATAATAATAATATAAGTAGAAATGATGTGGCATTGTAGAGTAGTTTAATTGGATTTAAATGGATGATGTGGCTAAATGAAACAATTTGATTGGTCTAAGTGGATTAGGGTTAGGATAACTATTTAGGAATTATATATATAGATATATATATATATATATATATATATATATATATATTATATATTTTATGTTTGTTTATATCTTTATTATATTTACAAACATATATAGTAATAATGTAATATGATATATATATATATATATATATATATATATATATATATATATATATATATATATATATATATATATATATATATATATATATATATTTTATGTTTGTTTATATCTTTATTATATTTACAAACATATATAGTAATAATGTAATATGACTAATAGCCTTATTTATGTCATGGTGAATATATTTAAACTAAAAAGAATGAGCTTATGGAATTTTGTTAATTTATTTAGTATTTAATTTTTTGTTTCATTTTATAAGTGTCATGTTTTTTTTTTTAAGATAAGTTAAGTCATATAGTTCGACTATTGATCCGATTTTATAATTTTATCATAAAGACCGGTTCATTTTACCGGTTTAATCTGATTTAATCTGGTTTGTCATGCGGTTCAACTTGTGACCCAGTGGTTCAACTAATGAACCAGTGACTCAGTACCCTCATCGATTCGATGATCGGTCCGGTTTTTAAAACACTGCTTAAATATACTTGACTCAAAAAAAATTACTTAAATATACGATTTTCTCAAAATTAGAATATGTTTGTCAAAAAAAAAATTCACTTGTAGAATTAAGTTTCACTTGTAGAATTAAATTTTTTCTTGGAAGAAAACTTGTAGAATTAAACTTAACTTCCGTAAGATTATTTAAGCAAGGGTATAATTGGTTTTTTCTATCTTTTCCCTTTGCTAACCCTAGCTGTTTGCTTCACCATATCGTAAATCATCCACAACAAATTAAATCGCGCCGTTTTCACATTGAAGCTTCTACCGCCGCTGCTGCCGCACTGCTGCACCGTTTCCTTCATTCGTCTCAGGTTTCTTTTCCTTCGTCTCTTTCATTCTTCTGTTCGTTCTGTTTCTGTTCTTTCTATTTCTTCCAGAATTCAGTTAAGATTATGAATTGGTACACGAAACCCTAATTGTGTTATTGTTGTAATCGTAATTTTCAGCCTTTCCTTCCTGCTAGCCAGCGAGAGGGGGAAGATAAAACTAGAGAAGAATCATGAGACCAATTCTGATGAAAGGCCATGAAAGGCCTTTAACATTCCTTAAGTACAACAGAGATGGCGATCTTCTATTTTCTTGCGCCAAAGATCACAACCCCACTGTCTGGTTTGCCGACAACGGCGAACGCTTAGGAACTTATCGAGGCCATAATGGTGCTGTTTGGTGCTGCGATGTCACAAGTAAGTTCAGAATTTTTATTTTTGTTTTGTCAATGGCCAGAAATTTTATCAATAAGGTGGATAAGTGGGATGACCGGGTTCGAACCCTAACCCCCTCATATATATAATGCAATGCTGAGCTAAGCTCACCGGACGAATTACTATTCTATCTGTATTTCAATTATTTCAACTAAACATTATTATCGTTAGTTAGTAAAATGTACCTTTATTTGATGGTCGGTTGCTTACAGGAGATTCGGGTCGACTCATTACTGGCAGCGCTGACCAGACGGCGAAGCTGTGGAATGTACAAACTGGTCAACAATTGTTCACCTTCAATTTTGATTCCCCAGCAAAGTCTGTCGACTTTTCTGTCGGTGATAAGCTTGCAGTCATCACCACCGACCCCTTTATGGAACTTTCTTCAGCAATCCATATCAAACGCATTGCTAAAGATCCTGCAGACCGTAAGCAACCTCTTTCTTTATCTCACTGTCAATGCTAATTTATTTTATATCATCCTAACATAATACCAATGCTTTTTTGTTCTATTCAGAAATTGGGGAGTCTGTGCGTGTCATTAAGGGCCCACAGGGTAGAATCAATAGAGCTGTTTGGGGACCCCTCAATCAAACCATTATCAGTGGTGGAGAAGACTCTATCCTTCGAATTTGGGATACTGAGGCATTCCTTCTTTCCTATATATTTATTTATGTTGCAACACTCACTATCATATCATCAACCACAATTATTTCATTCTATTTCACTTACTTGCAGACCGGAAAACTACTTAAGGAAACAGACAAGGAATCTGGCCACAAAAAGACAATAACCTCACTTGTTAAATCTGCGGATGGATCACATTTCCTAACCGGCTCCCTTGATAAGTCTGCTAAGGTATCGCCGTCGACATTTTAATTCTTCTGTGAAATGCAATGATATTATTTCAGTTTACCTAACCACTTTCCTTTCGCTTTTGCAATATTAATGGATGTCTTCTGCCTATTTACTAGCTTTGGGATAGCAGAACATTGACTCTTATCAAGACATATGTGACTGGTAGCCCTGTCAATGGAGTTGCAATGTCCCCCCTTCTTGATCATGTATGTAATTGTGTATTGTCAATTATTTAATTTCCATCATGTCATGATATTCATACTTATAATTTTGTTAAGCAATGCAAGTAATATTGTTTCACCTTTGTTTGATTAATTAATGTCTTCCTCCTCGATAAAGTAGTCCTATCGTTTTTGAAAGCTGGTTAAAGTCTTGCTTCCCTGAATTCATTCTCCACAAACTACAAAATTCTTTTTTTGCATCTGCTTACTAGTTCATGAAAGAAATGCACCTCGAATTAGTTCCATCCCGATAGTTCTGCATGAAAAACATATATATTTCAGTTTTTTCTTTCAGTTATTTGGGACATACTCCATTCATTTTATGATTTTCTTTATTCTTTGCCCTGTATCTTTTGTAGGTGGTTCTTGGAGGTGGTCAGGAGGCATCGGCTGTTACAACTACTGATCATCGTGCTGGAAAATTTGAAGCCAAGTTCTATGATAAGGTAAATTTTAGTTTTCTTTCCAATACCATTTTGGGTTCTCTAAGGCTTCTATTTTTCAAATTTGTTTTTTTGTTTTTGTTTAGATTCTTCAAGAAGAAATTGGCGGTGTGAAAGGACATTTTGGACCAATTAATGCACTGGCCTTTAACCCTGATGGAAAAAGGTACATCCATTGTTTTTCAGCTCACCTCTTTTTGTGTTGCATCATATCATATTTTAAATTTAAATATAAATAGATTGTAGATTGGTTGGCCAACCATGCTCAGTTTTTCTTTATATTTTGCATTTATTAGAAAATCCTTCCTCATTGTTGTTTATTTTCAAAATACTAATTTGCTGTAGTTTTGGGTCCCTCCAGCTCACCACAAAGTAAAAGCCTTGCAAACATTTAAATATTCCCTTAGGATGCAGGATGAATTGATTAAATAATAATTAGAATACATTTTGGTTCTTGTTTAACTGTTCATCATAAATAGGGAAAATTGTTAATGTTCAATTGTTTGTATTATGATATCATGGAAAGTAGGGAAGAGACACCTTTGGAAATATTTCAACATTTTCTTAATTGACGCCTATCAATGCAGTAAATCGTGGCACATTTTTTGTGATTAAATTATGGTTTCAAATCATATGTTGCAAACTATAGCACTCCATTCGATTTATGAAACTTTTATTTTGTCAAATAGCCTGGTGGTTAGATTCACACACTTAAGTATGAGGAAGTGGGGAATCGCGGGTTCGAGATTCACACACTTAAGTATGAGGAAGTGGGGAATCGCGGGTTCGAACCTGCGCCCATGCACCTCAAATGTCCCTGCTGCTACCAAGGTCCAATTGAGTTGCACTTACGGGACTTGATTTATGAGATGTTCTATTATATAGTTATTGGTAGTTTATGTTTGAAATAACTAATGTGTTAGTAACCAACTGATATATAAGAAAGAAATAGGGAAAATCCCTTTGATTACAAGAATGGTATCACAGAACTTCGAGGGTCTGCACCTCCCAATGCCAAAATGGCCCTTTCCAGTCAAATCCCCAGATACTCTCTTTCTCAATTACCCTTCTATTTATATGCAACACTTATACGACAGTTATTTTCCTTAAAAACTGTCTTGTCTAATTACGGTTTATGACAGTTATTTTCTATAAAAACTACCAACTAATAATCAAAACTGCCTAATAACAATAACTAACAAGGCCCATTATTATTGCTATCCTAGTTAAGGCCCATATCTAACATAATGTTTGTCTTATCGGTTTACGTTAGTGACAGAGTCCTGCATAGTAGATAGCTGTTTGGCTGTTTCTTTTTTTATTGGTCTTTGAGACTTCTTTTTTTGTGTTTTGTTTTGTAGTTTTTCAAGTGGAGGTGAAGATGGATATGTACGTTTGCATCACTTTGACCCAGAATATTTCAATATCAAAATTTAGTTCTCGAGAATTTCTGATTGATATAAAGGGGGTTCCTAGAAGTTAGCTTTCAATTCCTTTCACATAAATTTTGTGATCTTGTCGTGTACTAAAGTTGTTACCGGTAAATCCTTTTGCACTAGCATTATGAATCAATTTTGGTTGGAGTTTGACTTATTTTAAGATTATCATAGCACTTTTTTTGTTGATGAATTTCACATTTTGTTAACGCACAAGGTTTCACCAATACATATAACTATAAAAAATTCTGTTCAACATTATACAAATGCAGAAAGAAAATGACAACTTTTGTTGCGTCGAACTTTTATTACCAGTATACTTGTTTCGTGCCCTTTAAGTGTATGGATTCATGGTGATCATGACAATTGAGTTAGTCATCTTGATTTTGTAAAAGCTTACTGTGATTCAAAATATAAACCAAATCATGCCAACATCTCTTTAAATTAAGTGAACTGCTTATTCTGGCTCTGATTTCCACAAGTTGCTGAGGCTAATGAAAATCCAATGTAGTATAAGAGTTGAGGCCAGTTAATGTAAGGGAGCCCCTTAATGTCTAAGTCAATATGTGACTGCATCTTCAGATCAATCATATAGAGAGGGTAGGGTTCCTTTCCATGTTTAAAAATCACAAATTTACGAATTTAATATTTTCTTATTAACAAGTTTAAATGAAAATATATTTTAGAAAATCATTTTTTTTTTCTGCAAAGTAAATGTTTATTATTTCATTCTACGAGTCTTTCTCTATAACCCAAACCCAAACGTAACACCCTCTTTCCTATTTGAATGAATCAACAAAATGATGCGTTCAAAAAGGGTCATCTCATCTGATGCAACAACCATGAACAACTGCGTATGTGAGGGAAGATATGCATGAGGGATGCCATAAACGGTTGTTTTCTCACTTTTCTTCTCTGAATTTTTAATTTTTTATGTCACTAAACAATCATTTACTGCTTAAAAATTATTATTGTCATTTTTTTTTCTCCATTAAGTCGAACGAGTTGTCAATTTTGACTAAATCATACAAGTTTGCAATATTAATGGATGTCTTAGGATGTAAGTAAATACTCCCTCCGTTCCATGTAAGTAAAAAAAATTACTTATTATAATAAAAAACAACTTACTTTTATTATTTTTAATATTTACGTTTACTTATTCTCATAAAATTTAATGTAAATTGCATTTTTTTTAATAGGCAAAAATTTATTAATGGACAAATCCCTTAAACAAGAAGAATAAGGGATTGTCGGATCAAACAAAAAAAAGACAAGGTGATGAAAACACCTTAAATGTAAATTGTATTTAATTTACTCTCTCGTCTTTTTTCCATAATCAATAACCAATAAAAATTCTTTTTATATCTACAAATCGTTAATTAGTTCAGTGATGATTGACGCTGAACTTGATAGGGAGGACCATAGTTCGATCCACGCAAATACGACCGGAAAGAGGTTGTAACCATTTAATGTCAGAAGAGACGCCTGAACTAGATTGACAGTGAAAAGAAAAAAAATAAAATCACCACCATTATGATATATTACTAGATAGCCAACAACATTATGTTGATAAACTTCAGTGGTGTACGCCAACATTGTTGACTCCTCACCATCACCATGAAATACAAACTATAGATGATAAAATTTGTTGCCACATGGATCCGTTTCTTGTGGTTTCTTCTATCTTCTTTTTTTGACAATTCTATCTTCTTAAACTCTTAAATAAATGTTATTGTTATAGTTCCTACTAGTCAAGAATTTATCATAAAAAAATGTTACTAGTCAAGCCTCTTGGGGCTATATATATGTGTCTTAAGATCATCACATATCACTTCACACACACACAACACATTCATTAAAGTTATCATATTCATCACTAAGCCATGGAGAAAAAATCACTTACTGCCTTGTCCTTCCTCTTCCTCGTTCTCTTTGTTGCACGTACGTAATTAAATGCATCAACGTTCGTATTATATTAATTAATAATTAGATATTTCATCATATGTTATACCCATTTATTTAATTTTACTATATATTTCATATATTAAAATTTCCAATGGGTTACCTAGTTGACAGGGATATCGCATAATATATGCATGAGTCGGGTTCGAATCTCAGACAATCCACTTATTCATCTTTAAAGTGGATTTTCTAGTTACTAGGCTACTTGACCAATAAAAAAATGACCAACAGATTATTTATATTTTTTGTCAAGTAGTCTAGTGGTTAGAATTTCACTTTTCAAAGTGAATAAGTGAGAGTACCAGAGTTCGAACCCCGATCTGTATATTACATGTAATGTTTCTGCCAACTGAACTATGTTCATGGGGACTCCCGATAAATTATTTTAATATTAAAAAAAAAAGATTATTTTAATATTTGTTATTTTGGAAAAATGATTTATAGCAAAACTAGCTATTAATAATATTTACAAATTAAAATTTTGATTAATGGAATGGGTTAATTAGTTCATAAAGGCCATACTAGAACAATATAATTTATATTTGATAGAGTATATCTAATATTGTTGTATAATTGATGCAGAACAAATTGTGGTGACTGAGGCACAAAACAAATGTGAGCATTTGGCTGATACATACAAAGGACCATGTTTCACTAATGCTAGCTGTGATGATCACTGCAAGAATAAAGAGCATTTTCGTAGTGGCACTTGCCATGGCTTTCGTTGTTGGTGCACTCATCAAAACTGTTAAATGGATGGATTAGTTGTCCAACAACAAGAAGAATATTGAAGCATATGTATGAATAAAGACTTCACAATATAAATAAATAAATAAATAAATAAATTATGTGTGTACTCATCACAAGGGCATAACGTATTAGTTATGCACTTTTATCATATGGAATAAAACATTAATCAATGATTTCGTTTTCAACATTGGTTACTAATATTCTTTGGTTCATTTTTTTGGTATTATTTGTGCAAAAACTGGAAAATATATGTCATACTCTTGGAATTATAATAGGATTTTTTAGCACATTTACTAGTACTCCTCAACAATCAACAACTACCACCATTGGTAGTTAAGGAATATATATCATGGAATCAAAATATTTGAGGTGAACACTTGGTTCACATTTTATTTTGATATGTATAAAATTGTCCAATTCAACGTATATGTATTGATACAAATTAAAATAAGATGTGTAATTTACCAATATTTAATTTTTTTTGAACAACAAATATATTATTATTAATAATTAATATTTAATTAATATTCGTGCATTCGGAATTTACGGTAGTACTACTACTCAAGAACAACAACAATCTATTTTGGAGTCAAAATTAATTGCAACAATATAATAATTCGGGACTAAAATATTTAATTTTAAAATGAGGGTACTATAAATTTCCACATGAGTTGCAAGAAACATAGCGGCCTCTTTCATATGAGATGAAAATATGGGCAAGCCTAAGGATCGGGGACTTAATTGGGCACTATTGTCTTATACATCCTGAATATTTTACTAAAAAAATACAAATACATGAGTGTAATCTTAACAGTAGAAATACAAAATTGGTAAAGAAAAAGCGACTAGGATTTTAATAATATCATAATAGTATTACTTGATAAAATAAGGATTAGACAAAAAATAATATTAAAGATGCTTAATAGTATTACTTTCTAACATCTCTTTCACACAAAAAAACTAATATTAAAGATCCTTAAAGAAATTAGATCAGATTACATAGTGAGAAATATGTCATCAAATAATAGGTCATTTAGTGAATATGTTGGTTGTGGATAAGCTTAAACATTACATATTATTGAGGATTAGAGAAGAAGATGTCTTTAACAACAAAATTAAATATTAGGAACTAATTAGTTGGTTTTTATGATATAGCTTATGAACTAAATTGATGTATTTGGGTTTGGAAGCATGATACTGCCGAGATTTTCTATGATAAATTGGTCTACTCTGTGCTGGTTATAATACTTTAGTAGTTCAAGTAGCATATATCTCATGTGGAATATTTGGTTGATATTGTGAAACTTCCTTCTTAAAGATGGTATTTGGTCAAAAATCTGGCCACTCCTACTCTTTACATGAATGGGAGGTGCAACCACTTTTATACTGAAGCCGTTGAAGTGTTGTGTCACAATGAGCCTTCATTTTGGTGGTCTTGGAGGACTGTTGCCCTAATTGTTGTTCACTTTCTTTGGGGATCTTCTTTTTCTCTTCCTCTTGTACTTATATCTCTTTTTATTGGGGTTCTTATTACCTCTTATAAAAAAATGATGTATTTTTTGTGGAGGCAAATAGAATCTCTGGTATTATTAGAATAGTCTAAGGCATTATATAGCCAAAGAACAAAGGGTACAAAACGGTTACAACAAACTAGCTAACTGACTTGGGCCTTAAGCAAGTCAGAGTCAGAATATCACCAAAGCTCTCTAATATCCAACTCTTAGACCATAACTAAACCATGAGATATCTTAAAAATTAAGGCCTTAAAAAAAATTATATGATAGTTGTATTCGTAAAATATATATATGGTGCAAAACTTAATACAGTACAACAAACTGTAAGACCCAATAGGTCAACCCAACCCAGATTCTATAAATGCTAGAGGAATGTAACACAGTATAACAAACTGTAAGACCCAATACAGTACAAGGATGATTATTTCTTAATTTTATTTAAATTAAAGATGGTTTTATAAAAAAAAAATTGCGTTTTTTCAAAGATGGTTTTATAAAATAAATTGCAATTAATTAAGGGGTGTTATTTACACTTGTACAAAAACTCGAGGACGGCACTGCTACACGACTACAAATAATTTTTAACATATATCAAGGTTGTCCCATCTATTTATTGTGTTGTGCATATTATATCTTTGGTCCTCATACATCTATCTATCTTTTTCTGGCCCCTTTAACATAAAAAATCTACCTTTTTTTATTTGACCGAATATAACATGCATCCGTCATTGTCTCTTATAAATATACGACTACAAAGACTTTTCAACATATATCAAGGTTGCCCCATTTATTTATTGTGCATATATATATTTAGTCCTCATACATCTATCTATCTTTTTCTGTCCCTGTTAGGGTTTTGTTCCTTGTTTTAGTAGGACAAGGGAATCCTCCTAAGAAATTGAGAAATAGAGAGTTGGAATAATTTTCTGCTTACTTTATTCATTCCCATCATTGGTTTATAAAGCCACAGAGCATAAAATCTAATGGCTGAGATGCAATCAAAACAAAATATCCCTGAATAGTAGGAGTGAGATAACGGCCTAGTGCCAGCACATAAAAGAATCCTAAGACAAACAATTCAATTATTCTCTAGAAGCTTCTGCCTATCTCATCCAGTGATGACACATCAAACATAGTCATCCAAGTGACTGGGCCTTTTAATGTTTCTCTTGGGCTTGTAATTGATTGGGCCGATAGTGGAAGCAGGGCCATTGGTGTGGGCTGTGTTGCTAACATCACCTGGGTCGGGGAGAATCACCTTGTCCTCAAGGTGATAATCAAGCTTGAGTGTGATCCAATCTTCCCAGGAAGTGTCTTCAGTAGGTAAGCCATTCCATTGCACGAGAACCATCTTGGTGGGTGGAGTAGTGGTCGTATCCATTTTCTGGTTCAAGATGGCCAGAGGTGTGATAAGCGGCTTGTTGTTTTTGGATTGTGGAGGGAGAGTACTTGAGGCAATGATAGGCCCCTGATGCAGTTTGAGTAAGGAACAATGGAAGACGGGATGTATCTTGGACTCCGGAGGTAGTTGAAGGCGGTAAGCAACAGGGCCAACACTTTCCAAAACCTCGAATGGACCATAGAAGCGTTTGGAAAGTTTGGTGTAAGCTTGTGTAGTGACAGATTGTTGTCGATATGGACGAAGGCGAACATAGACAAATTGACCAGGGGAAAAAGAGACCTCACGACGTTTCTGGTCAGCAAAGTGTTTCATGCGTGTTTGTGATTTGAGCAGTGTTTGTCGCAGCTTGAGGATCAATTCTTGGTGTTGGGTTAGCATGGTATCAACGGCTTCGACCTTTGAAGAACCTAAGATGTATTGAGGTATAAATGGTGGTTCGCGTCCATAGGTAATTTGGAATGGTGAGAAGCCGGTTGCAGAGTGTACTGAGGTGTTGTATGCCCATTCAACTAGGGTTAGGAACTTGGACCATTGGGAGGGTTGGTTGTGAACAAATGAGCGGAGATACTGTTCCAGAACACGGTTATATACTTCTGTCTGACCATCTGTTTCTGGATGGTAAGCCGTGCTCATCCTGAGTTTGGTACCACAAAGGTTGAACAATTCACGCCAGAATTTGCTAATGAAAATTGGGTCGCGGTCAGATACCAAGCTTCTGGGCATTCCATGTAGTTTACAGACAGTATTGAAGAAAATGGTGGCTACTTTAAGGGCGGTGTAATGAGGGGTGAGGGCAGCAAGGTGGACACCTTTGGAAAATCGGTCCACTACAACAAGGATTGCTACATGACCGTTTGAAGGTGGTAGGCCAGTGACAAAATCCAGAGATAGGTCTTCCCAAACAGTTGAAGGTGGAGGGATGGGGTGTAATAATCCTGGAGTGCGTTTGGTTTCATATTTCATTTGTTGGCATATGGAGCATTGGGATACAAATTGTTTGGTATCGTTTCTCAATCCATCCCACCAAAAATTGGCTTGGAGACGGGCTAATGTTTTGGTGATGCCCATGTGTCCACCAATTGGTGAACTGTGGAATTCTTCAAGTATAGAAAGGCGGAATGGCATGGTGGGATCGAGCCAGATGCGATCATGGTAAAGGATGAGACCATTGTGGATTTTGTAGTTTGGGTAATTTGTGGGATCTGTCTGTATTTTCTGGAGGAGGGTTGAAAAGGGTTAGCTAGCAGCCAATGCTAGTTTGAGTTGCTCTAAAAAAATAAAATGCGGGAGAGAAAGAGTTAGAAGCATACCTGAGGTTGTCTCTGGAAGGCGGGAGAGCGCATCAGCCACTACATTGGTTTTGCCAGACTTGTAGTGAATGGAGTAATCATATCCCATTAGTTTGGCTAGGTAGATTTGTTGCTCCGGGGTTTGAACGACTTGGGTGAGTAATTCTTTAAGGCTTTGGTGGTCGGTGTAGATGACAAAGGGATGGCCAAGCAAATATTGTCTCCATTTTTTGACTGCAGTGGTGATGGCATGGAGTTCGCGAATGTAAGTTGAGGATCGCTGTAATCTTGGGCAGAATGGTTTGCTGAAGAAAGCAATTGGGTGATTGTCTTGCATGAGGACAGCCCCCATTGCTAATCCTGAAGCATCAGTTTCTAATACAAATGGTTTGGAGAAATCTGGTAGGGTAAGGGTAGGGGCTTGAGTCATGGCTTTTTTGAGGGATTCAAAAGCAGTAGTAGCTGCATCAGACCAGATGAAGGTATCTTTCTTGAGTAGGGCTGTGAGAGGCAGGGCAATACCAGCGTAACCTTGGATAAATTTTCTGTAAAAGCCTGTAAGGCCAAGAAAACCTCGAAGTTCTGTGATGGTGGTAGGGCGAGGCCAGTCTAACATAGCTTGGATTTTTGATGGTTCAGGGTAAACTCCAGTAGCTGAAACCATATGACCTAGATATTCCAATTCTCTTTGGGCGAAGATGCATTTGGAAAATTTAAGGTAGTATTGGTTAGACAAAAGTGTTTTGAATATGATGTCAAGGTGGGTGAGGTGGGTTTCCATGGAAGGGCTGTAGACTAATATATCGTCAAAGAAGACAATGACAAACTTTCGAAGATATGGTTGGAAGAGGGAATTCATGGCGGCTTGAAAGGTGGATGGTGCATTGCAAAGACCAAAAGGCATAACACGAAATTCGTAGTGACCCTGGTGTGTACGGAATACGGTTTTTGGAATATCATTTGGGTGCATTCGGATCTGGTGGAAGCCTTGGCGGAGATCAAGTTTGGAGAACCAAGACGCACCACCAAGTTCATCAAGGAGCTCATCAATGGTGGGCATTGGGAATCGATCTCGGATAGTGATAGAGTTCAGCGCGCGGTAATCGATGCAAAAACGCCAACTACCGTCTTTCTTTTTGACAAGTAAGACCGGTGATGAAAAGGAACTCTGGCTGGGTTGAATGAGATTGGAAGCAAGCATTGTTTGGATTTGTTTTTCGATTTCATTCTTCTGGAAGTATGGATATCTGTATGGACGGACATTGATGGGGTTAGAATTTGGAAGGAGAGTTATATGGTGGTCAATATGGCGCGGTGGGGGAAGGTGTTCAGGGTTTTGGAAGAGAGGTTGAAACTTTTGAATTAGGGTTTGGATGAGGGGGTTATGGTGAGAAGGTGTTTGGGCCGGGTTTGGGTCGTTTTGTTGGGTTAAGGCTTGGATGTGGTATAGTTCAGAGGCTGAGTTTGTTTGAACGCAGCGTTTTAGTTGGTGGGCTGAGATTGAGTTGGGCTAGGGTGTTTTATTACCCGTCAAAGTGATGGTTTGGTCATTCTTGGTGTAAGATAATGAGAGGTTGGTATAGTCCATAAGGACAGGGCCAATAGAACGAAGCCACGGGGCACCTAATACCACGTCAGCACCACAAAGGGGGAGAGTGTAAAAGTCGATGTTGAAAGGGTGATTTTGTAAAGAAAGGGAAATGTCAGAGCAGAGGTTTCTACACTCGAGGATGCTACCGTTGCCAACCATAACTTTGAGTGGAGTAGTTGGGTGTGAAGGTAGTTCGAGGAATTTAGCAAGGCGAGCTTGGATGAAGTTATGGGTGCTGCCGCCGTCGATAAGTACAGTGACAGAATGGTTGTTTATACGGCCGGCGATACGGATTGTTGCTGGGTCAGTGCAACCAGATAGAGCGTGGAAGCTGATTTGGCCGTCGGAAGGTTCAATGGTAATCTGGGGTGGATCTGTGATGGGTGGGTCAATGGAGGGTGAGGGTGGTAGTTTGTCAGCGTCGATTTCATCTTCTGAGATGAGGAGGAAGAATCGACCTTTGCATTTGTGGGTAGGGGTAAATGTTTCATCACAGTTATAACATAGTCCTTTTTCGCGGCGGGTGGCCATTTCGTCCGGTGATAGTTTGCGAAAATTGACACGGGGTGGGGTGTTGTTATTGGGAGGAGGAGATATATGGTTGGTTGGAGTCGGTAGAAGAGGTGTGGAGGTGTGGGATGGTAGTTTACCTTTCAATAGTCTTCTGCGGTCTTCGATTTTGTCTTCTTGCAGCTTGGCTAAGGCAGTGGCGTGAGATAAGGTTGCCGGGCGAAGAGCTTGAACTTCGCGGCGGATTTCTGGTGATAATCCAGAAATAAAGTAGTTGAGCAAAAATGAAGGTGGTAAACCAACGATTCTGTTCGCCAGTCTCTCAAACTCAGTTAAATATAGGTTGACTGTAGAACGTTGGACTAGTTTGAAGAGGGAACTGGAAGGGTCATCGTAATATGAAGGAGCAAAGCGTGTTTCTAAGGCCTGGAGGAAAGTATACCAGGAGGTGAGTTGGTTGTTACGGTGCATCCACTGATACCAACTTAGTGCCTGGCCTTCCATATAGAACGAAGCGACGGTGAGTCGATCGTTTTCTGGGGTGTTGTGATAGTCAAAGAATTGGGAGATTTTAAAAATCCATCCCATAGCATCGGTTCCGTCGAATTTGGGAACATCGAGTTTCATGCGTGGTGGTAAGGAAGAGATTGGAGGAGGGCTAATTGGTGATGGTGGAGGGAGTGGAGGTGATGAGGCGGCTTGAGATGTGAGGGCTGCAAGTTGTTCAATGATGGAATCGACCTTAACGGTGAGGTCGTCCAAGCGTTCAGCGTTTGTGGTAGGCATGGTAGTCAATGAGAGCACCAAATTGTTAGGGTTTTGTTCCTTGTTTTAGTAGGACAAGGGAATCCTCCTAAGAAATTGAGAAATAGAGAGTTGGAATAATTTTCTGCTTACTTTATTCATTCCCATCATTGGTTTATAAAGCCACAGAGCATAAAATCTAATGGCTGAGATGCAATCAAAACAAAATATCCCTGAATAGTAGGAGTGGGATAACGGCCTAGTGCCAGCACATAAAAGAATCCTAAGACAAACAATTCTATTATTCTCTAGAAGCTTCTGCCTATCTCATCCAGTGATGACACATCAAACATAGTCATCCAAGTGACTGGGCCTTTTAATGTTTCTCTTGGGCTTGTAATTGATTGGGCCGATAGTGGAAGCAGGGCCATTGGTGTGGGCTGTGTTGCTAACAGTCCCCCATAAAAAAAAATCTATCTTTCTTTTTTTTATTTGATTGAATATATCATGCATCCATCATTTTCTCTTTCAAGGCAATCCATCTATCTTATCAAGTATACAAGTACAAAGAATTTTCAACATATATTATGGTTGCCCCATCTATTTATTGTGCATCGGTAGGGATGACAATTTGACCCCATACCTAGAGGGTACCCGCAAAAAACTCGAGGACGGCACTGCTACACGACTACAAAGAATTTTCAACATATATCAAGGTTGCCCCATTTATTTATTGTGCATATATATATTTGGTCCTCATACATCTATCTATCTTTTTCTGTCCCCCATAAAAAAAATCTATCTTTCTTTTTTTTATTTGATTGAATATATCATGCATCCATCATTTTCTCTTTCAAGGCAATCCATCTATCTTATCAAGTATACAAGTACAAAGAATTTTCAACATATATTATGGTTGCCCCATCTATTTATTGTGCATCGGTAGGGATGGCAATTTGACCCCATACCTAGAGGGTACCCGCAAAAAACTCGAGGACGGCACTGCTACACGACTACAAAGAATTTTCAACATATATCAAGGTTGCCCCATTTATTTATTGTGCATATATATATTTGGTCCTCATACATCTATCTATCTTTTTCTGTCCCCCATAAAAAAAATCTATCTTTCTTTTTTTTATTTGATTGAATATATCATGCATCCATCATTTTCTCTTTCAAGGCAATCCATCTATCTTATCAAGTATACAAGTACAAAGAATTTTCAACATATATTATGGTTGCCCCATCTATTTATTGTGCATCGGTAGGGATGGCAATTTGACCCCATACCTAGAGGGTACCCGCAAAAAACTCGAGGACGGCACTGCTACACGACTACAAAGAATTTTCAACATATATCAAGGTTGCCCCATTTATTTATTGTGCATATTGAAGTAGCAAAGTTTTTTCACAAGAAAGGGGGGTTTGAATTGTGAACCTTTAAAAATTGTCCTTTTTAAAAATTAGATATCAAAACATACGTTAGAATGTTCTCAGAATAAATAATATAAGTTAGGAGAATGATCTTAGAACGATCTCTGAGCTGCAAACAAAAACAATAAGTGATTTGTGTGTGTTAGTGTTTGCACAAAATTAATATGAGTTTAAGGGAGAGAAGAGACACAATAATTTTATCCTGGTTCACCCCTTAATAGTATGGGCTACTCCAGTCCCCACGCTCCTGTGAGATTGTCCACTAAGAGATTCTACCGATCTCAAAATACACTTCTTCTTTGATCTAATCCAAGATCACAATCTTCCAAGCTTCACTTGCTTGATCTACCTAAGTCTTTCCTAGACTTTATGAGGTGTCACTCAATCAATAGTTACGTATTGACTTGAGCCAATCTTTACAATATTGATGATGGTTTGGATCTTTAAAGCTTTCTCACTTAAACTAAGTTGAAAAGCTAGTTACAATAAAATCTCTCTTTGTTCACTCAAAATGGATACTGATCCTAGTATGATATTACAATATATGGAGTGAAAGAGATCTTCAAAGAAGAGCTTGAAAACTTGTATCACAAAGACAAGTAGATTGATTGTTGTAGCTTAAACTCTTGCTCTTCAATGTTGCCAAAGCCTTCCTTTTATAGTTGAACCTTGAGTCTTCAGTTCCTTGGTCCCAAAGGAAGTTCTCCAACGGCTAGTTGATTTAAAATAGACAGCTCATGCTGAATTGTTGAGTGGATAAGCTCAAACTGATCTTTCTCAGAACGTTCTCCCTGCTGTTCTTCATATTTTCACTTAAAAGGGCCAAAATGACAGCTTGCAATGGGCTGTAGATAGTTGTTCATTGCTTCCTCACCAAGTATATCCGTTATAGACTAATTAGGCACGTTTTGGCCAGCTGTAGATGAGCTTGCAACTTCAAAAGCAAAGGACAGTCATTCTCAGCATCATTCTGAGATCGTTCTCCAATCTGGGCGATTTTTGCACTTGATCTTCAAATGAAGAATGATGCAGACCTGTGGCCAGCTGTAGTGTGAAGGGAATGCAGCTGTGATGTCCTTGCATAACTATTCACTTGTCCTTTCCATGTACTTCCTTTTCTTGATTAAAAATTAATCTCTTGGAGAATGTTCATTAAATAATGACATTGAAGGTACATGACAACTATGAGTTGAATGTGTGTTGTCTCATCCTTATTGGTCTATGTAATTCTTGTCCAAATATTCTTGATACACCTGATTAGATGATGCCTTGAGAAATTATCATGTTGCACATGCTTGATCATTAACTTTGTCCAAAGAGGAAAGTCACTTTCTTTCCAACTTATTCCTTGCCTTAATTGTTCATGAACTGTTGTGATCTTGTGAGTTAAAACCAAGATAAAAGTGCTTCTTTGTCTTGTATATGGTTGACTTAATGAAATAAGTGCTTTTGCATTTATTCTTGTTTATGAGGAGAATGTTGCAATTAAACCAGAGATCATTCTCAGACTGATCCTGAAGCTTCTCTTTTTGCCAAAACATAATGAATATCATTGAGATTAGAAGCTTAATTGTTCCTGACTAATTAAAACACTCAAGAGCACTTGTTAGATAACAATGAGATCAGAATTACATTTAAAATATAATTAAGATGTTTGTTATCTTTAAAACATCAAATTGGGATTTTGCATTTTGCCTCAACAATCTCCCCCTTTTTGATGATGACAAACTTCTTGAATTATGTTTTAAAAATGGGATTCTGATATAATCAATAAACACAAATAAATTGTTTAGTGTTTTAATTTTCAAGCTCCCCCTCAATTCAAGCATCCAATTTTCATAATTGCTTAAGCATAAAGAATTGAGCAAAAACACATAATATGAATCAAAATAGATTTCATTAATCATCAAGCTCACAAAGTGAGAATCCAACATGATTTCTAGTTCATGATTAACACATAATGATTCAAGCAAAAGATAAAACACAAATCCTAGTTTAGAAAATAACAACATAGTAGGAGAAGTTCTTATAGCAGCAAAAGGAACTTCCCAAAATATCTAATCCTCTAAACAGGTAAATTAAAACATGATTAAGCATTCAAAAAGACAAGTTCAATCTCCCCCTCATTTTCTCAAATCATTCTCCCCCTTTGTCATCATTGAAAAGGGTAGAAAAAAGAGGGTTGCAGCAGAAGTTATTCAGGAATGGTGGGGCTGGAATCATCAGAGGATGTGGAGTTTTCAGGTTGTGGGAATGGCTCAACAGGTGGTGGTGGATTGGGAGGTGGTGGAACAATCTGAAGAGGAGTACAAACACACTCATTCAACCAGTTTCTCATGATCTGAAACTCAAGCATAATATACATTAACATGTCATTTTGCATTGACATGCCTTTCATCAGCTGAGTTAAATCCTTTCTCATCTGAGACATTCTTTTTTCAAGCTTGGTGCGTTTGGGAGGCCTGGGATCAGTGGAAGTACCAGCCTCATGTTGAAAATTTCCTTCAAAACCAGCAGGCATAGACCAAGTAGCAGCAGCAGCAGCATTTGCAGAAGAGCAGAAAGAGTCTAAAGTTGCAAAAGAACTTGGTAGAGATGGTAGTGTTCCAGCAGTGAAAATGGGAACTGGTATCTGAGATGGATCAGGACTATTTGATGTCATCAAGTTCCTTACAAAATCAGTGCTAAACATGGATTGCAAGCTTCCATGAGATGATGACATAAGTGGTGAAAACACAGAGGTGTTAAATGGAGCAGTTATAGAATGAAATCCTTGGAGAATCTTCCCAGCTTGTTGAGATGAGGTTTCTACTTCTTGAGAGAAAGTTGGTCCTAAATTCAATGAGGTATTCAAATGGATTGGCTGAGTATCAGAGATGGTGTTGTGAATGTCCACATTTTCATCAGTGGGGAGAACATTCTCAAATTGTTCTCCTGATGCTTTAGCAAGCATATCCAAGTTGTTATCAGGATCAATTCTCTTCCTTTTGTTTCCCATCTCAGTAGAGGTGTTGCCAGGAGTGATTTCCTTTTTCATGTGACTCAGATTTTTTGTTCCAAAAGTAAACCATTGATTATCAAAGAGTTGTTTAGACTCATCCACATGGTTATCTCTAAAAATCCTAGTGAGTAACATTCCATAAGGTAAAGCTATCTTTTTGATTCCAGAATTTGCAATTGTAATCATGTGTTGAAGAATCAAATAAGGTAAATCTAGTAGAATACCTTTAGATAGATGATACATGACAAGTAGGTCATTATCAGTTACCTTATCTTTACTTCCTGTCCTAGGAAAGAAAGAATGTTGGCACATGTTGTGGAAGATTTTAAACTCCTTCTTAAGCAGAGATGATGGTGGTTGTTCCCTGTGAGCTCCTTCATCAGTAAACATCTCAACGATCAAAGCATCTTTGCTTATGTTTTGAGCTGCATACCAGTCTTTTCCATACAGAGTTTCTCCATTTCTCTTCACTTCAAGTAGCTTACTAATTGAGTCTGCTGTAACATGGATTTCAACTCCTTTGATGTTGGAGATGATCAAGTCTTTGTCAGGATGTACCTTGGCATTGAAATAGAATGCTTGTACTAACAGAGGCATTGTGGTATCTTTCATCTGGAAAAATTTTGTCCATCCTTGTGGTTCCACAAACTTGAGCAAGTCTACTCCTCCCTTAGCAATCTCTTCAAAATCATAAACTCTTCCAGAAGCAACAGGTTTGGTTTTCCAATATTGATCAAACTTAGCTTCTTCATCAGGATGAATGAGTGGAACTTCAAGCAGCTCTCCTTGAGGTCTTTTCCTTTTAGGTAAGCTCTTCCTCTTTGGAATTTTGACAGCAGTAGCAGAAACCTTTTTAATTGAAACAGGTGAATGTTTTGCAGGTACAGATTTTGATGAGGTGAGAGGTTCAAGCACAATTTTTTCAAGTTCAGAATCTGAGATGGTTTTGTCAGAATCTGAATCATGAATGGTGTGTACAGTGTTGTCAACAACAGGTTTCTTTCCTGTACCAATTCCAGACATAATACGAGATGATCTTCTGATTTTTGAAGAATCATAAGATTTGGCTTTCTTGGATTTGAAAATGATTGGTGGAGTTTCATCTTGACTTGGTACAACAATGGTAGGTTTAGGAGTGGTGGTACCATCCGTTTTAGGGTTAGGTTTCTGGGTAAGTTGGATGGTTTCTTCTTCTGAGGGATCGTTCTCAGAAGGTTCATCAGCTTGTTCTGCAGGAGGTTTAACATTTGATTGTGAAGGAGGTTCAATTAATTTGGGTGGAAAAATCTGAGAAAGAGGTTGCAGATCTAAGGGTTCATTTGGATCATAGAAATTGGATTGATCAAAGGTTTGAGGGTTTGAGGAGTCAGATGTTTCTGATGAAGATGAAGAGTTTGATGAGGATGAAGGTAGAGGTGGAAATGGAGCTCGTGTACTTCTTCTTCCTGGATTCTTAGTTCGTGCCATTTTTGAAGAAAGAAGAAAAGATAATTGATTGAAGGTGATGTGATGAAATGATGAGTTTAGGTGAGTATAAAAAGAGGTGGAAGCTTGGGAAGGAGGAAGAGTGTAGTAGGCTAGGTGTACTTGATGGTAGAGATGAATAGTGAGTTATTGTACTTGGTTTTAGAAAAGAAAAGAGGAGAAAGAGAAACCAATCGTGGTAAGCCAATGAGAGGAAGGAGAACATATCTTCTTTAATGCTTATCATAAATTTAAAAAGCAAAAACCAAGGAAAAAGCCGTTTGAGAGTAAATTCAAAAATTTACTTAAACGCAGATCTGAGAACGTTCTCAGAAGGTTGCAAAAAGACTAAGTAATTTAATATTTCAAATCTGGCTTGGATTTCTGATGATTTTTAACTTTTCCTTGATAAAATTGAATCGTTCCTCAACTAATGGCTTAGTAAAAATATCAGCTAACTGATTTTCAGTATCAATAAAAACTAATTCAACATCATTTTTGTTAACATGATCACGAATAAAGTGATGTTTAATTTCAATGTGTTTTGACCTAGAATGTTGAATGGGGTTTTTTGACAAATTAATAGCACTAGTGTTATCACATAAGATTTTAATTTTTGTGTACCTTAATGAGAAGTCTTCAAGTTGATTTTTGATCCATATTACCTGAGAACAACAAGTTGCTGCAGATACATATTCTGCTTCAGTTGTTGAAAGTGCTATGGTGTTTTGTTTTCTGCAACACCAACTTACAAGAGCTTCTCCAAGAAATTGACATGCTCCACTGGTGCTTTTTCTCTCAACTTTGTCACCAGCATAATCAGCATCACAAAATGCTTTTAACTCAAAATGTGATTTATTTTGGTACCAAAGACCAACATCTGGTGTACCAACTAGATATCTGAAGATCCTTTTTACTGCAGTTAGGTGAGATTCCTTTGGTGATGTTTGAAATCTAGCACATAGACCTACTGAGAAGACAATGTCTGGTCTACTTGCAGTTAAATATAAGAGTGATCCAATCATTCCCCTATATTCCTTTTCAGATACATCTTTTCCTTTTTCATCTTTGTCCAAGCTTGTTGATGGATGCATTGGTGTTGACATTATCTTGGCTTCATTCATCTTGTATTTCTTGAGAAGATCCTTTATATATTTTTCTTGACTGATGAAAATTCCAATTTCATGTTGCTTGACTTGCAAGCCAAGAAAGAAACTAAGTTCTCCCATCATGCTCATCTCAAATTCACTTTGCATAAGTTCAGAAAAATCTTCACATAACTTTTCATTAGTAGCACCAAATATAATATCATCAACATATACTTGTACAATAAGTAAATCATGTTTATCAATTTTTCTAAAAAGTGTAGTATCAATTTTTCCTCTAGAAAAACCATTTTCAAGTAAAAATGAGCTTAATCTTTCATACCAAGCTCTTGGAGCTTGTTTTAGTCCATAAAGAGCTTTGGTTAATTTAAAAACATGATTAGGTTTATGTTGATCAATAAACCCAGGAGGTTGATGTACATAAACTTCTTCATTTAAAAAACCATTTAAAAAAGCACTTTTCACATCCATTTGAAAAAGTTTAAAACATTTATGTGAAGCATATGCAAGTAAAATTCTAATGGCTTCTAATCTAGCCACTGGAGCAAAAGTCTCATCATAATCAATACCTTCTTGTTGATTATATCCTTGAGCTACAAGTCTTGCTTTATTTCTTATTACCTTACCATTTTCATCAAGTTTGTTTCTGAAGACCCACCTTGTTCCAATGATTGAGTGATTTTGTGGAAGTGGTACTAGATTCCAAACCTCATTCTTTTCAAATTGCAGGAGTTCTTCTTTCATGGCTTCAGTCCAAGATTCATCAGTGATAGCTTCATTTATTGATCTTGGTTCTATCTGAGAGATCATTGCCAGATTATTCTCCTTGTTCAGTAAAGCCCTTCTAGTTCTTACACCATCTTCAGTATTTCCTATAATTTGTTCTGGTGGATGATAACCAACAGTTCTCCAAGTCTTTGGAGGTCCTTGAGCTGTAGGTTCTTGATTCTCATTATTACTTTGTTCATTCCTTACTTCTTCTTCATCATTAAAGGTGTTGGTATATGATATATCTTCGTATTCATCAAACTTTACATGCATGCTTTCTTCTAGAGCTTGTGTTTTCAAATTGTATATTCTATAAGCTTTTGAGGTTAGAGAGTAACCTAAGAATATTCCCTTATCTGATTTGGAATCAAACTTACCTAAGTTGTCTCTGATATTCAAAATGTAACAATAACATCCAAAAATATGAAAGTAGGAAATATTTGGTTTAATTCCTTTCCAAAGTTCATAGGGTGTCTTATTCAAAATTTTTCTTATGGTAACCCTGTTCAAGATGTAGCAAGAAGTATTGATGGCTTCAGCCCAAAAATATTTTTCAACATTTGATTCATTTATCATAGTTCTTGCCATCTCTTGTAAAGTTCTATTTTTTCTTTCAACAACTCCATTTTGTTGAGGAGTTCTTGGACAAGAAAAATTATGAGATATACCATTATTGTTTAGGAATGATTCAAAGTGAGAGTTTTCAAATTCTCCTCCATGATCACTTCTTATAGAGACAATATTGGTACCTTTCTCATTTTGAACTTGTAAACAGAATGTTTTAAAAGCTTCAAAAGATTCATCTTTATGTTTTAAAAATAACACCCAAGTGAACCTTGAAAAGTCATCAACTATGACAAAACCATAATTTTTGCCACCAAGACTAGTAGTTTTGACAGGTCCAAATAAATCTATGTGAAGTAGTTCAAGAGGTCTTTTTGTTGAAACAAAATCTTTTGGTTTAAAACTACTTTTAACTTGTTTACCCTTTGCACAAGATTCACATACTTTATCTAGGTCAAAACTAATATCAGGTAAGCCTCTAACTAGATCAAGTTTAGAGAGTTTTGACATAGTCTTCATACTTATATGTCCAGCCCTTTTATGCCAAATCCATTTGTCTTTTTCAAGAGAAACAAAGCAGGATTCAGTAGGCAGTTCATCTAAGTATATGACATATACATTCTTTATTCTTGATCCATAGAAAAGAGTTTTGTCAGATTGTTTTATTTCACAAGTATGAGATCTAAAAATAACTTCAAGACCATTGTCACATAATTGACTAATGCTAATTAAGTTATGTTTAAGTCCTTCTACATAGTGAACATTTTCAATTTTTGCAGAATTATTCTTACCAATAGTACCTTTACCTTTTATACTTGCTTTTTCATTGTTTCCAAAGGTAACTGTTCCTCCTTCCTTCTTGTCAAAAGAAAGAAAGCTTTGTCTATCTCCTGTCATATGTCTTGAGCAACCACTGTCCAAGTACCAAGGCTTTTTCTTCATTGCTAGATGACATTCCTGTATTTGAATTTAATAAATTCTTAGGTACCCATAATTTTTTGGGTCCTTGAAGGTTAGTACTCTTATAAGGCATCTTCTTATATTGATAAGATGATCTCTTATAAGGAGGTTTTGAATAAAAATTTCTTTTTAGATTGTTCTGAGAATGTTCTGATCTATAAAGAGATTTCTTTTTAAAACAAAATGGTTCAAGATGTCCATCCTTGTGACAGAATGAGCATTTATATTTTTGAAATTTTTTTTTTTATGAGGAACAAAAACATTTTCAATTAGTTTCTTATTTTGAAAAGGTTTGTATCCCAATCCAGTTCTATTATATGAATTACCTTGTGATCCCAATATATTTTCAAAAGTTTCTGTGGTGCTGACAAACTTTGTTAAATCTTTTTCAAGTTTAGACACTTTTTGTTTTAAAGTGATATTCTCTTTTTGAATCATAGAACATTCTTTCATTTTATTATTGTCTCTAAGTTCTTTAATTTGCTTAGAAAGTCCATCATGTGCAAGTTGCATATTTTTGATTATCTGTTTCATTATATCATTATCAGATTTATATTCATCTCTTTCTTTGGTTAACTTAGTGACTTCATCTCTAAGTTGACCATTTTTAGAATTTAGAATTTGAGAGTCATATAAAAGATTATCAAAGAGATGTTCAGTTTTTTGACAAGATGAACAAGGATCTAGAGTTACCTCTTCAATGTTTGCATTTGTCATGAGACATACATTAGCTTCTTGTTCTTCTTCTGCTTCTTGTACTTCATCTAATTCATCCCAGGTTGCCATCATGGATTTGTAAGGAGAGTTCTTTTGTTTAGGACATTCATTCTTGTAGTGTCCAAATTGGTTGCATCCATAGCATTGTATTTTGCTGATATCTACTTCTGGTTTAGATCCATTTCTTCTTGGTGAAAAGTTCTTCTTAATCTGATTTCTTCTCATCATTAGCTTTTGTATCCTTCTGGATAAAAATGCTAACTCTTCTTCATCATCTTCTTGAAGAAATTTGTTGTCTTCCTCCACTGCTTCTTTGTTCTTAGAACGTTCTTTAGTCTGTGAATCTAATGCAATCATCTTGTTTTTCATAGGTTTGTCTTCCTGGAGAATGGACTCATGAGCTTTTAAAGATCCAATGAGATCTTCTAATTTAACCTCAGTGAGATCTTTTGATTCTGTGATTGCTGTTACTATGTGTCTCCAACTCTTTGGTAAACATCTAAGCACTTTTCTCACTCTTTCATGTATAGAGAATTTCTTCCCTAATGAGTTAAGTTCATTTATGATAATTGTGAATCTTCCATACATCTGATCAATTGATTCATCTTCCTTCATTTCAAATAGCTCAAATTTTCTAACACCAATGTCAATTCTTGTTTCCTTGACACGACTTGTTCCTTCATGGTGAGTTTGGAGTGTTGTCCACATTTCTTTGGCCGTTTTGCATTCCATGATCCTGTCATATTCTTCCCTACACAAAGCACTTTTAATAAATAATTGAGCTTTAGTATTTAGAAGTACCCTATCTGCTTCTTGAGTTGTCATTTCATCTTTTGTCTTTGGAGTAGTAGAGTCTTTTACTAATGGAGTATAGTCACCAACTTCAATCACTGTCCACATGTGCGTATCTTGTGATCTAAGAAATAGTTCCATCTTGTCTTTCCAATAGTAGTAGTCATCTCCTTCAAATAGTGGTGGCCTATGTGAAGATCCTCCTTCTGATATAAACTTTGCGCTTTTATTCATTGCTTCCTTCCTGAATCTTTTCCTCTAGCACTTGTTAGATGCTCAACCTTAGAGGCAGAGCTCTGATGCCAATTGAAGTAGCAAAGTTTTTTCACAAGAAAGGGGGGTTTGAATTGTGAACCTTTAAAAATTGTCCTTTTTAAAAATTAGATATCAAAACATACGTTAGAATGTTCTCAGAATAAATAATATAAGTTAGGAGAATGATCTTAGAACGATCTCTGAGCTGCAAACAAAAACAATAAGTGATTTGTGTGTGTTAGTGTTTGCACAAAATTAATATGAGTTTAAGGGAGAGAAGAGACACAATAATTTTATCCTGGTTCACCCCTTAATAGTATGGGCTACTCCAGTCCCCACGCTCCTGTGAGATTGTCCACTAAGAGATTCTACCGATCTCAAAATACACTTCTTCTTTGATCTAATCCAAGATCACAATCTTCCAAGCTTCACTTGCTTGATCTACCTAAGTCTTTCCTAGACTTTATGAGGTGTCACTCAATCAATAGTTACGTATTGACTTGAGCCAATCTTTACAATATTGATGATGGTTTGGATCTTTAAAGCTTTCTCACTTAAACTAAGTTGAAAAGCTAGTTACAATAAAATCTCTCTTTGTTCACTCAAAATGGATACTGATCCTAGTATGATATTACAATATATGGAGTGAAAGAGATCTTCAAAGAAGAGCTTGAAAACTTGTATCACAAAGACAAGTAGATTGATTGTTGTAGCTTAAACTCTTGCTCTTCAATGTTGCCAAAGCCTTCCTTTTATAGTTGAACCTTGAGTCTTCAGTTCCTTGGTCCCAAAGGAAGTTCTCCAACGGCTAGTTGATTTAAAATAGACAGCTCATGCTGAATTGTTGAGTGGATAAGCTCAAACTGATCTTTCTCAGAACGTTCTCCCTGCTGTTCTTCATATTTTCACTTAAAAGGGCCAAAATGACAGCTTGCAATGGGCTGTAGATAGTTGTTCATTGCTTCCTCACCAAGTATATCCGTTATAGACTAATTAGGCACGTTTTGGCCAGCTGTAGATGAGCTTGCAACTTCAAAAGCAAAGGACAGTCATTCTCAGCATCATTCTGAGATCGTTCTCCAATCTGGGCGATTTTTGCACTTGATCTTCAAATGAAGAATGATGCAGACCTGTGGCCAGCTGTAGTGTGAAGGGAATGCAGCTGTGATGTCCTTGCATAACTATTCACTTGTCCTTTCCATGTACTTCCTTTTCTTGATTAAAAATTAATCTCTTGGAGAATGTTCATTAAATAATGACATTGAAGGTACATGACAACTATGAGTTGAATGTGTGTTGTCTCATCCTTATTGGTCTATGTAATTCTTGTCCAAATATTCTTGATACACCTGATTAGATGATGCCTTGAGAAATTATCATGTTGCACATGCTTGATCATTAACTTTGTCCAAAGAGGAAAGTCACTTTCTTTCCAACTTATTCCTTGCCTTAATTGTTCATGAACTGTTGTGATCTTGTGAGTTAAAACCAAGATAAAAGTGCTTCTTTGTCTTGTATATGGTTGACTTAATGAAATAAGTGCTTTTGCATTTATTCTTGTTTATGAGGAGAATGTTGCAATTAAACCAGAGATCATTCTCAGACTGATCCTGAAGCTTCTCTTTTTGCCAAAACATAATGAATATCATTGAGATTAGAAGCTTAATTGTTCCTGACTAATTAAAACACTCAAGAGCACTTGTTAGATAACAATGAGATCAGAATTACATTTAAAATATAATTAAGATGTTTGTTATCTTTAAAACATCAAATTGGGATTTTGCATTTTGCCTCAACACATATATATATTTGGTCCTCATACATCTATCTATCTTTTTCTGTCCCCCATAAAAAAAAATCTATCTTTCTTTTTTTTATTTGATTGAATATATCATGCATCCATCATTTTCTCTTTCAAGGCAATCCATCTATCTTATCAAGTATATAAGTACAAAGAATTTTCAACATATATTATGGTTGCCCCATCTATTTATTGTGCATCGGTAGGGATGGCAATTTGACCCCATACCTAGAGGGTACCCGCAAAAAACTCGAGGACGGCACTGCTACACGACTACAAAGAATTTTCAACATATATCAAGGTTGCCCCATTTATTTATTGTGCATATATATATTTGGTCCTCATACATCTATCTATCTTTTTCTGTCCCCCATAAAAAAAAAGTCTATCTTTCTTTTTTTTATTTGATTGAATATATCATGCATCCATCATTTTCTCTTTCAAGGCAATCCATCTATCTTATCAAGTATACAAGTACAAAGAATTTTCAACATATATTATGGTTGCCCCTTTTATTTATTGTGCATATTATATCTTTGGTTTTCATACATCTATCTATCTTTTTCTGTCCCCCATAAAAAAAAAATATCTTACCAACCTAGACCTCAAACTCTCGTTAACCTTTAACTCAACTAAGTTAACCAGTTGAACTATCAATCTCACCTCCTTATCAAATATACGAGTAAATTGCATATCTCTCTTATTGAAATATACACTTTTCTCTTCTCGTATGTAAAAAATATTTAAAAAAATTACACTCTCCAAAAGCTTGAATTTCATTTCTCATCCCTTTTATATTGATTTTTTTCCTTAATAAACAAGATAATTTTATTAGAGCGAGGCAAGATCTTAATTAAACTAAAAAAAGATAGGCGTCTTAGACTGACCTGTGGTTACGAGATGTTCCGTTGAGGGTGAAGTATAAGCATATTTTCGACTTGTCTACTAATAAGACGAGGTAGCAGCTATGTGTGAGTTACGATGGGAGGAAGGGGCGGCTGGCAGTGGCGCGTCAGTTGTGAGCGTGAGAGGAGGAGATATTAGGAGAGTGTAGGAATCCACTTTATGATATTGTTTTGCAGCCTAACATTTCAGATCACTGGCTGTGGAGGCACGACATTAATTGTTGGTGGTTGAAAACCCACAATGTTAGATAAAGTCAAATTACAGTCGTTTTGGTGGTTGAAAACCCACAATGTTAATCTTGGTTTAAATACTCACATGTGGTGGTCGAGCCCCTTTGTTTGTCTAGAAACCGATTAAATTCTTTTTCAGTGTTTTCTCCATGATTGTAAACTTTTGAGATTCTGTCTGACACCTTGTGCTAGCAATGTCTTCTCGTTGGTGTTAATATATTTCATTTTTACCAGTTAAAAAAAATAAATTATGTCATCTAATCTATACACTTTTAGATAAATTAATTATTTTTTTAAAAAAAAGTTGTCATTAATCCGTTTCCACCTTATAAAGAATTGAGTCCTCTAGACTTAAGATTGTAGAAAATAATGTACAACAACTCACGTGGATTATAGCAATTGAAAGCTATAAGCATTGATTATCTAGATAAGCTCTTCTCCCACATTGTTGATTTTTCACCACGAAAATATAAACTTGTACATCAACACATAATTTTCTATTCGTGTATATATATATTTGCTAATTTAGACCCACCTAAAAATATGAAGGTCTAAATTAGCAAGGTGTATCTTTACACTTTGGATAAAAAATCTTTGACATTTAGTTATTTTATACTAGAAAATTGAGGGTTAGTTAGGTAAATTATATTAAATGTTGTGCACCCACATTTGCTAATTTACACCCACTTTTATAAAACAATTTTATGTTTTTTTATTAGGAAAATGTTGTTTGAGAATTTTAAGGAAGAATAAAACATGTTTTGCTGTTTTTTTGCGGGACTATTTCGAAATAGGTTACCGACTAAAGACAATAAGGTGGCGTGTAACGTTATCTCTCATGATTCTTGATTTTGCGGGACTAGTTGCGATGGATTGAAAACAACTTATCATCTATTCCTTTCTTGTTCAGTTTATTCATTGTTCTGGAGGACTGCGAGCTCGTTGCTCATTCATGCAGCTCGTTGTTCAGTTTATTCCTTTCTGGTATGAGCGGAACAATAGAATTTTCAAGGCTAAGGAAACTACACTTCACCAAATGTTAGATAAAGTCAAATTACAATCGTTTTGGAGGTTGAAAACCCACAATGTTAATCTTGGTTTAAATACTCACATGTGGTAGTCGAGCCCCTTTATTTGTCTGAAAATCGATTAAGTTTTTTTTCCAGTGTTCTCCATGATTGTAAACTTTTAAGATTCTTTCTGGCAAACCTTGTGCTAGCAATGTCTCCTCGTTGGTGTTCATTTTTACTTGTTAAAAAAAAAAATGTCATCTAATCTATACACTTTTAGATAAATTATTTTTTAAAAAAAAGTTGTCATTAATCCGTTTCCACCTTAAAGACTTGAGTCCTCTATCTCTATTGCCGACTTAAGATTGTGGAAAATAATGTACAACAACTCACGTTGATTAAAGCAATTGAAAGCTATAAGCATTGATTATCCAGATAAGCTCTTCTCCCATATTGTTGATTTTTCACCACGAAAATATAAACTTGTACATCAACACATAATTTTCTATTTGGATATATATATTTTTGCTAATTTAGACCCACCTAAAAATATGAAGGTCTAAATTAATAAGGTGCATCTTTTTACTTTGGATAAAAAATTCTTGACATTTAGTTATTTTATACTAGAAAATTGAGGGTTAGTTAGGTAAATTATATTAAATGTTGTGCACCCACATTTGCTAATTTACACCCACTTTTATAAAACAATTTTATGTTTTTTTATTAGGAAAATGTTGTTTGAGAATTTTAAGGAACGATAAAACATGTTTTGCTTTTTTTTATTTTATTTATAAAACTCCAAAATTGCTCTTTAATTTGAACTTATTTGAAATAGTGGAAGAAAGATATTTTTAGTCATAATTGAAAAAGCGCACTTTACTAATTTAGACCTTCATATTTTTAGATGGATCTAAATTAGCAAACTATTTTTTTTTAAGGACTAAATTAGCAAACTATATATATATATATATATATATATATATATATATATATATATATATATATATATAGGAGGGATCCATTGACCCAGGAGTCCACTTAATAACTCGATATTGACATTATATTTCTTCAATTCAACCGTTGAATTCAAAGATCTCATTGAGTAGATCAACTCCACAAATTTTTATACAAATTCAAAACCGTTTGATATTTTTTCTGATAACTTCAATTGAACGTACGACAAACTTTTTAAAAAACTGTTGAATTTCAATAGTCTGAATACATAACTATATTTTTTGAATTTTTATAAAACATTGTGGTGTTGATTTTGTAGTTTTTTATCCTTACATTTTACTATTTTTTAACAATAGTCCTTATATTTTAGAAAATATTTTAAAAAACTCTTGTAGTTTATTTATGTTATCAAATTTAGTTCTTATGTTTGATTTTTATACGAAAAGTTGACGTGACACATGGTAGACTCGGTTATATATGTTTTTGGTCCCTATATTTTACTAGCTTTTTAACAATAATCCATACATTTTAAAAAATGTTTTTAAAAATTCTATAATTTACGGGGAGGGATCAAATTACACCAGTGTAATATTTGAGTAATGTTACACCGCTCAATAACATCTTAATGACAATAAATTTTACAAAATCTATCGTTGGATTGAAAGTTTATATCATATAAATCATCCATGTTAAATTTATAAAAATCTAAAACCGTTTGATATGTTATTGAGACCGATCAAAATTAACGGTTTATATGTTTTTGTTGAATACCGTTAATCATGATTTGTTTCAATAACGTATCAAACAATTTTAGATTTTTGTAAAATTTAACATGAATGTTATATATGATATAAATTTTCAATTTAACGGTGAATTTTTTAAAAATTGTATTCGCTGAAACGTTATTAAACAGTGTAACATTACTCAAATGTTACACCGGTGTAATTTGATCCCTTATATGTTATCAAATTTAGTCTATCTATTTGTTTCTAAACAAAAAGCATAGGTGGCATCTGTTATTTATAAAAGACAATGGCTAAAATTAATTGTACAATTTGTTTCAAAATGTTATGGTTAATAATTAAATCACCTTGTTAAACAAATTAATGAGATGCTAAGTAAACTATCATTATAAATTTTAATAAAAAGAATAAAATCAAGCGTCGCCGTCCACCACTTGATCCACCACCACTTGAATTCAAATAATCTTCTTGCTCCTCCCTCTAAATTGATGTATTTGGGTTTGGAAGCATGATACTGCCGAGATTTTCTATGATAAATTGGTCTACTCTGTGCTGGTTATAATACTTTAGTAGTTCAAGTAGCATATATCTCATGTGGAATATTTGGTTGATATTGTGAAACTTCCTTCTTAAAGATGGTATTTGGTCAAAAACCTGGCCACTCCTACTCTTTACATGAATGGGAGGTGCAACCACTTTTATACTGAAGCCGTTGAAGTGTTGTGTCACAATGAGCCTTCATTTTGGTGGTCTTGGAGGACTGTTGCCCTACTTTTTGTTCACTTTCTTTGGGGATCTTCTTTTTCTCTTCCTCTTGTACTTATATCTCTTTTTATTGGGGTTCTTATTACCTCTTATAAAAAAATGATGTATTTTTTGTGGAGGCAAATGGAATCTCTGGTATTATTAGAATAGTCTAAGGCATTATATAGCCAAAGAACAAAGGGTACAAAACGGTTACAACAAACTAGCTAACTGACTTGGGCCTTAAGCAAGCCACGCGCGCGCTCGTCCTCAGGCCAGCCAAGCCAGGCCTGCCAGCTTAGGCCTGCTGCACATACCATACAAGCCTGTACAAACTAGATCAAGCACACTACTAACATATGTCTAACATTGCCTCTCCTAAACTGAACTTACACAACACAAACACACAATCAACTTCAGTTTATATCCTCAAGTTTGCACAGTCCAAGTAACTCCCTAATTCTGCAGAAATTGTCAAGGCTTAATGCTTTGGTCATGATGTCTCCAATTTGTTCAAAGGATGAGCAATGCTGCAGCTGTATCTTACCATCTTTGGTTAGATCTCTGAGGAAATGAAACCTAACATCTATATGCTTGCTTCTTCCATGCATAACTGGATTTCTTGACAGCTTAATTGATGAGCTGTTGTCACAAAAGATGGTGATGCATTCATTCATATCTGAACTGATGTGGGCAATTAACCTTGACAACCAGATAGCTTGGCAAGCACAATTAGTTGCTGCTGTGAACTCAGCTTCAGTTGTGGACAGAGTAACAATAGGCTGTTTCTTAGAGGACCATGACACAGCTTTTGATCCAATCATAAAAACATAACCTGATGTGCTCTTCCTGTCATCAAGATCTCCTGCATAGTCTGAATCTGACCAACCAATGAGTTCATCTTTCTCTTGTTTCTTGTACCACAATCCATAACTAATAGTGCCTTTCAAGTATCTGAGGATCCTTTTGACTGCAGCAACATGTATATCTGTAGGCCTCTCCATGAATCTAGCAACCAAGCACACTGAGAAGGCTAGATCAGGCCTAGTGGCAAGTAAGTACATCAGACAACCAACCATCTGCTTGTAGTTAGTTGCATCACAGGCTATTCCATTTTCATCTTTCTTTAGTTTGTTGCCAGGTACAATTGGATTACACACACTATTGCAGTTTTCCATCTTGAATCTTTTCAGAATTTCACTAGCATACTTTTGCTGAAACATAAAAATACCTTCCTTTGTCTGCTTTACTTCAACTCCAAGGAAGAATCTCATTTTGCCTAGATCAGTCATAGCAAAATTGTTTTCCATTGAAGTCTTAAATCTTTCAAACAACTCTTGATCATTACCTGTGAATATCAGATCATCAACATATAGACTTACAATGATCACTTTGTTTCCTGCTTCCTTCTTTACAAACAATGTATGTTCATGAGCACATTTCATGAAGCCTTCACTGCAGAAGTATGCTTTTATTTTGCTATACCAAGCTCTGGGAGCTTGCTTCAAACCATAGAGAGATTTCTTCAATCTATACACCATATCTTTCCCTTCCTTCTGGTAACCTAATGGTTGTTCCACATTGACTTCCTCTTCCAATTCACCATGTAAGAAAGCACTTTTCACATCAAGCTGATACACATACCAGCTTCTAGCTGCAGCTATTGCTAACATGGTTCTTATGGTGTCCCATCTGGCCACAGGAGCATATACCTCATTATAATCAATTCCATACTGCTGAGAATATCCCTTAGCAACTAATCTTGCTTTGTATTTATCTATCTTTCCCTGTTCATTGTATTTTGTTTTATAAATCCATTTGACACCTATTTTCTTGGCTTCAGGAGGAAGGCTAGTAAGCTCCTAGGTGTCATTGCTCTCAATGGCTGCAATTTCAGTGTCCATGGCTTGCTTCCATACATCATGTTTGGCTGCCTCATTGTATGAAATGGGATCATCACTAGGGCTAAAGAAAGCTTGACTGGCACTGCTCTCTCCAACCTCAACATCTCCTGTTTCATAATCATTTAGGTAATTAGGTCTCTTAGACACTCTTTTACCTAAATGATTGCCAATGTGGTATTCTTCATCTTCTGAATCTGGTACAGTAAGATCCATCTCTTCACTGTGTGAATTACTTGCCTGATCCTCATTCAGATCCTCACTGATAGCTTCATTTCCAGCTGAAACTGCAGAAGTCTCTATCTCATCATAGTCAACTATCAGATTGGTTTTCTCAGCAGTTTTACTCTCCCAGTTCCATTGTTTAAATTCATCAAACATCACATCCTTGCTGACAACAATTCTTCTTTTAATTGGATCATAGAGTTTATATGCTTTAGACTCTTCACTGAGCCCTAAATGTACACATACTACACTCTTGTCATCTAGCTTTTTCCTCAAGTTATCTGGTACATGTGCATAAGCAATACAACCAAATATTCTGAAGTGACTTACAGATGGTTTGATTCCACTCCAAGCTTCTTCAGGTGTTATATCTTTCACTGCAAAGGTAGGGCATCTGTTGAGTATGTGCACAAACCAATTCACTGCTTCAGGCCAAAAGGTCTTTGGAATATTCTTTTCACTAATCATACATCTAACCATATTCAGAATAGTTCTATTCTTCCTCTCAGAAACACCATTCTGATGTGGGGTGTATGCTGCTGTAAGCTGTCTCTTTATGCCATGGAGATCACAGAACTCATTGAACTCATTAGAAGTGTACTCTCCTCCTCTATCAGTTCTGAAGCATTGAATCACTTGCTTTGATTCATTTTCAACCAATGCTTTGAACTTTTTGAACATGCTCAAGGCCTCAGATTTTTCATTCATAAAATAAGTCCATGTCTTCCAGCTCAAGTCATCTGTGAAAGTAATGAAGTACCTTTTCTTTCCATTTGACTCAGGATTGATTGGTCCACATATGTCAGAGTGAACCAATTGCAATTTTGAGCTAGCTCTCCATGAACTTTTCTTAGGTGCTGATAGTTTCTGCTGCTTGCCTTTCATACAGTTTGAACATTTATCATCTGGTTCTTTCAATTTTGGTAGGCCAATAACCATTTCTTTCTGATGTAAAGCATTCATACCTTTGAAGCTTAAGTGACCATACCTCTGGTGCCATAGAACAGTGTCACTTGCTTTTGAGGCTTTCATACAGTGGGGAACTATTACAGGTGCTTTGATTACAAACATTCTATTTTGAGTCATGTGTGTGGCCATGATTAAGCCCTTTTCTTCATGATACACCTTGCAAGTATCATTCTTGAAGATGACAGTCAGATTCTTCTGTTGTAATTGACCAATGCTCAACAAATTGTTCTTTAAACCAGGCAAGAAATATACATTTGTAAGAATCTGAGTAAAACCTTCAATGTACAATTTCAGATTACCTTTTCCTTCAACACTCATCTTTGAATCATCACCTAATTTCACTGAATCCTTGAATGAATCATCATAGTCAAACAACCAATTCTTGTTTCCCACCATGTGGTTGCTACAGCCTGAATCTAAAAACCACAGTTCAAGCTTTTCACTAGAATCTTGAGACTCATTGATCATTGTATCTTGTGCCATCAGAAGAATTTCTTGCCCTTCATCAAACTCAGCATAATTGACATTGTCTTCATCCCAACTTGGACAATCAGACTGATAATGCCCAAGCTTGTGACATTTAAAACATTCTACTGATTCTTTATTGATCTTAGCACCTCTTCCACCTCTTCCCCTACCTCTGCCACGACCTCTGGCATTGGAATTATCTCCTCTACCACCATAACCTCTTCCCCCATTAGACACCTTTAGAATTTGTTCTTGTTCCTCTTTCTGACTTTTCATTCTTTGTTCTTGAACTAGCAAGCTGCTTTGCAGTTCATCAACTGTCATTCTAGTTGTGTCATTCGATTCCTCTATTGAACAAGCAACATAGTTGAATCTTGATGTTAAAGATCTCAAGATCTTTTCAATAATCATGCTCTGTGTCACAGTTTCACCATGACTACTCATCTTATTAGCAATGGACAAAGTTCTTGAAAAATACTCTTCAATGGACTCACCAATTTTCATATTGAGGGTTTCAAATTCCTTCCTCAATGCCTGAAGCTGCGCTCTCTTCACTTTGGTGGATCCTTGATACTTTTGTCGCATTGATTCCCAAATCTCTTTGGTCGTTCCTCTAACAAGAATCGTTTCTAGTATGGATCTATCAATTGCTTGAAACAAAAAGTTTTTAGCTTTCAAATCTTTCAATTTGCTTTCATTTGTAAGTTGAATTTGTTCTTGCGATGCTCCTGCAGGAGCTACAACAATGCCATCTTCTATGAGACTCCAATACTCTTTGGATCTCAGTAAATTCTCCATAAGCATTGACCAGTGATCGTAATGACCATCAAATCGAGGGATTGATGGTTGCAGGTAGTTGCTTGAATCCGCCATGGGAGTTTCAAGCAAGAAAGAAAACGAGCGATGAATCTTTTGTAACTAACTTCTGTTACAACTGAACGGATCGTTTAAACCGGTAACTGATACCAAATGTGGAGGCAAATGGAATCTCTGGTATTATTAGAATAGTCTAAGGCATTATATAGCCAAAGAACAAAGGGTACAAAACGGTTACAACAAACAAACAACAAACTAGCTAACTGACTTGGGCCTTAAGCAAGTCACGCGCGCGCTCATCCTCAGGCCAGCCAAGCCAGGCCTGCCAGCTTAGGCCTGCTGCACATACCATACAAGCCTGTACAAACTAGATCAAGCACACTACTAACATATGTCTAACATTTTTAAGATTTAAGAACTACTAATAGTCAATTTAACATGAGCATTAATCGGGAAATAAATAGTAAGATGAAATAATATTTTAGGGATCTTTTAGTTGATTTTAATAATTTAGGGACTAAATAATTGGATTAGAGAACAATTTAGGTATTTTTTAGTTGATTTTAATAGTTTTTTTCATCAATTATTATTGATATTAATAGTTTAAGAACTAAATAGTTGAATAATAGAATAATTTAAGAACCTTTAGTTAGTAGTTTAGAGATTAAATTGATGAGAGTGTGATAATTTAGTTAATAGTTTAAGGTCTAAAATATTGAGTGTTTATTTTTTTTTTGGAAAAGGTTCTAAATTGAGTGTTTATTGTTTTGGTTTTTTATTCTTCATGGGATAGCATTAATTAATTATGTTGATAAACTTTAGTAGTGGTGTACGCCCCATATTGTTGACTCTTAACCAAGAAATGATAAAATTTGTTGCCACACGGATCCGTTTCTTATGGTTTCTTCTATCTTCTTAAACTCTTAAATACATTAATTGTCAAATGTATATTGTGATAGCTCATACTAGTCAAGAATTCATCAACAAAAAAATGTTACTAGTCAAGCCTCTTGGGGCTATATATAGTGTCTTAAGTTCATCACATATCATATCACCTCACACACACACAAACAACACATTAAGTGAATCATTAAACTTATCAAATTCATCACTAAGTCATGGAGAAGAAATCACTAGCTGCCTTGTCCTTCCTCTTCCTCGTTCTCTTTGTTGCACGTACGTAATTAAGTGCATCATGTTTTGTATATTATTATAATTATAATTAATTATATACTACTGCGTTGTTTATATTTATTTATTATCTTATATACGTTTTATTTAAAAATTAATTAAAATCTAATGCACGTTTTTTTAAAAATTAGTCACAAATAATTTAAGGTATATCTTTAATTTCATGGACAAGTCATATAGACATCATATGTCAAAAGAAGAAGTGTCAATTTAATTTTGTATATATATGTTTCTTTAGTGTTTGTATATATAGGATGTTACTATTTTAAACAAAATTTAACAAAATATTATTTTTATGTTTATTTTTTATTAGAAAAGGTAAAAGTCCATATTCTTAAACTATATTTTAGATATTCATATTAATATATCTATATGTGAAATATTCTAATACTATTGATGTAATGGATTGGATGCAGAAGAAATTGTGGTGACTGAGGCCAAAAGATGTGAGAATTTGGCTGGCAAATACAAGGGAGTATGCTTCGGTGGGTGTGACCATCACTGCAAAACCCAAGAGGGTGCAATTAGCGGCAGATGCAGGGATGATTTTCGTTGTTGGTGCACTAAAAACTGTTAAATCCATGCATGGAATGGATATACAAGACTTTATAATATACATACTTAAATAAATGACATATACGTGGGAGTTTCAGGGTCACGACTCACGAGTAATACTTGTCACTATATCTACAGACTCAATAAATAAATAAATAAATAAATAAATAAGTAATGTATATGTGTACTTGATCAATATTGTGTATAACGTATTAGTTATGCACTTTTATCTTATGAAATAAATATTATTAATCAATGATTTTGTTTCCGATTAATGTTTGTTACGTACAGTGGTGGATCCAAGACCTAGGGTCAGGGGTGCAAATTTTTTCTTATTAATAATTATTTTCATATATATAAAATAAATAATTTATTTTTTTATTCTCATTTTATTGTTTATTTAAACTACTAAATTTTAGTAGATTTTATATTTTTGTCAAGTGACCTAATAGTTAAAGTGACCTAATAGTTAAAGTGACATTTTAAATTCTAACTTCGAACTCAGACCCCTACTACTAGCAGAACATGTCTTTGGTCCTTAGATAGATTCCGAAAAAAGGGAAGAATTATAATTGAAGACTAATTCTTGTAATTTCTTTGAGAATCTTTGTGTAACGAAACACTTTTGATTAGTGGAACGGAGAACCGCTCACTCCTAAACAAAGATAATATTTGAACCGAACTAACAAACATCATGAATTTTAGTGTTTCTTTTCCTTTGCCTTGTTTAATTTCTGTTTGTGATTATTATTGCGCCCCTTTGATTTAGCTGCTATTAATTTTACTCTCATAGTATTAATGAGATTTTTCTTCTGAATTCACAATATTAATAGTTATTAATTGTTTTTAATCTATTCAAAAGAAAATGGGAAAAAATCTAAGAAACAACCTTAGAAAAGAAAACGACAAAGAAGTCGATGTATAAAAAATTGGACTAGTTATCTGCCAAGTTGGGCTACTTATGGGTCAGGTCTCCACAAAAGCTTGTGTGTTAGCAACTGAAGTGAGATTTAAGAAATATTTTAGTGGTGCAGAATAATAAAGTGAGGGTGTGCAAAACATAAACCATATAGGATAATTGCTGTAAATTTTAAAAAACCAGGGTGTGCAAGTGCACACCCTCACGTGAGAGTAGATCCGCCCCTGGTTACGTATTCAATATGTGTAAGAGCTCGGGTTCAAACCCGTGACACTTCACTTATTTATTTTTAAGATGGATTTTCTAGCCACTATGTTATGGAAAAAAAAAGTTTGTTACTAATTTTTATGGTATTCTTTGTGCAAAAACTGAAAAATATCTCATGATTCTGGGATTATAGTTGGATTATTACTTTACCACATTAACCAGCTGTATTTCTCAACAAAAAATTGTCTAAATGTAAGTTTATGCATAAGTATTTTTCCTAAGATTTTGGACAAACACAATAATATATAGCAACGACAACAAGCAAAAGGAATAACATTTCACAAGATAGACGTACTCTAGAGAGAAAATGATCTAAGAAAAATTAATGTATCTAGTTATATTTAGACTAGATACATTAATTATTCAATGAATTTGAAATGATAAACTATCTCATAAAAATGATCAGGGATTATTAATTAGAGGGTACAATTGAAAAAATAATACTAATTAAAAAATGTTAACATGTGCCCTAATATATATTTTAACGTAGAATTATTTCAAAGTACAAGTACGAATACATTTCAACGGCATAATTGTTGATCGGTGCAGAATTGATGCATTGTTGATTGATGATGCAACACTGTGGAGAGGCAAAACTGATCGGTTCTTCCTATGCTTCACGTTTTGTTTACTCTCAAGAGAAATAGCCAAAGTTCTTTGGACTGAAGCCATGAAATATTACTTTGTTTGATGGTTTTGCAACACAGCCCTTGTCTTTAAATTTAAAAATTCAGTTTGAGTTGTTTTTCTCTACGCGCTGTTTTGTTGGAAATCCTCCCATGATCTGGATTCATTAAGACCTGAGTCGGCCTGATAATGCTCGAAAGGGCTAGCTACATAGATACTCCGTTATGACGATAGTAATCTTTCGTCGTGCTAATGGGCCCATGGTTTTTTGTGATTCTTGTGTTTGTGGCGCTTAGTCCATTGATTGACTATCCCTCGATCTGCCTTTCGATTGGATATGAGTTGCTTTCAACGAGACTTGTTTTGTCGCCAGAGGTTGATATTTCAATATCCAGATCATTCCTTGATTTTGGACTGTCTCACTTGAAAAAGCATCATCACTTCTTGCTGCTTGTTGCAGGGAGTAACAGGTACGTTGACCGTTTCCATGTTGATAGACGATTCATTCGCCTCAAATTTCTAGGACTTCTAGCTTGTCTTTTAGGATTCTCTAGAAGTTGGTTTGGTTAATTGTCCTATACGCTTTTGTGTGGATTGATTGAATTAGGTTTATGTCCCCCAACTATTTTGTATATGTTTTTTTTCGTTTTTTATTAATATAATAAAAAAATATAGGAAAATGATGGGACGAAGCCTGTTTTGTTCCCTGATGTCTAGATGCTCTTCGCTTAGCAAATATATATATATATATATATATATATATATATATATATATATATATATATATATATATATATATATATATATATTTCAACGTAAAATATAATACTTATTGGCGGAACAAAAGCATCAAGCGCACACACACAATGCACAATGCACATAAGCTCGAGGCAAGCCTATGAGCATGAACACAATTTTGCAGAAACTGTGATGAATGAAAAGTGAAATGTGTTCTTGGTTTGTGAGGAAGAAGATGATGAAAACTAAGAAAGAAAAAGCAAATTTTATTCATCCACTAATGAGCCAAGTAAAAGTATATATTACAAGTAACTAATCACTAGGCCTAGAAACTAACTCCTAACTAACTTGGTAGATTAGTTAACTAACAAACTATCTTAAAGGACACAAACTAACTTCTTAATTAACTTTGAATTATCACAATCCATCAATACTAACCGCAAAATGAATATTACTCGTATTTTTCAATGTAGAATTATTATTTTATGGGTCATGCTAACTGGTGCCCCCGGGGCACCGGTTAAGGAAACCAAAAAAAGAAAATTTTAAAATTGAAAATAACACTTTTTAGACTTTCGAGACGTTGACTGCACAAACTTCAATATAATATTACTATATTTGATTCCTTAAACAGTGCTCGGGGCACTGTTTAGCATTTTCCATATTTTATTTTCAATTGTACCTTCAATTAATTAAGTGGACATAACTTTCAAAAGATAGTAAATAGGATTAGTTTAGTAAATTCACTATATTTCTAAATTTGGGTATATAAACCTTACACGTCACCCACCATTTATTTTTATTTTTTTTAAAAAAAAAGAGTAAATGATACTGAACTGAACTAATAACCAAGTATCGACACATCTCATAGTTAACTTCTTAAATATTTGACACGTACACACAATTTTGGGACTGCTTGACTTCTTTTGTCCTCAAAAGTCAACTTTTTGTGAGTACAATAGTTTATCTTTTAGACTAACTAGTTGTACTTGTTGATATCAAAATAGATTTTGATTCTCAACTTTAAGACCATGATGTCATTAATTTGTTGCTTTGGAATGATGTTCATTTTCTTGAGCCACTTTGTTGTACTAGTAAACTATCAAAATCATCCCTCTCACATCGTAGAATAGTATGATTATTATGAAAGAAAAATGTTATCTAAATACAAATTTTCAAACAAAATAGACATCAGCTTGATTATTGCAATTTTTTACTTTCTTTTGAATGTCTCAATTTGTGTGTAATACAGTGTCAATTTTTTTAACATATCTTTAATAATATGAATATTTTAAAAAGTAAATTGATTTTGTCAGATTTTATTTATCTAATCTCTTTAAAAGCAAAAGAGGATCTATATTAATAATATGTGGTTAATATAATAACAAAATTGGTAGTAATGGTTAAAAGATAAATATCTAATCTATAGAATTAGATGTATTTTTTATTAACAAGATAAAGAAGCTCAGTTAATATAGAATTTATTTAGATTAGATTAGAGTCATTAGACACAATGTTTTCTGAACAAATATTATAAAGAAAATATTCTAAGAGATTATAATCTTATCTTAGTGATTTAATCCTTGGAAAAGTCTCTACCTAATCTTTGACTCATTGTCGTCGGCTGATATCATTGGATGAATTTTCAAAGTGAGGACGACGAACAACAAAGCAAAACTAAGAAATTCAATTTTTCGATTAGATTAAGTATATTGCTACGATTATATGATCGGTTATAATTTCAAATAAACATAAGTATTTAATTATAACTTTAGCTATCAATTTTAAAATTTTTTACCATGATATTCATAAGAAGTTTCCATGGATGTCAATAATAATCAATCTCGGTTGAGAAATTTGTAGGCATCAAAAATTAAAGGAAAATGCTAAACAGTGTCCCGGGGCACTAGTTAAACATACCAATATAAATTTTTTATCTTGAAACTTGTTCATTTAACACATTAAAAACATAAAAGTCATCTTTTGAGCATTAACTTTATATATATATATTTTTTTTAATATTTTTAATAAATACCCCAGAAACACCGTTTAGCATGACCCAAAATTAAATCCTTAATTATATGCTTAAAGAGACTAAATTTTTACCATAGACCAATTTATAGTTGGTAACTTTATTTATTTGTGTTTACTCAATTATATAATTGATCTTCATTTTAAAATCATATTATTTTGGTCTTTCATTCAGACAGTTAGATTTAAAAATGATAATATGATATATTTTAATTGACGTGACATGTAATTTGATAATGTGGAATCATCCAAATTGATTAGACTTGTTTACCTTTTATTAATTAAATTACAAAATTATTTTTTTTAAAAAGTTCATACCAATTTTTTAGGAGATTTAAAAGATGTCACATTACTATTTTTACTTTTTTGTTTATAAATCTGTAAGAGATCAAAACTAATAAATTTTAAAATAAAAGGACAAATCTTGTGAGTAAGCTAAAATAAGCAAGATCAAAATTATAATTAAGTCTAAAAAATATTTGTTTATACACACAAATAAAAACAAGTGATAATTTTATATATAATTTCTTTTGAGACTAATTAGTACTTAAAAAATAGACTTAGAAAGTGAGAAATGTTTTCTTTCTTTGTTTTTTTTTTTAATATATAATTTCTTTTGAAATTTTATCTATATCCTACATGAGACTTGAATTTTTTTTTAATACATCACTCCAAAAATAATTTGAAGGATCGCACAAATGAATAGCCTCTAATATAAAATCATTTTTGTATTTTGGGTCTATATTCAAATGATGAAACTTATTAATTCAATAATAAAAACAAATTTGTGTATAGAAAAAACTTGTTTTACAGTAATTCAGTTGATAGAGATATCACATAATTGGAACAGAGAGAGTAATATATAGGATTGAGGTTTAAACTCTAATTCAGTTTTGCGGTTCTGTTGGATTTGTTCATCTGGATCTATTATCTGATTCTTTCTCAGATCTGTTGGGATCTGTAGATCTCGGTATTCGGGTTTGCTTCCGCCGCGCTAGAGGATTTCGGGTTTTTTCTAAAACTTTGTTTCAATCCGTCGTGATTGAATTCAGTCTGTTTGGCTCGAAAGAGTCCTTGATGCCTGCTGTGAGTTTTCGTAGGGGTTGCCGGTACGTAAATTGATTCGTGTTGACGATCGGTTTATTCGCCACTTTAAGTTGTAAAGGTTAACAAAAGGTTAACAAACACTTTTTTTGCTATCTTTTTTAAACCACTTTTGTTATTTTGGACGTTTTGTATGGCTCGTTTGAGTTGATTATGTGGTTTGACTGGGTTTGGTTCATGTCCCCCAGTTTTTTGTATTTCCTTTTATTTTGTTTTTATTAATCTATATAGGGTGTTGCAGTGATTTACCATTGGCACACCTTTTGCCTTAAAAAAAAAAAAGAACAATATGCAGTGGTAGGTAAGCAATTTAAGTTTGTGTGATGTGCAACTAGCAAGAGATATCAAATTCCCATAAAATGATCGGGCCAGTAATATATTGGGCTTCGGCCCAATTCAGACTGATTAAAAACGCCCAATAAACAAGCCCATACTTTCCGAGTTAATTCAGAGACTCGACTCAGTCACTCTGATGCTGCGAAACCAAACGAAAATGTCGAGAGATGTTAACGGTAACGGTGTTCCGGCGAGAAACGCCACGAGCTCAGAGAAAGACGACGGAGAACCTCCGTCCAAAAGAGCTTCAAATAAAATTCAAGAAGATTCCGACGTAGACACAGAAACCGATAAAAAGCATAGAAGCTCGAGGAAAAAAGCGCGTGAGAGTTCGGATTCGGATTCCGATAGCGATAAACGAAGCAGGAGGAAGAGGAAATCACGTAGGAGATACAGAAGCGATTCTGATTCGGAATCAGATTCCGGTTCGGATTCGGATTCAGAGAGCTACGAATCCGAACGGTCTGGTTCGGATTCGGAGTATTCCGGTTCGGAATCGGAGACGGTGAGGAAGGAGAGGAAGAAGAAGAAGGAGAAACGAAGGAGGAGAGAGAGGGAGGAAGAGAAGAGGAGAAGGAGGAAAGAGAAAGAGAAGAAGCAAAGGAAGAAGGAGAAAGAAGAAGAGAGAAGGAAGAAAGAGAAACGAAAAGAGAAGAAGAAGGAGAAAAAAGAAAGAGGGAAGAAAGGAGCTGTTACTAATTTATGGGGAAAATATGGTATTATAAGAGAAACTGATATGTGGTAAGAAATTTTTGCTTTCTGTTTTTGAAATTTCATGAATTTATATTAGTTTGTTGATTGAATTATTAGAGATGAATGTGTTTTGTGGTTAATGGTTGAATTATGTAGTACAAACATGGACACGACACTTCGATACCGGTAATAATTTGAAAAAAATGACATAATTGAACACAATCACATGTGTCGGGGTTAGTGTTGGTGTTGAATTGTGGGTGTGGTTAGTGGAATTGTTATTGTATAAGGTTTTGAAAACCTAACAATGTGGTAGAATGTAATGTAGATTTTGAAATTATTGGCCAATGATTTATTGCTTTGATTTTGCAAGTGAGTTATATGCAATGAAATAGCATGGGATTGTTATTGTTTAAGGTTGTAAAAATTGATCGAAAGATGTTAGATAGATTGTTGTTGTGCTTTTAACAATTTGTATGTGAATCGTGTAAGATTGGAGAAGTATAATAAGTAATAATAGGATTCAAAGTTGTTCTATTGACACCGAAACAGGACAAGGAGTGTAATGAATAGAATTAACAGAAACACTTCAAAATATTCCCATCCACAATGCGGTAAAAGATCTCTCTTTTGGAGAAGCTATACCATTTTGACAACACTTTGCAACATTACTCACCTGAATATAATTTCCAGTCTAATCTCTTTTAAAACTTTGTAATTTGTTGGCTAATGAATGCCATCATGCCTCAACTTTTGGAATCCTGGATGATGAATGTAGTTGTTTGCAGACGCTAGAAAACTTGTTTAATGTAGTTAATAGAGTTAAAAATAGGAATATGCACCGGCTGTTGATGGTTTATTGCAGTCATTTTTACATTTTTTTTGAAGAAGCTAAATTAGCCCACCCAAGTTGGCACCAGAGAGAATCGAACCATTTTTACATTTAGGTGTGTACCTTTTCCTGTTTAGAAGCTATAGACATATAATAACTGAAAATACAAATTAGATGTTAGTATTTGATTGGACATTGAAGGCGCGATGCTATAGCGGGGTCTAGGGAAGGGTCGCATCTGCTGCATATCTCTGTTGCAGTCTACCTTAATTTTCATTTGCAGAGGTTGATTCCACGACTTAATAAGCTACCTACAGACTACAGCCACAAGGCAGCAACTCCTAGTTTCAACTGTTGTGTTAAGACTTCGATTTAAAATGCTGACTTGGTATTATGGTCATATGTTTAATTTTCTTTTGGAGGGTTCAATTTATTATATTATGATTTCAACTCTCAAATTGTGGTATCAAATATCAATAACCAAAGCATATCTATTGTTCTCAGAGATCTTTTAAGTACCTACATCCAAAAGGTCATGCCAAAGTAAATAAGCAGCCTGTATTTCTGTCTGAGTTTGAATTTATTGTGTAGCTAATTTAAATTTAGCATCAATATTTTGTGACCTGTGGGTCTTAGACTCTTGTATACCTTTTCTGAGTTATGTTATTAATATTACAGGACCAAACGTCCAGAGTTCACTGCATGGTTGTCAGAAGTTAAGCTGGTAATTATTTTGTTTCGCTTTCTATTTTAAAATCTAACAGTAAAACAGTATATATTATATTTCCTTTTTCTTTGAGGTCCTTTGTTCATTTTTACAAAAAATCAAACTACTGGCTTCATTACATCATCCTGGGAGATGTTTTCTTTGTTTTCTTCACACAAATTATTAATCTTCTTTCCAGTATACGTTGGTGACATTGAGAAATCAAAGTTAGATTGCATATTTTTCTTGCCTATTGGACCACATATATTGTCCTCTCGATGACGTGAAGATTATCTGTTGTCCTTCATATTTTACTTGTATGTCATCTTTACATGGATCACATCCAATTGTAATTTTGCTGTATTTTAACAGGTGAATATGGAGCATCTGTCTAATTGGGAAGAAAAACAGATGTTTAAAGAGTAAGCACCTAAACTTGCTACTCGGGATAAAAAAAGAGCAAAACAAGATAAAAATGGAAAGGGAAACAGAAAAAGAAAAGTGGCACATACATTTAGCTTTCTGTTAATTGTTATGTTTTTACTCTTAAGGTGCCACAAGAGCAAAGCATGCTCATTTTAGTTCTTTCGTTCTCACCTTAATTGACCTATTGGCTAGCATATTAATCACTACGTCACACATTTCATTCATTACTATGTTGTTGATTCTAAGTTAATTTGTCTTTAATTTCTGGTTGCAGATTTATGGAGGATCACAACACAGCTACATTCCCTTCCAAAAAGTAAGCTCTAGCAAAAAGTTTAATTTGGCTTATTTTTTGTCCTCATTTTTTGGATAGGAATACGGCCGTCTACATCCTTGTTCTGCAATGATGCAATGAATTTAAGATCTTCAACGAATCAATTTGTATATTTATTTGGGTTGACAAATGGTTTAATGTTTATGTGGCAGGTATTACAGTCTTGATGCTTACTACAGGCGTCAAATGGAAAAAGAGATGAAAAAGGGTTTTAAGCAGGTTAAGGCAACAGAACGAACTGTTTTCAATGATGAAGAACAGCGCAGGTATGATTTTGAACAAGCTGCTTTATTAATGTAATCTTAAATTGAATTTGTTTTTGGCAATCTTTTTTTCCAAACCTAGTCTATACATCTGTTTGTTTCCTGCAACCTTGACCATATTATTGTTTCTATTTTTTTACATTCTGTCAATTGTTTTTCATTGCAAAAAGTCTACCTGTATTAAATTCTTCAAGCTTTCATTACGACAGTGTCTGAATATGAAATCGAAAACCTAACTTTCTTTTACTGCTCTTCAAATGGAACTATGGTACACATAACAAGTATTGTTTCTGTTGGCGTAAATATTTTACCCTCCATCAATCATTTTTTAATGAATGTGCAGGCAAGAATTGTTGCGAGCACGTGAAAAACATAAGGAAGAGCAAGTAATAGCTTTGAAGCGCGAAATGGAAAGTGGAATGGTAAGTTATTACCAGATTGCTTTTAAACAATTTAAATTCCAATCATTTTGTTAATGACAAGGTTCTGTTCTCACATTTTGTGTAATAATTTTCTAGGCGCAAGCAATGAAAGAGCAAGCACAACTCAGGGAAGAGATGGCTTACCAATACAAGCTCGGCAACTTTGAGGTGAGAATTACAAATTCAAATATATATGGACCTTGGCTCTTACCTTGACCCTCAACTAAATTTACTGCAATTTTGATCACTACAGGCTGCTGCTGCAATCCAGAGAAGGTTGGACCCTGATGCTGCTGTGTAGTAGATGTAGGACATTACTTATTTTGGATGAGTTAGGTTGGACCCTGATGCTGCTGGTGTCTAAGGATATAATATTGCCGTGGAAGGGGCCGGTTTTATCTGTTCCAATAGAGGAGTAAGTATTCAGTGCTAATATAGAGCGTTGCTTTGGTAGAAGTTTTGGCTTTGTATCGGACCAAGTGAGCAAGCATCTCCAAACTGTCCAAGCTATACATGCTCTTAAAAGGTGGCCATTACCCATTTTACACGGACAGGTTGAAATTAACAATGGCATGTAAAACAATCTTTGATAGTAAAAATGGGTTTGTGTTTTATATTTTACTGATCCATTCCGTGAAATTTTCATTTTTAATTATGCTTTTGCATGTCTTTTTTTTGGTTTAAAAGAGCGAGAGCTCTCAAGTGCATGATGCATTTGATCAATTGATCTCATGCCATCATAAAATGAGTCTTATGCTCAAAGTTTTATCTGTCATTTTGTGCCAAAATCTTTGCTTCTAAGAAATTAAGTTTTGCTTTTGTGAAACCAGTTTTGTGGCTTTCTTAAGAACGTGTATGAATGTATCTTCAAGTGTTAATTTCCTACATCTAGGCTATGTTTGGATATTTTAAAATGAGCGGAATGAAATGGAGTGTAGCGAAATGTAAGAGGGTTTTTGCAGAATTCAATAAATTATATTTTTTAGAATTCCATTTTTACCTTATAGAAAAAAAGAAGTAAATTTTAAAAAAAACACTATTATTCACATTAAAAATTCACATAAATAAAAGCACTAAAGTAAAAAAATGACATAGATTCAAATTCAAATTAAAACTTAAAAAAGAGTTTAATTGTTATCAGTGTAAAGATTTTTTACACATGCATCCAATGATGTGTTGCTACGTCATTTAATGAATATGACACATCATGTGTTTTCAAAAACAATACATGATGTGGTGATATATTGTTGGACGCATGTGTAAAATAACTTTACACTGACAATGTATACAAATTATGGGCGACATGTAATTATTCCCTCCCTCTAGTCATTTTTATAATAAACATTTTAGATTTTTTTTTTGTTCTTCTTATAAAAAATACTTTTTAAATTTATTTTTTATTAAATACACAATTTTATTTGTAACTTTATTAAATAAAATCAAATAATATATTCCAATGCTAATGCATTAATTAGAGAAACCTATTTTTTATGCTAGTTCAGGGTTAGTTTCGAAATAAAATATAAAATTTTAGAATTATTTTAGCATTAATTAGTGTTGGTTTTAAAACACTGAAAATATGTTCTAAATACTTTAGAAAAACAATAACTCATTATCTTTCTTCAAGAATAAAATTATAAAAACAACAAATAATCAACAAATTTAATGTCATATTTCACTTTCTTAATCTCCACAATTTTTTCAATAAGGTCTTATAATTATAAAATTGTAAAAACAACAAATAATCAACAATTTAATGTCACATTTCTCTTTCTTAATCTCCACAATTTTTTCAATAAGCTCTTATAATTAGGGATCTATGTAGTATTTATTAATTACCAATTTATTAATTTTTGAAAAGGAATTTTGACTAAACTTAAAAATTGAAAGTGAAACATAATCTTCATTACAGTCTCTTTCATAGTCTTTCCTTTCACACCACTTCTGTCTCTTGTTGTTCTTGCTGTCTGCATCATCTCTTCTGCAACTCAGTGAGCGTGTCTCTTCAATGTTGAACTGAGTCAACCTTGTTACTTTACAATAAAGAATAGATACAATATTCAAAATGAGGGGTTCTTTGGGTGCTGTAATAGGAAGATATAACCCATCAAGTGATGGAACTATTCATATGGGTGGAAATGGGATCATAAACCATAACAGGAAATGCAAAGACATAGTTTTTCTTGTCATTTTTATTGCCTTTTGGGTCGCAATGATTGTTAATTCCAGCTTTGCTTTCAACAAAGGAAACCCATTAAGGTAAAAATCTTAAAGTTTCTAGCTTTATCTTATTGTGTTTATGTAATTGGTAAGTTTTAGTTCTGAAGTTTGAACTCAATTCTTGAGATGCTGTTTCTTAATGGGTTTGTTTTATGGTGTTTAGTCTTTGTTGTGGAAACTTTGTAGTCCTAGATTATTACTTTACTTTTTGTTTCATGGGTTAACAATTAGTATATGATTATTCAATAAATATAAGGGAAACATTCATTGTTTAGGAAAAGTGGGTGTTTGTTTGATTCTTATAGCATGCAATTTTCATATAGAAAAGACAAAATCTTAGTTGCTGAGGAACTGTGCAGTAATGTTGTTGTTTGTTTGGTTGCTGAGGAACTGAAAGTGTGTTGAGTATGACTCTTATTTGCTGATAACTGATAAGTGAGAAGACGCTAGCAGAGCGAGAGTGCATGCCCTTGGGGCTTGGCCAATTCATTTGTTGGGTTACAACTAGGAGTGTTGGGGGTGCAGGATGGCGAAGCCCTTGGCAGTTAGGTTTTGGGGTAAACTTGTAAATGGACCTTAATCTTAAGAAAATGCTTTGTAGTTGTACCTTTTTTGTTTGTGTTAACCCTCTGGTAGTTCCAGGGGAAGAGGGCCCCGGTAATCCAGAGTTCGGCTGCGAGGTAGGTAAAGTCTGACCAAGAATTGTTTCCACCAGGAGCATTGTAGTTGTACTTTGTTACCCTAATTCTTTGCATAATAGAAAAGGTACAACAACCATATTGTTGGCCGAACTCTAATCAATCGTTGTGTTCTTGCATGTTTAGCTTCTTAATTTAGAACCAGATTTGCTATTCTAACAGTGTGGAAGTTAGAAGTAGGACTTTTGTTTTGGAAAAGAGTTAGAAGTAGGACTTGATTGTATAGGAATTTGAAGCCCGTAATTTTAGTCTTCATTTTTGTCGTTATGGTTGTCTAATTTGTGATAACTGATACTATGGTTTATTAGGCTTACTTATGGGCTAGACTACAAAGGAAATGTGTGTGGGGACAAACATGCAGACCTTCATCAATTGGAGCTCAAATACTGGCTAAATCCTAATCAGGTTTATCAAAGTGGATCGAAAGATAGTCAGTTTAAACTGGCTGATGCTCGCAGTATATGTTTGTTAGACTGCCCTTTTCCTTTGGAAGATTCACTTACTTGGGTGTGTAATTATCCGGAAGGAGATATTCGTATTTCAATGGATGATTGGATTGATATGAACTATAATTATTACGAGTTCCTCACACCAGAAATGAGAAATTCCTCACTTCAACTTCAAGGCCCTTGTTATCCTGTCATATTTCCTACTGTAAATGGTGAGAGAACTTCTCCACTCTAATGTATTTATAGATTTCGTGTTTTGTTGTATGCCTGCTAATAATGCTTGTGTTGTATTGTATGTATGCATTACTTTGAATTTTAACCTTGGTTGCATTATGTGCTCCGTGTAACAAGAAGAGGAGAGGGTGTTAAGGGACTCCATTAACCTATCTCTAATTTTTTTGGATATGCAAACTTTAGTATATTAGTTGTTATGTTAGTCTTTTTTCTTTCAACAAAGTTTGAAATACCTGATTCTTAAAGTATACTTTTTTGTCTAGTTCACTGGAGTTGTCAATTCATCGCAAGAGCATCAAATGTGTCCTTAAAGCATTGGCAGCAAATGGGTGGAGTTAACATCAATGAAGACATTGTTATTGATAAGTCCATTCACAAGTATATCAATTCTCACTCAGCTGTCTTAAAGGTTAGTTTTTTTTTTTTTTTATAAATTAAAAAACTGTATTTTTCCCTTTTATTAATGCCGTGACTGATATTTTTTGGGTAAGCATCCTTAACACCAACCTTCTATATTGTGTTCATGTTGTTTTATCAGCATGTTAGTTTTAACTTTTAACTTTTAACATGTAGTACAAGAAATAACATGAAGTGTCCTAATCCTTTCGTTCATCCTTTCTAGCATTTCCACTCTTTTTAAGTACACTTGTCAAGTCCTTAAGCTTTATAAATTATGAGTATTATATGTTGCTGAAATTTGAAATTTTACGATTTATTTATTTTTATTTACAGAGATACATGGCTGACATAGGAAAGGCATGGCCTGTGCTGATTGTTTGTGGTGGGATTTTACCTTTGTTTCTTTCTGTGATTTGGCTATTGATGATCCGGCATTTTGTTGCTGCAATGCCTTGGATAACAGTGGTTTTCTTTGATCTTCTAATAGTATCAGTTACGATGTTCTACTATCTAAAAGGTTAGAATCTTTGCTGAGCTATTTTGTGAAAGAAATGCATGTTTCTTAAGGAAGTTTCGATCTCAGAAGAAGACCAAAATATGAATATTCCTTTTGTAACTTTTGAATATCTAGCGAAATCTTTTTGTTTATCTTTGCAAACATCAACCGAACGAAATACTGACTTAATGTTGCCTTTCAGTTGGATGGATAGGAAATGACGCTATAACACCCATCATTGGCGAGCATGATCCATACATTCATATATATGGAAGGGTAAGCATCACTGTGCCTGAGTTAATATATATTTATTCTATGATTTCTCCCTTTCCCTCTGCATTGATGACTTTATCATGTAAATCTTACAAACAGATTTCGGTTTCAGGAGCTTACTCATCTAAGTGTTGTCACTATCCTTATGACTTTTATCATGGTTGTTGCCATTCTTACATCAATTGCTATTGTTCGGCGCATCCTTATGGCAACTTCTGTTCTTAAGGCAAGCATAACTACATCACATGCAATTCTGCAACCATGATCAAGTTTTTGTTTAATTTCACTGATATTTGATAGAAATACTAGAAACTATAATTGATGATACTGCATTCTTTCCATTGTTCCCTTCAATCGATATATTGATTCTAATGCAAATATTGCTCATAGGTTGCCGCAAAAGTGATAGGAGAAGTTCAAGCACTTATTGTTTTCCCAATCATACCATATGGTATCCTTGCAGTGTTCTACATGTTATGGATTTCGGCTTTTCTCCATTTATTCAGCTCTGGTCAGGTTGTTCAGAATGACTGCCACTCTAACTGCTGCTCATATGACCTCATAGAAAAGCGAGTGAACTGTGATCGTTGTTGTGGATATAGCGTTCGTTACACTCCACATATTGGAGTTGCCATCCTCTTTCACCTGTTTGGTTGTTATTGGGTTACACAATTTATCATAGCATGCTCATCAACAGTAATTGCTGGATCGGTCGCCTCTTATTATTGGGGCCATGGTGAAGCATCCGTAAGTCGAAAAAACTTAGTTAAAAAATGAAATGAATAATGCAATTCAAACGATATTTTTACCATAATTACAAATTTATCATTTATATGTCATTAAAATTTTATTTGTCTTTGTCAATGCAGCCAGATATTCCTTTCCTTTCCGTCTTTTCCTCCATGAAGAGACTTATGCGTTACAGTCTTGGTTCTCTAGCTCTTGGATCTCTAACTGTATCATTTGTAGAATTAATACGCTTTATGCTTGAATCTATTCGCCGAAAACTGAGAGTCTCAAGTCATGTGCCTGACAACTGGTTCGGAAAGGCTGCATACCATTCGTCTCAATTTTTTCTAAGGTGTATTGAGTGGACCGTCAAATCAGTGAACCGAAATGCTTATATCATGGTAAACTTTATTATGCGATAAACCATTTATCATATATGTGTGGATCATGTTGATAGATATGTGCTTAATCTTTTAGTGCAATTATTCTTCAAATAAGGGTATGTTAAGGACCGATAGAACTATCTTTTTAGTGTTGCTTATTTATCTTTCTGCTTTAACTTCTCGAATATCTGCTTGACACCTGCAGATTGCTATAACCGGTAAAAGTTTCTTTAGTGCTTCAGCTGTTGCCACAAGTTTGATTAAGAATAACATCCTACGGATTGGGCGTCTCAATGTGATTGGAGACGTTATATTGTTCCTTGGAAAACTATGTGTCAGCCTCTCAAGCGCTGCTTTTGCTTTCCTCATGTTAGACACTCACAAGTACAAATCGGCACATAACAAGATCTCATCTCCACTCTTTCCTGTTATGGTATGTTTTCTATATAATCGAACTTTATAAAGGGTCATGTCAAACTTAAAAAAGGGTACTCCCTCCGTTTCAAAATGAGTGTCACTTTAGCAGGAAAAAATGGTTTCCAAATGATTGTCCTTTTCACTTTTCAATGGAAAATTTTCCAATAATGCCCTCTAATTATTACTCCCTCCGTCCCATTTTATAAGAGCTATTTTGACTAAATGAAACTATTCACTTATCTTGCTTTGACCATATTTTTTTAATAGTATATAGATATAAATATTAACATATAAGATCTTGTTTGATTTTGTTTTGATGAGTATTTTCAAAATATCAAATTTTTATAATTTTTACTAATAGACAATTAAGGATATTAATGATCAAAATTGTGCGTTGGCATACATGCAGCAGTCAAACTAGTTCTTATATTTTGGGACGGAGGGAGTGCTATATACACTATTCTCAAAGCATTATTTTTCACTTTGCATTTATAATAGTGAGAAACACACCAATAGTTAATAGGGTTAGTTTAGTAAAAGTGTCATGTCTTTTAACAACATAGTTTTCTTAATCTGTGTGCAAAAATCTTAAATGACACTCATTTCGACTCGTGAGGAGTATATGATAGATAACAAGTCAGATCTATTTAAGCAGAGTCTTGCTCGACACGGCCTATACCAACCATCCCTTATTGCAGACAATTATCAGAATCTCACATTTGATATCGCGTAAAATGCAGGTTTGCTGCGCTCTTGGATATATTGTTGCGACTCTTTTCTTTGGAGTTATAGAGATGTCAATTGACAGCATCATTCTCTCATTCTGTCAGGATTCTGAAGAGCATGGAACAGCACAATATGCTCCTACTCTTCTCATTGAAACTCTCAGTGACCAAAATGAGATGCAAAGACTTACACAAGGACCCCAATAAAATATTTCAATGTATTATTTTCTCGGCACTCCAGGATTTAGAATCTAGTTGAGATAATTATTTTGCCACCTTAGTTGAGTTATTCCCCTTGTATATATGTTACATACTCTTAGAATTGAGTATAGGGTCTAACTCTTAAACGCACATTCAGGTCATCTCGCAATCGATCTGGAACTTCTTAACACATACAATGCTGGAATCAGTTGCATTTTAAGTGGTTATATATTTTTCGACAAATAGGTTGTTTTAGGATATCGTGATATGGGTGTAACCGCAATGAATTCTATACTTATATAATCATAATCCTTCTCAAAACTCCATCTTGTGATAAATTATAAGACCTTTTTTAATACTTAGTTACTACCACTATATGTTAATTAATCTATTTTTCCATGTTAATTATTGTAGTTTTTTTCTACAACTAACTAATTTCATCACTACTATGATTTCTCTTTTGGAATTACCCCTTTGACTACCATGAAAGGCTAAAAGAGAAATAATATATATAATCAAAGTTTATAATAAATAAAAAAGAATGAACATCGATATGGGGTTAAGTGATCAATTGGATGAGCTAAAGAGTTAGACACATTGATGTGTCTTAGAAATATTTGAAAATAATTAAAATTCAATGGTTTCTTACAATTTGAAGAGTGTGTTTTTTGTTTATCAAATTATTGATGATTTTTAGATATTTTTATAAATTCGTAAAAAACGTTAAACTTTGTTTCGTATATAGATTAATAACAATTTATGTGTCATCCATCTTACTTATTACTTTTTTTTAAGTAGGCTAGTGACTAATGAAGTGTTCGGAGTTTGAACCTTATAAAATGCGATATTCTTACAAACCGACTAAGCTCATGAGGATCTTATTTATCACTTATTACTAGGTACAACTTGGCACAAATTGTCATCAAAGAAAAATTAAATAAAATAGTAATATTATGATGTACAAATAAAATCATATGCTTAAAAGCAAATATATTTATTATTTTACTTAACGTACAAATAAATTTATATGTTTAAAAGCAAATATATATTTTTTTAACTTAACATACAAATAAAACTATACGCTTTATTTTACAATTGTTAAGCCCAAATCCATATTAGCACTCACAAATAAAATCGATGCAACTTGGAGTTCGAGCAAGATGGATACACAAATCCCATGGACAATCAGTTCCATGAATGCAGAGAAATTTTGATGGGGAATCAATCAAAGGAAATTCAGCTGCCATATTAGTAAATAAGAATAGATGAATGTTAGTAAAAGATGATCAAATATTGTGTGTGTTTAATCGGTTAAAAATTAACGACTAAAATATAATAATTTTATTTTTATTATATTTTATTTTAAAATTAGGGTCTTGTTAACATGTGCCCTAAGGGCACATGTTAAGATATACCAAAATAGAAATTTAACATTTAATGATACAAGAAATTTAATGCTTCAAAAGTCAAAATGCACAAATTAACATTTAATGATTTCTATTTTTGCTTTCTTAACATGTGCCTTAAGGGCACAAGTTAACATTTTCCTTAAAATTATATCTGAGACTGAACAAAATGGGTGACAAATGATTGGATAAAAGTTGAAATTCTTGGCCCTACTGCATCATGGGATAATTTTTTATTCTCCGCATAAGTTGTCTAAAAGATCAAACTAACATTTTTTCAACAAAACATCGTACAAGTTCAATATTTTACATGTTTGTCTTATGTTGTTCTTCATGTACTATTTTGTTCAATACTTATATTTTACGGATCAAACAGACCAATTATATATATTATAGATGCAAAATTAAAAATGGTATGAAAAATGACTTACCGCTGTTGGTTACGACAAGAAATAGAGAAATAAAAATAATCAAAGCATAAATGAACTTGGTAATCAAATCCATATTTTTTTTTCTTCTTTGCATGTAATAAATAGAAAATTGTGTCATCAATTTATAGTAAAAATTCCATGATTTATTTACTTCAATCAAATAATTTTTGAGAGTTGAAATAAACCATTGATAAAATTTGAATTATTGTTAAATGTTTATAAGCTACACCAATGTGTCTTGTTTACCTCTTTAGCTCATCCAATTGATCACTTAATAATCTCATCAAAGTTCATTCTTATTTATTTATTAAACTTTCATTATATTTTTGTTATTTCTCGTTTAGCCTTTCATGATAGTAAAGGGAAATTTCCAAAAGAGAAATAATAGTAGCTACTAGCTAGTGACAAAAACTTTCTAGTTATAGAAAAAAAATTACAATAATTAGCAGGAAAATAGATTAATTGACATTGGTTCGGTAATATACTATGGTATCGTTTTACCCAGATTTTTTTAGGGGTATAAATTATTTTAACCATAAAGCTAAAATAATAGCTTTAAAATTAAAATTAAAGTTATTTGGCAAATCTTACTTTTTTATAAAAAAAAAATGTTAAAAGTTGTTTTTTTTTTATATTATTATAATAAGGTTAAAAGATATGTTTGATAATATATTATAATTTTTCTTAAAATATAGAAGTTATTTTTTTCTCACCGAAGCTTTTAATAATTGTTGTTTGGCCTAGTATCTTACTTCTAAGAAAAAAGAAAAGGAAAAAAAAAACTAAGTCAAACGATATCTAAATATGTTAAGTAGAAAGGAAAAAAATGTGATGATTCCTAAGTAGCAAATATTAAAAAAATAATAATGCATATGAAACTTTAGACAAATTATTTTTTATCCCTTTGCAATACTCTCATGAATCTCTCAAATGAACTCAATTATTCCCCAAAACTTTGAATGAATCCTAAAAACACTCAACATTTCGAGAGTCTTTTTGTTTCTTATTTCAGATGAAAAAAGGCCTAAAAAATGTTCCATTTTGTTATAAATATAAAATATGACATTTAAATTTTAAGTATTTTACTAGTTTAGTAAGTAATATTGTTGAGGCCTCAAATGAAAACTAAACTCTCAACCCTTAACCTTAGCAATATTTAGGTTTTTTATTTTATTTATTTTTCTTAAACCCTATTGTAATTGTTTTTTTTATTTATTTTATGATCCAATTCAAAGTTTCGTGGAATAATTGGGTTAATTGGTGTTTCAACTTTCATGAGAGTATATTGGCAAAATAATATGAAATAATTTGTCTCAAGTTTCATATGCATTGCTTATTTTATTTTTTAATAATTGCTAGTACGAACCAATGCCCATCATTCTAATTATTTTCCCATTAATTATCGTAAATTTTTTATAATTAACCGTTTTCATCACTACTATGCTCTTTTGGAATTTTTCCCTTGATTATCATGAAATAAATAAATAAAATAAATAAAGTTTAATATATAAAAATTTAAATGAACTTTGATGAGGTTACGCTATCAATTGGATGAGCTAAAGAGGTAAACATGTAAAACACGTTAATGTACAATTAATAATTAAAATTTTATGATTGGTTTCTTGCAACTCCTATTTGTTGAAGTAAAAAAATCATGAAATTTTGACTATATAAATTGATCAAACAATTGTCTATTTGTTATATGCAAAGGAGGAAAAAAAAATATGGCTTTAATTCTCAAGTTCCTTTATGTTTTGATTACTTTTATTTCTCTATTTCTTGTTGTAACCAATGGGAGTAAGTCATTTTTCATACTACTATATATTTTCAATTTTTTTTCTTTATCTTATACATAATATTTCATCATCTTTTAGTAACATTCATTTATTCTTATTTACATCACAGTTGAATTTCCCTCAACTCAATTTACCTGCAATGAAGACAGTGATTGTCCAAGAGATATGTGTATCCGTAATAGTTTAACACCAAGGTGCATTAAGTATGTTTGTCAGTGTGTATAAGCTTAATAATTAGGTTGAAAAATAAATTATTTTTATTTTGACAAATTGAAAAATAAATCTATGTTACTTCTATTTGTATAATTTTATTTGTCCATTATGTTGAGAAAGAAATTACTTTCTAAGAAATTTTATTTATATATCATGTGGCTATTTTTATAAAAGTCTTTTCTGAGAATAATTCAGCAAGTGTATCAAATTGTGCCTAATAATTGTTAAATATGCTTCGATCTCATCCCCAAAAGTTAGTTCAAAGGATGAGGTTGCCTCACATATAAACATTTCACATCCCATGAACCTAAGCAATGTGAGCTTCAAACAATCTCCAACAACACAACAACATATTCAACAATAATAAGTGTAATAAGTGATAAGTAAGATCGTGTTTACATCAATTGTTAACAAAGTTTGAATATATATGAATGAATTAAGAGTAAGCAAAAGATGCGAAGAGAATTTATGAAAACAATTATTCATAAATGGCGGTAGAACTTTGTACTTATATTATAGTAACCGGGAAAAAAAATTATTATAAAAACAACTAGAAATCAAATTTCTTTCTTCCATAATATCTTTAAAAGGATTCTTGATCAGTCCCCGTGAGACACCTTAATTAGTAGAGATATTGCATATAATATGCAGGAATTGGACTTAGATAATTAAAATTTCACTCCTTACCTTACATCACAAAATATAAGCAAAATTATACAATGAACCATTCACTCCCAACCTACATCACAAAATATAAGCAAAATTTCATTTTTCAGGTTCATTACATAATTGATGTATGCAATGAATAAAAAGTGAAATTTTACTTATATTTTCTCACTGAGAAATTTTACATATATTTTGTCACGGAGAGAGAGTAAGTTCTATGATTGAAGTTATCTTGAGTGTATGGTTGCTTTGTTACATTAATGGTCAGTTTATCAAATATATACAAAATTAAGCTTTGTTGTTTAAACTTCATTAATCATAAAAGACAAGACAGGTTTCACTATTTTGTATTCATATATGCAAGATTCTATGTTGGAATTGAAGTGCTGCTCCTAGGATTGTTACCTTACATTACATGGCTTTTTAACTTTTAAGGGAACAAAAACAAGTTACCTTATAAAGAGCTTCTAGTTATATTCATACAAAAGTCATATTTATCAATGTTAACTATCTTCCACTTGGCATAGAGAAGGTTCTTGAAATAGGTTCTTCTTGTCTAGAATTGAATGGTACTGATGAAGAAGATAATGAAGCTGAGGGTCGGAGGAGTGGCGTAACGGCCCGACTTGAAGTTTCATTGGCAATAGGTGGTGAAGGGGTAGATGTAACTGGTTGTAATTCTACTTCAGTGCCAGTGCTAATATCGTGATGGGAATCGTCGATTAGTTGATGATCGTCTTCTTCAATAGACAATACCGTGCTTGTGTCTGTATGAACGGTGGAGTCATCAGCGAACATACCGTGTCTTCTCTTCTTCCTAGCTGCTTTACCCCATCCATGAATGGTTTCTCTAATTCTCTGTGGAATTAATGCTGCCTTATAGTTTGTTCCCATCTGAAATAAATGTAGGAAAGTTATGTTATTGCATGATACATGAATGTCGTAAAAGCCCTTCTCTAGAACGATTCTATCGATGCAACAACTCCATTTCTCAATTAACACAAGACAAATATTTTTCATCTATATCTGCGATGTTGTCCAGTGAATATAATAGTACTAGTAATTATGCAACTCGAAAGTCCAAACTCGACATGTAGTCTTTGCTGCAGCCAAACGTGCAGCTCTCTTCAGTCAAATCGACTGCCCTTTTGGTTGAAGAAGTTTTGGCTACAGGGAATCCATATTCTTTCACTGTGAAGCTACGAGCTCAAGTTTTCCCGTTTGACAGCATGAGAACATGTTACGATGCCAAAGCAAACACATATTTGTATCCTTTTTTTAGGTTTTGGCTGGTTACCTGTGTAACGAGTGCATAGAGTGGCAAGGTGCTGTAGCTGCAAAGAAACTGTCCAGCAAACCTACAAAGTTGAATACATGAAACGATAAAGGCACGTGTTGATTTAACCACAATTCCTGCGTAAACTAAGCCATGAATAAGATAGCGAAAAAGAAAGAAAAAAAGCAGAAGCTGTCTTGATTTCTGCATACCCCAAGATTAGCCTTAAATAAACGATGAGGTGATTCCTAATAAAGCAGGAATTATATCCGAACTGCCACTGCGGTAAAAAAAAGACATTTTATTTAGTTAAATGCAACTTTATAAATTTTATTAAACTTTATTAAAGCATGTTTAACCATGGATAAGGAAGTACCCAAAACCAAAAGAATGAAGCCAATTCAAATGCATTCTGCGAAAGAAAAAAAAAAGATCAGAAATTAAGAAGAAAATAACAAATGTAGCAAGCAATAATTGCACAAGATGTAGACGAACCATGAACAACCTGGAAGAGAATGAAATGGATTAAGGAGAGTAACAGTTCAGGCTTTTTAAACCAGAAAAGTTCATCGCGAGGCCTCAACTTAGCTTCTGAGAAGAGACCAATAATTCCAGCATTCTCCAACGCTAAGGTTGCAATAACTTGTTGTAGCTTTGTTCCCACCAAAAGAACAAGCTGTGTTTGAACATTAACACATAAGAAATAGCATGAAACGTTAATAAAAAATACGGTCATATGAGAATTCAAAGGCAAGGTTTACTTCACCGACAAGCAATACTGTTCTATTCAAATTCCGATGAGAAATTTAGAGGGAATAGGAAAGGTAACTTACAGATATAGGAATGATAGCTATCCAGAAGTAGAGATTTGATCCTGTGTTAAACCACGAAAATAACTGTAAGTTACAACAGTATGCAAAACCAAGTATTACCTAATCGTGCCAACTTGAAGTGGAATGGAAGCATGAAACCGAAACCGACAAGAAATATGATAAACTGATTTCACCTCGACTTCTCACAGTAGGTAATACCTTTAATGTTGAAAAGCATGAAACCGACAACAAATCCCCAGAGTGGACCACTGCAATAGATTTTACAAAACAGATAGGACTATCAGCTTTAAACTTCATCGGAAGCAAGTTATGAAACTTTAATAATAGTTATTGATGAATCTCAACTAGCACTAACCTCACACCAACAATTCTTTGGAATTCCTCTTCCATTGATCGAACCATGTAGCTGTGGAAATCATATTTTGATGAAAGGTTGTGATTCTGCCATGAACAAGGAAACCGGACAATAAAATAGTTAACATTCACAAAGTAGAAGTTTATACATGCAATATAGTTCCGAGAACCTCCATAGTAGCTCATGAACCTCATCATATGGTGAGTTATAATTTTATATATCATAACGTATCAAGAAACATGCAAATACAATGAGATAAGAACCACATGACTCAACCGTTTACACCTAAAAGAAATTTTATTGCATTAATGCATACCATGATGAAGCCTTTGCGAAGTGTAAGGTAGTCAGCACGAACAACAGAACGCCCAAATTGTCGAAAAAAACATGTCTGCAACTTGATCAAACTTAAACATATAAATATATAAAACCAGGATTTGTCCCATCAAAACATCTAACAAGTATATGCTTGTTGAAACAGAACGATATGCTTAAAATGATGCGTAGTAAATTGTGTAATAGAGTATTAGGTGACAATTGCATATTCATATAAAAGAAGTTTGCCATCAAAAGATATTTAATTACCGTCCAAATGACTAATGGATTTGATGTATGAGTCTTGACAAAGGTTGATTGCCTTCGCATAGTCATCTGCCTAGTAATTTCTGTTGCAACAAAAGACAAAATCGGCCAATTCCTTAATATGGTTATCATATGAATTACATAAACATATCCTTTTATTAAACGAGCAACCTCAAAAGATTAAGTTATTAAATAGAGGTAAATGAACTTTATAGCATGTTCACGGAGATTACATAAGCCACGATAGCTGCATAAGTGACAGAAGAGATGCAGTATGGAATAATAATAAGTTTACCAGTTAAATAATTGTGCCGATCCATGTGAGCTTCATCCTCCCACACTCTCCAACTGTGAATCTGGTTTAAACTAAAAGTGTTATTAATGTCAAACAGAAATCCAAAATACCATAAGGTTTCTGTCTAATGCAATGTAAAATATAACTGAACAAAAGTTGTTTTATTAAATTAAGCACAAATCACTTTCATATATTAACACTAATGATAATGTGCGGAAGTTAGGTCTCATCAACATTTAAAAAAACATCTCACCTTCACAATGGCTAACAACATTGTTAGGCAACTGTAAGATACGTGTGTTATCGCCATGACAAAAATGAACCGATGCAACTGCTCTAGACCTTCATACGAAACAAATGGTTCATAACCCTGAGTAGCATAAAAATTGCATATCAACCTCTATTAACATAGAGCAATAAAAGATAAAGATAGTAAAATTTAATACATGTAAGGTATAAAGTTCATGCCTCTTTGCAGGAGCTTCTATTTATTCCATTCAACATCCTTCTAATTAAGTGTGGATAAGAAGCCGTCAATAATTTACGTTCTTCAGAGCCATTCTCTTCGATTTCTTTATCAATCTCAGATCTCGAGCACGGAGCAAAAGCACTATTATAGAACTTTGATGGAATGCAAATATTAGCTATCATGCCAGAGGTAGCAGTAAGTAGGAGAGATATAAATCCGAGCAACATCAACTCTGAAGACAAATTTGCAAAATAATGAAAATTGATCAGTGAAAACATACGCATTACATAAAATTAGCACAATATAGAGAAGTCGGTAAGGACTAACATTAACAAATTAAAAAGAACTCTTGTTCATATTTTGAAGGATATTCAGTAGAATTTAATGCGCGGATACCTTCTTTCATTTTCTCCAAAGCTTCAAGCAAAGGTTTTCTATTTGTTTTCCGCAACCACTATAGCGACAGAAAAATTATAACCATACATTAGAATTCGACCAATGCAGACAAAAAAAAAAAACAGCTTATTCACAACATAAATATCTGATATATGACTAAGATAGAATCAAGTTCAAAGCATCAAATTAAAAATATAAATCGATGCATATGGCTGCAATTGCATTAGGAAAGAGAGCTTTTTTCATTGCCAATAGATGCAATATAAATAAATTTGTCATAGAGAAACATTAAATCTAAAAATAAACCACATAATGAAAAATGCTTGGTATTATGTTGGAGAAGTCATAATCACGGTGATCCACCGTAATTTTCTAAATGCTACACTCTATAGCTTCTGCAAAATCACAGTGGATCACTGTGATTCTGGCATAGTCACTGTGATTCCAAACGTACACTTAAACTAAATTATTAAGTTAGCAAAATGCCTTAAAAATGGAACAAGCTTCCAATTCCTACAGTGCAACTTTTCCCTACAGTAAAATAACCAACAAAGCTCAAGAATAAGATATTGAACAATACTTACATTACTTAAACGGTTAATGGATCGTTCAACAAGCAAAGAGACAGCAACAAAGATGGTCAACACAGTGGCAACAGACCATGTAGGAGTCAAGGCCAATGACCTTGCTTCTTTTACATTCTCAGCCATCTTTAAGTACCAAAAACCACAGTCCAAACCTTATATATGACTAAGAAGTGCCTTAAAAACTCTAAGGCAACTTAGCCAATGTTTGTTTTGACAGTGGAATCCCACTTAACACGCATCCACCTATATTCACAGTGGAACTGCCTTGGAACGCGAGAAAGAATAGGCCAATGCCGAACCAAACATATACTTAATTGACTTAAAACAAAGGTCTCATTTGAGATCAACTTTGAAAACTTTACAAACAGAAATCACAATACAGCACTTAGAGTCAAACCTATAACTAATTAGTTAATACTGAATCTAATTAAATAGAAATCCAAATGGTGATTCCTAATTTAGAAACAAAGATACAACTAAACAAGGGACTTGAAATAGAGCTCAAATTGAAGCTTCTAGAATTTTCAATCTCTTCACAATTAACTCTCAATTTGATCATATAAGAACCAAACCAATAAAATCTCCAAGACTTTTTTATCTCTTGGCCGAACTCTAGATTACCAGAGTCTCTTTCTCCTGGGAACCAAAGCGGTAAGCAACAAAACAAAAAAACAAAAATTTCCTCACTGCTGCATATCAAAAACCTCCACACATCAAAGATGAATAATTTTCAAAAATTACAGAAATCCCCCATAGCTTTTCCCAATAGAAAAGATGGGGAAAATCCCTATTTTCTCTATATAGATTTTTTTTTTTAAAAAGACTCTTTTTTTTCCTTCTAGAAATCTCTATGTACAAACCCCATTTTCAAATCAAATTCATATTACTAGCTCAGCAAAAAACACAAGAGAAAAAAAACAGAAACAAAAAAAAAATTGTTTTTTTCTTCTTTGTACTAATGTTTCAATAACAGTACAAAGGAGATTGAGACAATGAGAGTAACAACAACAAGAACAACCTTAAACAGTGTTTGGAATCTAGGAAACTCAGAAGAATGGAAGTTAGAAGTGAATCTAGAAGAATGGAAAGTGAAGATCTCTGTGTGTGTGTCAGTTACAAAAAAGGTAAAAGAAAGAATCCAAATTTGAAGCTTAAAACTAACTAACACATTAAAATGTTACATACATTGAATGAGTTCACCAAAAACTACGTGCATTTTTATGATTTCCATATACTAGAAGAAGGTTAAGTTCGTCTTTTCCAGATGCAATGCCAATGCACACATTTCAGTATCTTCCATGGGACACACAGCTGCGTGACAACTCGCATTACTATTATTGTATTTTTATTTTTGTTTAGTTTAATTAGTTTTCTAAATTACATTCTTTTTCCTTAATTATTGAGTTATGTGGAAAATAAGTTCTATCTTTTATTTATCCACTTTTTTAATTGGTACTCTCTTCGGTGGTGCTATATATAACGTTTGATTTTTAGATTCATTGTAAAGTTGATATGTATCTAGACTATTAATGTATCTAGACTATTGATGTATCTAAACTATAATGTTGTCTAGATACATCAATTTTATAATGAATCTAGCAATTAAAATTTTTCTTATAAATGCTTCAAAAAAAATTTCTTATTTATAGAACCTTAAGTGGGTCACTTAATATAATTGAAAGGGAGTAAATACATTTTTTTAATAAGCTTCTGAGAGGTTACTTGGTTGATAAATTATTCTCTAATCTAAAAATACTTTGTTCGAGATCTGGCACCTGGGGAGAAGAAGAGAGAAATGAGACCTTTACCGGAATGATTAGATTTTTACCGAAATTCATAAATTAATTGAGTTCAACCTCCTTAAAGGCAATTGCATAGATATTTGTTTTAGTATTAGTCATTTAATTGCTTGAAGAAAAGTTTAAGTAATTCGAACAAGAGATTTTTTTTTGACGCAATTCGAACAAGAGATAAGTAAAATGTAATAGATGATTATTGACGTTAATTTTTAAAACTTAGTGAAAATATCAGTTTAATTTTTTTACTAAAAACATCCAAGTTAACCAAGTAATTTAGCTCAAATGATTAAAGAGATCGTCCTAAAATGAATTGTTTGAGAGAATTCGGATTTTTTTTCTTGGTTTATAATAGAGTTGAAGATTAAACCCAAAACTTTATGCATACTACTAAAATCCCTCACCACTATTAGACCAAACTTAATGTTTTAATCCGAGTTTTATTCTTAATAGAAACCTATAAATTATATATGTTAACTATTGAATTTTTGTTCTTTTTTGCAAAAGAGGGCCAAAGGCCCAACTATTGAAATTTTTAATATGAGCTAAGTATTAATTAAATCTTGGATTATATATTTAAGAGAATCAAGTTGTGTAACATTTTTTTGTTTACAATGGAACTGAGGATCCAACATACAACCTCTAGCATATTATCCAAACCATATAATTTGGCCAATTTTTATTGCTATAGTATAGTGTAGCTTTATAATACCTAATACCTATAAACAATGAAAATCAATTTTAGTGAACAAAATTAAACACTAACTAGTCTAGTATCTTTAAAATATTGATTAAATGAGTTGAAAATATCTTCTTCTTAAAATGTGTAACATTTTATGATTTTTTTTTTTAGATATGAAAACATATCTTTAGGAAAAATTATACAATATGTTATTGTTAGTAATTTGGTTGAATTTGGGTCTCACGTTGTACCAAAACTTTCATGCAGCAAGCACGTGTTTCCCTTTTTATATCTCCTATATCTATGGCACTTGTTGCCTGCAAGTGATACAGCACCATGGATTCAATATTGGTAGGTAGTCAATTTTTGCCCTTTATTTTTTTTTATTGGAATTATTTGTAATTTATTTTGGTGAACTCAAAATAATCTCTATGGTTCATAGTAAAAAAACAGGGACGACCAAATTAATGTAGAGGTGTAAGAAAATTAAAATGATCATGTATTAATATTTGTCTATTAAAATATGAAATGTCCAAAGCAAATTTATTTTAATAAGAAAATTATAGTATTTTCATTAAGGTAGAAGTAGTGTAGAACAAGCTGAAATATATATTATAAAAAAAAATGGTATATCCCTCATGAAGTATATGCACGTGCCATGTTATTTTATTTTATTTGCTTCTCATATATTAATATTAATATATTAACACTTTCAAAAAAATAAAAAAGTATTAATATATTTACGATCAATCGCACTTGGTGACTTGGTTTGTGTTGTCTCATGTCTGTAATATTGTCAGCGAATCTACACCGGTGCTCACTTTTTACACTATTTTATATATTCAGTATACTTATATAGTTATATTTTATGACTTGCTTTGTTAAATTAAAAATAATTTTTTTAATAGACAAATATTAATGGTTAATTTTCATTAATAATTTTTTAACAGCATATAGATCAAACTCTAAACATCTTTCTTAATATCCTTTAGGATATCAACTCATGCTACTGGGTTACACCTTCCTATTCTTTCAAATTTATGATCTTGATCTTTTAATTTTATTTTCCACAAATTCAATCTCGACATATATTATTATTTTTAGTTTATGCACTTTTTTATATACATTATTTTACAATTTCAAGTATTTTTTCCACTTTTGGAACCCATAAAAATGTCAGTATTATTTTGATGTCAAAACTTCTCTAATGATTGGTGCGAAGATTTTAAGATGGCCTGCATTTTTTAGGGTCATCGTAGACAGCTTATCATTTATCAATAATAGTGATTTATTTTTATTTTTGGTACAAATATTATTTTTTAAAATCAATAACAATAATGACGATGTAGCATTTTCCAACATAAATATTGTGAAAACATTACACATGATTCATGAAAGGAACTTCTCTAATTTGTTGAGGGTTGGTTACAGATGTAAAGTGAGTGTTATATGAGTCCACCCACAACCAGTTGATGTTGAGCGTGTTTGGTTTCATTCAAGTCTGGGTCTTACTATGTTGTATATACACACATCGATGTCACATATCACATCAAAGTTTTTTTTTTGAGAGCACATATCATATCAAAGTTGATTGCTAGTGTTTTTGAAATTTTATTTTTATGCAAGATTCCAAACTTTAACTTTAATATTTTCCCTCAAAATAAACTTCATTATTTAATGATGCTCTTGACGATAAACTTTTTTATGTATTATGAATTGTTATTTTTGGGTTTCATTAGTATACAGCCCCATGGACCATCTAATCTGGTTCGAGAGTCAATTCTAACATAAGTGGTTATTCCAATCCCCTCATGACCACAGTTGCGGGAGATCAAACTGTGATCCGTTTTACCAAGTCCAACTCCAATCATCACGGGAAGAGATTTAATTTAAACAAGCATATCACAGCCTAGTGCTATACAAACAGTAAATTCATTCGGCAACTAAACTCTCATAATATATTGATTGATAGCCAAAAAACACCTTAGAATATCAAATATTACAAATAAATAAAACAAAATATCCATTCGGCAAACTATATAATAAACTATGCTCAACAATTCAAAATCCTCTCTGCATCCAAAGATCAGTTGACAAGTGATAACCATCACTGAAGCTTAATTTATATTACCAGAACAGAATTCCCAAAAGCAAAATTGATGCATTTGATAATTGTATTTGTGAGATAAATGAAGTCTGAAAATGGAGCTGGCCTTTGTTAAAGAAGATGCAACCTAACCGTAAACCCTAACAGCTAAACCTGCAACCGAAACTCATGACTCACTTGTTGGGACCGGCTCGGCAGAAATAAGCTGCTCAGATGGAACATCAGTAGATGGGTCCTGTTCAGATGGATCCTGCTCAGACGCTTCACTATCTTCTTCATCTGTGTAATCCCCAGTGTTTGGAGGTTGATCAGTAGATTCTCCCTTCAATTCATTCTCATTATATAGATCCCCTTGAACTGGTACATTTCTTTGCTGCTGGGACGAAAGAACATTTGCAATAGCTTTAATTGCAGCAGATGCCTGGTTGGGATCAACTGTCTCATCAACATCTATGCCATTAACATTAGTCTCCTCGGACTCGGACAAGGCATCCTGTCGTGGAGGAGGAACAAAAAAGGGAATTTTGCCCCTCTGCCAGTCATGAAGTATCATCTTTGCTGCAGTCATAAGGTCAGGCTCACCACCCTGGAAAAATAATGGAGTGAAAGTCACATCAAAGTCTGCCACCTATAGTCTTAACCAAAGCAAAATAAAACTTGAAGAAAAACAAATTGAAAGAATAACCAAATGGAATAATTTTTGTTTTTTGACAAACCAAATGAAATAATTTAACATCTGTCAAATTTAGTAAAGATATATAGTATATCCATAGAGCTGGTGATCAGCCTCAACAACTTCTTTTTTAATAAAAAACTGAGAATTTAGATCAATACAAAAAGAATACCTTGAGGAGTTTGCCAGATGATTTGCAAAGCTGAAGTAGGAAGTCATTTTCATCAACCCTGATGACGAGATATAGATATTATTGACACAGATAAAAAAATCAAGATCAGTATATAATGGCATGTAATAGTCAAATCAAGAATAATCATGACTCATCACCACACCTTACTGTTCATGATTCATCACAAGATGCTTACTAGATGTAGAGGGGGGAAAATCTTACAGAAAGGCTTTTAAAAAGTAGTCTGTTCTCAGCAAAAATAAGAATACAAAAGGTGGACACTTTTTGAAGATCTATTACCATTCACCACAAAGTTAGGAGACAAGGAAACATACCAGTCTTTTATTTTATAAGCTCTTGTCAAGTGCTCCTTCTTCACACGTTTCAAAACCTCGCCAATATGGTCAGCAGCATCTTTCAAGTTTGTTACACGTACCTGGAAATAAATGAAATAATCGGTCAAAGAGGAATAATAATATCTGATAACAAACATGCAAAATGAATTCCACAAGAGTAACATTTTACACAAAATAATATCTATCATTACACAACATGATAGTTTAACATTTTTCAAACACCGAAGGCAGTTCTGGCAAAAGAGAAAAATTATGTTTGCAGTCTTTGGAAGCTTAAAACAATCATACTACAAATCTTTCCCCCATCAGGTGGGTCACTCGTATGAATCAAACCAAGTCATTGTGCTCTTCCAATTTACATTGGCAAAATATTCTTTATAAAGTATCATGCAACCGAAGTGAAACGAAAACCTACCACACCCTTCAGCACAACATCTGTTTCAGAGTCATTGTTCTGATAGACAACTCCTGGACAATCAATCAAAAAGATCCTCTTTGTAAGGGTTATATACTGCCAGACTTTTGTTTCCCCTGGAATTGGAGCAACCTTGCAAACCTGACACATTAATTGGACATGTGTCAATCAACATGCTAAAATGCCTGTTTTCTAAGCTTTAATTAAGCAGGAAATAAGAAACAATGAAGGAAAAAGAAAGATTACATTCATCAACAAAAAAAGATTACATTCTTAGTACGTAATGTATTGATCACTGATGACTTCCCAACATTTGGATATCCAACGAAACCAACAGATATTGCTTGCTTATCGCTTTTCAATCTTGCAAATTGTCTCAGAACAGATAGAAGTGAACCCTAAGCATGATAATGACCAATGTAAGTACGATAGCAAATACATTAAGATACACAAGAGTTAAAGGAGAGGAAGGAAATATGTGTTCTCTCCGACTTCACTTGTCCTTTTTTATTGATGAATCAACACATCATAGGAAATTGACAAACAAATCAAATCAAAGATGAAGTCAATAGTATACCTTTCCAAAGGACTTGTTAATGCTTGCATGGAATGCTAGAGTTGGATATTCTTTTGACAAAACTCTAAGCCATCCTTTTGTTGCCCAAGCAGGAATTAAATCACACTGAAAAAATAAGGAGGATTTGAAATTATTTATATTGTAAGATTAAAAAAATTAGGGTATTTAGCAACAATTTAAAACAAAAAGAATAAAAGAATATGTTAGTAACCTTGTTCAATAAAAGCACCATGTGTTTATGCTTGCAACTTTCTTTCAAATGTTTTTCTAAATGGTAACATCTTGTGCCTTGTGGATCCCTTGCATCTATAACCTGTATCAGGACAGATAAAATACTGTCAAAGACTGAAGAGGAAAGTGTGTGATATCCGCTGGGAATTTGTGATTCAAAGGAATTCGAACTACAATGGATTCATCAACTTAAATAAGCATGAAACGATCATATAAAGAAAAATGCTTTAAAAGTATAACACATTAACTCCCAACTTCTAAGTTTTGTACCTTACTTTTTTACAAAGATAAACTTCATTAAAATTCATAACAATGTTCATACTTCACATTGACACAGCAAGGTAGCTTGCAGATTTGCCGCAGAAATACACATCATAAATCATAAAATAACTTTTTACATTTTTATATTTTTACAAGATTGACTACACAAGTTTCAAGAAAACTTTATCATATTTTCCAAAATAATATTATACAACGGAAACACGTAAATGTTAGTCAAGTCAGAATCAGTCAACATAGACATATGAAAAATTAAACTAGCAACACCATGAAACATTACCTGGACAACAACATCTGAAGAATCTATCACTTTGTAGAGTTCACCCCATATACGTTTGCTTTGACCCTTTTCAAACATGGTATGTCGCACTAAATCTCTAAATCCATCTGCTTCATTAGCTTCTGCAGCCGCACCAAAAGAAGCATACTTCTCTTCAAAAGCATCTACAGAGCAAAGTAATGTGAGAAAAGCACAACAGTTATCAAATTAAGTACAACATCATTTGGTCAGAGAAACACATCACATATAAACAGCTATTCCCACTAAAGAAACATAAAACCGCACCATTCAGTATTGATTAAGCATATAAACGGAACAAATGAAAAACAAGTAACCAAATTACAACACTCGTGGATAAGCTAAAAAACCACTTCGATATTATTTTTTAATAATAATTTGGTTTTAGAGGAGTGGTGGCAACACTCACACTAATACTCTTTTATTAGGTGAAATTCATACAGTCCCACCATTTTAGGAACAGGTCCCACATAACATGATGGGACCGAGATAAATTTCACCAAATAAGAGAGTGATGATAGGAAAAATAGTAATAAGTGAGTAATGCTTACTCTTTAGTCTGGTTTTAAGAACCACTATTCTTAACTTTAAAAAAAAAATAACACATCTTTTAGCACAATAAAACCAGCCATATCTCAAGCTAATACTAAGGCACTGTTTGGCACAAAAATTAGAAGAGAAAATGATAAACTATAATCTATAAGCTAATTGAATTAGCTTATCAAAATAAACTATAAGCTAATAAAATAAGCTATAAACTAGCAAAAATAAACTATAAGCTAGTAAAAATAAGCTATGAACCAGCAAAAATAAGCTATAAGCTAGTAAAAATAAGCTATAAGCTCATGAGAAAAAATGTTACAAAACAGGTCCTTTTTTTTTTCAATGAGCTTATGAGCTGTAAGCTATAATCTATAAGCCATAAGCTCCAATTTTGGCATTGCCAAACAGAGCCTAACTAAACAACCCAATTTGGAGGGAAATCATGATTTATACCTTGAGAACCATCAGCTTTCTTAGCTAAAGACTCATAATCAGAAGCCAAAAGGCTCGGTCTCTTTCTTTTAGTCTTAGGTCCAAATGCATCAGAAAAAGGCTCTCTATCAAGTAGATGAACCCTAGATTGCTACATTCAAAATCCATAAACCAATAAATAAATTTACAACAAAAGCACAAAATCATTGCAACAATTCAGCAACTGAAAAAACAAATAGAAACCTTCTGGTAATCCTTGAGAAGAGACATCGGCAAATTCTTCCCCTTAAGAATAACATTAAAAGTACTCGAATTATGCTTTGCCATTTCTTCTCTAAAAAACTCAAGCTCTTTCTGATTCACAACACGAGTATTCCCTACAAAATCACAAAACCAAAATTAAACAATCAAAACCATGAAATTAACGAGTTGAATTTGAAGAATCGTGATTGAACATACCAAACCAATTACGATCAGGTTTAATTCTTGTATTGGGAAGATCTTTATTCTGATACTCGTGGGATTGGATATGGCCCTTCTTGTTACGATAAGGTTTGTTTTTGTACATCTTGAGACGGCGAACTGTGGCGGCGGACCGCTTCTCGGTCTTGGAGTCATTGCTACGGTTAGCGTCGTTGGAGTGCTTTGGTTTTCCAGAGACGTTAACGCTTCTCTCTTTCTTCTTCGCCATTGCAGAGAGAGAGAGAAAGGGACAAGAAGAATTGAGATTAGGGTTTGTTGCAACTGAAATAACAGATATTTTGGTTCTTGAGGATTTTTTTTTATTTTCAACTTATTATAGTTTTTGTATCAAGGAACACAATTTCACTAGTGAATAAGTAAAAAAATTTGTGGTGAGGAATTGGGTGATTTTAATACATTAAAATATATACTCCCTCCGGTCCTTATTATAAGGAACACTTTGGAAAAAACACACATACCAAGAAACCTTATCTTTCTTAATAAAAATTCTAAAATTTTACAATTTATTCCAAAACTAACCTTGGTGTATTAATTTATCCTTAGAGAATATATCACTCTAATTAATGCATAACTTTGGAATGAATACAATTTAATAAGGGTAAAAATGGAATTGTAAGAATAAATTTAATGATTGTTTCTTATAAAAAGGACCAAATTTTTTTTCCAAATTGTTCCTTATAAAAAGGACCGGAGGGAGTATAAAATAAGTGATGTGTAAGAACAAGACTCACTTAAACACTTAAATAGGAGAGCTCTAATGCAAATGTTCTTAGAAATTGTGTTATATACTCCAAGTTTAAGGCACCAACAAGTATTTTGAGCTATCATTAATGACGTCTCTTAAAGTTTATCAAGGATAGAGTGTGGAAGGAAATTATGCGTGGATTCAGCTTTCGTTATTTTCATCATTCAAAATGGAGGTGATGGAAATGTTATGAGTCACATAATTGTTGAAAGAATTCATCAAATGCTGAGATTAAATTGGAAAGTAAAGCTTAAGCATATCTTTGATCAAAAAAAAAAAAAGCTTAAGCATATCTACTAAGAAGAAAACTATTGCTCGGATGGTCTAGCCAACATGGCCTTTGATGTATGCTCTGATGACATTACGGAAAGCTTTGATGCGGGTGTAATAGAAGTTATCACTTCTCGCTTAGTTATTAATTAGTTTTCCTCTTCAAGACTTCGGCCCTCTTATATTCCAAAAAAATAAATAATTACATAACTTTTATATAGACAGATTATTATCGAAAGTTGGTAAAAAGATGACTATGATGATCATGATGATGATAAAGTCTATTTCACTTTTATGAGTATATTTCTCATTCCATCTTCCGTAGTTGTATGATGTGTTCATGGATATGATATCATTGAATTTGACAGTGATAAGAGGTTTAGTGAGAATGCTTGCAAGTTGATCATTGATAAATACATGAGAGACTTGTAATTTGTTTGCTTGATCCTGCACTCTTACAAAAAAAAAACGGAGCATTTGTGCTTGGAGACGCCTTGCTTAAACTCTTATTAATGTTAAACATAGTTGTCATTAGCGGTTGCTATCGCAGCTGAGCAGAGGCTCTAGTTTGAAAGATCAATGTAGTCGCGTTACTTATTCCTTGTTGTTGAAGACATCTTTTGATTTTTAACTTTGAACAGCAATGGCTAAGACTTCTTTTGCAGTACTTTATACTGTTTCAACAGGTTTCTAGCAACATAGTCTGCTCCTTTTTTAACACTATTACTTCCTGGACTTTAGTGGTTAAGTTCAGTTTCATTTGACAGTACTACTTCATAACAGAATTGGTAATGAGATGGAAAATATGGTGCGCGACGTTAATTTGCCAATGTTCTTTGCTCATTTGTTTTGTGCACTAAATATTGATTTAAATTCTTAGAATTGGGAGTTGAGCATAAATCAATCCTATAAAATCGGCTTATAAGGTGAGAATTGTCCTCTCTTATAAACATATGCTAACTAGGTGGGAATTGGAACTCTCAAAAGTAATGAGCAACTTCAAAACTTAGAACAAAATTGATTTCGGTTTTTAAAAATTTCAAAACTCAAAACTGGTTTTGGTTTCTGAAAATCGAAGAACAGAAAACTAGAAAACCACCCCGAATAGGAGCTTAGCTTATATATCAATCAAACACAGATTCATCACAAAATTGATTGATGACTGATGTAAGCAGGACATAGATTCAACACAAACTCACTCATATATACAATTTATAAACAGATTCAATAAAAATTTCTTTTAATAAAAACACATAAAAAGCATAGAAAAATTTGTATGCAAGGCATGCCTTCCTTTTAAAGGTTAAGTTGCTCTTATAATCAGAAGCCAATAGGCTAAGTTGCTCTTAGTTCTCAAACTCATAATCTATGAAGGACACAGACACAGACACCGACACGGACCCTGAAAGATCGACATCAATAATAATTTGAAAAAATGACATAATTAAGTGTAATCATAGTGTCGGCACCGACAAGTGTCCAACACGGGACAAGGCTAATATGAGGAGTGTCCCTGCTTTATATAGCTCATAATTCATAAACAAGTACATTTACCAAATTTTCTTAAAGAATTCAAATGAAAACACAAAATCCTTGCAATAATCAAGCAGCTGAAGAAAAAAAAAAAAAAAAAACTTCTAGTGATCATTGAAAAATCACAATGGTAAATTCTTCCCCTTAGTAATAACATTATAATTACTCGACTTATACTTATCCATTTCTTCTCTAAAACCATCAAGCTCTTTCTGACCTATAACACGAGTATTCTCTGCAAATCACAAAACCAAAACAAAAAATTAAAACCTCGAAATTCATTGGCATGTTAAATTTGAATAATGATAATTATAATGATAATTAATTAACAAGTAACTGAATAATTTAATTATTATTATTATTGTGAGGAAATTGGACTAACCGAACCAACGAGGATCAGGTTGAATTCTTGTATTAGGAAGATCCTTAGATTGATACTCGTTAGATAAAACTCTTCCTCTACGACAGCGAACAGGTCTGTTTTTGTACATTTTGAGACGGCGAACAGTGGCCGCAGATCGGGAATTTTTTGTGGCGACATTGCTCCGGTTAACATCAAGAGAATGCTTTGGTTTTCCGGAGACGTTAACATTTCTTTCTTTCTTCTTCATCCCGTTAACTTTTCTTGCTCTCTTCTTCTGTTTCTTCTTCGACATTGTAGGGAATCAACGCTGTGAGTGAGAATAGGGTTTGTTGCAATTTGCCGTCAATAGGAGATTCACAGCATATAAACCCGTTTGTTACTTTTTTGGTCAAATCTGTTTTTTTATATATTTTAGGTTAGTGAGTCAATTTTTATTTTTTTTTTGTCATAGAGAGTTAGAAAAAATTTTTTCCTACCCCAACAATCTTCACTTTACCCCAACAATCCTATTTGAAATGACAAATATACCCTCATATATAATGTAAAACTGGAAAAAAAAAATCATTATTTACCCTAGTCAAAAAAGTGTTCCGGTGTGAGTCGGCGAATTTGAGAGAGTAAGTGCAATTTTACATACCGGTACACTTTTTCGAAGTGTGCCGGTTCGATTCCTTTACCGGTACACTTGAAAACAAGTGTTCCGGTATGAATATTCATACCGGTACACTTGAAAAAAAGTGTACCGGTATGCATATTCATACCGGAACACTTTTTTTCAAGTGTGCCGGTATGAATATGCATACCGGTACACTTTTTTTCAAGTGTTCCGGTATGAATATGTTCCGGTATGAATATTCATACCGGTACACTTGAAAAAAAGTGTACCGGTATATTCGACCTTTGCGTATCTGATTACATACTGGTACACTTGAAAAAAAGTGTACCGGTTCACAGTGATTTTTTTTTTTTTAAATTTTTTTTTCTTTTTTCAGTGGTGCGTACAAAAGGAGGAGACGGTAGAATTAGGCATAACAGAGGACGCGGAGAGTCTCGGCCACATCAGGAGGAGCCGGAAGACGATGAGATGCCGCCAGTGCATCAGGAGCAGGTTGAGGAGCAGGTTGAGGAGCAGGCTGAGCAGCAGGCTGTGCAGCAGGCTTGGCCTGGAGGGCCGATCGATACGAGTCTTTTGACTCGATACGAGCATCATGTTGCTCGTCATGTATGGTTTGGTCAGGTACTACTTTGTTTTTTTTGTTATTATTTGTTAAGTTATATTGATATTTTTTTTAATTTGTATTGTTTATACTTTCGTTACAACTGTTAAATCCTTATTTTACATACAAATTTAGTGTTAAAATATTATTATAGTTCATTTTCAATGTCTTATGATATGCATCCAATTATTCGGTCTAATTTATTATTCACAATGTTTTTTTATTAAATATATGTAGGAACGTGTCGAAGGTGATAAAATTGAGCTACGAATAGTATCTTTAGGAAGAAAGTTAGCTGACAGGATTCCTGATCACCATCCTCAAGTTATTCAAGGGTGGTTGAATATTTCGGGGTTGTGCTGGCTTGAGCGGACTAGCTTGAAATTTACCGATCCGCAGCTTATATCCGCATTTGTTGAGAGGTGGCACCCTGAGACATCGTCATTTCACATGCCGTTCGGCGAGATGACTATTACTTTGGACGATGTGGCATGTCTTCTGCATCTACCTGTTAGGGGTCAGTTTTATACTCCTGTATCAGTTTCTCAAGAACAAGCTGCGGAACTTGCAGCTGAGTTGTTAGGAGAGGAGTATGAATTTGCATTGCGAGAGACTGTAGCGCAGAGGGGTGGTTATTTTTCACAGCAGTGGCTATATGAGAGTTATAATAGGAATGCCAATTTATACGGGAAATATGACTGCGCAGCTAGGGCATGGATGTTGATGTTGGTGGGATCTACCATTCTGGCCGATAAGAGTTATACACGTGTGGATGCCAAATGGCTACTTCTGTTTAGTGATTTGTCTGCAGTCCATACATATTCGTGGGCCAGTATTGCATTAGTTTGTTTATACGATAACTTGAACGATGCATCCATGTTTTCTACGAGGGCTCTTGCAGGGTATGCGACACTTCTCCAGGTATGCGACACTCACTACAAAGACATAATTTAAATATTGCGTAATTAAATTTTTTTTCTCTTTGCTGTGCAATTAAATTTTGTTTTTATCTTTGTTGCGTAATTTAATTTTCTTTTCTCTTTGTTGCGTTGTTAACAATTTTCTTTTTTTTCTTTTTTGCAACAGTGTTGGATCCACGAGTATTTTCCTACCCTTGGTAGGCGGGCTCAGTCGGATCTTAATTGTGATAATCCTGGATTTCCTCGAGCTATGCGGTGGATGTATAAGCAAGGGAAGACCAAGCTCCCCGATTATCGGCCTATATTGGATGCACTGACCCCTGATGACGTGATATGGCGTCCGTTTGAGACTCACAGAGGTAGCATTCCTTTTGATCTGATTACTCTGTATAGTGGTCATCTGCGTGGATCCACGGTAGTTCCTTACTTGCCCGAGAGGTGTATTAGGCAATTTGGATTTGTACAGTATATACCACCACCACCACCTCTAGCTCCTGCCTACTCTGATATTGATAGCGACTGGATTGGTTATCACGCGTCCGTTGATCGGATCCTTCAGCCGACACGTCCAGTGACATATGCTAGTGAGACTGTACCTGATTACATGTCCTGGTACTATAGGGTATCACATCCTAGACTGTGTCGCCCTGTTGATGGACCACATGGAGCACCACCAGTTCCGCACTATGCACCTGCACCTGCACCAGATGCCCCAGTAGACGATGCACCAGCAGATGATGCACCACAAGAAACTGCACTACAGCGTGAGCGGAGATGGAGAGGTATGGCTCGAGGCGCGCTTGAGACATTTCTTACGAGGATAGACGCTGATAGGGATGATGAGGATTTTGAGGAAGTTCAAACACTTTACTCTTCAACGCTCTTTTACCAACAATATCAAGTGACCTAAATCGAGTCCATATGGCCTCCATTGCATTACTCATGTCCAACTCATATCCATCCTCTGTGTCATCCTCCAATGGTTCTTCCATAGTTAATTTCTTCCAGTGACCGTGAACTGAATCTAACGGTATCGGTACACCGTTGGTTGTATATCCACTCAATTCACAAGCACAAGGCAACTCACATGTTGACCTAAGTTTGAAACCACACAAGTTTTTATTTGTTCCAACAATGTCAATTCTCTCCATCTCATCAGAAATTAGTGTCATAGCGGCCCTGGAGACAAAGTTTCTCAAATATTGAAAAAATGGACTGCTATGTGTCTTTTCTGTATAGTAAAAACTTTTTTGAAAAGACTTCTTTATTTTGTCAACTTCTAGTCTTATGTTGTCATTCATGCCTTCCAAACACTTGCATAAGTCTCCTTTGCTGTGTTCCAACATTTTCTTCAGTCTCCAATGTGCAGACTCAACTCTAAATATCAAATTGCAAACAATAGTCAATTAAACGCCAAAAAAAGAAAAATATAATTTCAATTTTAAAATAAAAAAATTATACCTATTAGTCGTTGTGTTTCCTAAATGCATCACTCGATTGGTCCATGCTTCAACAAATTGTTCTTTGTGAGGGGCCAACCAGGTGTTATTGACATATTCGACAAAATTGCTTGAATTAACACATGCTTGCTGAAACGCATTCAACCGTTGCTGATACTCCACCTCATCCGGACTTTCAACAACATCTCTCCACAAATTTTTCACCTTCTGTTTCATATCCTTAGGTATTTGCACGGTGCATCTCGCATTCACATTTTTTATTATGTGCCACGTACAAAGCATATTAGTAGTATGTGGAAATATATCTTTAATTGCATTCATCAAAGCAAACTCCCTATCAGTCAAAATTACTCTAGGAAATATATCTTGCTTTGTAATCAATTGCTTCAGCTTACCTAACGCCCAATGATAATTGTCCGTCTTCTCAGATTCCATGTAAGCAAATCCAACAGCAAATGTCATGTTAGTTGACGTTATGCCAGCAATTTCAAGCAGTGGCTGTCTATATTTATTAGTTTTGTACGTGCAGTCCATAACCAAAACAATGGGAAACAAGTTCAACAACTTGATTGAATCTGGATGCGCCCAAAAAATATCACTCAAAACATCGGAGCCATCATCTTTTCTTCTATTCCAGCTGACATATTTTGCATCATCTAACAACTGCAGCAAGTGTTGCAGCTCTGTTCTGGAACCTCTTTCCTGTATTTGCATCATGTGTCTTTTCCTATATACAAGTGTGGCATCAACAACAGACTCTGGATTTTGATCTTTCAAATCTAAAACAATGTGTCTTGGTGCTACTTTACGCTTTGTCAAATCTTGAACACGTTTGTTTTCATCAGCGGTTAAACGTGCCTTGCGAGGATGACCATGATATTGGTCAGGTAGCCCGTGGTTGTGAACTCCATGAATAACCTGAACTTTCCATCCTGAACCATCTGTTGAAGGTGCAGCTCTAATTTTAAATGGACAGTTACACTTTTTCGATGCAGATGTCGTGGAACTTTCTGAAGAGTCATACTTTCCACCTTTGTCACAACCCAAAATCAACTTGTCATTTCTTCCTCTTATTCCGTTCTTTTTATCCGACCGAGTAATGATAATACCGACTTTATTGGCATCTCCAACATCTCGAGCCCATTTGACAACATCATCTGGGGTAGCAAATTTTTGATGAGTTGTAAAAACATCCGTAGTATCTACCAACATTTGACTTGTATCGCCGAGATAAGCCATATCTGTTTAAAAATAAAAAAATAAATTAAAATTAAAAAAATTAAGAATAACATACCGGTACACTTATTACATACCGGAACACTTTGATTACCGGAACACTCTAAAAAAGTGTACCGGTATGTATAATGATAAACGAAATATAATTAACATACCGGTACACTTTTTAAAAAGTGTGCCGGTAACATTAACGTACCGGAACACTTTTTAAAAAGTGTACCGGTAATATAAACATACCGGAAACGTTATAAAAAGTGTACCGGTATAATTAACATACCGGAACACTGTTAAAAATGTGTGCCGGTAAAGTTAACTTACCGGTATGGATAATTGCTTACCGGAACAGTTTTTCGTGAGGATGAAAATTCTACCGGAACAGTATAATACGACAAAATTTTTTTTTTTAAAATATATTAATTTTTGATAAGGGTATATTGGGTATTTTTAAAAAAATGTTGGGGTAAAGTGAAGATTGTTGGGGTAGGAAAAAAAATTTTCAGAGAGTTAAATGTATTTTTAAACCAAATTATTTTTAGTAAATTAAACCCCCAATTAATTATCCCACCCTCTTTTGTTAAATTGTTTGTCAAAAGAAGGGGAAAAGAAAAAAACTATCCTCTCAAGCTATTTCTCTGATATTATGAAATATATATTTACAAAGTTTTCACTAATAAATTTCGTCAGAAACATGTAAGACGATACGTAAGGTGAGTTTTTTCCTCTTAACCGAATTCTGAATTCTTTCACCAAAATTCAAACCACCTAACCACTGTTTAAGGGTCTCAAAACTCTTACCGCTTAGATTAAGTCATTAGTGGTCCGCAACCTATATTTTTATGTAAATAGAAAGAAAAAAAAATAGTTATTTTAAACTAACATCTTCAAGGTTACTTATTCACAGTAACAGTAACAATAACAATACACTTTTTTTTCTTTTGTTAACCAAATAATGATTTATTTTTGTTTGAATTTTGCCAAAACACACCAAGATAAAGTGATCGTAGCCTCACAAAATTACAATGATTCACCGCGACTTTTCAATCACAACATCCACCCAAACATACACTAAAAGCTTCAACCAACAGCGTAGTTTTGGTCAATATCTAGAGTCAACTTATTTTTATTTTTTTCATAAGCATAGAGTCAACAACTTACGTTAATAGCGAATAGTAAAATTCACATAAAAACCGTTAGTAAGCCTCCTATCAAACATGTGTATACTAGGCGTAAGCCCAAAGGCCCAAGTAATTAAGCCCTATTATGGATGGGGCATAAGTTTCACATAGAAACAGAAAATAGTAACTATTCTGATTCTCAGTGTTCATTATACACATTCGATAGTCTATCACATCATATTCTTAAAATGGAAGTTGAGGTAACTCAACCCTACAAAACCGGCTTATAAAGTAAGGTAAGAATTGTATCCTACCAAACTCCCATGATAATAAATAGTATGTTCATAACAGTTATCAATATATTGACAAAGATTTACATAATGAGTTTAAAATAACTTAGACAGCAGCAGTTGTTGTCACATATTTGCTTCTATACTTCCTGCTAAAGTCTTCTATGTTGGAATCATTAGTATTCTTGAGGAAACTAGAAAACCATTGAACAGAAAGTTTAGGAATTCGTTCAAGTGTCTGTCTATCCACATAATATAATCCAAATCTTATATGATATCCATTATTCCATTCAAAGTTGTCAAGCAATGACCATATCATATATCCTCTTACATCTGCACCTTTTCTGCACATAACAAAATTATCCATAGTCAACAAAGTAACCAAAAACATTACTAAAAAACTAGGTTGCCACTTATAATATATTATTCCTCATCGTCGTCGTTGTCATCACTCACCTTATGGCTCTAAGCAAAGCTGCAAGGTAAACTTTATGATACTCTATCCGTTTGAAATCATGTAGTATATCATGCATTGTCATACTTTCGTTGAGTGGTGAAGAATATCCTGCAACAAGTTTTGTTAACCAATAATTCATACCTTCAAACCCAAATTTACATAAACAAAATTTCATATAGTCACTTCTTTGTCTCTTAATCCGAATTGAAGTTTTTTTTTTGGTTTTCACCACCAGTATCCGACCCACCGGACCGCCTAATCTGGTTCGGGGGTCAGTTCTGGCATCAAGTGGTTTCAGCCCCCTCTCGATCGCAAATTGAAGTATTTAATATTATATTAACAGATGGAAAAAATGAGATCGTTTTAATGTTATTCAATATTCATATTCACGTACCATTTTCGGTAATATACATAGGCAAGTTATTATATTTTATCTTTATGTAGTCTACAATCTTCTCCATGCCCTTTGGAACTACAAAGAACCTTGGCATTGCTGTCTGTTCAAAACAAAAGAAATCATATCAAATATTTATGTTCACTAGTCCTGTGCTTATCTTAAAGTGTATGTTTACCTGATTACCAATTGGAATGCCATCTCGCATACCAGTTGTTTCCACAAAGCCTTTTATTGGACGAGCTGCTTCGGGAGGACAAGCAGAGAGGTAGCAATCCTTGGCATAGAGAGCTCCATAGTTATTGATGCCAATGAAGTCCAGGCTGCCTCTTAAGAGACTCTTCTCCTTAGGTGAGAACCTCGGCAGCTGGTTCCCGAGAATAGAGCGCATCTCAGCAGGGTACTCACCAAAAACTAAGGGATCTAGGAACCTTCTCGCCATCAAAAATCAATTAAAGTTAATAAAAAGAATGACATAACTGTGTTCTGTTAATTATGGTCATTAATAAAGTACGTTTAAGAAATGCTAGTAACGCACTCTTATTGGTTGAAATTCAAACCGACCCCCTCGCAAATTTATGTGGCACTGACATGATTTAGTATGATTCATTTCCAAAGTACTCATATTGAAAAGATGGTGTGTTGATAGCACTCTTTTTATGCATAATAGTTTATGTAATGGACGTTAATAAGCCAGAAGCAAAAAACTCACTGTTTCTTAATGACTTACCAACCTATGACAAAAGCCAAGGCCCTTTTTGCAGCTTGTCTATCACATTCTTCATCTCTAAGAGGTTCATACATGAAGGTATGTCCAACAATGCCAATCGTTCCACCTTGTTTTTCCTGCATCAGTATAAAAAATGTTCCAAAATAAACGCCATTTGTTCCGATTCTACCCCTAAAGTAATATTGTCGACACTACTTTCAAGTTATGTACATTTATGCAAACAACCAACAATTAAAAGGACAAATTTGTAAAATTGCAACACCCTTTAATTTATTTATAGCTTTTCTTAATCTGCGTGAAAAACCTAGGACGACAGTTATTTTGGAACAGAAAATGCGACAAAAAATGCCTTTAGTTTTGGTCACTTTTGTTACCTGATAGTGCTTGCGGTATAATTCGACAGCCTTAGCATGTGACAGCAACATATTGTGCATGACAAGGAGAGGCTCAACATCAGAGTTACCAGTAGGACAGTTTCCAAAAGGAGGAGAACAGTGATTAGGAGGGTATCCTCCCCTCAAATAGGCAAAATCTGCAATCAGATTTGGCTCATTGATGGTGACCCAATACTTAACCCTATCTCCAAAACTCTTGAAACAGATTTCAGCAAAATGAACAAAATCTCTCCTGCAAACACCAATTAAATAGTTATCAAAATCTTAATGATCTCTTGCTAGAGATCCTAGGTTCGATCGCCAGCTCATTGTAAACCAAAAAAAAAACTTAATGATCTCTTAACTCGAAATTTTGGACTATAATTGTGGAAAGAGATTTCATCAGCTCATAGGACAATTCATTTTAAGTGACAAACTTTATACACTATGAAGCACTCACACATATATAGACACCAGATACGACACTGACAAGTTGTAATAATATGTGAAAATTGGATGATTTAATGTAAACTATATGTGTCAGTGTCCTGTTGGTTGGACACCTGACTCGCCATCAATTTGAAGTGTCAATGCTACATAACTTACTGAATTAGAGGACTAAGCCAACCGCCGTATCTGTCTTCCAGCTCTTGTGGCAAGTCATGATGGTGAATTGTCACAAATGGCTCAATCCCTAGATCAATCAAACCATGTCCAAATTTATTACAAAATTTATAACTCTAAGAAATTGAAGAAAAATATGCAACCAATCAAATGCTGTTACTCACCTCTTAGTAGAAGATTGTCAATAAGATTGTTATAGAACATAATCCCAGTTGGATTTATGTCCCCATATAACCCTTCTGTTACAAATCATGAACATGGATTTAATTAAGAAGTTAATTAAGAAACTAATTAATTTTAGTGAGCTGTGGAATACTTACTAGGTAGAATCCTAGTCCATGAAATTGAAAACCTATATACATTTGTCCCAAGAGAGGACATCAATTTGATATCTTCCTGTTTCATAGACAATGTTTTATACTTTAGATATAGTAAACTATATATTAATGAGTGTAGTTAAGGCAAGTAAACTATATAACATATTTTGGTTTTAGTCCCGTAAACTTTTTTTGTTTGGTTCCAGAAAATTCATGAAGTCGGGGCAAAATCTCAGTTTTAAACAAAAATCTCAGTTTTACTCTAAACTAACTCCTAAAATACCAAATTTTTTTACCAGAGCCTGGGCAAGTGCCCGGGCTGGCCGGGCGGTGGATCCACCACTGGTTTCAGTCCTGCAAATTCAAAAGCATGTTGCTTCTAGTCCCTGAGTCATATGTAGTCCAATAAAATCAGGCTGTGTCGTCCAATAAGCTGACATTAGGGACTAAAAACAAAAGTTTTTGAAATTTTAGAGACCGAATCACCCTGTAATTGTAGGGACTAAAATCATATTTAATTTTTATTAATATTATAATCATTACCAAATAGTGATGATAGTGATCATCAGCTATATCACCATTCTCATCATTGTTTACCATTCCTGAAAATTTATAAAATTATTGTATTATTAATTTTCAACATTAAATTAAATTCTATAACTATATTCACAAAACAAAATGAAATGAAATTTACCTGGTGTATGACTGAATACATCCCAGTTGCTTAAACCTTTACCATCTTCAAATGCTGCCCCTTCAATCTATTTTTATTTATTTAACACAAGAAAAAAAAAAAACTCATCAACAACAAGAAAATTTAAATATATTTGGGAAGAAGATAAAGAATTTGAACAAGTACTTGGTAAGAGGAAGTGCTTGTTCCAAAGAGGAAGCTTTTTGGGAATTGAGATTTGCTGATTTCATCTTCTTCTTCTTTAATTTCATGAGAACTTTGGACATGAATAAGAGAGGAGTTAAACAGTGTTAGTAACACAACTTGCAGAAGCCATTTTGGCATTTTTCATTCAACTCATAAAGCCAAAACACTTATCAGAAACATATACTATCACGTATATCAATTATTTATGATATAGGACCCATATATATTGTAAGTCGTTAGGTACATAATAATTCACGTGGAATATAAAATAAGGTCTCATTTACTTTGTTAAAATTTCTGAAAATGCTATTATATGTGTTTTAGAAAATTGCAAAAGAAATATTATGAGGAAAAGTATTGAATATAAATTCTCTTATATTTATTACTATTGAAGTGAAAATTAAGAAAGAATAAAAAGTAATTGCCGTCACTATTATGGAGATAACTCAAAAGATTTTCTCCAATGTTAGAGATGTGATTCTTTCAAAATTAAGTGGAGCACATGGAGCGCAAGAAAAAGAAGAATTTGAGAGTGAAAGTTTGAGAGTTTCTTTGTTGTTCAATCATTTCAATTTTATGAGATGAGTCAGCCATGTGACATTAACGTGTCACATTAGCACTTCATAATTTTTTTTAGCTAACCAATTCACATACATAAACTATTTAGTATTTCGTCTATATTATAATCTAAATACATTTGATTTTTAATTTATCTAAAATTTTTTTTTTATAATTATGATCGGAGGTAACAATATTTTATGAAAACTGCTAAACATGTTTCAGACATTAGTTAAACATATTAATAAAAACTTATATAAAAAAAATTAATATATACTACTTTTTAAAAAATTAAATTTATAATTTATTAGTTTGATTTAATTTCTTTTATAAGAATCAAACTTAAGTTATGTACCAAAATAAAAAATAAACTTGAGTTTAATTGATATTTAGTGTTGATGTAAAAATTATTTATACTTGCATATAATTATTTATCAATAAAATTGATAATCATGAGAAACTAATACATCAAAGTAATGTAAAAAAACGAATAAATGGGAAAAATAAAATGAAATGGGTAGGGCCGACCGATTAGCCCATGTGGCCCATACGGGTTGGGTCGAACTCATAAATGTGTAGCCCATAATAATTGGGTCAGGCTAGCCCATGTATATCGTTTGGCCCACCGGGTTGAGCCAACTCATTTGACAGCTCTACTTATGTTTTCATACGAGTATGGATCTTCTTCATTTCTTAAAAGAAATAGAAATTATAATTAGTAAAATTTTGATTTGATGTATAGATATTCAAATAATGTCAATCATTCATCATTTCTTTTGGGAAATAAAAATATCCTACTTATAATTATACTATACTACAAATAATGTCGAAAAAAAGGTGAAAATTAATAATATTTTTTAATCAAAGTTCCCCCTTTTTTTTATGAAAAATGCTGGCTCAATTCCTGAAGAAGGAATGGCGGGGCGAAAGAACTACCTGGAAGTTAGTTCAGTCAATCAATGACAAGTGAGAAGAAGGATATCCGATTCCAAAGACTCATCACAAATTTCGTAGGTGATATTCGAAACCGCTGATGTTCGGAATTAGAGGATATATTAAATATAAAAAGTTAAAAAATTATTTTCTCCGTCTCAAATCTTTGATCCTTTTTGCTTGTTAGTTTTATCCCAAAACTTTTGTCTTTTTAAGAAACCAAGACACATAGTTTTTTTTTTCCATAAGCAAAAATTGAATTATAAAGACTACAAAGGGTACTCAACCCTTACAATTCTTACGGGGACCATTACATGCTAATAATGTATTTTAATAGATCCTTACACCAATTTAAAAAAACACAAGAAAACTTACTAGCTATTTTACCGATAAAATAAAACCAAAACACATAAAATAATACTTTACCATTTATATCTTCCAAAAACTAAAACATTATTTTCTATTTCTTAATAAACTAGTAATAAGTAACGATAAAAATTACTTTAGCTTAACAATTTTCATTATTTCTTAATCAATGTAAAAATACCAAAGCTTTGAGAGTACTCCCTCTAGCCTTAAGTCTAGATACAATTGCTATTCAAATAAATCTAAAAAAAATATAATTTGCTGCTAAGGCTGGAGGAAGTATAACGTGGAGAATTGGAACAACATGAACAAGTTAAAAACTTAAACTTTTACCTATTTTAAGTTGTGAATCTTAAAATCATCATTCAACGATGAACAGCATAACTTCCTGAAATGATGTTGCGCCAAACTACTACTAGTGTCTAGTAGTATTCACTAAAGTAAACCATACGATAAATCAATAATCGATTAAATTAAATAATCTAGCAATAATGATTTTAAATTTCTTCAATCACTTTCATTCATAACAACATCACATAATTCGAAATTTTGATTCCAAATCAACAATCAATCTCCGATCTGATCCAACTTCCATGGATCGTCTTCTCAAAAACGCCAGATCTTCCGGTTCTCTCAACCTCTCCAACCGCTCCCTCAGGTAACACAACTCTCTTCACTTTCTCTCCTTTCATATTCTCTTCACTCATTCACACATTGCTTTCTTCATATTCTTTCACTTTCAGTGAAATTCCCGATGAAGTTTATCGAAATCTCGAAGGAATCGGTGGCACTGATGATAAATGGTGGGAGGTAATAAACAATATACCTGTTCATTTTTCATTGTTTGATTCGATTATAGAAATGAAGATTTGAAATTCAAATGAAATGTTAAACGAAGGCCTGTTTGGATAAATATGCATCGTTGAAGTAAAAATATAGTAGGTTGTATAAATATAATGTGGCACAATGTAGCTCACTAAATGAGAGATAAGCTACCTAAAGTGAGTTACTTAAATTATGTCCATTGGAAATGTTCTAAGTTGTTTTCATAAGCTATTCTCGAGAGATTATGGAAATAAGTTGAAAACAGCTTATGAAAATGTCATAAGCTGTTTTCATAAATTCTCCCAAAGAGTCTCACAAGTGCTTATGCCAGTAGGTAAGATCAAATAAGTCAATCCAAATAGACCCAAAATGTGAAATGAAATTTGAAATGCTGTTTATGTTATGTGGTTTTATAGGCTGTGGAGCTTCAGAAACTCATTTTGGCTCACAATAGTATTGAATTGTTAAAGGAAGATATCAGAAATTTATCCTGTCTTGCTGTGTTGAATCTCAGTCACAATAGTCTTTCTCAGCTTCCTGCTGCCATTGGAGAGTGAGTTTTTCTTTTGGAATTGGTGAATTTTGCTTATTTTAGTTTTGTCTGGTTTTTAATTTTCGGATTCCTTGATGGATTTTTGTCATTTACAGGCTACCTCAGTTGAAGATGTTGGATGTTTCACATAATTCAATACTTACAATACCGGAGGAGATTGGATCAGCTGCGTCGCTTGTGAAGTATGCTGTATTCATGTTCATTTTCTTCCATAGATTGATGATATGGGAAAGTTTACATCTATGCTATTTGTTTGTGCTCTTTTAGGTTTGATTGTTCAAATAACCAGCTCAAAGAACTTCCTAGCTCACTGGGAAGATGCTTGGAGTTGTCGGACTTAAAGGTAATGTCGTAATGGTCTTGTCTTGCTTAAATTGTTGGGTGTTGATGTTTGTTGTGTGGTTGGCTTCTGCTGCTTAACTAGCATTGAAGTGGTTTCTTCGAATTATGTTTGTTGTTAATGCGCGAATTCAACCATGGAGATGTTTGAATGCTGTCAAGTACTCACATTTGTCTTCTTTGACGAGTATAAATGGAATTTAGTTGTTAGACTTACATCCTACTTTTGTGTCTACCTACAATAATGTTATAAAATAGCACACACTGATTGGTAACGATGAGATACTTATAGGTTCAGTTTCCAAACTGTAATTAAAGTTTGAAGAGAGTGATATGTTTTTTGGGTGTTTGATTAAGGAAGGAGTTTCCCTTGTGGTAACAACACTAGAGTACCCTAATTTGTTGGCCAAATTATTTTCTTGTTCAAATGATTATTTTTTTTCAATTCCTGTACTCCTTAAGAACCATCCTTCTTGTTAATTAACTGTACATGTGCATATCACATTCCCCTTTATCAGTTTGTTGCTTTCTTTTGACATACTAATTACTCCGCTGTTTCTGAAGTTTACTCTCCTCATCATAATATGCAATCTTTTCCTGCTATAGACCACAAAATGTGGTGGGTTTCCTAAAGAGAAAAGCAAGCATGGAACATGCTTTTGTAACATCACTTGTATGAACATAAGCTGATGCTGTGCAGACTGTTAATAATCTTCTTTGTTTCGGCTACAGTTTCCTGTTGCCCCGTGACTTTTAAATTTTGTTGTTGTTGGATGCTTTTGATAGTCACCAGTCACCACCAAACATTTATTACATCCCTGAAACCCCAATGTTAAACAACTGTAGGATAATTTCATCAAATGGGTTGTATTTACCCTTTTGATTTCTTGGTCCTTCCTTTGGATTATACAGGATACATAGATCTATTGATGAAGATTGTGTTTACTTTAAATGGGGTTTGTGGGATTTCCTTGTAGGTTTTACCTGCCTTTGCTATTTAACTGATGAAATTGTTAAAAGTGTCTGCTATTTGTTGTTCTGTATTCATATGGCCACATATGATGAAATGGGGTGTTTTTGTACTCTTATTGCAGGGATCAAACAATCTTATTGCAAGCTTGCCAGAAGATTTAGCAAATTGTTCCAAATTGTCTAAGCTAGATATGGAGGTAGTAACTAGTAGCAAAATTTAGAATGTTAGTTGATGACAAACATCTCCTTGAATCTTTGAGAAATTATGCTTGTGGTCTCATTATATTTTCTGTCTTTGTCAGGGAAACAAGCTTACAGTGATATCCGAAAATACCATTTCATCATGGACAGTGCTTACTGAATTAAATGCATGTTAGGACCTTTGTTCTCTAAATACTGAATGATATCCATTAGTTCTTTCATTCTTATATGTGGATTTTTGTTTTGTTAAACTTGTTTCAATTAACACTATTTCAGCAAAAAATATGCTGAACGGCATACCAGTTGGCATTGGAGGCCTTTCACGTTTAATTCGTCTGGATCTCCATCAGAACAGTGAGTTATTTTAATAAAGGGTCAAATATTGTTGTTTCTCCCCTTTACATCTTGATGTGGAATTTGTATGTGTTTCTGTGCAGGAATCTCCTCAATCCCTTCATCGATCATTGGTTGTCATTCACTTGCAGAGTTTTATTTGGGGTCAGATTCCAACATATTCTGATGCAAGTTTTTGTTAAAAGCATATTATGCATTTGATTTTATTCTCTTATGACTTATAGACAGTTCTGATACATATTGCACTTTTCAAACCCAATTTAGGAATAATAATATTTCTATAATACCAGTGGAGATAGGGGAACTTTCTCGGCTCGGGACATTAGATCTTCAATCTAACCAGGTCTTTAAGACTGAATTTAATTTTTTTTGTAATTACTTTGATTATAAGGAAACGGAGTATCATAGATATCTTACCATTTTTGCTTCGGATGCTTTTGTTCTCTTCTCCCTTAACAGTAGATAATCCGTTCCATTGTGTATTGATTTTGTATGTTCGCAGCTAAAGGAGTATCCTGTGGAGGCATGCAAATTGAGTCTGTTAGTCTTGAATCTTTCAAATAATTCATTGAGTGGGCTACCCCCTGAAATGGGTAAGGCCAGCAAGTTTTGGTATATGATAGGTCTAGTTATCTTTATTATGGAAACATAACTGTTGCATGTTATTAATGAAAACAGTATGAGTTTGTACATAAAATAGAGAGAAATACAATTTGTTTACCTCAATTAGTGGTCACCTCCTCTTTATATTAAATTTCAGCATCTCACAGAATTACAAAGATACCGCTAAGTAATAATATTGTAAAAGCAGTGCAACATTCCCTGTCATAAAAGAATTCTTAATAAGCACCAACAAGAAAGGTATATGTCTTGGCCTGAATTATTCTTCAAAATATAAACAGTCATGTTCACCTCAAAAGGAACTTGGGGTACCTGGGATTCAGAGTTACCAAGGGAGTTGTTCATTCTGCACCCTGATCAAATTTTATGGTCTCTTTAGGTGTCAAATATAAATGTCAATGTGTCAAAGACTCATCGGTCAATGTTTATGGCTATTTCATGTAGTAGATGGACACCATTACCTGTAAATAGTAAATACACACCATTCTGCATCATCGCCAATTTTATGGTCGCTTTGCTGACTCATCGGAAATAGTAAATGGACACCATTACCTGGAAGGGTCGAGCTCTCTGTCCTGTTATTATATGTTTTATACCTTGCATGTAGTTAGGGAGTGATAGTGCATCTTAAATTCTCTACAGTATGATGTCATTATGTGTTGAAACAGTTTAAAGTAATATGGAAATAATGTGACTTGAATGAAGAGATAAATACCTTAGTGTTGTATCTTGTGTAGGCAAGATGACTACCTTGAGGAAACTTCTGCTTAGTGGAAATCCATTGCGGAGTCTTCGAAGGTACAGGGAATGGTTTCTACCTTTTTTTTTGTTGGTACATTAATGGTTTCTACCTTTATGCAGTCAATATTAGTATTTATGTGTTTTCCACTTATGTTTTTTTGCCATCAGCTCATTAGTCACTGGACCTACACCAGCATTACTGAGATTTCTCCGGAGTAGACTTTCTGAAGGTGAAGGTATGTTCCAGTCTTAGATGCATCGGCATCATACACACAACTTAAGCTTAAGCCCTTTTACTTAGTCTAGATATAATACTTTCTTCTGCAGATTCGGAAGCTACATCCACATCAAAAAAGGACATAGTTGCAATGGCTACCCGATTATCTATCACTTCAAAGGTATTGCATATTTTGAAGATGAAACACACATTCCATAGATTGCATGCTTTCTTACTGATCATTAACTGTTCATAGTCCGTGTCAGTGTGTTGGTATTTGATAGAACACCAGTATTGAATGGAAAGGGGAATTTTATTAAATTGAAACAGTAAATTATTTAAAGGAACAGATTCACGAGCCAAGGGTTTCCCATAGATAAATATTATATGCTCTAAGACTAGCATGTGATACATTTCACACACAACTCTTACTTTCCTATACTAGAACATGAAATTAGATTTTGATTGTGATTGTAATTAATATTTATTCCTTCTTCCTGTTATTATAAACATTTATAACCGGTGGAGGAGAAGGCCTAGTTTTTACCAGTTTTGTGTGTCTGATTGGTAATGGAATTTGTTTTGGTGGTAGTTGTGGTTTTTGTAGGAGGACGGTGGATAATGTGTTGTATTGTGGTGTTTTAGTTTCTATAAGGTCTGTGGGCGTTGCCTTTGGTTTCAGTGTGTTTACTGGTTTTTGTCTTTTAAATAAGTGTGTTTGTTTTGGTATTGGATTGCTTGTAGAGTGCTCCTATTTTTATTTGGCTCTAGGTGTGTTGGGTGGTCTCTTTTGTAACCTTTTTGTATTAGTACACATTTTACTTGATACATTCTATTAAATAAAATTTTAGCACTTTCCAAAAAAAAAACAGTTTAGGCTGATTGATATGATCTCAGAATTTAGCGATCTTAATGCTATTTTTCTTGTATATATATATATTTACATGATCCTACATGAATATAGGGGAAATAATTTAGATCCAATCAAGTTGATACCAAAGCTTTCTAATTCGACCACCTTTCAGTTTGTTTTGGTTTTTAGCTGCTGTCATCAGTGGATTTAGGTTCCTTCCATTTATTATTCCTCCATTTAGATAGAGATGGACACAAGTAAAGATTAGTGGGACACTGGGACCCATTAAAAGTGGGTCCCACTAATTGGTGGACCCCACTAATCATCACTTGTGTCTATCCCTCTCTAAATGGAGGAAACCCAAACCCGTCATCAGTAGCCCATTATCTATAGTTGTCCACTGGGTAGGCACAGTTCTTAAGGTTTCTATGACAGGCTCTAGATAGTAGATACCATTGAATAAGAGAGTCTAGAAGCATAAAATGTTGAAATATGTGTTTCAACAGAGACTAATGGGCAAATAATGCACGAGGCTCCCACCAAGTGGGGTCTGAGTAGAGTACATGTCCACTACCTTACTCCTTGCAAGCGGAGAGGTTATTTCGAAGACTTCACATGGCAAGCAGTTATGCTATCGCTTGCAACCTTACCGTTGCACCATGGCTCGTCCTCAATGCTCATTTATTCATTATTGACTAAAGAACAAAATCAAGTTAAGAATCCTTGTTTTTTTTGGTCAGGTAGCCTAGGGGCTAGAAATTCCACCCTTAAGGTGGATACCCCCTCCCCTTTTTTTTTTTTTTTTTGTATAAATATAACACATTTTGAGTATCTTTTTATGTATCAGCCGTGGTGTTAATATCTAAATTGATTATAGTGAGGATGACAGTGGGTTCATTAATGATATAATCACATGGTAAACTATCTAGTGAATGCTGTGAATCCACATACTTTTGATAACTTGGAGTTCTACTTATAATTGTGTTCAGGAACTATCTATGGCAGGGTTGGGGTTGAGTGCTATTCCATCCGAAGTATGGGAATCAGAGGAAGTCATAAAACTTGACCTTTCGAGAAACTCAATCCAGGAGTTGCCAGTTGAACTTTCTTCTTGTGTTTCCCTCCAGGTTACATTCTCTTCTGATTTTAATTCCTGAAAGATGCTTTACAAGTGAATATAGTTATCTTCTGGCACTGTTATCATCTTAAGTCTTAACACAAGTTCCCCACTAACAAGATTCTGATTCAGTATGTTTGTTATCTGGTAATGATATAAGTGATTTCGGTTATTTGAAATTTTGATCATTTAAACACTGTGGTAAGGCTGACAAAAATATAGACACGCCTTTGTAAAATTTGATTTTATCAAAGATTCTGATTCATTTGTATATTTTACACTTTACAGACATTAATTTTATCAAAGAATCAAATTAAAGACTGGCCATGTTCAGTTCTTAAATCACTTTCGAGTCTTTCATGTTTGAAGCTGGACTACAATCCCCTCAGACAGGTAATAACCAATGATTTGGGAGTTTCTCTCTGTTCTTTTGCTTGTAAAATGAATTGTGGTATCAGCATGTATAAAGGATCATTGCAAGACATAACACTTAACAAATAAATATAACTAATATGGTTTTTCCATCTGTAAAATTCATAGAAATAATTCTTCTTCTTTCTCAGTGCATTGCTTTTAGTATAGCTTAAAGAGTTATATTTAGATAATTCAGACCGAATAGACGGTGGATGTTTAATTCTTTTTTCAATGTATCAGTCGTTCATTTTTGTACTCCGTTGCTATTTGTAACGTGTTTCAACTGTAACCCCCCCTTCCCCAGAGAAAGGAGAAAATAAGAGAAATTGAAAGGTAATCTATGCCTAAAATGTTAGTATTGTACTTCTTAAAACTTGATTAGGTTCCCTTAAAAAAAAAACTTGATTAGGTTAGTTTTCCTATGAAAGTCACATACTCGGCTGTATATGATGAAACATTTCAAGATTCCAGAAACCATCTCTCCTCTCTCAGTATATACCTGAAATTATTGTGCAGAAATTCTAATGGTGATATAAAATATTTACATTCGGTTAAAAATTGAAATAAAATTGTGGTATTACTGACCTTGTCTGCCATTTCAACAATAGATACCTTCAAATGGCTTTGAAGTGGTGCCTAAGCTTCAGATCCTAGATCTAAGTGGTAATGCAGCTTCATTACTAGATGGTCCTGCATTTTCTAGTTTGCCAAACTTGCAAGAGCTTTACCTGAGGTTAGTTAGTTGAAAGCTGCAGGATGTGCAATAAGACTCCCATCACACACACACACACACACACACACACACACACACACACACACACACACACACAATTCATATACTTTAACTTTTGAGGAGCCTGTAATTAACTTTCATGTCACAACTCCACAGAAAAATGGGTCTCACTGAAGTCCCGTCAGATATATTAGGGTTGCATCAACTACGGATCCTTGCCTTGAGTCAGAATTCCCTCCAATCAGTTCCAGAGGTAACTTTTTATTTTGTGTGGGAGGTGGGGGTTAAACAACAGGGATTTGGCTTCTATATGTATATACTACCTCTTTGATTCAGGTCCTGCGAAAAGTTGTGATAATATGCTTGAACTTCATTTTAATTTAACAATTGTTTTCCTTTTTGAAAGAAATATTTTGACAGTGAGTGTGACGTTGAATCCGGCAGTTTATATATATGCCTCTTAAAACTCAGTTCTTACGAAAAGCATATATTGGCTTGACAATAACTTGGCTCCACTAATTTTTCTCTCAAGTGATAATGATGTTCATGTCTTGTTATTATCTATATATTTTTACGGTTGAAGAAAGATGTTACCGTTCAATCTTTACCTAGGTTGAATTTCTAACCATACTTAAAATATTAGTTATTCGAAAGAAGACTTACATGTGTAGTTGACCACTGAGGGCTAAGTTATTCACATGTGTAGGCAATCTCAGCTCATAAAACCTGTCTTATAGATCAATGATCTATTTTTCAAATAACATATATATGTCTATTTCTCCTTTTCAGTATTTTATGCATTGCTCTCTTGCTCACCTTTCAACTTCTTTCAGGGACTAAAAAATTTCACTTCTCTCGTGGAGCTTGACCTATCTGATAACAACATCTCATCCCTTCCACCTGAGCTGGTCAGTAACAAACACTGTTGTTTTCTCATTTAGTTAACTTCTTATTTTAATTTCTTAAAATTATAGAAATTGGTGGTGGTATGCTATACATCTCAACTCTCAAAATTAAAACTGTTGAGAAATTGGTGGTGGATGTTATTAGAAAGAAAAACAGATGGTAGTTATTTTGGCCTACTCAATACGGTCGGTCATGCCTTGTTTTTTTTTTTTTTTTTGTCACTTTGATTTAACACATTTATTTTGATCAGGGTTTGCTGGAACCAAGCCTTCAAGCGTTGAGACTTGATGGGAACCCACTTAGAAGGTAACTTCCTCTTACACCACCTTTCTACATGCTTTCCCAAAGAGTAGAACTTATGAAAATGGTGCCAATATATTTTCACTTTAGAGCTTACAACTTCCTAATATGGAATGGTTAACACAAATATCTTAGTAAAGAAATAAATTGTTAAAGACTATGCCCCCTTCTTGGAACTCAAGCATTGCTAATTTCACAAAACAAAAACGAAGCATATAAATTAGCTAGATCTTCTGGAAAGCTTGGTTAATAAAATCATTATAATTTTTCTTTATTTGTTTCAGCATTCGGAGGCCTGTCTTGGATAAAGGAACTAAAGCTGTTCTAAAATATTTGAAGGACAAATTGCCAGAGCAGTAGTTTACTTTTTATATATTTCCAAAAAGTATATATTGGTCATTGGACATGAACTAAAGTTGTATTTTAATTTGATTTTTTATGCTTGAAGCTTTTGTATTTTTTGGTGCCTAAATATGCACGACTTATATCAATCGTTAGTTGGTTCAGTTGTAATTGGTGCTGAACTTGGTAGGGAGGATCACGGTTCGATTCCCCGCAACTGCGATTGGGAGGGGGGCTGGAACTATTTGATGTCAAAACTGACCTCCGAATCAGATTAAACTGGTGGTGAAAACAAAAAAAGAATGCATGACTTGTTTGTGTATATATACGATTGGTTGAGTTTCTGTGCATGGATGATCAAGAGGTGGAAGGATTGGTTAGGGGGGGTTGTGATTGTAACACGCACATATTTATATATTGAATTTAAGTAGTAACTCATAACTATCGTTCTATAAGTTTGTTTTGTAGGCTTGGTTAGATTTAGTACTTGTTTGGAACTACATCTAGCTAACATTTATATGGGGTCCTAAAGTAATTCTAATGTGGAAATATAGAAGCTAGAAAATTTAGCATTGAGACAAAAGTGTGTCAAATTGGTTTTCAATGCGAGAAAAAACACGGCCACTTACAGTGTAAAAGAGTTGAATCATCATTTAATTATTTACACTTGTTAAAAAATAAGTTGAGGTTGAACTTGATTATTTAAACAAGTCTGGGCTCTTTTGGCGCATTTTTTAGAGCTTATGTAATTTTTATATATTATTATAAGTTTGTTAAAGTAGTTTATGATAAAATAACTTATAAAATTACAATTTTCACTAGTGTGAACTTATAAAATAACATAAAACCTAATTTATATTGCATAAGCTTTAAAAAAAATTGGGCCAACACAACATTAATGACAAGTCTAACCACTAAATTACTTGACAAAAAAATATACATAAAATCAATAATTAGTTAAGTTCGCATCTTGCTTAAAAAAAAATTAAGTCTGTCTTCTTTATGAAAAAAAATAAATTAAGCCAATGTCTTTTTTTTTGTTATGACGATTAAGTATGTCTAACAACAAGAAGAATTTACCAAGTAACGGCTCGTTTGGCCCAGCTTTTTTTAGAGCTTATGCAATTTTTATATATTATTATAAGTTTGTCAAGTTAATTTATGATAAAATAGCTTATAAAATTACAATTTTCACTAGTGTGAACTTATAAAATAGCATAAGATCTAATTTATATTGCATAAGCTGTTTGCATAAATTCTAAAAAAAGCTGGACCAAACGAGCCATTATTATTTTAATCAATGCCCTAACTAAGTCACTAATTAGCCTTTTCTAAAGGATAAAAATAAAGATTTTTTTTCCCTTTCCAAATGATAAAAATAAAGAATTGAAAAGGCAAGTAACTTGAATTGAACACAAAAATCTTCTTTCGGCGGCTTTCTTTTGTCTTCAATATTTGGTAAACTGTCCAATATAATGATTTCTTGTATTTGGTGTGTTCTTTTTGTCCAATAAAAAAAAATGATCTCTTAAACACCACCAAATGGTTCATAACTTCAATCACCAAATGGAACACACCATCTAATGTGTCATACAACACCTATACACATGATATTTCCAAGCACAATTGATGAAAATCATAGCAATTTTTATTTTATAATTTTGCATTTACATCTACATCAGAACCACACTAAATGCTTAATTTCTTTTCTCAGAATTCTGGTGATTTTAATTTCTTGTTGATAAAAAAACACATTATTAAACAACTGAAAATCACGATTCATATAAAAATATACCAAAATACCTCTGAATCACGATTCTTGTCGTCCACACATGACCAAAGTTCGGACATCCAAAAAATATGTCTTGAACTGATTCCTCTATACCGCAACCGCCCACACAAGAAATTTTCAGCAACATTAACACCACACTAAGACGAGTTATTATTCATTGGCAATAAAGCTACACAACAATCATCAAATAAACAAAGAGATCTTCAAAATGACCAACCTATTCCAAATAATGACCGACTTATAACCAACTTTAATCGGAATAGCCTCCACCGATGCCATCAATCCAATCTCAAATGTCAGACACATTATCGTGCAAAGTAATATTAGTTAAAATATTTTTATACTCAACAACCAAATATTAGCTAAAACATTTCTCTATATATATATATAACAACGAACTTCTTCTTCCACTTAAACAATCTTTTCCTCCGAAGCTACCAACATTGCCCTCTCCCACCTTACAACTAAACTTCTATACTAAAGATACATCTTAATCAACCGTTGAAATATACAACTATAACACTGACAGAGATTTGAAGACGCTCGATCCAAACAAGCATAGGCGACTAATTAGTCATAGAATAAAAACTGCATATATATTAAATTGACTTGATAGTTGACATATCCAAAACATAATATACTTACAATCTAACATCAGCACTTATCTTGGAAAAAAAAGAAAAAGAAACAAGACGCAAAGTATGTATGTCTATATTGCCCGGGTGCGGGTACGGTACCGGTACCCGGTATCAGTATGGGGTACATCATTTTTAAAATAACTAAGGTACGGATACGTCTTTATAATTTTTTTTTTTAAATATATATATATATATATATATATATATATATATATATAAAATAATATAGTTATATTGTTAAAACAAATAATTAAACATAAAAAAGATCACACCACACTTTAAATGTAATTTAAATCGTTCGAAAGATCAAAATATGAAATTAAAAACCAATTAGCTCAAAAAGAGTCAATTATTTCATTCTTCATCATCACTAAAAAGAGTGACCTCTAGTTAGGTTCACCGCGAGAAAGACTAGCAATTTCAAGAATATCAACTATATATTAAATAAATCTCATTCATCTCTACGAATATCCCACATTTTTGTTGCACTTTCATTATAAGTATTAATATTTCTCTTTCTTGAGAGAAGACGAAGATTGGTATGAATAAAAATTAGATCTTCATCTCTCTTTGAATTTAGTCTATTCCTTTTCAATGAACGAGTGAATAATTTCGGCGGCTACTTTGTTATTGTTTTTTAGCAATAGTTGCTATTTTATATTTTAAAAAATTAAAAAACCTAAATCTTCCTATAAAAAAAACTAATAATAAAAGAAAAAGGAGAAGAAAAAAAACCGTGTTTTTTTGGATTGGTGTACCACGCGCGTACCACACGTGTAACAATTGCAAAATAAAAAATAAAAAATTAGGTACGACGTCGGTGCGTATCAGAGAAGTACCATACGCGTATCGGTACCCCGGTACATACCTAGTACCGGTACTCGGTCGAAAATGAAGTATCCATGCAACATAGATGTATGTGTAGAAGAACATGATGGGTTATGATCGAAACAAAGTATGTGTAAACAAACACTTTAACACACTCTTTTCCATATGATTCCATTCGATTAAAAATGTTCATAGTACAAATGCTACAGCAAACAAACCAGAACTGAAATTCTTAACCTAAAACATCTGCTGACGTGGCTCATTGAGAGAGTGCCACGTATGAACAACTTCAAAGACAAGAAATCAACCTAGGTACCACCACCGACGCCACCATGTTTTTTCTCTTTCCTTTTCACACTCTCTCAAATTCCTCAATCTTCCTCAAAATTTCATTACAGAAAAAAAACAAGACCCCTAATAAGAAACACATGAAAATTTCCCATTCATAAACACACTTCATAAAACCCTAATCTTTTTCATTTTTCTTCAACACCCATCAAATCAATCACTACCCTTTGATTCCTCTCTTAATTTAATTGCTTCCTTCTCATCGCACTTTCCTTTTTCTCTTCAATTTTCCACAAAAGTTTCTTCCTTTCTTCACTCAGCTACTTGATTTAGATCAGTGTTTGATTTCAATTCAATTGATCTAATTTCAATTTGAAATTCTTCTTTGCTTGCAAAATTCAATTTTTTTTGGGTGTAAAGGTGTTTTTTTTTTGTCTTTGATCTTTGAATTTTGAAGGTGATTTTGCGGGGGGTGTGATTAGTACTTTTCTGATGTTTGATTTCCAATCTCATTTTCAATCATCACCCATTAATTCTTCCTATTCAATTTGTCATATTTTTCTCCCTTATGATGTTTTCTTCATATGCTGCTTCAATTGTATGAGATTTCGTCTCAAAATTTGATACTTTATTCAAAAGGGTTGTTGCTGGTTGTGTGAAGAAGAAGAAGAATCACTTTTAGTTTTCTTTGGTGAGAGAAAAAATTTCAATTTTCAACTTTCAAGTATGGGAAAAAATCACTTTGAGGAATTACCTTCACATTTGATTTTGGAAATTCTATGCTCAGGGAAGCTAAGTGCAATAGACCTTGTTCGTTTGGAATTTGCTTCAAAAACTTTTGGTGTTAGAAATGACTTATGTGACTTAAAGTTTAAGTCATTGGTAGACTTAGCTGCATTTCAATTGTGTGGCTCTAATGCCACCTTTTCAATGATTGGTTTGAATTCTCAAAAGGATTTGTATGATCGATGTGGCGGAAAATGGAAGCGGGTTTTGAGGTTTTTGGAGTCTGTTGAACAATCCTCTGACATGGTTGAGACATCTTCAGGCAATGTACTATTTCATTATATAAACTATTGTCTTTTAATGTTTGTTTGTTTCCTTTTGTATTAAAAGTTGCCATTTTCGGTTTCGATTCTATATTAAGTAAGTTTCTTAAGAGTGATGATGTTTTATGTTTTTCTGCCCCAAATTGTTTAAACATAAGAGTTTATATGGTAAGTAAATCAACAGCAACAAGTAGTGATGTCAATCGCTGATTGCGGAAATTAGTAGTTTGTTCAAATTCTGCTATGCTAAGTTGCTATAGCGCTGCTATAACCGCTATGTGACAAAACTCTGTATTAAATAGTGTATTGTAGACTAAAAGTGATTTGTTCAAATTCCACTATGCTATATAGCTTTATTGTGCCGCTATAGCTGCTATTTGACAACATTGTTAATAAGTGATGCAATAATACATTTGTGCAATGAATTAAACAGAAAAAAAAGAAAAGGATATGGATTTGGATTTATAAATGTTGTATAATGATAGTTTAAGAACAAGTCTCATAATTTGGATACTTTTTTATGTTATTTTTTCACTTGCTTATCTTTACTATTCTTACTTTCCTTTTATAAGATGAGTTGTAGAGTTGTACATAAATGATGAATGGCATTTTATTGGCAGATGCAAATTACGGCAGGAAAGTATCACACCTTGGCGATCAGCAATTCCTCGGTCTATTCTTGTGGTTCAAGTTTGTGTGGTGTACTTGGTCAAGGATCTGAAACAACACAGTGTTCAGCATTTACTCGAATCAACTTCCCACCTTTGGCGCGTGTGGCACATGTTTCAGCCTCCTATAACCATGCAGCTTTCGTTATGCAATCTGGAGAGGTTTGTAGCTGCTTAATCTTTATTCAATAATTAGACACACGGGCAAGTCATTAGTATGGAATAAATTACTCTGCACGTTCCATTATTGTTGTATTTTCATTGGAATTGAAACCAATAGTTTTTTTTTTAATTGTAAAATGATTAATACTTGTTTCCGTCATGAACGTGCAACTTCACCTTGCAGGTATTCACATGTGGAGATAATTCATCTTCGTGCTGTGGTCATAGTGATACAAATCGACCTATTTTCAGGCCACGTCTTGTTGAATCCTTAAAGGGGATTCCTTGCAAGCAGGTAAACTACATATCACCTTTCATGATTACCATATGAAAGCTTGCTTTGCTTCTATTATTTTTCGTCTGTTCTCTTTTGCTATATGTTTTGATCTTAGTCTGATATAATATAAAATTGGCTATCAATTCTTTCCATGAAGGCCGCGATAAAATGCATTTTATAGTTTAAATCATAGTCACATAATTTCCTGAAGTATATAGGGAACTGCGAATTGGTTTGGACTTACCAATTCGCGGTGTTTTTCCAAATTGATTTGTCGAAATGCCTGTTGAATTCGTAAAAAGCCGCAAACCAAAAAGATTGAAGAGTAAATGTTTTACAGAAAGGTAAGTGGTTTTCACATGGGAGAGAAAGAAGAGTGACCAAAGTATAATAAAGCGTGATATTTCTCTGATAACCCAGATTCTAGAACGTGAGTTTTCATGAACGATCAAGGGAGATATCATGTGACCGACTTGATGAAGGGGGTGATGGCCAATCTAATGACTTAATTGGGGATTGATTTGCAATTTTAATCAAATTCGATCCTTACCATCAAACAAATTATTTCATAAGAGGTTCATCTCGGTTTGCATTTTATGTTACGATTTTCCTAACGCGTGCAATATTGCTGCACACAATAAAGATAGTTAATTACTCGGTTTTTCCCTTATTTATTCACTTATGATGATTCTTAACATATGCAATATTGTACACCTTAGAAAAACCGTTTAAACAATCTCAGTTCTCATTGGATTATTAATCTCACTTTAGACTAAATAACCTGATAAGCAACCAAGCTCTCATTGAACCTTCACTTAAAAGCTAGCTATCAAGGGGGAAATTAAAAGCAAGCCGCAATACCGAAGTTCCTATCAGATTTCAAAGTTCACTTTGATCGCTATATTTATAATCTTTCTACCTTGCAATATAGTTATATATTTCAAGGAAGTATAATAATGCATTTTGTGATTTTAGGTCATTACTAAGTTATTTGGAGAGGGTTGTTGTCTCTAACTTAAAACTACTGTAGTTTTGTCATATGTTTGAAACATTATGCGTTGTTCCAAGTTACACAATAATAAATCTTGTGTAAAAATTTGTGCATTCCAGTTAGCCTAAGATGTTCCATCGATTTGCTGTGATGTATGTGCTCAGTACTATTTTGGATATCCATGAAGGCACTAGCTTCTCAATTGTCAACTTTTTTTAGGCTAAATTATATTTTAAGGTTTTACTTTTGTCACTTAACTTTTTCTCGTACCATTTTGGTCTCTTAAGTTACAAACGTTAAACACTTCAGTCCTTTTCTATTGGTTTTTGAGTTCGTCAAATGTTTCGTATGTGGCATTACGTTTTGGTGATTAGGTGTCTGACTCAGCAAGAAGAAGAGGAATGAAACAAAGGAAACATTTGACAGACTCAAACAGAAAATCGACAGAAATGAACAAAGTGTCTAAAAGATTTTGTAACTTGAGGGATCCAAATTTAACGAAAAAAACTAAGGATCCAAATTGACATTATCCAATTTTTTATTATTCAATGAAGCCTGATTTATAAGGTCTTCTCTAAACGATATGAAATACATGAATGTCTCTCAGGTTGCAGCAGGGCTAAACTTCACAGTCTTCCTCACTAGACAAGGTCATGTGTATACATGCGGAACCAACTCGCACGGCCAACTTGGTCATGGCGACGCCCAAGACAGACCAAGCCCCAAAAAGATTGAATTCCTTGGTAAAGTAGGACCTATTGTTCAAGTTGTTGCTGGACCTAGCTATATCTTATCTGTAACAGGAGATGGATCAGTATACTCCTTCGGATCAGGTGGTAATTTCTGTCTTGGCCATGGTGAGCAACATGACGAGTTACTGCCACGTTTGATACAGAAATTTAGAAGAAAAGGTACTCACGTTGTTCAAGTATCTGCTGGCGACGAGCATGCAGTGGCACTTGATTCAAATGGATTTGTGAGTTTCACAATGGACATGATAAATTTTCGATTTTACTTTTCACACACTTGGTTTGCACTATTGAAGTACTCGATGGAATAGCTTATAAGTTTCTGTTATTATTGGTTCAGGTATATACATGGGGGAAGGGATATTGCGGTGCTTTAGGCCATGGAGATGAGATTGAGAAAACAAGACCAGAGTTGTTGTCGAGTCTCAAGAATCACCTAGCTGTTCAGGTATTATATCCTTAATAATTTCTGTTAATCTTTGTTTAGATCCAACGGTTAAATTCTTTGCATTATAGGGACCATTTGAAAGTGTGTCCGATGTCCGACACTGAAACACATATCGGTGTCATACATCGGCCCATGTAGTTACATTCAATTTCTATTTTCAGATTATTATCAGTTTTGACGTGTCAGAGTTAGTGTCATGTCAGTGTCCGTGTCTGTGTTTCTCAATCATATATTCACATTATTATTCTTACATGTAGGTCTGTGCAAGAAAGAGAAAAACCTTTGTTCTACTTGATTCAGGTTTGGTCTATGGCTTTGGCTCAATGGGATTTGGCAGCCTAGGATTTTTAGACAGAAAGTTATCAGATAAAATCTTGAAACCAAGAATCTTAAACTCATTAAGATCTCACCATGTTTCTCAAATCAGCACCGGCCTCTACCACACTGCAGTAGTCACTAACCGCGGACAAATATTTGGTTTTGGCGACAACGAAAGAGCTCAACTTGGTCATGATACATTAAGAGAATGCCTTGAACCTATTGAGATTTTCATAGAAAATTCATCATCTGAAGAAGATGTTGATCCTATGTTATAAACCAGCATCTGATACATCAAAAGAAGTCACATACTTTTTATGTGTGGTTCACCTGAATATTTTAGAATTATTATTTTGTACTTGTAAAAGTTTAATGTTTTATAGATATAAACAAATAATTATAGTAACATGTAAGATTGTGAGTAACCATTTTTCATTCAGTTGAAGGGTTAATAGTTTGGAACCATTTTTTTGGGTCATTAAATATCTATGTACTTTTATTCCTCGATATTTTTTTTATAGGCAAATGTTAGTACGTTACCTTATATTAGAGTTGGAAGCATGGACCCTAAAAGTATTACGAGAAAAAAATTTGTCCCTAAAAATGCCAAAACAAGTGAAACAAATTTGTTAATTTGTTTTTTGGTAAACTACAATATCCTCTGTGTAACTGTATAGGCTAACTCGTTGAGGTAATCGAGATTCATTTAAGGGGTTAACTCTTTTCAACAAATGTTTTTTCATCTGTACTGGTCAGATATCAAACTTTGGATTAAATAGTTAAGGGATTCAAGTATCTACCGCCACTGACAACGTTTGTGAAATGTAACATTGATGCAACAGTGTTCATGCCGGAACAAAAAGTGAGCATAGGAGTCTGCCTTCACAATGAAGTTCTACATGTATTGTTTCTATCATTATTAATGAAGTTCCTTAAGTTTGTTACCGAAAAAAAGTATCTACCACGTGTGTCATATGTGTTGCGGTGCAGATTTGTTAATTTGTGCACAAAATAGATAAAAGAAAATCACAAATGTCAAGTTACAATCGACTTTGGCTAGGCTAGGAGCAGGCCATCTATTCCTACTTTACTTTCTTAAAAGATTAGATCTCTTTTTCAGTCAAGGTGGGAGTAGGCAGTTCTCTTATAAAAAAGATGAGAGGTTAAGGCGCTTCTTCGATTAGGTGTATCGTGGCAGGGGTTGTGCACAATCAAAGAGTGGTGATACAAAGGATGAAGATAATAAGGAGGGGTAGTTGTACCTTCAATAACTTGTTATATGTCATTTTCCTAATATCTGAAAATGATGGAGCTTCAATTTTATTGACATTTTCCTAACTTTCCTACATGAAGTTGCTTTAGTGTAACTAGCAGTAGTGAGGCTTCCACATGATTGCATTAGTTTTCTTTTCTCTCCTTTTCTTTTTGCAAAAAATAAAATAAAATCATATAAAAGTCTAGCAAGAGTTATGTTTTCTGTTTTTTGGATATAAATGTTGGGCCAAATTTGTGTTTAGCTCTTGCTTGCCACATGAATACAAAAAATATTGTGGCTATATTTGCTTAGTATAGTATATCAAATGTCATAGTCAGTCAATAAATGTCTTAAATCATTTTGGCAAAAAAATAATCTGCCAGTCTTGCAATGTTTCTAAGCTTAAATTCTTCCTTAGGAAATGTGTTATGTGTTCTTTGTATGAACCATTACTTTGTTTGTTGCTAAAATGTTGGCATTTAATATTTAGCCCCAACACATAATAAATTTCAATGGCAAGAGTTGGTAGTATATGCATAGTAAAAATTCAAACACACTAAATGAAAGGACCAAAGTTTGGTAACACTTAGATACGAATACCTACCATTTATTTTTACAATTTTTACTTACTTTGTTTTTGTGTTTTTTAAGATTTTTTAATTACCAACAATGAATTGTTTCAAGTATTAAGGATTTGATTCCAGACCATATGAAAAAAATTCGGTTGGAAGAAAAGAACTCGCCTTATGTGCTCGTTGATTTATGGATTTTATTTATTATCCTTCGAGTTACATATGATGCAAGTTATGTCTGTTTAGATTTTTTTAGCCATGACTCAGATTTGTATTTTACTTCTTATTGATGCTGTTGGGAAATCTGCACAGATAGGATCGCATACTCACCCGATGCTATGGAGGGTCTCACTCCGGTATCCGCTTTAATTCATGCAGCTACTATGGTCACAAAATTTGAAAATTTTTGTTTGGATTTATTTTAATTTGTTTTTATTTCAATACTTGATCACAGAATTTGAGTTGTGAATGCTTCTAGAAGGCTGCCAGCCTACACACAGATTCATGGTAGAGGGAGTTGGAGGAAGATGACAAAAGGGTGAGTTAGACTTAGAGGAGAATGAGGTGGAAAGTGAGTGCTTTAAGGCAAAGCTTAAGTAAAGACAAATAAAATGTAGAAATATAAATAGAGTTGTGTGGTGGGACAATTTAGTGTATCTTTGATTTTTGACAACAATTGTTAAGGTAGTTTTGCTTAATTACAAAAGTGGTATAGTATATATGTCTCAATATTTTTAGTCAAAGAAAAAAACAATTCATACAACTTGCATAATTAGTTGCTATCAAAGCAAAAAAAATGAAGCAGCTTTCTTTATGTCTTGTGACACTTACAACTTAGAACCAATGAACCTTCCTATCTACAGCCGTAAAATTTTGAATTCACATTCATGCAGCGTTGATCTAACAACCATTTTATAGACCAAGTCTGTGAAACTTTCAATCATTATCAAATGTATCCAATTCACACTGCATAACTGCTTTGTTGAGTATGACTTATAATTAATAAGCGGATAGAGTCTCTCTCGCTTGCATGCCCTTGGGCCTGGTCGAAACATTTGCTGTCAGGGAGACTGATGTGCGGGGACAAAGCTCCCTTGGTACGATTCAAGTGTAATGTTGTAATCTAAACTATTAACTATAGTATTTAAATACAAATTGTATACTGTAAATCCTAATCTTTCATCGATAATATAAAGAAAATGCAGGTGCTCTACAATCAGAGACGAGAAAAATTAGCCGAAGTTCGTTATCAAATATCATTGTTTACTCCTTACTCTTTTGGTCCCTCTAATGTACACATGATGTGATATACATACATCCTCCAAATAAACAGAATAATTGAAGTGCTTTTAACCTCATCCGAAATATATCTGAAGCCAAACTGGTAGAGAAATCTCATTGCTTTCTTACAATGTATCAAATCTCATTTGATTTTATTAACATGAACACAATTTTCAAAAGAAAACATTTTAAGTACTTCTAAGAAATCTGATACAGGAAAAACAAAATAAAGAACCTTATTCTTCACAAAGAAATGCATCAAAGAGAAATTTATTAGAATTGAAGCACACACTCAAATAAAGCAAAACAAAGATCAAGCCTCATTAGTCACATTCACATTCACATTGCAATTATTCATAACAGAATGTAACAGAATGACCACATTAACAAGCCAAGTTTCATGATTCCCTATGAACATCCAAACCAAAACCATTGTCACATTTATCCTAAGCCCTAAACATCTAAATTGTTTCTAAATGTTCTCTGAACACCTTCAAGATATTAGAAAAAGTAACAATGCCAACTAAGCTGCAATCATCTTCAATAACCCACAGGTAGTTAACTCTATGAGCAATTGCTTGAATCATCACAGCAATCAAGGAGCTCTTGGGATGACACACAATAGCCTCTGCCTTCCTCACATATCTAGCTGAGTAGCTTGATGACCTTGCATATTTTCCCGACCTCGCCGAAGTCCTCGACGGACTATCCTCATCAGAGGAAGAGGAAGCTGACACATCACCAGTCAAGGAAGTCAAAATTGTAAACTCTTGCAGCAATTTTTCCAAATTCTTCTCATTCAACCTTGCCTTGACAAGTCTCACTAGATCTTCTGGTGGGCCACCACAGTCAATGTAGGCCATCAAGTCCCCTGCAGACAAAGTTGTGATCGCGGCCGCAACCGTCTCATCACAACAAGCAAGTGTGAAAGGGGATATCTCACCAATGAATTCCCCATCACTGTCGACAACTGCAACAGATGTCTGTTGTGCGAGGGACTTTGAGATGGCTTCAACAGCCGAAGATGCAGGGGAATAGTAATCAATGGCGAGCACATCAGAGCTGATGATATCGAGAGCATCGATGGAGCATGCAGGGAGTGGAGTGAAGAGGCCGATGGAACCAAGCAGGAACCTGATCACGTCCTCTTGTGTTAACCAGCAGAATTCAGCACCGTTATGGCTATTGATTGTTGATGATTTCAGCAGTTGTTTTCTCCTTGAAACGCCGCTTCTTTTTGTTTGCAAAATTGGCACCACAATATTCTGTGCTCCCTGGAGTATCAGATCAATGGCTTCCAACAAGCTGAAACATCGAAATAACAAGAGGGTTTAAACTTAAATTCAAACTTGATCACACTAAAAGTCTAAAAATTTCAATGCAACTTGATCACACTTAAAATATTCTGAGAGGACCAATCTCACCACCCACTTGCGGGGGGGCCCATTTAAAGCTAGAGTTTTTTGACACCGTATGGACTAGCCCACCGAAATTGATACCAGGAGGAACCTAACCTGAGACCTTGAGAGGAGCACACTCCAAGGTCTCAATCCAACACCACACCAACCCAAGTGGGTTAAATTCATATTCAAATTAAAGGGCTATATTCTTTTTTCCATCAAAATCAAACACTTCTAGATCCAAAACTACAACAATTATCAAATCCCCCCAAAATAAATTTGAAATTCAGCCCCAACATTATAATAATTTTTTTTCTAAATGAATAAATCAACCCCAACATTATAAAACAAAAAAATCAGATCTTCAAACAATTATTCGATCGTCTAATCTAAATCAATATAAGAGCTTATTTCAAGCTAATGTGACAAATGTGTAATTTAGAGACCATCTGATCTCAAATTAATAACCGAGGTTATTTACTAAGTTTAATTATCTATAATTGTGTAATGTATTCTTTCTCTGGTCTAGTAACCTAGTGGCTAGACTCACATACTACAATAATGTGATATCCAAAATCCAGATTTGGAACTTCGACTCCTCCAATAATATTCCTAGTTGCTATCAGTAATGTCCTAAGTCGCCACCAACCGAGCTACTCTTGTGGGACAATTGTGTGATGTACTTTTACAAAAGTGAATCTAGATCTAAACAATCCTCAAATAATATAAAATAATTAAATAATATTTCATATTTTGTTCATCATATCATATTATCATACCTAACATTGTAACAAAAAAAAAATCATACCTAACATTATAAAATATTGCAAAAGTGAAGTAATAGTAATAAATAAATAATTAGTAAAGTACCTAGAAGAAGGTTCTAGATGGACAACAAGAGCATTAGCCTTAGACAAAACATGAGCAATGGAAGCCTTAAGAGCAGAAGAAGGACACAAAAGATTTTCCTCTTTACAAAGAAAAAGAATAACATCAACCATACAAATTTTTCCAACACATTCACAACGACCAAATTCAGAGTGGTCACAGTTCCAAACACTGACGAAACTTTCGTCGGAGTTTCGGAGGACTTCAATTGCCTCGACGACGGTAGCCGATGTTGAAATGGACTTCAACGGCGGCTTACCGAGACAGAGTTCAGATAACTCATGTGTCAGAAAAGATACTGCCATACAAAGATTGGTTGCTCCGGTGAAGAAGAGGAAGAAGGCGGCGATGGAAAAGTTGAAACGTTCAAACACTCGTTTTTGTTGTGAGTGTGTTGAGAATGAATGGAAAAAGGGTGTAAAATGTGTGTATTTATAGAGGAAAATATAAGAGTACTGGCTTATAGGATCGTTTGGTGGGATAAGAGAAAAAAAAAATGTTAAAAGAGCTTAAATGTATTTATTTTTTTAATTAAATACTCCCTCCGACCTTCAATCTCTAAAATGAAATAAATTCATTATTTAAATACATTAAAAAATATATTAAATACATTAATTTTTCAATATATTTAAAAACAGAATTATTTTTTATATTACCAATTAGAGAAAGTATATTTGATAACAAGTAGAATACATAAATTCATCTCTTGACCAAGAAAAAATACATAAATTTATCCATTTTATTTTAATGAATAAATAAAAATAATCCAGTTTTTTACAATATAAATTGTATACATTATTTATTCAATGAATTTGATTTACATTAAAAATTAAAAATTATGATTAAATATTCATATAACCAAATTGAGTGTAATATGCTTTCAAGTGGAAAGAGGAAGGGTGCGTTCTATGAAACTAGGTTGTGGGTCCTAATACCTTATTTTTTTTTACTCTTTTGGTGCAAGTGGGCCTCATCGCTTTACTCGCCCAACAGGCCAGACCAGACTTTGATAGGCCTGAGCTTGACCTACGGCCTATCAAATGTTATTTATTTTGGTCTGACCTGAGTCTTTTTAAAATCTGGTCTGACCTTGTAGCCTATTTAAAAGTCTGTGTTACATAAAAGTCTCTATATAATCTTTTTAAATCGGCTAAACAGGCCTTAAAAGTCTATTTCACATTTAAATTTTTATGATTTCTTCAACATTAAGAAAAAACTAATGAAATGATTAGCACAATAATTAAAAGTTAATAAAATAACAAATATGATTAAATAATAATATTTTTTTCTTTGGCAAAAAAAAATATAAATAATAATTAAATATAAACAGGCCGCCCTATCAGGCTTTGTTGCTTTTTTAAAAGCATGAACCTGACCTTTTTAGGTAAACAGACTTTTTTCAAAGCCTAAGCCTGACATTTTTAATAAACAGACCAGGCTAGGCCAGGCTTACACAGGCCAGGCTGAAGGCGTCTGTAGGCCGCCTAACCTATTCCCAACCCTACTCGGCCAAAAGACAATATTTTTTTCTACCCCAACAATTATAATTTTACCCCTACAAACACATTTGTCTTCCAATTTTACACTTTTAATTGTTTGACTTTACCCCTACATTTTTTTTTTGCCACGCAAAATTTTTTTATTGTCAAAATTTCATACCGGAATACCTAAAAAAAGTGATCCGGAACATTATAATCCTAACCAAAATGAGTTTCAAACCGAAAAACTTTAATAAAGAATTTCAGGAGGATAAAATATGGAATTTCTAGAGTGCGTTGTTCAATAGATCGCAACATATCTGGTTGCTACAAAATCAATATTTGAAAGGATTTTGATAGTACCCATCAATGAGGTAGTATCAAAATCTTTGGTTGCTCTTCATGAATTTTTATACCAATTTATTGGATCCAAATCCCCTATCTCTATAGGAATTTTCACTTCCCACTTCCTTCGCCCATTTCCAATTTCTCCCCTAAATTTAATTCCGGATCATACCTAAGCCTGCCTTGATCGTAGTGAGACACCCAGATCTCACGTTTGGAAGGTGGTGCTTCTTGGTTTCAACAAGATTTGTTGGTTGAACTTTTGAAGAGGAACGATGTGTTAAAGGGGTAATTTCATGAGGAGCTTTAAGATTTCTGATGATTATAGCCTTCAACAACTTAAAGCTAATATGATTAATGAGGTTCTTGTTGTTATTGTTCTTAAAAATTTTCAATTTTTCAGATGTTGCAGTTTAGCCATGGTTTTGTTGTTATTGTTCTTGTTGTAATAAAAAAAATTGCGTGGCAAAAAACAAATTGTAGGGATGAAGTCAAATAATTATAAGGGTTAAATTGGAAGAAAAAATGTGTTTGTAGGGGTAAAGGTATAATTGTTGGGATAGAAAAAAAAATTTCGCCAAAAGATTGCTTTACTCGGCCAAAAATAATTAATAATTTAGGATCCACTTAATTTTACTTTTTTTTTTCCCTTCATATGAATATCCATTTTCTTTTTGACTAAATACGAATATTCACTTAATTAGTTATATTTTTCGATTAATTACTTTTATTTTCATAAAAATATCTCTAAAAATAAAGACAGAATATGTACCAAAAAAATAAAAAATAAAGAGAGAATTTTTTTGTTCTTCTAAATTTTCTAATTTATTTTTGGTTTATATGTAATTTGTTGTCCGTTTACATTTTACTCATCTATGATTTTATATATATATATATAGGCAGGGGCAGATGCAAGTTTTAGGCATTGGGGGCTTAAGCCCCCACAAGAAAATAAAAAATTCTTTTGGTAGTAGTATTATGTAATTTTTTAAGCCCCATGGGCCATGACTTGTTCACTCATTACAAATTTAATTGTTAAATTTACAATATTTTACTACCATTAATTTCTTTCATTCTTCAAGCTTTTATATATTTTGAAACATTTTTTGTTACTATATATAATTATTATATATTTGTAGAAGTTCATAAATTTTTCATTTGTCGACAAAATATATACGGTATTCTTTCCGTCTCTAATTATAAACCTTGTTCTATTTTTTAGTGTCTTGCACATAATCATTTTTAAAATCCAACAAACATTAATAAATGCTTTACAAAAAAAAAATCTCTATACTTAAATGATAATTGAAAAATGTTAATTGTATTTCTCTTTTCAAAATTCAATATACACTAATGATTTCTTTACAAAAATACCTCTACCTTTTATCAAATTTACTACTACAACCGGTAGGAGTATTTTGTATATTTGTATTGTTATTATTTAATTGACTTTGACCACACAAAAAATGGACGATGGCTAATCTTCCATCGATTCCACTCCACCGTAGAAAGTACGTGCAAAAGACTAGATCTGACAATAATTTATCAAATAAAACACCTGATTAACATTAACTAATAATTATTATAGCTACTAATTAATTAACCAACAAACCACTTGTACGAGAATATTATTTTCTTATGGCTAAAGAGACAAATTATTAGAGAAACAAAATAAAAAAATAAAGTAGGCAAAAAGAACCATGCAATCTGCTTATAATTAATAGTAATCTAGTTGGTACCTTTTTGTTTGATAAGGTGTTGTGGTGATTATTAACCGCTGATCGCACAAAATCGACAAGCCGGCATCTCAACATACTATATAGCATATTCTTGATCACAAGCTTTCATCAACTTGCACAATATATTTAATGTTTTTTTTCCCTAACAATAAAAAAAAATGCTTATTAAGGTCTCTGCCTTGTCAATGTTGTCATGCTATTATAATTTGACAAATTGAATAAAAAAGAATGTATACATACTATAAGTAAAATTAGTCATCCATTCGTCCCAAAATAAATGACCTAATGTTAACTTTGTATACTATTCATATAATTTATGCGTCGTAATTTCCGCATATCGTGGCTCCATATAGCTTCTTAGATTAAAGGTGCTACAAATTAACATGGAGCATGAATAAAATGCACAATTGTCAAGTCTTACTTAGTTTTTTTTTTCTTTTTCGAGATTCCAATACTCTCACGATCTTCATGGACCTTAATTAGAAGATTTGAGAAAGATTTGACGAACTCACTCACATTCAGTTGTATTTTCACTTGCCTATCGCATGAGAGAAATACGTCTATCCCTAAATTCTCTTGTCATGAGACACATGCTCCATTAACAACGGTGATGCAAAAGTATTAAGAGTCCGTTTGGATTAGCTTATTTATCAGCTTATGCAAACAACTTATGCAATATAAATTAGGTTTTATGTAATGTTATAAGTTCTCACTAGTGAAAATTGTAATTTTATAAGCTATTTCATCATAAACAAACTTATAATAGTACATAAAAATTTATTTATTTGCATAAGCTGTTTGAATAAGCTAAAAAATAAACTAACTCAAACGGACCCTAAATGTGGAAGACTCACACTTGAAAAAATGATTATTCCAATAAGTCCGGATAATCTAACTCTTCCTTTTGAACTAGGGCCAACCGCTATGAGATGAAAACCCTGCTCTTGACTTCTCCTTTTTAAGAAGATTTTCGATTCAAGGATCTAATACCAACACATATGATCCACCCTCTAACTTTCACCTAGTAAAAAACAAGGGTCTGATAACATGTTTAAGTAATGATTTAGTTATACTCCGTCATATGTGATAGTTTTTTCTATGGCTATTAATTGTTAAATTATCGGCTTCCAACAAAGGATAATTTGCGGAGGTGTGTGGTTTTGAATTTGCGGTGGTTGATCCGAATTGAATTTGGTGCATGCAAGGCGGTTATAGAATAAAAAATTCATCTTTTTGTAAAATGTTCATTCTCAATCTCAATTTTTGGAATTATATTTTTAGGTTGATGGAATGGTGATGGTAATGTCGGAAGATCTATTTGCTTTTCTTTCAGTGTTGTTATTTTTATCTTTCGCATAAAACTCTGAGGTCGATTTGGAGGGCCGGAATTCATGTCATCTTCTCCTCAAAGCTAAGAAATTGTAGATTCAATTAAAAATATATCTTTTAAAAGATGAATCTTTTAAGAAATAAGAAATTGGTAAAATGATGTTTGGCTAAAAGTTGAAAGTTTGAACTTATTTTATGACTGTTTTATTGACCCTATAAAATGAGTGTAGTATACTAACTTATACATTACTTACTTGTATCCACCCACATTTAAATCCAACAATATCATAGCACATGTGTTATTAATTAACGTAAATAAGTGTTAGTAATGAACTTCTCAAGTAATTTTCGTTAAAAAAACTTCTTAAGTAATTAAAAAAAAAAAAAATTTGTTCGGTGAATAGCTGTTCACACTTTTTTGGTTTTTGTTGGTTTTTGGTTATATTGACTATAATTTCACTTTTTAAAATGACTATTAGAATTTTTTTTATCAAAAAATTATATTAGGAATTGAATTTCAATTTCTACATATTACATACCAACTGAACTAATATTTGTTGACACTTTGATAAATAATAGTATGTTAACAACTTCTCTATTAATGTACTCCAGCTAAGGTTCACGTTATTATATTGATTAATTTCAACCCTTATATTTATGTACTTACGTAGTATAGTATAGTATGTAATATACTTGATGGTGATTGATGACAAACATGTTTTAAGCACGAAGCATGTACATTATATTATATGTTACTTTGTTCTCAAAAACTTTCAGATATTAATAAACGAAAATCTTATACTTTTTTAAACGGACGAAAATGTTACACTACCTAGCATGTTTAAACAAATAGATGGCTCTAAATCTTAAACTTGCGAAGATTTGTGATAGTATATTATTTTGTTCAACTACTTGGTGTTAATATTCTAATAAAAGTATAATTACCTGCGTGGAATATTCATACTTTTCATAATTGAAATTAACCCGAGGCAAATGTGTGTGTGAGTGTGTGCGTTTGTTATTTAAATGTGTATATAAATTATTCATATATGGCAAAAAATGTTTGATTAATTATTTATAGGAATTTAATCTCACTCACCTTCAATATGTTAAATGGACCCGATCGATATGAAGATGTTGATGGCATACCAACTATAACTACATGCATGCGTGGAAAAAAGTATAATTAAGCTCAATCTTTTTAAAATGTTGATTTCCTCGATCTATTTAAGACTAGAAAAATAAAATATGATTGCATGCAATGTAGAGCTTAATTATAATAGTACTTTTTAAGACTAGATAAATAAACTGTCAAAAAGTTAAGATTAGATAAATAAAATATATATGATTACATTGGATGCATATATAGCATTTAGGTTTTTTCTAATTAACCCTCTCATAAATTGAGGGTATATGTCCTATGCTGACGTGGCATGATGTGACACCAATTAAATTCATCCACATGTATATAAGTCAAACATAATTAATTTTTTATCAAAAAGTAATTTTAACTACTTTTATTTTTAAATTAATTATTTTTAAGTATTATATTCTATGAATTTACATTTTGATCTTAATTGCTTCTAATTTGTTTGTTTCTCCTTCAAATTGTTTTACAGTCTCAAATAACTTTATTCTTCGCATTAAAAAAAAGCTTTCTTCTTATCGTCAAAAAACTTTCAATTCCATATTCGTTATGATTTCACCTTCAAGCTTCAGATTCGTTCTTTGTATGGAACCTTCAAGCTTCAGAAGAAATCAGAGAGTGATTAAAACATACAACAAAATAAAAAATAAAATCAATGTTACCTAGCCAAATCCGATTCTGGAACAAACGTAGCCGATGATGGACAAGTGATTCCGGAAGAGGTGAATTAGCGTTTGAAGGTTGAAGGAAGGGTAAGAAGAAGCGGCAATTGCAGAAGAGGAGAAACAACGACGGCGACGACAATTGTAGAAGAGAAGAAGCGGTCACGGCGAAGAAGAAGACCACGACGAAGAAGAAGTGTCTTGTTGAAGGAAGGATCACAAGTGAAGTGGAAAATTGGCGGCCAATGATAAGAATGGAGAAAGAAGCAGTGAAAATTTGATAGTTGATCGTAAAATTTGGTGGTTGAAGCTTATTGTGATGAAAATTGATGGTAAAGTGAAGCGTTTACACAAATAACCTAAAATATAATTAAAGAAAAATAGTAACCTAAAATATAATTAATTGAAAATAAAAGTAGTTAAAATTACTTTGTAGTAAAATATTATTTATATTTGATTTAGATACATGTGGATGAATTTCATTGGTGTCATATCAACATAGGGCATATGTCCTCAATTTATGTGAGAGTAGATAAATAGTCACCTAGCATTTATTTATTTTTGAGTCAGGAGGCAGACGGTGGTGCGGCAGTGCAGCATCTTATCTATCTGTACAAAACATGTTCTATGATGAGCTGTGGTTGTTTCTCCGTACATTTCACAATTCACATTCAACAAATAAGTAAATGCTACTATCATCATAACTAGTACCTTTGTTGTTTATGTTATAATTTTGACATCTTGCTGCCGATCTTCAATTTTTTGGGTCTTATATATAATATGTTCCAAACACGTTTCTCATTATGAGGCTCTCCATATTCGAGTCCAGATTAATCATATTTGGTTTTTAAGAAAAAAGAGTTTCGATAATTCATAATTCAGCCATGAGGTAAATAAATTTGGATAAAAAATTGTTTTTATCTGGAAGTAAATTTAGGTTCTTCCAAACATCTATTTTTTGATTGATAAAATGGCAGCGATTAGCCCAAACAACACCCACAATTATGATACATTTATACTCTGCACCTAATCCTATTTATTTGACCTCATGTCTGCAAATGGATTGAATTTATGGTCGATTTGAAAAGGAAATGTTAAATGAAATCAATTACAAAAATTTAATAAATAATTTTGCATTGCAAAAAATTTAAAAAGTAAAATTTTTAGTAAATAAAATATTATTTTCAACAAATATTTCATAACTAATAACTTAAAAAAAAATTATTTTTAAAATTCACCTCATGCCATTATTGATGTGTTTAGTTTGAGAGAAAGAAATAGAGAAGATAGAAAATTAAGTAAACCGAAAGATAAAAACATGGAAACTTCATTTTAAAATCCGATCTGGACATGACCATCTTCCCCTTTTTTCTATCGCACCTTACTCTCTCGTCGACATTTCAACAGTAATTAACCAACACATTAAATTTAATCTCTCCAAAAAAATTATTCAGTTTCAGTTCTTATTTATATTTTATAAACTATTTTGAGAGATTAAAAAAATAAAAAAAATAGTGATTTTGATCTAAAATAATTTAGAGATTCGACTTTAGAGATTTTTAGAAAAGTTGAATTTACTTTGTGTTTGTTTATTATAATAAAATTCACTTTTTTTAAATAAAATAATCTTTAGTTTGTTTGGATACAACTTATAAAAGTGATTTTTTTAATTACAAACAATTTTCTCCTTTTAACATTTCTTTTCTCTCTCCTCTAAAAAAAATCTATTATTTTATAAGCTACTCTTAGTAGCTTCTCATTTTTAAAATAATCTATTATTGTTTTCTGATTATTTTTAGCTTCTGATTATTTTAAAAATCTGTAACAAACAGACGCAAAACAATTAAAAGTGATTATTTTTATAAAAAAAATGATTTTTTTTTTCTAAAATAAGCTATAACAAACTGCCTCTAAGGGTCTGTTTGTTTGAGATTTAAAAAAATCATTTTCAAGAAAATCATTTTTTGTAGAGATTTTGAAAAAAAATCTAAAGCTATTTGCCGTTTGTTTACAATCATTAAAATCTATTTTTTTAAGATGGTGAGAGATAATGAATGATAAAAAAAATGAATTTTGATAAAAGCTATTGAAAATAGATTCTCATTTTGATGAAAAAAATGATTTTTTTACTAAAATGAATTTTGAAAAAATCTGAAACAAACACAAGTAAGATAAAAATCAATTTTTTTGATAAAAAATCTGAAACAAATAGACCCTAAAAATATTCATTTTTATAAAAACAGTTTTGAAAATAGAGACTATTCTTAAAACAAAAATTATTAGAGAAACAAATTAAGTAAATAAAATAAACAAAAAGAACCATGCAGTGTTCTTATAAAATGCTGATCTAGTGACACTTTTTTGTTTGATAAGGCGTTGTGGTGATTATTAACCGCTGATACAAAATCGACAAGCCAACATCTCAACATATACTATATTCTTACTAGGAATAGAAATATATTCTCGATCACAAGCTTTCATCAACTTGCATGCTGGCTGGCTGGCACAATATATATTTGAGGATGTAGACATTTCATTTAAATAAGCAGAGTGGAAAAATTAGTTTGATTTTATTAATGAACTTGAAATTTAATTGTAGTATCACATGATAACTCTCAACAAATATAATTCCCTTCTTTATGAGGGATTTATGTTGAGGATGAAATTGTCTGTCAACTATGGATTTCTCAACAGCTAGTTCAAACATGAGTAAATTCACACTCTATATAAGACATGTTATGTTGGTAATGTAAATTCCAAATGGTTCTCTTCTTTATTCATCACTAGGCATAGTCTTATATAGAGTTACAATCCATATAGTTACTTACACATAAGTGTTAGGTAAAATGGTGTTCTCTATTATTCACATAAGGCAATGCACCTTATATAGGCAAGTATACAAGGAGATTTAACACTAGCTTGAACAACAAGCAACTAGTTGGCTCAAGCCAACCTGCGCGCGCGCGCCTGTGGGCTTGGCAAGCCAGGCCTGCTTAGCTGCTTAGCTTACAATCCAACAAACCCTCCCTTAAGCTAAACCTCTAATACAAGTATGAATTACAAATTCTAAACAACAGTAATGACATCACAAATGCTAAGTCTATCTCAAGCTTTAGTGCCTTGGTCATAATGTCTGCAACTTGATCTTGAGTGCTGCAGTGCTCCAACTCAACAATCTTCTCTTTGGTAAGATCCCTCAGAAAGTGGTATCTAACATCTATGTGTTTGCATTTACCATGTAAAACTGGATTCTTTGACAGCTTAATGGAAGAGCTGTTATCACAAAGTATCACAGTTTCTCCCACCTGTGCTTGACCAAGTTGATCAAGTATCATTCTCAGCCATACTGCTTGACAGGCACTAGATGCTGCAGCTACAAACTCAGCTTCAGTAGTGGAAAGAGTCACTATAGCTTGTTTTTTTGAAGACCATGAGATTGGTCCATTTCCATACATGAACACATATCCAGATGTGGATTTTCTGTCATCCAAATCACCTGCATAGTCAGAATCTGTCCAGCCTTGCAGTTTCAATTCACCTTGATTCTTTTGATACAATATCCCTAAATTGATTGTACCCTTCAGATACCTCAGAATCCTTTTCACAGCAGCCAAATGTAGTTCAGTAGGCCTATCCATATATCTTGCTACTAAACATACAGAGAAGGCAAGATCAGGTCTTGTGGCCAAAAGATACATTAGACAACCTATCATTTGCCTATATTCAGTAGCATCAACAAGCTTCCCACCTTCATTCTTTGTTAACTTGCAGCCAGTGACAATTAGACTGCATACTTTGTTACAATTCTCCATACCAAACCTCATCAATATATCTTGAGCATATTTTTGTTGATAGATGAAGATCCCATTTTTAGCTTGTTTGATTTCAACACCCAAAAAATACCTCATCCTCCCTAAATCTGTCATTGCAAACTTGCTTTTCATTGATCTTTTGAAACTTTCAAACATCTCCTCATCATTACCTGTGTATATCAGATCATCAACATATAGACTTACTATCAGAATTTTTCCTTCTTTTTCATGTTTGATAAAATGAGTGTGCTCATATGGACATTTGGTGAATGATTCCTGCACAAAGTATGACTCAATCTTGTTGTACCAAGCCCTGGGAGCCTGCTTCAAGCCATATAGGGCCTTTTTGAGCTTGTACACCTTATACTTATCATTGGTCTGGTAGCCACATGGCTGCTCAACATACACATCTTCAGTCAATTCACCATGTAAGAAAGCACTCTTTACATCAAGCTGATACACTTTCCATCCCTTGCTAGCAGATAAGGCCAATATACACCTTATTGTATCCCATCTGGCAACAGGTGCAAAAACCTCTCTGTAATCAACACCATGCTGCTGACTGTAACCTTTAGCTACTAGTCTAGCCTTATACTTCTCAATCTTTCCATTCTCATTGTATTTAGTTTTGAAGATCCATTTCACTCCAATTCTTTTACTTCCTTCTGGTAATTCAGTCAATTCCCAAGTTCCATTCTTTTCAATGGCTTCAATTTCTTGATCCATTGCTTTTCTCCACACTTCATGCTTTGCAGCTTCTTCATATGTGTCTGGATCATCATTGCAGAAAACAGCTAAATTGTGCAAACCATCATCCTCAATTTGCTCTTGTCCAGTCACATAGTCTCTCATCCAGCCAGGTGGTCTCCTTGGTCTGGGAGAGATAATGGGATTACCATGTAGATCTTCATCAGAACTTTCAGTGTCACTAACATGTTCAACATCAGGACTTTGTTGGCTGCTTTCTCCAACCTCCATTGGCCCATCATTACTCACTTGATCTTTTTCATCATTGTTGCTTAGAGCTTCAATATCATCTAGATCAGTTGCTTGAGCCTTTGCAGGCTTATTGTCTTTCATTTCCCATCCTTTTGACTCATCAAAGATTACATCCCTGCTAACAATTATCCTTTTATTGGCTGGATCATAAAGTTTGTATGCTTTTGATTCTTCACTCACACCAAGATGAATACACTTAATGCTTTTTGAATCTAATTTCTTCCTTTGAGTGTCAGATACATGTGCATAAGCCACACAATCAAAGATCTTGAAGTAGTGAACTGCTGGCTTCACTTTACTCCAAGCCTCTTCTGGTGTTACTTCCTTCACTGACATGGTTGGACTTCTATTCAACACATATGTTGCCCAAATGACTGCTTCAGGCCAAAATCTCTTAGGTACCCCTCTCTCAGTCAACATACTCCTGACCATATTCAGAATAGTTCTATTCTTTCTCTCAGATACTCCATTCTGCTGTGGAGTATAGGCTGCAGTGAGTTGCCTTTTGATTCCATGTTGACTGCAAAAATCATTAAATTCATTTGAAGTGAATTCACCTCCTCTATCAGTTCTTAGACATTCAATTTGACAACTTGACTCTTTTTCTACTATTGCTTTGAATTTTTTGAAAGTAGATAGTGCACTAGATTTTTCTATGAGAGGATAGGTCCATGTTTTCCTGCTAAAATCATCAGTGAAGGTAATGAAGTACCTGCTTCCTCCATTTGATGTAGGGTTGATAGGGCCACAGATGTCAGAGTGTATCAATTGAAGTCTTTCAGTAGCTCTCCAATTTGAAGTTTTAGGAATAGAATCCCTATGTTGCTTGCCTATAATGCAGCTTTCACAAGTTTCTGCAGTTTCTTGTAAAGCAGGCAATCCCTTAACCATGGATTTCTTTGCTAAAATGTTCAACCCTTTAAGATTCAAGTGGCCATATCTGCAATGCCACAGTTGTGTAAGATCTGAACTTGTAGTCTTGAAGCACATTGGAGTGATCACTGAAGCATGTATCATGTACATTCTATTAGCTGACATCTCAGTGGACATAAGCAAACCTCTGCTTTCATGATACACCTTGCAACTGTTATTGGAGAAGACAATTGTCAAGTTTTTCTGTTGTAATTGGCCAATACTCAGCAGATTATTCTTCAACTCAGGAAGATAATACACACTAGTTATGACCTGCACTATTCCTCCAATTTGCAATCTCAAATTGCCCTTTCCCATGACTTGCATTCTTGAATTGTCACCCAATTTCACAGTTTCTCTAAACTCTGAATCAAATTCAAACAGCCATTCTTTCTTTCCAACCATATGATTGCTGCAGCCAGAATCAAGAAACCAGATCTCATCTTTCAATTCACTTTTGACTGGTTCTTTAAGCTTTTCTTGCGCCATAAGCAAGACTTCACCATGTTCATCAAACTCTGCATAGTTTGCTTCTTCCCAAGTTGGACATTCACTCTGGTAATGTCCAAGCTTGTGACATCTGTAACACTCAACAAGCTCTCTACTTTGTTGTCTACCTCTGCCTCTTCCACCTCTTGAACCGTTTCTTCCTCTCCCCTACCCCCACCTCTACCATGTGAAGCCTGCAAGGCCTGCTCTTCATCTTTCACTAGGGTAGGCTTCATTCTTTTCTCATGGACCAACAAGCTGCTTTGTAATTCATCAATTGTAAGGGTGGTGACATCATTAGACTCTTCTATGGAACACACAACGTAATTGAATTTTTCACTCATGGATCGCAACACCTTTTCTACAACTATAGTCTGAGTCAAGGTTTCACCTGAAGCACTCATCTTGTTTGCAATTGCTAAAGTTCTTGAGAAAAAATCACTTACAGACTCATTATCTTTCATCTGCAAGATTTCAAATTCCTTTCGCAATGCTTGAAGCTGAGCTCTCTTCACTTTGGTCGAACCTTGATATTTCTTGCGCATTGATTCCCAAATGTCACGAGCTGTGTTGCGTTCAAGAATAGTTTCCAAGATTGATCTTTCAATTGATTGAAAGAGAAAGTTCTTGGCCTTCAGATCTTTGAGTTTGCTTTCCGCTGCAAGTTGTCTTTGTTCTGCAGTTGCGTTTGCAGGCGCAACAATGATGCCATCTTCAATTAGGGACCAATATTCTTTCGATCGAAGCAAATTTTCCATAAGCATTGCCCAATGATCATAGTGTCCGTCAAACTTTGGAATTGATGGACGAAGATAATCAGAATCAGCCATTAGAGGGCAAAAGAAAGCGATCAATCGAGGAAGAAGATGAAGTTTGGGAAGAGCGATTTGTAACGGTTTGTAACGGAATTGTAACTGAATTTGCAAAATCTGCGATTTGCAGTTATCAGGACCCTTGTGGGCTCTGATACCAAATGTTAGGTAAAATGGTGTTCTCTATTATTCACATAAGGCAATGCACCTTATATAGGCAAGTATACAAGGAGATTTAACACTAGCTTGAACAACAAGCAACTAGTTGGCTCAAGCCAACCTGCGCGCGCGCGCCTGTGGGCTTGGCAAGCCAGGCCTGCTTAGCTGCTTAGCTTACAATCCAACAATAAGCACACACTCACTAGCTAATGTGTTGCCTTGTGCGCTAATCTACTGCAGGCAATGCTTACACTGCTTACAAACAAACACATGCTCACGGGCGCCCTAAGCCTAACACACAACACTAACAGGTAATAACGACATCAATGTATTATGTATGTGATATGAAAAACTCACTTGAGAAAATTATTGTTCCAATAATATTTTCTATTCAAAGAATATCCACATTATCCATCTCTATATTCCGCAAGTCAAATGAAAGCTCTTATATCATTTGTGATGAAGTCTGAAGTAGCACCAAGACCAATAACAAACTAAAGATCAAATTATCAAGTACCAACAATACTTACTTAATCTTTCTCGGCACGTCTTATGATAAGAAGATCACTTGATTTTATATATATATAAAAAAATACCAACAATATATTGAACATCACATTTTCAACCAAAATCTTAAACATACCTTATCTACATATCATGTAATTCATGGAATCTAGTTAGCGAGTCTAATATAAAGGATGAATTCATGCAAAAAGTGCATTTAAGCCTATTATATATATAATTCATGGAACATGCTAGAGCACTATAGTTATGGAGCCTAATGTAGTAAAATTGTTTTAAAATTTGCATATTCTATCTTTTTAAAATATAGGAAATGTTATTTTCAATACAAAATTTGTCTCTTTTATCTTTCTTAACTATATCTCTTTTATCTTCCATAACTAGTGTCCCGTAACACTAGTTAGCATAGTTCATAATTTATTTTGAAATTTAAGTGAGACTATAATAATTGTTAATTAACATATAATAATGAACTTCACAAGAAAAATAAAATCATTAATTAATTATGTTCAAGGAGGAATGGAATACTTGTTCACAATTTGATAAATAATACGTTGTAGGAGGTACTTGTAATCCAGCTAAGGTTCACGTGTTATTGATTAATTTTCAGCCCTTAATTGTTTATAAGTAATGCTTGATCGATGGTGATTGACAAGCATGTTGTAAGCAAGAAGCATATAGTCATGTACAATATATGTTACTTGTTCTCAAAAACTTCAGATATTAATAAACGAAAATCTTATACTTTTTTGAACGGACGAAAATCTTACACTACCTAGCATGTTTAAACAAATAGATACCTCAAAAACTTAAACTTGTCAAGATATGTGACATAGACTCTGTTTGATAAAGCTTAATTTTGAGCTTATAGCTTACAAATTATAAGTTTATATGACAAAAAAAAAAAAAAAAACTGTTTGATAAACGTTTTCAAAAAAAGCTTATGGTTTATTTTATTAGTTTAGCTTATTTTTTAAACGTTATTTTAAGTAGCTTATAAGCTTATAACTTATAATATTTTCTTCCAGTTTATCTCTATCATCTTATTTGGAAAAAAATTAAATATTAATTAAACATATTTTTTTATATCATTTCATACTTATAAGCTAGTTCAACCGTTAATTTTAACAAACACTACAAATTCAACCAGCTAACTTATTCGCTATAAGTTAGCTATATTATTTTCTTCTTCTTTTTTTTTTTTTTTTTTTTTTTTATGTTTATAGGCAAATTGTTAGTTAGACAAATTGTTAGTTTATTACAATGTTAGTTTTTTCTCATTGTCAGAATTTCAACCGTGGACCTGCAACTCCTTAACTCTTAGCTCAACTAGCTTAAATAATTGAGCTACTCATCCCACCTATTTTCCTCTTCTTCTTGGTGTGGTAATATTCTAATGAAAGTATTATTACTTATGCGTGGAATATTCATATTTCATAATTGAAACCCGGGAAAATGTGTATATAATCTTTTTTTTTTTTTGTTAAATGTGTACATAATTTATTCATATATGGCAATAAATATTTGATCAATTAATAATAGCAATTTAATCTCACTCACCTAGTCACCTATAATATGTTTATTGGACCCAAGATGAAGATATCGATGGCTTACCTTACCAGCTACAACCATGCATGCCATGCGTGAAACAGTATAATTAAGCTCTAAATCTGTTTAAAATGTGCTCTCCTCAATCTATTTTTAGACTCGATAAAATTAAAATTTAATTTTTGTGGATATTCTCGGTTGGTAGGGATGTTAAACATAATATGCAGGAGTGAAATTCGAATTAGGAGTGTTCAAATTTAAACCGATCAAAATTAAAACCACAAATGGATTGATTCAAAAAACCGAAACCTCCATAAACAACGATCACAACAGACACGCTTAAATACCAAGTCTTTCAACCTCCCTAAACAACACTTTTACAGTACCACCCCTTATTTCGAACCGAAGCTCTAATACCAATATTAGAACATAACATGGCTGAAAAATAAAAATAAATACAATTACAACACAAAAATATAACATGACCGTTGTCTAAACCGACGATCAGAGAATCATTACCATGTAAAAAACATTATAACACAGACTTCTTTCACTCTCACCCCAATACCCAATACAACCACACTCTCACAAAACAAATATTTAAACTAAGTCAGATATAAGTTTAAATTGTTACCGACTAGTGCATCTAAAAATAAAGAATTTAGATCAAATCACTAGTACAAATATGACATATTACACAAGTAGTTTACATCTGACGAGCATATGTCAGATGTAAAATACTATATGGAGTAGTCTTTTCATCTGGTTTCAATATCCACAGATGTGAAAAATATATAGACAAAACGTTTTACATCTAGCCACAATATCCCCAGATGCAAAGCTAAACGCGGTGGCAATCCTGTAATTATGGTAAAAATTGTCTAAAATAATTTCACATATGACCATAATATCCCCGGATGTAAAAAGACTTCAAGTGATTAATAATTGGTCTCACAGTAACAGCTCTCTCACGATCTCCTTCATCTCTCATTGCTCACTCGAACCCTAGCGACCGGCCTCATCTCTCACGATCGATCTCATCTTCTCTCTCAGATCTCACTCGAACTCGGAGGCCTCATCTCTCTCACGATCGATCTCGTCTTCTCTCTCACTGATCTCACGTACTCGCTCATCTATGTCGTCTCTCTGTCTCACTGAAACATGAATTGAAGGCTGAAACGGAAATTCCAAAACCCAGTTAAACACAAATTGAAGGCTGAAACACATCTCTGTCATCTCTAGCTGAAACCCAGAGAAAAGGTCAAACCCTAATTTACTCATGAATTATGAATAATTTTTTTTTATTATTATGAATAAATTTTTTAGTTGGGTTTTTGAGTTCAGTGATATTTTGTTCAATTTGGCTTCAATCACTATTCATTCTATTTTTATGCATAAAGCTTCTTTTTTTTAGGTTTAATTGGTAGTGCATTTGCATCGAAGGGTTGATTTGGTTAGGTCAAGATGTTCACTAAAGGACCTGACAAAAACCCATTTAGATGGGTCAGAGAGGTATTATTCTTCACTCATTACTGTTTTTCATGTTTTTATCATAATGGATTTCTTTTAATTATCCTTATTACTTGAAAAGTTGCGATTTTTGTTGCTGATGTTGTTTTGTTGTTGTTTTTGTTGTTGTGTTGTTTGTTGTAAGAATGTGATGATTTTGAGTTGAATTCTGCCTAAAAAAAACTACATTATGTTCATTAGAAGGAAGTGTATTTCATCGAGACACTTACTGGAAGACAAGGAATGACGAGGGATCCGGTGATGAGGAGTGCTGCTAATGGAATGCAAGGTCACGGGGTGTGTTTCACTTGCTGTGTTGATTTGAGGTAGGTTTGTGGTTGAATTGTGTAAAGGTCCGGTATTTTTATACTTCTGGTAGTTTGTGCTGAGCAACGATAGACGTATTTTAAACTGTGGTTTCGATATAATAAAAGAAAGATATTGTCAGTTTGATAAGAACTAGATTTGAGAGAAGGAATTAAAAGAATTCCCTATTGGAATTGAATGAATGAACTACACTGAAGTGTTCTAGAGACCTTAACTCTGCTTTCTCTAGTCCACAAATTTCACTTTCTGGTGTCTTTAATTCTACTTGCTTACTAACTGCTAGGTTTTTTGAGAAGAAACACCGGTAATCTAGTCAAATAAACAAAATAAATCCTAACCTCCGAGCTACACTTGGGCATCCTTATATAGACCTCCAAAGTTACAAAAGGATAACTACCAATTAACACCCTAACTAAACCTAACTATCACAAGGGCTACAAAAGCCTAATTCCTAAACTAACTCAAACAACTAAAACAGCAACTAACTAAATAATGGAAACACATAGTTAATTAGTACCACTTTTGTTCATTCTTCTGCTATATACTTTAAAAGCTGGAACTGTGGGAGTGTTATTCCTAACACAAACACAGAGGTGTAATCCTTTATTTCTCCTTACATACACAATATTCCTGTGTCTCAGATGTATTTGGTTAGATTTCTGTTAGATAATTGTACAATATTTATATTTATGTTGTCTTGTTAAAATTAACAAAAATGACCAATGTGCAAGCCTAGACACTCAACATTACCCAAATATTATCTGTTTCAACACATTATATTAACATAGGAAAGTTATTGCAAATGTAAAATAGCTTTTTGTTTACATTTGAGGTAGGTGATGAGGAGTGCTGCTAATGGAATGCAGAATGATTTCACTGAGGATGAATTGTCAGATCAGATTCTGCGGCAAGCTCAGAATTTTCTACCACACAAGTATGAAGTAGTATCAATGGTTCTCTTCCAAAAAGTAAGGCTTATATGTTACCAGGGGATGCTTCTATGTGCAAAGTTCTGCAGAAAAGGTATGAAATATCCTAAGAAATTTTTCTGCAATTTTTTTCATTTCAATTTTGGTTTTTAAGTACTTGCCACTACTTTCTCTGAATGAATGAAGTACTAATGTAGCACCAGCATTTTAGATTTAAGGCATGTCCGACATGTGTCAGTGTCCGATGTTGACACCGACCATGTGGTTACATTCAAATATTTTACTTTCTCAAATTATTATTGGTGTGTGTTTGTGCTTTATAGATGTATTATCTTGGCCTGCTGGAATTAGCCTAACTGTGTTTTGTGCCATGATAATTTTCAAAATGGAAAACTATCTGAGTGCTCCGCCATTTTGTGCATATATATATTAGATCCTGGATTATTGCATTTTTTTAGATCATGTAGTATGAATAAGTTGATCATGTATATGTATTGTAGGTGTTCAATGATCCCATGTCATTAACAGAGGAGGAGCTGTATGAATTGCGAAACAACTAGGCAACTTGTTTTCTTGACCTATACAATCCCGAGGTAGATTATGATGTTGCCGATGATGAGGCTTAGGAGCTAGCTAGGTTAATTTATGTGATGGATTCATATTAATTATGATGTTTTGAATTGTAATGACTTGTATTTTGCTTGAATGTTATAACATTTTGGATGAATGAGTTGGTATTTTGCTTGAATTGTAATGACTTGGTATTTTATTTGAATTGTAATGACTTGGTATTTTGTTTTAATGACATTTGATCATATTATGTAATTGTATTTTGGTTGAATGTTGAATCGTAATGCTATTTTGATTTTTTTTAATTACAAAATAGGATTTAAAATATAAAAAAAAAAATGCAGGATTTTGGAAAAAAAAAATTAAATAAAGTGACTATTTCACATCTGGTGACTTGGTCAGATGTAAAAGGTCCAATTTAATTAAAAAAAAAATTGGTCAGCTGAAACACAAGAACAGAGGTAAAAGGGGATAATTTTACATCTGGCGAATGTCAGATGTAAAAAGCGTAAACTTACTACTTCTTGTACGTCTACCTCTGACTGGGGTCAGATGTAAAATGGGGTTTTGGCCAGATGTAAAAAGTGTTTTCTGTACTAGTGAATATATAGCCTTGGTCTCTCCCGTGCTTCGCCACACTAAGCGATGTGAGATTTCTCCAATAGTTATTTTTTAACCTATTTCTTTATTTAAGAGACCGAATAATGTGAGACTTGACAATCAACCACAACAACAATAACAGAAGAAGATCTGTCAACCCACATTCTGAATATATGTTAGCTAAGTCAGATATAAAGAGTATAGTGAGTCGGCCACATTAGTCAACTGGCTCACTCGTTATTAAGGGATACAATAATTACAACCACTATACTGTCGTAATAGCTAGCATATATTCAGGATCTTTATAAGTTAAATTGACATGTTTTTTTATTTCATACTTTGAGGGAAGGAAATGATTTGTGTTGCCTTCCTCGCTAGATTTAGCTCGACTAATGACGTGAAGCTTTTGATTTAGGAATCTCTGCCCGATAATTTAAAGGAGTTAATCTCGTCTGGTGCTCTAAGGGTGGCCTACCCTATATATAGCTTAATTATTTTCTTTTGTTTTCTTTTTTCCTAGTTTACCTTATGTACAAAATAAATGTAGTAAAATTGAAATAAAAAAAAGGTACTCTTCGCTAAACTGTGCTTTTAGGACAATAATTAAGAAAATAAAAATAAATGTTTTAAGTAAAAAAACATAAAAAACTTAAGACATTGAATCGCTACTTTAAAAATACAGTAGTATTAGTACTCCTTACCATTTTTATTTTTAACATTATCTCAAAAGTGAGGATAGGAAAAACGAAAAAGTGAGTGGAAAGATGAGGTGAATGATTGGAGAGTAAAGTGTAGTAGAATCTAGATCCAAAAAAGAAATGGGAAACGAGGAAAATATCAAATATAGGCGCACATGATTGAGTCAGACAGTTGTAGGTGTTACTGCAGCATCTATCTTAATTATCTGTACAAAACATGTTTGATGAGCTGTGGTTCTCCGTACATTTCACATGCAACAAATAAGTACAAGGTACTATCATCATATCTCTTTTGCGGTTGGGCTTGACGGATTCAATTCAATCAAAAGGTTCTTTGTCTTGTCCTGTCTATACCTTTGTTGTTTGTTTGTGTTAATCTTGTGTGTTGTTGCTCTCTTCAATTTTTTGGGTTTCACGATTCGTTTGGTTGAGTAGAAAGAAAGTGAAAGAAAAAAAAAATATGAAAATTAATGGATGAATTTGGACTAAAATTTGTCCAAATTCATCCATTAGTTTCCGTAATTTTCCTTCTATTTTCTTTTCTTAAAATCAAATAAATCCTTAGTTTGTTCCAAACACGTTGCTCATTCTGAGGCCTTGATATTCGAGACTGCAGCTGCTGCTGATTCCTTTGTCTTTCCATACTGTTGGGTTATCACGAGGTGACAGCTAGGGGATAATCTATATTGGGCTTAAGAACAACTTCACAAATGAGTTGGACATCACACTCTTATCCAAAATCTTAAGGTGTTAGGTTTATGGGTCCTGTTGTTTTCGAATTTAAAAAACCGTTAAAAAATAATTTTTACAGCCACCGAAGAGATTACTGGGTTGAGTCGCGGACTAGGTCGCTCTCTTTAAGACGTTTCGTGGCACTGCCCAAAATTGTGCAAGCAGACTATCAACCACGCCGTCCCCAGGATAAAACAGCCCAGTTTCAACTGTATACCGATATGCTACTGCACGGTAGAAATCGGTCAAAGAATACACCTTCTTGAATGGTACTACAATACCACTCGAATTGATGCTACAACATCAATCTATGATTCATCGGTGATTCAGTGGTACTACAATACCACTCAAATTGATGCTACAACATCAATCTATGAATCAACGGTACTACGATACCACATGTGGTACTACAATACCACATGTATTGATGATATTACAATATCAATCAATATAATGACACTAAGGCCATTCCAATATGGCACTAAGACCATTCTCAAATCAAAGGGATAATGGTACTAAGACCATTCTTTATTTGAAGGAACTAGTGATTCTTATATCACCTTTAAAATAAATTAATACTAATATTACTATTAGTATCCTTAAGGCACTTATGCTGATATAAATCAACAAACACCACTGGTTTGATAAAAGATTAGTAACAATTGATCATAAAATCAATTAGAAATATCCAATTAGTTATTATGGACTGAATGTACTTAAGCATGATTTCAACTAAAAAATAGAGAAAAATTTTGTACAATAAAATCATGTATATATCTAATATAGTTAACTGATAAAATATCAAAACATGATTTCTCAACTGATGATGATTATATATGCTTATTTACACACAGTCCATAATTATTGGCTAATATTAATCTTGTAAGTATAATTCTTATAATAACAACATAGTGTTACCTGACCATATTCCAAAACATAATAGCACTAGATGTATCGTCAACTGAATTGAATGTGATAAAACCAAATCCTCTCAATCCACCAAATAGTTCCAGCAATGGATATCACTGCCATTCCATGATTGATCTCTCGTCAAAAAACAATCTGACTCTAACCAAACATGATGTTGCACAATCAAGACATAAGAACAACATCACTTGATTAATTTCTTTCTCTTCACCTATTGCTCATACTAGAGTTCGGTAGCACATGTTATTGCTACAGTGTATCAAACAAATATTGTGAGGAGGCCTTTCTTTTGTGTTTATTAACACTTAGCCGCCAGATTATTGTGTGTACCTAGTTATCAACTAAGGTTTTTTATTTATATGAGTATATAGACCATAGTCCATAGGTATCCTTAGTGTAACCATCAAAAGTATAATTATTCTCCCATAAACTAGTCGGTTACAAAATAATGGAAAATAAAGCACAATAAATTAAATAAAATATGAGACTTAATTTTATTTATTTTCTCAAATTACACACTAGTATGCTACAACACACTAGTTTGTTCTAGTACCCGATATGAGACTCAATTTTATTTTCAATTCACACACCAATGTGAACTTTGTTCCAACAATCCCCCACTTGAATTTAAAAGAAAATTCCAATATATCGTAGGACACTTCTAAAAGATTGTGCATAAGCAAAGGTGTCTATGACTTGAACCTTTACATAGCAAGTAAGAGCCCGATTTAGTAAGAGTGACACTTGTCTTGAACTCAATCTCGGATTTTTCTCAAACCCGCACACAACCTTTTCTTAAGGTGTATCTTTATAGCCCGTGCTTTAATGGCCCTGCACGTGTATCCCAGTTTCATGAACGCTCTAGGAATTCGCCTCTAAATTCCATAGGAACCGGCCTCAGTTCCACATTCATATAGGTGAGTCTATCAAGAGTACTCCTGAAGCTTGGTACTCCACTCATACAGAGTATAGATCTCATTAAGAGTTTTATTATCTCATCCTTTCGCTTTCAGGAATCATGCTTTTCTTATTTTTACTTGCATGACCATCTTTAACTCCTCACAACTTGTTATTACCCATTGAACCTATTTCTTGGGATCTCCAGTCATTTAGGTTGGGTTTCCATCATGAGAAATTCATTTAGGCATTAATTAGTCCCATCTTTCCAGATGTATTATGGACTTCCTCTTTAGCTATTCCTTTCGTCAAAGGATCTGCTAAATTTTTCATCAGCGTGCTCATGACCCATTCTTACAACACCTTTAGAGACTAACTATCTCACTGTGTTGTGCTTCCATTTAATCGACGTCTTTTACCATTATAATAACGGTTCTCAATTTATGCAATAGCCGCGGTACTATCGCAATGGATCAACACATCTGGCATAGATTATTCCATAAAGGAATGTCAAATTGCAAGCAACCAACTTGCTTCTTCACTAGCTGTGGCTAATGGTATCATTTCAGACTTCATATTGGATTAAGCCAATATAGTATGTTTCTCTGATTTCCAAGATACAATTTCTCTACTATATATTCCAAATATATAGTCACTAATTGTTTTGGAATCATATAATAATGTATTCCAATCTACATCATTGTATCCTTCAAGAATATCAGAAAATCTCTAATAATAATATGATATGAGATTCATGGTCATTTTTATCTCATGAATCTCTCAATAGCATACCAATGCTAGTTCTTCGGTTTACTAACAAACCGGCACAACAGTACCACAACATATGCAATGCTACGACATATGCAACGTCGGGTCAAGTACAATCAGTGACATATCAAATGCGGCAACATATATAGGCTTTCATATTCTGATTGTCTTACACTTTCACCAGTGTTCTTCCATAGTTTTTACACTATGATCGTATAGTATGCACAAACAAATTTGCTTCCGTAAATATATTTCTTTAAAACTTTCTCATCATAGTGAGATTGATTTACGGAAATTTGCATTCATGGATCAATAATCTCAATATCCAAGATTACATTTACTTCGAAATTCATTTGGCAATCATCAAATTGTCAAACTTTTCATGTCATTTCATATGACTTGTTTAAGACTCTACAAAGTCTTATCCAACTTATCGACTTTAGTTTTCATGCCCATGAGTTAAAAAAATATTTAGGTTGTTCCATAAAAAATTCTTCTTCCAATTCATTATTTAGAAAAGTAGTTATAACATCCATTTGGCCTTATGGATATTATTCTTGTAATTGGAGAAAACATGTTGAAAAGATATATATTTGTTTTCCTTTCTAAAGTTTATTTATAATCATTCAATTTGTACTCATAGGCAAGTCTACTAAATGTCAAGTCTTATTAGACAATAGATAATTCATCTCATCATTTACGGCTACCACCATAAATCAGCATCCAAGAAAGACAGTTTCTTGGAGGTTCGTTGTATCCTTTTCTAATCTATAAACCATGTAATCAGGTTCATACTTTTTTAGCAACTTTTTGCTATCTTACCTCTTTGAGGTTCTATTACATCTTGTTCGATGTTCTCATTACTACTTCTGATCACTGGAATGTGATCAGGTACAATGCCCCCACTAGAGCCCCCACTATTTCCCAATTTTAAAGAGGAATTCATTTTCATAGAAATCATCTTTTGATTCTATGATCATTTTAGCATTTAGGCTACAACCTACAAGCTTTGATGATAACTGTGTATCAACAAATACACATTCATGGGCTTTACTAGTGAGTTTAACTCTCTAGGAGTCGAGAATTTGAACCTACGTCAAATTACTCAAAGTTCAAAAAATAAGACAAGTTAAATTGTCATTTTTACAAAATTTCACAAGTGAATTTTGTTCTTGCACTTAGGCACTCTATTTAACACAAAACAATCAGTTAATTGAATTCCCCCACTAATGAGACGCAATGCCGAAATTAAACATGACTGTAACAACTAGCTCGGTAAAAAGTTCTTTATTTTTATTTTATTTTTCTTTACCGTTCAACTCAAAAGAGTAAGTTGTAGTTGTTTCATGTATAATTTCATTCTCATTAAAAAATGTGGGAATCATATTTTGTGCCTTATAACAAAATGAAGTTACTTGACTTTCTTATTGAACTAATTTTCAATTTAAATTCCAAAGAATTGAAACATGTCAAGAACATCATTTATCACTTTTATTTTCCATAAGATTTATGAAAAATAATCTCAACATTCATCAACAAAAGTGATGAGTATCTTTTTCTGTTTCTAGTGTTGTTGTTCGAGACAACAAGCACTTCGTTATTTTTCTGATCTTGCTTTACAACTTTTTCTTTCAAAAGAAGACAAGTTATCAGACTTTCAAGTGCATCTTCTTTAGACTTTTTATCATTTTTAAACGTGTTCAATTGTTTCAAATACAATTGAAATATAATCCTTCAACACGTTAGCAACTCTTTTATTGTTCTAAAAATACGATTTATTTTGTTGCTAATGTGTGAAGTGATTCCCTTTAAACCAAAATGGTTTGCCATAGTCAGCGACATAATAATATGAACCAGTAATTTCTTCGGTAGTCATGGCAGAACGAAACGTCTTAAAATTGTTGTTTTCGAATTTAAAAAACCGTTAAAAAATAATTTTTACAGCCACCGAAGAGATTACTGGGTTGAGTCGCGGACTAGGTCGCTCTCTTTAAGACGTTTCGTGGCACTGCCCAAAATTGTGCAAGCAGACTATCAACCACGCCGTCCCCAGGATAAAACAGCCCAGTTTCAACTGTATACCGATATGCTACTGCACGGTAGAAATCGGTCAAAGAATACACCTTCTTGAATGGTACTACAATACCACTCGAATTGATGCTACAACATCAATCTATGATTCATCGGTGATTCAGTGGTACTACAATACCACTCAAATTGATGCTACAACATCAATCTATGAATCAACGGTACTACGATACCACATGTGGTACTACAATACCACATGTATTGATGATATTACAATATCAATCAATATAATGACACTAAGGCCATTCCAATATGGCACTAAGACCATTCTCAAATCAAAGGGATAATGGTACTAAGACCATTCTTTATTTGAAGGAACTAGTGATTCTTATATCACCTTTAAAATAAATTAATACTAATATTACTATTAGTATCCTTAAGGCACTTATGCTGATATAAATCAACAAACACCACTGGTTTGATAAAAGATTAGTAACAATTGATCATAAAATCAATTAGAAATATCCAATTAGTTATTATGGACTGAATGTACTTAAGCATGATTTCAACTAAAAAATAGAGAAAAATTTTGTACAATAAAATCATGTATATATCTAATATAGTTAACTGATAAAATATCAAAACATGATTTCTCAACTGATGATGATTATATATGCTTATTTACACACAGTCCATAATTATTGGCTAATATTAATCTTGTAAGTATAATTCTTATAATAACAACATAGTGTTACCTGACCATATTCCAAAACATAATAGCACTAGATGTATCGTCAACTGAATTGAATGTGATAAAACCAAATCCTCTCAATCCACCAAATAGTTCCAGCAATGGATATCACTGCCATTCCATGATTGATCTCTCGTCAAAAAACAATCTGACTCTAACCAAACATGATGTTGCACAATCAAGACATAAGAACAACATCACTTGATTAATTTCTTTCTCTTCACCTATTGCTCATACTAGAGTTCGGTAGCACATGTTATTGCTACAGTGTATCAAACAAATATTGTGAGGAGGCCTTTCTTTTGTGTTTATTAACACTTAGCCGCCAGATTATTGTGTGTACCTAGTTATCAACTAAGGTTTTTTATTTATATGAGTATATAGACCATAGTCCATAGGTATCCTTAGTGTAACCATCAAAAGTATAATTATTCTCCCATAAACTAGTCGGTTACAAAATAATGGAAAATAAAGCACAATAAATTAAATAAAATATGAGACTTAATTTTATTTATTTTCTCAAATTACACACTAGTATGCTACAACACACTAGTTTGTTCTAGTACCCGATATGAGACTCAATTTTATTTTCAATTCACACACCAATGTGAACTTTGTTCCAACAGGTCCTCTCACTTATAAAGTGTTCAACCTCCACTTTTCTAAGCAATGTGGGACTTAACCACTCACACTTGCCACAACAATCTCTCTCTCAAGTGTGAGTCCATCCATTCTTGGATATGCTCCCCCTCAAGCAGAAACTTTCTTCATCCTACACTTGTACCGCCGTTAATTACACTGCTCATTTGACCAAGAACAATGAAATATTCCCTCATTTTTACTTCTAAGCAAAAATTTACTTTCCAGATCTCATTTTAATCTAAAATTTTAATACAATTAAGTCTTGTATTTTATATAAGATGCAATGTTCCTGCATCACTTGTATTCTTGCTCTTTAATTATCACAATGCAATGATTTTCTTTTTTGTGCAAAAATACAAATTTAAATAAAATTTTTGCCATTTTTTATTAAAAGTTTCATTTTTAATTATCGAGTCCTCCAAATAGTCGCGGGACCGACCCTAAATGGACCCACCAAAGACTCTGTTACAGGACAACAATTTGAGTAACAAAAATTTGTTAGGGCATGTGAAATGACCGACACGTTTTTATTTATTTATTTTTTTGTCAAGTAATCTAGTTATTAAAAAATTTATCTTAAACATGAATAAGTGGAGTGTTTGAGATTTGAATTCCGACTTTGCACATATAATGCGATGTTTGTGCCAACTGAGCTAACACTGACACGTTTTTATGTGGAATTAACTGTTGGATCAATCTGTCATCGTTAAAGAACATGTGATTTTAATTATATTATATATGGGTCACTACATATTTGAAGTCGAACTTGAAATTCAGGTTTTGAATGCATGAAAGGTTAGTTGGCTTATCTTATCTTATCTACCACTAGCATGTAAATATATATAGTCTCTTTTGTTGTCATTCATCCGTGGAATCTCCCACATGCTCAAACATGGCAGCGCTAATGGTATAGTACTGGTTTTATATTATGATAAGTACAAACTTTATATGATATATATAGAAGCAATGTGTTTAAGCTATAAGATCATTTGATTCAATGGACAAACTTTAACCATATATATAAGTCTCAAATCTCAATATCAAATAGGTATTTCATTGCGATTCACTTGCAACAAGGCCTAAAGGCGTAAAAGGCAGGGAGTGTTGTACCCCCGTTAATTAATACTCTAACGTTCAAGTCAGTTTTCAATTAAGATAGTAGAAAGCTTAACATAATAGAATGTACACATTTCAGAAGGTTCATGTCTATTTTAAAAGTGGTGTTTTAGAATAATTGAAAAAAAAATACGTTGGAGCCGTTGAAAAATTATCGATGTGATTAGATGATCAACATTTGATGTTGATTCACATAGTGATTGATTGCTTGACTAGTGACATTGATGTTGGAGACCCTTTTGATACTTTTTAAATTATGATGGTTGCAACGTTAACTAACAAGTAAGCATAATGTTCGGGACTAAATTGAAACAAGTATTTTCAAACTAGACATAGAACTTCTTCAATCATATTGTTTCTTTCATTGTATAAGATGAAGGGTTATGCTAACATGTAATTTAAGGGTACATGTAGAGAAACCCTACAATAGAAAGTTTATATTCCTTGAGACGCAACCATTTGTTGTCCACATTTGAACACTAACCGAACATGTCTCAACTTCATTGATTTAATACTCAATTTTGACTAAAAATTTGATAACTAGGAAATTTGCTTATCATTGTTCATTGATTCGGATGACATGTAGTCAAAACTACATGACTGTTTAAATCTGGACCGTCTGATCTTAATCAAACAGACAGAACTGCATGCAATCTAAATCCATGAACAATTACGCTCTTATGCTGATCAAAAGAAAGAATTATGCAAATAATAAGGAATTTGATAAGAAAAATAACTTCATTGATTTGATATTAAATTTTAATATTTTACATCATAGTGGTCAACTTTAAAACCATTGCTACAGTTGATACAAAACTCCAGCCACTATTACAGCTTCCAATATGCAGAGTTTCCCATCAAAGCCAAGGTCCATGCTTCTCTATGAACATCCATAGCAAAAACATAATCACATTTATCCTAAACATGTAAACAACTTCTAAGTCAGTAAGTCACTGACAAAGAAATGCATTTATTAGAATTGAAGCATACACTCAAATAAATCAAAACATAGATGAAGCCTCATTAGCCACACTGCAATTATTCATAACAGAATGACCACATTCACAGGCCAAGTTTCATGTTTCCATATGAACATCCAAACCAAAAACATGTCACATTTATCCTAAATCTTAAACATCTAAATAGTTTCTAAATGTTCTCTAAACACCTTCAAGATATTAGAAAAAGTAACAATGCCAACTAAGCTGCAATCATCTTCAATAACCCACAAGTAGTTCACTCTATGAGCAATTGCTTGAATCATCACAGCAATCAAGGAGCTCTTGGGATGACACACAATAGCCTCTGCCTTCCTCACATATCTAGCTGAGTAGCTCGGTGACCTTGCATACTTTCCGGACCTCGTCAAACTCCTTGCCGGACTTTCCTCGTCTGAGGAAGAGGAGGCCGACACATCACCGGCTGAGGAAGTCAAAATAGTAAATTCTTGTAGCAATTTTTCCAAATTCTTCTCTCTCAACCTTGTCTTTACAAGTCTCACTAGATCCTCAGGTGGGCCGCCACAATCAATGTAGGCCATCAAGTCCCCTGCAGACAAAGTCGTGATTGCAGCTGCAACCGTCTCATCACAACAAGCAAGTGTGAAAGGAGATATCTCACCGACGAATGTCCCATCACTGTCGACAATCGCAACAGACGTTTGTTGTGCGAGCGACTTTGAGATGGCTTTAACAGCCGATGATGCAGGGGAATAGTAATCAATGGCAAGCACATCAGAGCTGATGATATCGAGAGTATCAATGGAGCGTGCAGGAAGTGGAGTGAAGTGACCAATGGAACTGAGCAGGAACCTGATCACATCCTCTTGAGTTAACCAGCAGAACTCAGCACCGTTGTGGCTGTTGATTGATGATGACTTCTGTTGCTGTTTTCTCCTTAATGTGCCACCTCTTTTTGTTTGTAAAATTGGCACCACAAGATTTTGTGCTCCTTGGAGTATTAGATTAATGGCTTCCAATAAGCTGAAACATCATAATCATAATAACAAGGAGGATTGACGAACTAAAATTCTTAATCTTGATCATACTAAAACAGAATTTCAAGATTCAAAAAGAAATTAACTATTAATAATTACCCTCCCCTTTCCATGTAAATATGACACTAAAACTTATCACCTAAAAAACCAGATTAAGCTGTTTCATGACATTTTTTATTTTAAAACCGGATTCCCTGCCGTAACACAGTTACATATTTCAACCGTCTAAACTAAATCAATAACAGAGATTATTTTATTTCAAACTGATGTGACAAATGTGTAATCTAAACCGTGAAATCTCAAATTAATAGACACATCTACATAGACAGAAATCAATTCTACTCAGCACATCCAATCATGTTAAAATCAATTTTTCACATCTAAATAAATTTTGCTTCAACCAAAATAAAACCAAACATTATTCCAAAACACACAAACACTCCTCGATTAAATGCGTCCTGGGCGTCAGACACACATTAATATCTGACACCGAGATATACAACTACACTGAATTATTTCATTTTTTCAAATTATTATGGGTGTCAACAGTGTCTATATCGTGTCTGGTCGATGCGTCAGAGTCTATGTCGTGTCGGTGTATGCGATTCTTTGGTGAATTTTTCCTATTTTGTTGATCATGACATTATAAAATATTGCAAAAATGAACTAGTAGTAATAATCATAAATAAATAAATAAATAAATAAAGTACCTGGAAGAATGTTCTAGATGCACAACAAGACCATAAACCTTAGGTAAAACATGAGAAATAGGCGTTTTAAGAGCAGAAGAAGGACACAGAAGATTTTCCTCTTTACAAAGAAAAACAATAACATCAACCATACAAATTTTTCCAACACATTCACAACGACCAAATTCAGAGTTGTCACAGTTCCAAACACTCACGAAACTCTCGTTGGAGCTTCGGAGGACTTCAATTGCGTCGACGACGGTGGCCGACGTTGAAATGGACTTCAACGGTGGCTTACCGAGACAGAGTTCAGATAACTCATGTGTCAGAAATGATACTGCCATACAAAGAATGTTGAAACTCGTTTTTGTATTTTTGTATTTTTTTTTTGTGTGTTTTTAAGAGGATGAATGAATGTAATAAGAGGGAAATAAAAGTGAGTATTTATAGAGGAATTGAAAAGATAAAAAATCCTTTGAAAATACAAAAGTCACACGGCGGTCATATTAATATTATTCTCATCTTATATGTCTCACCGAATCTTCGATAAAAGTTAGTCATCACTAATTACGGTCATATTAATATTTTTTTAAGAATATTATATTTTTGAGGATGTACAAATTTCATTCAAGATCTGAAAACGCATTTGAGTAAAATGAAACTCATCCCACAATAATGTAAAAACACATTGCAATGTATGTATCATGATTCACAATTTTCAAGTGTAAATATTTTTGGGTTAAATAAGTGTTTAGTCCTCGTAAATATCTTGAAATTTCTTTAATCTCCATGAAACAATTCAACAACTTTTGACAATTTTCAAGTCTAAATATATTTTGGGTTAAATAAGTTTTTAGGCCTTATAAATATATATTTTTTTTTAAATCTCTATAAAACAATTCAGCAATTTTTGGTTTCTCAAATATTTTTATGACAACTTTTGATCTATAGATTTTTAAATATTGTGACAATTTCTTTATTTATTTTTATTTTTTATGTTTTTGTCCTTATCAAAAAGAGGATGAAGAGAGATGATTGTGGGAAATCTAGAATTTTACGTTTTTGTTCTTTTTTACATTTTTGTTCTTCAGATTTTTTTATTTTTTATTTTATTATAATAGAAGGGTTTTTTTTATTTTTATTTTTATCAGAAGAAGGGTTTTTTATGGAAAGATTCTTTTTTATTTTATTTATTGACATGTGTACGTCATCATTATATTGGTCAGCTCATTACAACAATACTTATTAATAAATAGCACTGATTCATATATTTTTAATTTTATTAGGTACCGTTTGCCATAACTTTTTTTCCTCTTCTTTTGAGCTTATGCAAACAGTTTACGCCATATAAATTAGGTTTTATGCTATTTTATAAGTTCATACTAGTCAAAATTGTATTTTTATAAGCTATTTTATCACAAACTACCTTAAAAAACTTATAATAATACATAAAAATTACATAAGCAGTTTGAATAAGCTCAAGAAAAAAGGAAAAAAAGTTAGGCCAAACAGTATCTTAGTTAATTGACATGTGTAAACTTAATAGAAATTCACAGTTTAGAAACAAGCTAGTGATATTTATTTACTTTTCAAAGTTACAGTGCTTTACCTAACTCCCTTTTACCCTTAACTCACAAATATTCATTTCATATGCCATCCACTCAACCTTATATTTCTTATGTTTCAAAACTTTATATGCTTAAATCCATTCATTGTTATCAATGTTTTAAATTCTATTTTACCCTTCACAATGACAATAGTAGAGACATCATCCTTCCGAGAAATTTGATCTTCCTTCAAAACTTTAGTACCAACATCTTGTTGTTTTCTAATGTGTTAACGCCGTAAAATGGCGAAGCTTTTTTCTTTTCTTTGTTATGAAAATGAATAAATGTACTACGAGTAATGTTTATAATTTTTTTTATGCATGTCTCAAATTATTTTTACACAAAATTTTTAATTTAATAATAAAATATCTTAAAAAAAATTATTACCAATAAAATATAAAATATCACTTTAAAATATGTTTTTCTCCCTTCAAAATCATTATTTGATTTTAGTCCTTATAATTATATTATTTTATTTATAGTCCTCACAAATATGATGAGTTTTATTTTGAGAGGCATTTGAGACAAGGTGACCTTTAATTTAAAAGGAGATCTCTAAATATTAAGAGGAACACAATTTTTTTTTATAATAGTATAGGTTAATAATTAAAGGGATAACAATTTTTGAAAATCGTGAATATTTTTTATAATAATATATTCATTTCGTTCCTTTTTATATGCAAAAATTCATTTTTACAGGTACATTGAAGAACCGATGTATCTGATCTATATTATAAACCAAATACATCAATTATTCAGTAATCTTATAAAGTTAATTTTTGCTTATTATGGAACGGAGGAACAGATGGAGTACATTAATAGTTGGAGAGATAATAATTTTTTATACTCGTGTGTTTCCAAGAATGTCTTTTATTTTTATGCACGTGTAAAAGAAAAGACAAAAAAAATGTATTACAAAATAGTAGACAATAAAAAGTGAGAGACAAAGCATATAACTAATTATGTTTATACAATACTAGAATATTATTAAATTTTATTCAATTATTTAAATATAATAAGTTATTTGATAAATAATAGATACATAAATGTAACAAGAGTTTCATAATAATATAACGGTGGAGGTTAAAATTTACAATCACTTTGTATTTCAATCAGATATAATATTCATTCTTACATGAGATTCATGACTCAAAGAGTCATATTTAATACATGATAAAATGCGAGAGAGGAAAACTATATTTTTTCCCAAAAAATCTTCAAAACATCAGAGAGGAAAAAAAGATTCAACAAATATTTTTCTGACTTCTTGTAACTGAGATTTCAAGGCATATCCAAAACTTAAGGTGGGAAGGCCAACAAACTTGTAGTTACATTGAAGACAAACACAAATGACAAATAGGAAATATTGTTTTGTACGATCGACTTTAACTAATTTAGAATTTTTTTATTTTTTTTAACAAAATGGTTCCATAAACTTAAAAATATTGTAATTACAAGTTTGTTGATAGGGACATTATTTATTTATTTTTATAAGCAAATTTGAATTATAAAGTAGTACAAGGGATTTCTCCAATAATAATCTCCACCCGAATACACTCACTTTCGAGGGCACATCATTTTTCCACATCTTTGGAATGGCCTCCAGCGACCTTGGATTAATTGTTTCAGCCGTACCAATTTGTGCGAGAAAATTATAACAAGAATTGACCGAAAACATACCTGCAGGGCCAACAATCCACCGCCATTTGTCAGCACAAATTGGATTCATATTAACATCCATAAGCAGCTCCTTTAGCTTAAACAGATATTGTTCTTCCAATTGTGTTAAAGTATCACGTCATTCCCATCACCAAATCAGTCTCTGCTTGCCACTGATCAATCTGTCTGCAACCATAGCATGCTGCAGCAATTCTTTTGCAAAAAGATTAGAAAAATATAAATCTCCAAACGGAATATTACCACACCACTTTGCATTCCAGAAACTGATCTCAGTACCATTACCCACCACACAGCTAGTATTTGAGCAAAACTAACTGGGCATGATGGACTCTCCCACACTTATCACATCCCTCCATCATAACGAGTCCTTTGAACCATGGAAAATTGGTTCTATGCTCAATAAAACAGAAGACAAAGAACCGTATGGTTCATTATTTATTTAATTTCTCCTTATTAGTAATATATAAGTATATAAAACTTCATGTTATTAGCTAGGCTTCTTATCTTGTGTTGGACATTCTGACTTTAAATTGACACTTTGCAAGTGGATGGTTAAATTGATCTTTCTGAAATTAATCGATCTTTTGGTCGAATATTGAATCGTTGGAAAAAAATGTAAGTATATAAAACAATTGATTAATTAGTTAAAAGTAGGTTTAATTAGTAAAATGGTCTCTTAAAGATAGTTTTTGTTTCACATTGGTCCCTTAAAGAAAAAAATGACCGAATAGGTCCCTTAAAGAAAAAAAAATGTCTGAATAGGTCCCTTAAAGACATCTCCTTAATCAGTTTGGTCCCTTAAAGATATCTCCGTTAATCAGTTTGGTCCTTGAAAAAATGGACGGAAAGGACAAAACTTGTTTTTAAGGGACCTATTCGGACATTTTTTTTAAGGGTCCTATTCAAACCTTTTTTTCTTTAAGAGACCAATGTAAAACAAAAAATGTCTTTAAGGAACTATTTTACTAATTAAGCATTAAAAGTAATAATTTTTAAAAACATAAATAAAAATAGATCTGCTGGATCGATCTGTCGTCTTTAATTTATTAATCATATCATATTATAATTTAAAAACCTACTAGTTATGTTTTTAATTTAAAAGTCCTACTTGAAATTCAGCTTTTGAATGCATGAAAGGCTAGTTGGCTTATCTGGGTGGAATACTCATCTATGACATGCTCAATCATGGTTGAGCTCTAAAATCCTCCTTTAGAATCCACCTAACTCCATGTTTGAGGCCAAAACCCATTGGGAATTCATTTGTAGGACTATCTTATATTGTTATCACTGCATCAAAATAATCTCATTCCAAATATGTTTTATCAAAATCAATTTTGAATATGTTGTCGTGAGCTTAGCTCAGTTTGATAAGGACATCGCATGTTATATGTAGAGGTTGGGGGTTCGAACCAGGACACCCTATTTATCTACTTTAAGAGTGGAAATTTTAGACACTAAGCTACCTAACAAAAAAAAAAAATCAATTTCACATGACTAATTCTTTTGTTTGTCTTCGCCCACCACCACATTACCAATCAAAATTCCAACGACAATTTATCTACCCTTAACAAAAGTCGATTACGACTATAGATGTTATAATTAATTTTTATATTTTTATCGGTAGTTAATTTTTTTCTAATAGTGTGCTGCGCGCCTTCATATCCAAAACTTTTATAAGTTTAATTAATGGCACAATTTTTTGTTTCCTTAGTAAAAAAACTTTTATCTCACATTTTGACCTTTGCAAATAGCATCATCAATCAATACATTTACATACAAGCAGAAAAATTAGTAATTTTGTACGAATGTTGTCTTGAACAGTTATTGAGTGTATTTTGTCATTCGATCAAACTCTGAATTATTAAAACTTCATTCTCCTATATAAAAACTTGAGAGTTAACACAAATGTTGTAGAACAATAAAAGATCACTTTGACATAATACATGTAACTTTTCCCTCGTATATATTTCAAACTTTTCACTCAAAAAATTCCGGGCCTGTTCAACGGGCTGAAGCTCATTCTATAGGCTGGTATATGTCCAAAAATAAGATTAGAAAGAGTATTGCTTTTCCCACCCCTTGTTTCATAAAGTTATCACATATTTTTTCTTCTCACGTTTTTGCTTTTCTCAAATAGGTGACAGATTTTTCTTATAAATTTTAACACTATTGTATACTCAAGTAGAGATCGAATCCAAACCTTGATTAAGTTAGAAAAGACCCACACCGTCTTACCTAAGTGCTCTTGAGTTAAATATTTTTTTTTCAATACAAATATATCTCAATTTTTTTTGTCATTATAGCATGTTCCATAATTTTACTTTTTTTTTTTTACTAAAAATAATGATATTCATTCATTCTAATAATTGATAGAGTACATCAGATGTAAATACTGTTGAGGCAAAATCCTAATTTGATGTTTTAAAGATAATAAACATCTTAATTATATTTTAAATGAATTATGATCTTTTTGTGATCTAACAAGTGCTCTTGAGTGATTAATATGGACATGAACAAAAGCTCATTCATTATATATCACTCTACTTGAAATTGTTGAAAACTGTAAGTTTATAAGAATGATCCTAGAACATTCTCCAGTCTGCACTTTTTCTCACGTGCAAAGCTATATCTCAACAATAAGCACTTAATTGATATCATCTGAACAAGAGACAAATAAGCACTTTTGCAAAGGACTTTATTGAAGTGAATCTCTACATGATATAAGTCATTTAAGGCAAGATTTAAAAGATAGCAAAAGAAAGCTTCCTATTTACCCCAATTTTTCAAACTATTGCGCTAGTTGTTATGTGACTCTTAGAACTTGAGAATTTCTTTTGGGATCCCACGTGTTTTCTTGCGCGTCCTTCTGTTATCCCATATTTTAGTCGAGGCTAAAATATGCATTAAAGTAGTGTTGACTGCATTTAGAGATACATTGACTTTGACCTTCATTTAGTTGAGAAGTTAATGTCTTCAAGAACAAGAGAACTTTTATTTAAATCCTCTTAATTATGAAGGTTAAGGGTAATGTGTTTAAGAATAAGAATTTTAACGAAAAAATAGTTATAAGTGTGAAACTTAGGATTCAGATTTACTGCTGTTGGGATTTCACCAAGTTTCACAAAGTTGAACAAATCTAGACCATTCAAATAATCCAATGGACCAGATTTTTGCCTTTATGTAAACATGGACATACTCACGTGTTGGGTTAAAAGAAAGTACAATTTCACACATACACGTGTTAAAATAAAAAATAAATTATATAAAAAACAAGTATGTAGATGAAACATCTTTTTCTGGTTTTGCAGATGTATCTGCAGCTGTTTGTAACCACCATGGAAGTTCCTGCTTTTGCTTAATGAAATTGTGTTAACTTAAAAACAAATCCTGATATCAAAGGGAAAAAATGAACAACAATAAATCTTGTGAAAGAGATTTGTGAAATAGAGGATGTGTAAAATCAATAAGCATATATCAATTGTGGAGGGAGGAAGATGATGGGTGGAGCGAAATCTCGTGCGCTTCTTCGACGGCGTTTGATGGCAGCCGCATCTGTTCTGACGGCGTTTGATGGAGCGAAATCGCAGCCGCTTCTCCTGACATCATTCTGTTGCTTCGTCCATCGTCGTTCCTTCTTCGCGGTGCCGCGGTGCCATCCTCAACCGTTCTTCTCGTTGTGCCATCGACCCGAACAAGTTCTTCATTGTGCGAAATCGCAACCGTGAAATTGTGGTTGACGATTTGTTTTCACAGGTTTTGGTTTGAAAGCGTGTGGGGCATGTGGATCCCGTTATTTTTTCATTAAAATTAAAATAAATAATTTTTTAAATTAGGATAATCCATTGGATTATTTGGATGGTCTGGATTTGTTCAACTTTGTGAAACTTTGTGAATCCCAACAGCAGTAAATCTGAATCCTGAAACTTATAATACATTCTAAGTTAAAAAAAAAGATAGAATTGCCTTTCGATCAATTTGTCTTTCGACTGATAGTCAAAAGATCGAGTGCAAAGAGAAACATGTATGAATATGTGAACCATTTACATTTCTTGTAATCATTTTACAATTCAATGCAAAGTTAAATTTCTGCAAAATCTTTACTTTCAAATCTACTTTTCTGCATTTAAAATGATTCTCTCTTTCGAGTGAACTTTTGTTCATTTTACTCTTAAACTTGCAATTTACTTTTCTTTTGCAACTTTTGTCTTTCAAACCTTTTTTTACCATTACTTGCATTTAAATCTTTTAACATTAAATACCTTTTTATGCAAAAAAATGTTTGTTTCAATGATGAACATTCAAAATTCTTTTGAATTCAATGCACAAAACTTGTCCCGAGATTTACTAGTTGATCTCTCAAGTAATTAATTTAAACTAGCACTTATTTAACAAAAATCAGTGTAAACATTCTAATTTCCATTTTTATCTTTCTATTATTTAAGTAGTGAGCGTTATAAAAATGAGAAAGTTGACACCGCCTGCAATTATCTACTTAAGTAGCAGATTTAATCCTCAACTTAAGTAGCAAACGTGTAAAATTTCAAAATTTTCATTAGAGAACGGTGTAATATCCTAATGATTTTTTTATGGGTGTTCAAAATCAAACTGAGCAAAATTAAATCTCAAACTGCTCCAAAAAAATTAAAAATCACAAAAAAAAACAAATATTTTTTATGTGTTTGGATGTCTATGTTTCAGATTTTTTAAAATATTTTTGTTGCAAAAAAAAAATCACTATCTTTAAAAATCTTAACATGTGCTCTAAAATAGACCTGATTCTCTCCTATAATTCACTCACCGGATACAATATATTTTTGTCATATGAACATTGTACTGCAACAATAAAATAGATGGCTGAAATGGCAATTGAAAAAAAAAACTCACAAGAGAAAATCCGATCTCTTTTAAAACAATGTTAGCATGACCTTTCAAATAAAATTGAACCAATTGTCAGATTTTTTTTTATAAGCAAAAAAAAAAAAATTATTGAAGGAATTAATTTTTTTTTTATAAGCATTATTGAAGGAATCTTGAAGCTCACAGTATATACAGGAGAAAGAGATAAGATAATGTTACAAATCGATGGGATGCCAAAAAATACCATGGACGTGACTGTCATAATAATTCTCTTCTTGTTGGCGTAAAAGCCGCCATGCCTTAGCATATCAGAAAATTTAATTCATATACGGACAAATTATTTTATAAGATTTTTTTTAATTTCTTTTTACTTATTTTTTTTAAACAAATAAAAAATAGAATATATTAATACCAACGAACGAGTAGCACCGAGATTAACGTTGTAGGTTTTCAACCACCAAAGTGAATAGAATTTAATTTTGTCTAACATTTGGTGAATTGTATTTTCCCTAGCTTTAAAAACTCTATTGTTTCACTCATGCCACGTGATCGAAATGCAACACAGTCATGTTGATAGTGGTATATTAACACAACAAAGTGGTATTTTTGTACTACAACACAATGAATCCAATGAACAATTTATGACTTGAATTATATCTTGAATGAGTTTTTAACTAACAAGTTTACCAACGGTTTGGATTGTATATAGAAATTGTGCGCTCACGAACTTGAATCCACAAGCTATGCTACAAATGAAAGGGAAATGTGCTTGAATTATAAATTGAGTTCATACATCGTTCGAGATTCTACAGCTTGCGTTAAGAAGTGTATCATATTGCTGTTTTTGTGTGTGTAAAGCGTGCAGATGTATTTCTATTTTAGGCAGTGTATTTCTCTCTCGAAAATGAACTCCCTAAAACAGTCTAGTATTTCTCTATTTATAGAGCTTGAAAAATATCTTTGGGAACTGCTCCGTAGTGGCCGAGTTCTTCGATCTCCATGATCTCCACTCCCCATGATGAGGCCACGTTCACGAAAATCATTCCCGCTTAGACTTGATTTGAATTTGAACTTTGAATCTTGGAAGAAATATTTTCTCTTGGCGCGCTTTGACCGATCATCTCGAACTTTGACTTGATGCATGACTCGCAGCTAGGCTATATCGCTCAAAACTTGACTTTGTTCGATACTTGCCTTACTTCGAAGCCCTCAATAGCTTCTCGACTCCTTCGTACGAATTTTCGGATAACAAGCCAAACAAGCTGTAGGAATGAGCGACGGCCTCGTATTTTTTTAATATTATTTTTATATTGACATGACATACAGATGTATTCAATTATTACCGTAATTTTTAATAGGATGTCACTTATGGCCAAAATCTTTGTCTTGTTGTATTTGGAAGAATCGTAACTCGAAGTCTCGAATCCATAATTAAAAATATAAAACAAAAAGGAAACGTAGAAGATAATTCTTTTGGTAATTCTTTTGGAAAAGGAAAAAGGATAAAATTTGGCCATATATATTGCTTACATAATTATGTGACTTTGGTGTCCAACCAAGGGAAACTGCTTCCCATCCATCTCCCATGGTAATATTGGTGGGACTTGGACAGCAGGCGATGATAGTGACCTCGTGGGACTAAAGCTGTCTTGAGGGGGAAAAAACAAAGATAAAATATAAATTTTAGTAGTCTTTTTTCTATTCTTGTTTTTAACAGCAAATGATTTTATATGGGTATTAAGAACATGGGTTAATATTTATAAAAGAAAAAACTTCTTTTTCCAAATTTTAGAAATAGAGAGCAAGTCTAATTCAACTGAAAATTATTCTCAATTATAAATATATGTTGATCAGGTAATTTTATAACAGATGTGAGACTCTTATCACTCTTTGTGTCTAATACTATTGTGTTTGGTGCACGGATATAAATAGTGAATAACTCGATTAAATTATAAGGATCAAAATCATATTTATCCCAATTTGATACCTTTTAATCAAGTACTAATTACCTGACAAAATGGTCTCTATTTTTCAACTACGTGTTTCTAGACTATTCGAAAGAGTACCTAGTGTTGAAGGGTGAACTACCATCTAAGAATGAAACATAAAGGAAAATGGAAAAAATATGCAAAGTTGTTTATAATTAATTAATTGCGTATGTTGAAATGATCTTTACAATAAGATGTTTATAGACCTAAAATAGCTAAGGAATCTACACTAATTGTATTTGTCACTTTTATGACCCACTAACTCACGTATTACATCACACCATGCATGATGCTAACGTAGATAATTACTCTATCCGTCTTAAAATATAAGAACTAGTTTGATTACTGCATGTATGTTAACGCACAATTTTGATCATTAATATCTTTAATTGTCTATTTGTAAACATTATAAAAACTTGATATTTTGAAATACTCATCAAAACAAATCAAACAAGATTTTATATGCTAATATTTATATCTATATATTATAAAAAAAAATATGGTCAAAACAAGATAAGTTAATAGTGTCATTTAGTCAAAATAACTCTTATAAAATAAGACGGAGATGATAGTTTGTAAGTCGAGTTTCAACCCTAAACACGCCTTATAGTCTAATCTTGTAGGATGTCATAGAATAGAACTTATGAGTTGGTCAAATTTATGTTGTAGTCTTTTGGACTCTCATTAAATGTTACCACGACCTTAATAAGTGTAGGTTTGTATGAGTACAATTTTGTACAATAGACTCAATAACAGCCTCCGTGTTCATTTAGATTTGGTAGACACGTTCAACTATTAATCGAGAGTCGATTCGTTTCTGTATTAGCTGATATTCTAACGTCAACTAATTGTGACGTAGATGATAATAAATACTTTCAATTCATTTAAATTTAGTGACCACGTTGTAATACATTAATGAGATTTTACTACTTATTTTACTACTTATTTTTTTGCTGTAAACACTTTGAAAAGGCCAAAAACTAATTGAACGTTGGGTTTTTTTTTTTTTTTTTCTTTTCATGACTGCTTATTTTTATAATAGATCCAGCTCCAACAAAGGAATTAGAAACCTCAACTTGGCTTATAAAAAAATGTTGGTGTTACGGTTTCATTACAAGAAGAAGAGTCGTTAACATATAAAATAAAATGAAGAAGGAGGTGTCGTGTGATTAATTAAAAAAATAATGAGAGGGGATTTTTTGAAAAATAATTATTACTTGTCACTCACATCTTGTTGACATTAGGGGATGTTCACGTAGGAAAAAATAGTGTAGATATTTGTCAAATTGAAAGAAAAAAAATCATAAAATCACAAAAGGGATAATATATATTAATTTAGGACCTAAGAGTTTTTTTTTTGACAAAATTTAGGACCTAAGAGTTGATAAAGAAAAAAGGTACATAATTTAATCTATGTTGTTACAATGATTTTAAAAATTTCTGAAAAAGAAATATTTTTCAAAATTAAAAATATATTAATGATAACTATTTAGTATTTACTAATCATTCTCTATAAAGATATATACTCTCAAAAAATTATAATTTTTTTCTTTCTATATTTCTCTCAATTCCTTCTCTAAATTTTATTTTTTTTAATCAACTCTTTCTAAAACTCTTTATTCTAAACTTGCTAACGATTTATCCCACTTGACTTTTAGAGGTGTTATAGCTTGGAACCTTGAAATGTGCTCCTTTTAAGATATCAAGGTTGATTTTTTTTTATGTCAATTTCGGTAGACTAATCCATACATAATTAAATATATCCCATAAGTAAGTGGTGACATTGATCCTTTCAAATTAGTCGGTCATTGAATCGGAAAACGAGATTTAAAAAAAAAAAACTTGCAAACAACTTTGATACATGAGATTTTTGCTTTTAAGCTACTTGACAAACAAAAATAATTCACTATGAAAGTATGAAAATAATTTGTCATGATAAGATCAAAAGGAAGATAATACTTCTTGGACTTTCATACTTATCCATCAAACTAGGACCCACGTCCACAATATACAAAAAGACAAGTTCATCATCTTAACCACTTTTGTTCATTTTGTGGGGTAGGTGAATTATGTAATGTAAATATCTCTCTCTATATAACCATATAAATATCACAATAACCTTTCTTGTAATCTTTCAATCAATATTCAACGTCTAGGTAAATTAACTTATTTTGTAAGATCAAAACAAAAGAAAAAGAAAAAATGTTGGCAATTTTCCACAAAGCTTTTGCTCATCCACCTGAAGAGCTTAATAGTCCTGCATCTTACAAAGGTTCAAAGAAACCTAAGCTTCCTGAAGAAACTCTCAGAGATTTCCTCTCTCATCATCCTGATAACACTTGTTCTATGACCTTTGGCAAAGCTTCTGTTCTTGCTTATGTTAGACCTGATAAAACTTTTTCAGTTCATCAAAGGTTATGTTTTTACTATATATATAATCACTTATTTTAATTGAGTTTGTTTTAGTGTCCAAATAACGGTTGCAGACCTTTTAAACTAATGTTGTCCGCTAAATTGCATACACATAATCGACATTATGTCTGTACGAGTGGAACTGGACACAGATCTCTTAAGGGTGATTTTAGAATGAGTCTATATAGTTGAGATGAGATATCTCGACAAAAGTGACCAACCAAGTTCTCCAACAGAAATTAGTCATATATTATCTAGGACAAATTAATGTTAAAAAAATTTGGGGTGACTTTTTTTCTTTTGTGAAATGTTGGTATTGTGATAGTGAATCTTGATTTTGAGAGTTGAGATTTTCATTTTTGCAGGTTGTTTTGTGGGATTGATGACATATATTGCTTATTCTTGGGGAATTTGAACAATTTGTCTATACTTAACAAGCAATATGGTTTATCAAAGGGTACTGATGAAGCCATGTTTGTGATTGAAGCTTATAAGACACTTCGTGACCGTGGTCCATATCCAGCAGATCAAGTTGTTAAGGAACTTGATGGTAGTTTTGCTTTTGTTGTTTATGACAGCAAGAATGGTGGTGTCTTTGCTGCTCTGGTATATATTTATATGCTGATCTACCATGTTTTTTGTGAATCAAGCTCCTTTGTAGTCGAATTCTGTGCATTCACGCAAGTCAGAGACATAAATGACCATCGATGTCCTGACTGCGTGAATGTGGAGAGTTCGTTATTCGACCACAGGGGAGCTAGATCCATTCTTTGTTGTCAATCAATGATTTTTGTTTGTTGCAGGGTTCTGATGGTGGAGTGAAGTTGTATTGGGGTATTGCAGCTGATGGATCTGTTGTGATTTCTGATGATCTTGATGTTATAAAAGAGGGTTGTGCTAAATCATTTGCTCCTTTTCCAGCAGGTACCAATTTTTATCCACCATTTTTACCATTCCATTTGTAAAAGTTTAGTTGTTACTGTGTTACTGTAATTAATAATTAGTAAAAAAACTTGGCTAGAATGAATTTCCAATTTAATTTATATTTAAATGGTAAAAGGACAACTTTTCACTACATTCAAAATATAAAAGAATGAACATGAAGTTTTTTCTTTTCCTTTCTAATCTGAATTGGATTTGGGCGTAGTTGTCGGTCATGACTATATGTAGTCAGTGGGATCAGATTCATTCAATTAAAATCAAACGATTCTTAATTTAAGTTAAAAAAATATTTTAGAATATTAAGACTGAGTTAAAATATGAGTCGTGTTGATCGGACGACTCTGGTTTGATGACTGCAACTTAACTCTATATGAATTGGCGACTTATAAAATAAGATATGTCACTCTTTATAAACTCGGACTTTTCTATTTATATATACTTGAATTTTTCTCCAAATAAACTCTGATTTTGGTTTTTTAAAAGGATGTTACTATAGTTTTGAATTGATTGAAATTATAAAAATATCTATGAATGTGTTGAATGCAGGGTGTATGTTTCATAGTGAAGGAGGATTAATGAGCTTTGAGCATCCAATGAACAAGCTAAAGGCAATGCCAAGGGTAGACAGTGAAGGAGTGATGTGTGGAGCCAATTTTAAGGTTGATAAGTTTTCAAGAGTCAACAGTATTCCCAGAGTTGGTAGTCAATCCAATTGGATGGAATGGGAACAACATTAGCTTAATTCTGTAAATACTAAAACTTTAGTAGTATGGGTTCATCATGTAATAATGTAATAAAAATAAAAATGTACTAGTAGTAGCTACTTTCATGTCTTCATCAATGCTTCTTTCCTACTTAACCCCACCACTACCTTACCTTATCTTATCCTTTTCAATTTGTCTTGTTTTGGCTTTCTTGTCTAGTTTCTCTGTTTCCTTATGAGAAACACTTCCTCAAGAAGTGATTGTAAGGACATCCAGTAAAATAGTGCTAAAGTTCTCTTATTGAACATCTAAATATTAGCAACCAGCAAGGTATGTGATATCAAATATGTTTGTTTTTATTTCTCTCATATTTTTATCTTATATACTTTACATTTATTTAAAAAATACACATAAAGTATACTCGAGAATGATACTCCTTCCCGTACTTAATATAAGAGGAAAACTACTTTTTAGATTCATTGAAAATTTAATGTATCTAGTTAGATACATTAAATTCTCAATAAATCTAAAAAATAGTTTTTCTCTTATATTAAGAACCGAAGGGAAGTATCATAACAAATTTTTTATTCTACAAGTATCATTTCTTGCAAGGTTATAATGTTTATTTAGTGTACAATCATATGCTATTGTTAATTATTCATCATTTGCTAATGATTAATGCTATGTCACTAGCATACTTGTAAAATATTTTAAGTAGTTTAATTTTTGATGCTATGTAATTGTAAATAATCAGTGTCAAACCATCAGAATTAATTTTATGTGACACTTTTAAAAATTTTATGGTTAAAGTTAAATATTTTAATGATTTAAAAAAATGTAAATTTATATTTCACTTGCAAAAACAAACTGATATCTTTCCTCTAATGTGGTTTGTATTCCTTGTAAAGATATTTTAACTATGAAGCACACGTATTTGACACAAGACATATCCTGATAAGTCGACACCGATAATAATTTACGAAATAACATAATTAAATATATAATTATAAGTGTCGATATCGTATCAATATTAAACACCGAGATATACCTAATTTGAGATGTCTTGATGTACAATATAACAGATCTTAATGTTTAGCTTCATGATTGCTAAACATTACTTCTTCATAGTTCATTCTTTGAATTTTAAATAAACTAAATTGTCCCTAGCCAAATAACATACAACACTAATACCATTTGTTGGCGAGTCTGGGGAGCTCTGACGGAATAATAAGGTCTATGTTTCAGGATCATAAAAGAGATGTCACATCTACCCCAAAAATCTTAAGGTATTGAGTTATCTTTGAAATTCATATCATTTGTTGGAGAGTTCGGAAAAAACAACCGATCAAATGTTTTCGACCATATTTTTATCCAAAACCTTGAGACACGAGGTTGAACGATCTTATATCCCACTCTTATAGCATCAATGCCACCGCATTAAACATTAATTTATGTATCTATGAAAAAAATTGTGTCTTTAGCCGGAGATGGCTGATCGCTTCTTTCCGAACGACTTGCCACCACCATTGGTGTCAGAGACCATACTTGAAGAAGCAACCTCTTCCCAAACACCAACACCACACTCTCTCACCTCACTCCTTTCTCTACCTTACACAACACTAACCTCAAAGCTTCAAGCTGCAGCACTTCACTTCAAACAATCGGTAATCCAAAAAAATAATAATTTTTTCCTTTTTGGGGTCTTTAGATTTGTGGGTTTCTTTCAATTTGTGATTTATGATTTTGGGTAGGATCAAGTTAGTATCTTTCATGTTAGTGCTATAATGGGTCAGTGTGAATTTTTGCTCACAAAGTGTTTGTGATATGTTTTTTTGGTTCTTTTGAAGGTGGTGAATGAGACATGGGGTTCAAGTGGGAACCGTGTGAAGGACTATACTCTTTACACGGGGGTTCTTGGAACAGCATATCTGGTTTTTAAGGCCTATCAAGTAACCAAGAATGTGGATGATCTTAACTTATGCTTGAAGATTGTTAAGGCTTGTGATTCTGCTTCAGCAAATTCAAGGTCCTCTCTCTTTCATGCATCATACAAGACTTAACTTAAGAGAAATGAGTTTTGTAAGATCCAATTTGAACAACTTTCGCAACAAATATATAAGCGGTTAATTATGTTTAGTAGATGTTTAATGGATACACTAGTTGTTGAAACTCATTAACTATCAATGTAGCTTCATTAACCACAAATTTGGATGTGGTTAACTATAACCAGCATAAGTGTTCAACTACATGTATGTAGATTTGAACATCTGAAAATTGTCGTTAATCATGCTCAAATTCATGTTTAATGTTTAATGAAGTTACAAATACCTTATGTACCTATTAAATATCTACATAATATAATTGAACACTCTATTTGAACTTCGATAACCACTTAAAAAGTTGTCTAAATTTGTTGTTCAAATAACACAACTGTTTTAAAATGCTCAGTTAGAGGATTCTAATCGTTAAGGATGGCCTGATATGAATAGTTGGATTTTGAAGCACAATGACAATGGAGTTGCCTGTATATTAGGTTATCTATTAATCAAAATATTTTGTTGTATGGTTATGTAACTTGAGAAATTTGCACTTGTGTTTATCCTTAGGATTAAGTTATGGAATGGCTTGAACTGTAGTGTTAAACTCGTGTTTTGAAATTACCTAAACTAAACAGTTACAGTCTTGTCATGATATGGGAGAATGGAAGTAAGGTGATTCTAGTTTTATTTGCTAATGAATTGAGTTGCAGTCGCGTGACATTCATCTGTGGCCGTGCTGGTGTTTGTGCTCTTGGTGCTGTCATAGCTAAGCATGTTGGTGATGAGAGATTACTTGACTATTACCTTAGACAATTCAAAGAGGTATTTTATTGTATTTATTTCCAAATCATAATCTGTATGATAATCCAATACATGAGTTTTGGTTGTTTAATTTATTTTTCATATTTGTGCTTTTGCTTTTGAAACAGATTGAGCTACCCCGTGATTTGCCCTATGAGGTATTGTATGGCAGAGCAGGTTACTTATGGGCTTGTTCATTCTTAAACAAGCATATTGGTAAAGACACAATACCTAGTACTCACATGGTAAGGCATATATGCTTCAACGTGCTTCGTTGCAATTTATTTTGTCAAAATCATGCCAATGTTGGTTTTTAATTTAACTTTGACAGAGACCAATTGTGGATGAAATTATAACATCGGGTAGAAAATTGGCTCACAAGGGAAGATGTCCTTTGATGTATGAATGGCATGGGAAGAAATATTGGGGTGCTGCTCATGGACTTGCAGGAATCATGAATGTGTTGATGGACATGGAACTCAAGCCAGATGAGGTTGAAGATATCAAGGGTACACTACGCTACCTGATTAAGAATCGGTTCTCGAGTGGCAATTATCCCTCCAGTGAAGGAAGTGAATATGACCGCCTTGTGCATTGGTGTCATGGTGCTCCTGGAGTAACTCTTACGCTTGTAAAAGCAGCTGAGGTAATATTTTCCTTTCTTTAATATCTTGACATGACACTGAAGCAATATTTTCTATGGTTATCACATTAAAATATGAATTGCACGCGGTGTCTATATGACGTAAAGAACAGGTAAGTTGATGATTTGCATGAATCTGATATAAACATCTAAAGACTAATTAATTACCATAATTAGGTTTTTGGGGATATTGAATTTTTGCAAGCAGCTAAAGAGGCAGGTGAAGTAGTATGGAAGAGGGGTCTTCTTAAGCGAGTTGGAATTTGCCACGGCGTCAGTGGGAACACGTATGTCTTTCTTTGTCTTTACAGATTGACAGGAAACAAGGAGTACTTGTACAGGGCTAAAGGATTTTCTTGCTTTCTACTTGATAATGCACAAAAATTGATTGCTGAAGGAAAGATGCATGGGGGAGATCGCCCTTATTCGTTATTCGAAGGTCTTGGAGGACTGGCTTATACCTTTCTAGACATGATTGATCCACAAGTTGCAAGGTTCCCTGGCTATGAACTTTGAGTCCCTTGATAGATGAAGCAACATAGGTGTTGTATATTACAGATGTATATTTCCATCCCCGAGACCGCAATATTTTGGGTTTCCAATAAGAAATTTTGTAAATATGGAGTAAAAACTGCAACTCTGGAAGTGTAGTTTTTAACTGCAATATGATATGTTCAAGGAGTAAACTGTGATGCATGGTTCATAATCTTAGTGCTCCATGATACTTGCTATGAAATGTAGGTTTTTTATTTTGAAATTGTGCTTTAGTCCCCAATATATCCATTTTTCTTGAAGTATTTAGGCTAGAAGCTAGATATGTATAATTTATGAAAAACTCATTCTGACTGTTTTACTCAGTTTTGTTAACATTGCATTCAAATAATAAGAATGTCACATTTTCAAAGGAACAAACTCTCATAACTCATAAGCACCCTTCCTGTTTTTACCTGTGTTAGGCCTGCACAATTGCCTTTTTATGAAGCAAAATCTTAGCTAAACCATTATATGAGTGTTTGTTTCCAAGTAGTATCCTGATACAAGGCGCGGTTACCATGTTTGGAATCGCAATTAGTTTGACAAAATCATGACGGATTGATGGCACTGTAATTTTGTTGAAACTCCAAAATGTAGCTTTCTCTAAATCATGGTGGCTCATCTTGATTTTGTCAAACTCACCGGAAATTTAAACATGCACGTAGTTTTGTGTCTGAGGTGTGGTGATTGCTTGCATACCATAGTTTCAAACACACAAGCCGGAGTTAACTGAAATGATAATTAATGGAAAACTTAAATGAGATTCAACATAAATTTCACTATGCACAGTTATTTCAGAGAGTTTATAAGCACTTTGCCAAATGGTTGAATGATTTTATTAATTCATGGACTCCTACATAAAGAAAAATAAAAGTTCCTATCTAACAAAACAACAATGAACACACTCAACATATCATTTTTAGTCTTCTGGGACATCATTTTCCTTCCATTCCATGACAATGGCAATGCCTCTTCCTCTTACTCAGCAAAGATGTTGGAGGCTCTCTCACTTTAGGCCAAACCAACAAGCTTCTCACTAACCTCCCACACCTTGCGAGCCTTCTCTACATCACTAGCCTCTTGAGATAGCTGGTTTTCAAATGAAGCAGAAGCTTTATTCCAGCTCCAGTAAACACCAGATTTGGTTAAGCTTGGATCACTTACAACCTACATCGAAAACAAAAACAACCATGAACTTCCAATGATTCATGAACTTTTTACAATCAAATTCCTCTAGTGTTATTGCTATTAGACCATGTTTGGTTACGCGTAAGCTATTTCTATAACAAAAGATAAAATAAAGTCAAATTGTTTTCATATACCTGAGCGAGTCTCTTTCCTGCTTCATCTTCTGAGACGTATCCTTTGGTTATGTACTTTTGGAATGGAGGGAACAAAGTTTTGAACAAAGGAATGTGCTCCCTAAACAAGCCTGTTGTGGCAATACAACCAGGGTAAAGGGAAGCAAATGTGATTCCAGTTTCCTCATGGTATCTTCTATGGAACTCTTGCATTGTGAGCATGTTACACACTTTGCTGTCCTTGTATGCCTTGGCACCATCAAAATCTCCACCATCTATCATGGAAGAACTGTTAAGCCCATTCAAGCCACCGGCAAGTCCCCTCAGGTCACCGAGGTTAGCTTTCGGAGGTACATTTCCGGCCAATGTGTTTGTGTTACCTGTTTCATTCATACACGATCAGTACAAAATGTGACAAGATAATAATACTTGATATTACAAAAAAACACAAGTCACATTGTGGTCGCATATACATCAAGAACCTTGATATTGCGACCGGATATCAGTCACAAATCATTTTTTAAAACTCTAATGGGCATGCTTATGAACTATACCTGTGATTGAGCCAACAATGATCAAACGCTTTGAAGGGTAATCAGATTTGCCAATGTCGTCGAGCAAAAGGCGTGAAAGAAGAAAATGCCCGAGATGATTTGTCCCAACACTAAGTTCAAAGCCATCAGCAGTGAATGTAGGTTCCTTAGCAGTTGGCAAGTAAACAGCAGCATTGTTAACAAGCACATCCAGTGGCATTTCGGATCGTCTAAAGTTATCGACAAATTGGCGAACACTGTCAAGAGAGGAAAGGTCTAAGTGCATGATTGTGTAGCTTTCCTTAGCCATTCCAGCAGATTTTGCAGCTCTTGCAGCTTTAAGGAAATCCCTGCAAGCCATAATTACATGCCATTTTCCTGTCTCAGCCAAAGCCTTAGCAGTAGCCAAACCTAATCCAGATGAAGCACCAGTGATCACAACATTTCCTTTCCTCAATGTTTTCTTGCCATCAGGTGATGACTTGGTAACTGATGGAGTAGCTGTAGCCGCTGTCTCTGCCCTCACAACACCAGCTTTTTGTCGCAATTCCCTCTGATAGAGAGAAACAAAACAAATTTAGAGTATGTCCACAAAAAGTAAAGGGTATACTTACATTTACAAAAACTGCACACATTCCGGTTACACAAAAACTGGCCTCATGTACTAAAATTTTGAGGAATTGCACTCATTTCGTGAGCTATACTTACACAATCTCACATCTCTTCTATTTTTCAAACAATACCATCAAGGTTTGAAATGATGGCCGTAGTAACGGTTGTGATTCTTGATATTACAGAGAATCACAGCCAAATGCGGCCGATGTGGCCTCATTTATGGCAATATTACCGTTTCGACAATATCAAAGATCATTATGTCACGGCCCAGATCGCAATCACAGACCTTTATTTAAAACCCTTACTTCAAAATCCTTAGTTATATAATTAAATAACACAAACCCCTTAAACCCTTTAGAGCACATAAGTACAAATTCTCCTAACATTTATACATGTTGAATTACCCTAAAAGAAACAAACAGAAATAATTTAATATACTCAAAGATAAGTAAGTAGAAACAAATTTAATATATAATTGAAAAGAAGAAAACCAAGCTTTAGTTTTTTTTTCAGTTACCTTGCACCTCAATGCAGAAGAGCTAAAGTCACCTTTCAAAGATTCAGACAATGAAACACCAAAAAGAGTTGAATCCTTAACACCAATCTTTCCCTACAAAAAAAACACACATCACAAAGCATTTTTCAAAACTTCAACTCAATTATCAACTTTGAAAAAGCATATACAACAAGAACAACAACATTAACAAGAACAAACCTCTTTAGGAATGGAGAAAGAAGCAGGAAGCAAAGAAGCAGCTTGAAGGGCCATTGGAACTTAGCAAAACAAGGTAAGAATGAACCTTAGGATATGAAAATGAATGTGATAAATTGTGTTATTTAGAAATTTAGATTTGAAAATGTATTTATAAAGTGAAAGTGTTACACTTGATATGTGTGGATAAGATAATTAGCAGCATGTGCATATGCCACATCCTTTCAAACCAACCAATGAGAATTTGTGTTTTAGATTTCATAAAGAAAAGATATTTCAATGTTTGCCAATAAGAGCCATTCTGTGTCATAGACCCCATTATTATTAGGAGTTATGTGAATTGAGATATAATAATATAAGTGCAGAAAACGATTGGGAGTCAAGATAATTTTTTGGATAGAAAGTGGTTTCAAGGGTGTTTTTTTACAGTATTATTACTTCATCTGGTTATATATATATATATATATATATATATATATATATATATATATATATATATATATATATATATATATATAGAGTCAGGATCCGTTGACACCAACTAGTTTGACACTAAATGTTACACCTCTCAATAACGTTTTAACCGATATAAATTTTATAAAATCCACCGTTGGATTGAAAGTTTACATCATATAGATCATTTGTGTAAAATTTCAAATAAATTCAAAATCATTTGATATGTTATTGAGATACATCAAAATTAACGGTTTTTGTATTTTTTTTAAATGCCGTTAATCTTTATGTGTCTCAATAGCATATCAAATGATTTTGGATTTGTCTGAAATTTTACACAAATGATCTATATGATGTAAACTTTCAATCCAACGGTGGATTTTATAAAATTTATATCGGTTAAAACGTTATTGAGAGGTGTAACATTTGGTGTCAAACTAGTTGGTGTCAACGGATCCTGACTCATATATATATATTGATGTATTTAATTTACATATGGATCAAATTCATAAGTTATTTAATGAATCTGACAAAATAGTTTTTGCTTATATATGAAATTTCTACCGGTTGTTTAGTGACTATTAATTTTTGTGTTAAAAAAACTGTGGGCACATAAAGTAGATTTTTTTCTTCCAATTGATTTTTTTCCGTAGTTAAGGTCGAATTCCAACGATTTGTTAGGTGTGTTTGGTTTGGGGATTTTGGAGGAGAGGAGAAGAGAGGTAATATTTGTCATGTGTTTGATTCAATTTTTAGGAGGGATATGAGGGGAGGGAGGGGAAGAGAGGTAATATTTTAAATTTTGTGTATTTGGTTCAATTTTTAAGAGGTGATATGAGGGGAGGCGACGGGAGCCAAATCCTTTCGAAACTCAATTTTTGCTTCCCCGAAATTTGGGGGATTTGGAGGGGAGGGGAGGAAAGCTTTTAAATTTTATTAAACCGACAAAATTATCCTCAAATATTTTAAAATTCCAATATTATCCTTATTACAATTTTTATTATTAGGTCTTGTTATCTTGACCTTGTTCCTTATACTCCTTGTCTGCCTCTGCTTGCTCGTGTATCGGTGTATGTATCTGCTTGCTCGTGCCAATTCAAATAAGAGTGTCTCGATACCTTATTATTTGAACTTTCGGTGAATTCAATTTTTTTTTAGCACTATTCGTATAAATATTTTCATTTTGGGTAAAGAAAAAACCTTTTTAAATGCATTTATATGATGTATCGTGAAATTCAAATGAAATCCACGAAATTAAAAGAAACATACATAAGATTCATGAAATTCATATAAATTTTAACTAATAAAATTAAGTGTATGAAATGTGTTGTCCCGTAAATAGATACTAGTGATATTTATTTATTTTGAAAACATAATATTTGGTTCTAGAAGACTAGAACCAATTAATTCGAGGAGATCAATTTCACAGTTTACTTGTAAGGTTTCATTTAAAGCCACAATTTTTTTACTCTATATGAACTAGCCCACCAAAATTGACACAGCAAAAATCGAATCTAAAATCTTAAGAAGAACACACTCATAAATCTCAAGCCAATACCACTAAATCAAGCACCCAAGTGGGTTACAATACCAGTGATTTTTTATTTTTTTTTTACACAATACCAGTGATATTATTATCTCAATTCTATAGTTTTTTAACCAAGAAAATATGTGTTAAAAAAATATTACTACCAGTCTAGCATTTTTATTTTTTGGCAGCTTGTTGGATGGAGGCATGGGTGATTATTAACTTCTTCTTAAAAGAAGATACTAGAAAGTTTGGAATATCCAATGTTAGCAGCTACAAGTTGCATATGTGACAAAGGGCTTCATTATGTTATCCTAAACCACTGTCCAATTGGGTCTACTTTTATACTATATGTTGGTTTTTTGTATGAGACAAATATCAACACCTCTTTTATTTATTGACACACCCACCTCTTCAGAAGTTTATTTCTGGAGGGTTAGTGATATTTTTCTCATACATATTTTTCTATCAAGAATATACTTTGTTGAAGTGGGTGTTTGTTAGAAAAAAGAGGATGTTAATAGCTTCCCCTTTGTTGTAAGCTTATGTATGATAAAGGAAACTGTAGTAGTACCAATGATGTGCCCTAAAAGGGGGTATTATTAGCTTAACCTTCTATGTTTAATCAAGATCATGTTTAATGTATAGAAATACAATGATTAATGAGTTGACAAATCAAATGACGACACAACTAGACCTAAATTTTATACTCCTTCTGTCACACTATAAGTATAAGTATCACATTTGATTATTTCATACAAATAATAAAAAAAAATAGATTAAATAAAGATAATAACAATTTTAATCAAATTAACATTATTATTAAATAGAAGTTATTACATTGAAAATTAAAAGTGAATCACATCTAAAATACTTTTTATTTAAAATAAATATTAATAATGAGGCTTGATACTATAGTTTTAGTAAAAAGAAAACTCTTAAGGGCCCGTTTGGTGCGCAGGATAGCATAGTGACAGGATATGATATAAAACAGGATAAGGATAGGATAGGATAACAGCAGGATAACAGTTATACTCAGTTATCATATCCTATGTTTGGTGCACACAGGATAACAAACATGATAACTATTATATTTTGTTTTTAATACATACTTTCTCATAATAATATGATAAGATATATAACATATTTAATTGACAAAATTACTCTTGTAAAACAATTATTATTTTTTAAAAATTATTTTGTTATACTTTGAATTTTATAAATAAAAAATATAAATAAGTAATCAAATAACTTTATATAATTTAAAAAAAAATCATGATAAAATAATCAAGTTTAATTTTTTTTATGAATCATGATCAAATAAATAACTCAATAATATATACATGTTAGATAAGCCAAATAAATATATGTTATATCTCATACGTAAATAATAAAACTACTATTGCAAAAGAATTATATTTAATTTTTTATAAAATTTAAGTTAATATCTCTATTTGTCAATTTTTTAATAATCATTTTACTTTAAAATATTGTAATTTTAGTAAAATTTTGATTTTTTATAATATATAAATTACAAAATTATCCCTGTGGGAAAATCACATATATATTTAAAAATTAATTATTTTATTATTTATATTTTATTAATTTTATTTTATGTATTTTAAAATATATTTTATAAAATAAATCAGTAATTTTTTTTTTCTTGTTATCCTATCCTGCTGGTAACCCAGCTCAAATTCAGGATAAGAATTATAACTAGAGAGACAGGATAAGATAAGCTTCAGGATTAACTTATCATATCCTGCTGTATCACCAAACACTGGATTGCGACATGATATGATACAGTTATCATATCCTGTCTCTTATCCTGTGCACCAAACGGGCCCTAATATTTTGTCTGGTTGTAAAAAAACATGTCTTAAATGGTTTTGAATTTGAACCCAGCTAGTGTCTTTTGAGGAGGTAACCGCTCTTTAAACCCTCAGATCTTTTCTGTCTTGAACTGAGACATCATCCCCTCCCCCTAAATTTTTTGAAAAAGAAAAAGAAAAGTTTATTTTTATGTTACAAAAAGAGAAGTACTCCCTTCGGTCTTTTTTATAAGGAACACTTTGAAAAATTACACAGACCAAGAAAACACATTTAACATGGTTATTTTCATTTAATACTCTTGTAAAAAGAACCAAAAAAATTTCTCAAAGTGTTCCTTATAAAAAGGACCGGAGGAAGTATTTTGGACGAATATGTTCAATCATTAAGATTAAGATGGGGCTCATTGAAACGTCAGTCTCACATCAATATCCCATATTTTAGAATCCAAACTAACCACATTATCTAATAGAATTTAAATTTTTCTAACAGCCATTTGCTATAATGAGCTTCTTTAATTCGTAATCGTTAATGAGCTTCTTTAATTCGTTATCGTAATTAGTTTAATCGTTTTTATTAATGATAAAATCAAATGTTTAAATGTGTCCAAAAAAAAAATCACATGTTTAAAGGGTTTAAATACATCGTAACATTAAAAAAAACCTACCCTTGTTAGTTACAGCCGCCGCTCCCCCTCTCTTCTAACCCTATTTTGCTTTTCTTCTTCATCATCCACCAAGGAGGGGTGGTTTTTGGGTCAATTTTTGACCCAAAATCACCCCTCTAAGTTGTTTTTTTATTTTCTTTCCATTTAAATAAGTGATTTCACATAAATTAAGTTTTTTAGTTTTGTTTTTCTTGTTTTGTGATTTCGTCGTCTGAGTGCGGCGCTTTGTTGGTGGTCGTCATTGTTACGGCGTTTGTTTGTCCGTCTTGTTGCGGTGTTCGTTTGGTTCATTTTGAAAGGTAGATTTCAATCAATTGCAGATTCGATCAATGATTTGGGCATCATCGTTGCAGATCCGGAAGCATGGACATTCTGGTGACTTTTATCATATTATATTATTTGTAGGCATATTGCAATTGCCGTTGTATGCTATTAACATGGATGCTGTGAGATTGTTTGCAGTTTCATCCTTTTTGTTTTTAGCTATGTTGAATTTGTATTTGCATGTGATGTACTGCATCAATTATTGGAATGAATGAATATCCTTATTTTGAGTAAAAAAAAATACATCGTAACATTTAGTCAAAAAAAATACATCGTAACATGCCTCACCAATTTGCACATGCCACGGTTCAACCATAACATGCAATTAAACTATTGCAAAAGAGAACCTCTATTATTATAGTACTTCATAATTCCAGTCACTGATCAAATTTTTATATTTTGTGAAATCACACTAATTTTGTAAGACACAAGATCAAAATAGTTTAAATTTAAATATAAGAATGTAAAGAAAAAAAAATTATCTCAAAAGTGTCGCTAATACTTAAAAGGCTTTAATGCAGTTTTGATCCCCCTATTTTGAAAAACCTGAACTTTTGATCCCCCTATTTTAAAACTCAGCACTTTTGATCCCCCTATTTTAGTTTTTTTGTTAGTTTTAGTCCCCCACCTCAATTTGGTCAAACTTTTGCTTATGTGTCATGCTCACTGATGACGTGGCATTGTACATGTGGACAAACAATTTCCTTAGATAGTGTCCCGAGCCCCAATCTTTTGCTTCTTTGATTGCAGTGATGTAAACACGATCATCTTTAAGGAATCCCATTGCAAAACATGCATCTCTATAGGTCAAATATTGTGTGTCACCAATTTTTCTGACATCATCATAGCAAGTTGTCCACATGTACAATGTCACGTCATCAGTGAGCATGACACATTAGCAAAAATTTGACCAAATTGAGGTGGGGGACTAAAACTAACAAAAAACTAAAATAGGGGGATCAAAAGTGCTGAGTTTTAAAATAGGGAGATCAAAAGTTCAGGTTTTTCAAAATAGGAAGATCAAAACTGCATTAAAGCCTACTTAAAATTACAAGCGCATAAGCAACTATACACTTGAGCCTGAGTTTTTCTACACAAGAATTTTGCAAATTTATTTTACCTCATGATGTTGCATTAGTGAAGCTAACACTTGCATCTATGCTATTTATTGAAAACTGATTTACTTGGACAACAACATAATGAATTCCATAACAAAAACTCAAGGCAACAAGTGTAAAAGAATCATCATTTCTAATTTGAATAAACTTTTCCCATGCTCGCGTTACTCTACATTTACCGATTACATCCATCGGTTTCTAAATTTCAGGTGTACCATTTTTTCCTTCTTTTTTTTTTGTTTGTTTTTTTTTTGTTTAACAATGTTCCCCCCCATTTCCCCCCCAAGTGCATGAATGGAATGATAACCTATCTTTCATTCAATAAGCACAAGAACAAGGAAAGAAATTAAATAAACCCCGCTAATATTACAAATCTCACCCGCTTTTCTGTACAGTTTTTGCCAGCTACTGGAGAAGGTGATATCAACTGCCTTCTGCGCTGATATCAACTAACTCCCCGCCATGCCATATAGCCATACATATTCTATCGCCTCTTATATTCGCAGTGGCAATCCAAAATTTTGGAAAGTTCTAATCTCACCTCGAAGACCGGCAGTAACAATCACCATACCCCATGCTGACATTTTTTGACTTACCCCATTTGAGAAATCTATACTGACACGAGGGCTTTGATTTCTTGCGGCTAGAAGAAGTTTTTCCTCTGGCCATGTTGCAGAAATTCTATCAAAAAAGTAACTATTTGTCGCACTTGCAATGGTTGCATGATGTGGACTATGGTAACCTGAAGCAGCTCGTGAACCCTCAACACCAAAGTTTTCCTCTACAGGGGTAGGAGGATGATTGGCAGATGAGATTTCGTCGTTGTTGCTACTATCATGCTCAGGTTGTTCTGCAGAAAATGTATCATGCATGTCCCATGCATCACCCATACCAGGCCAGGGAATGGCTACTGACACATCTTTACAGTGAAAATGTTCATACGACTGTGTCACGGTGACACCTTTACTTCTGTTAGGCCTGCAATCAGCTTCGTTTTTCCAGATGTATACATGGGAATCCTCACTTGCTGCGACAATATATTTACCATTTGCTGTGAGGGAGGCTGAAATCTGGCTACTTGCATTTCGAAAGCCTGCAAAAAACTTGCATCAATTTGACCAGCAAGAAAATAAATATATACCAAAGACATGTTTCCATTTGTGCAAATTTGCAGAGGTAGAGGAATTCCTCATCCCTCCAAACGAAAAATGAAAACGGTTGTAAAACACCATTTATCGTGCAGAGAAAGCAGTTTACCAAATGGTCAATTCACATGGTGTTAGCTAGTGTTACACACCTTTAAACTTATGAACCAGATCAATGCTATCAACAACACGGATTCGAGAATCAGCAGATGTGATAAGTACTTCTGACGAACTTCCTGGGGCAAACTGTTCATAAAATTCAATTACAAAAACAATCATAAGCATCATAACTTAGGTACAACTGTAAGCCAATAAATCATGAAATTACCTGGAAACCAGTAATTTTCTTGTGATTAGATTTCTTTTTCTTGTTCTGCAGATTGATCTGACTTTTCTGTTGCAACTTATTTTCTGAACAGAATAAAAATAAAAGATAATCAGTGGCCCTACAATTGTCAGGAAAGGGTATACATGAATAACACAATTATAAAAATATAATAGAAAAGCCTCTGACAGTACCGGATGTATTATATAAATGACAGCTACCCTTGTATGAGCCAACTAGTGCTCCCTGCACAGACAGTTTAACTAAGTTATAACTTAAAAGTTGAATTTCTGAATGCTGAAATGGATGCACATTAACCTTGAACCAACCTGACCATCAGGTGTATAACAAGCAGCAGTGACCATCTCATGAAGATCAATCCAATCAACAACTTGACGATCAGGAATGCTCCATATGCGAACCTTAGCATCCAGAGATCCACTAATGAAGTATTTATCATCAACAGGATTAAACTGGATGCAAGTTACTGTGCCACAGAAAGCAGATTGAAACGAAAAGATGTAATTAGCTAAGGAAAAAAGGGAGTGAGGGTATTGAATTGCTTTGATTGCTAAATTTAACCACCCTAGAGGATAATTAGTCCTACATCCACAGCGAAGAGAAATATTTTGATAAAACTGTGCATTGTGCATAACTGGAAACCAATGCTCAAAAACTGTATCTTGAATTAGATTGGATAGGGATAAGATGGAATTTAAATCTAATTCAATTTTTAGTAGGGACAAAGCAGAAGAAACTTTGATATAACCGCATAAAAGTATGAGTGCTCTGCCATTTAATCAATATATGCACATCAGAGTGGCCTACAAGACTTCCACTCAGGTTAAGGGAGTCTAAATGCATTGCAAGATGATAGAATGATTGCAATGACTCACCATAGTCACTGTGTGAAAATATCTTCAAACAAGACTTGCTAGATAAATGCCACAGCCGTACTGTTTTGTCCATTGAAGATGAGAGCAAGTGCTGTGCAAAATGTGGAATAAAAACATTACAAGGATGATCTAAAAAGTAAAACCACTGTTATTTTAATTCATATTTCAAGAACACAAAAAATGTCTGAGCTAGCAATAATATCAATCATTATAATTTATTCTTCAAATTTTAGTTACTGCAAGAGGTTCTCAAGCTCATACTTATCCCACTACTGTTACCGTAACCATAAGGTATGACTCAAATAGAATGTTAGGATGCATTTGTTTTACACAAGGATCCCCTCCAATGTATATTATACGGGCAGTTTGGCAAACTAAAACGACAGTTCGAAACTTCGACAGTTTTCCCCCCCTCTTTATTAGGATCCAAACCTTTTAAGTTAAATATGGTTTCATAAAAAAATATAAACAAGAACCAGTGACAAATATCTTGTCTGTCTAAACATTGGGTATGAACTATTTTAACAAGAAACATAATTTGGTAATGTGAGCAAGTCATTTTAAATATTTCGAACACATTAGGAGAGCTGCGGAGACAAATGAAAAATTTCCGATAAAAGGACGGATTACAGCCTACTTAACCTGAAGTTAATATTAAAACAATATAAAATTGCACCCTTCCATCTTAAAGACAAATAAAAATTTACTAATTAGTACCCCCAAGTTACAAATAAGCATCCTAAGTAAGTTACTGACCCGTTCAAAATTATATTTGTCGTTTAAGCAGTAAATTTTATTTCCCTTTTCCTTATGGGCTATAGCCAAGCTAAACTGTCTTCACACTACAGTTCACTATAGCAATTGCAGTAAAAATTAGATATACTTAAACTTGTTTCATTATCAAAGAAAATATCAAATCAAATATGAAGAAATCTCGTTTTTGGGTTACAAAATATGAAGAAATCTCTAAACACATTGCTACCCTGTTGTGTATAAGTTGCCTCCCTAAATTGTTCAGTTTAAAATGTAATTTTTCCAAGAAAGGCCTAGAATCACATACTGCAACTCCATAGGAAAAACAAACCATTTAAATCCATTAAAACTTTTTCATTGGGACAGAACTTTTTCTACTTCCCCCACAATACATATTTTTAAGACTACGGTAATGCAACCCAAAGGAGAGTCATCAAAACTAGCATATATTCTTAAACGTACATGTCAAAACATACAAGACATTCTTAACAGTTAAATGTATTCTGATGCAACTTGGAACCGATACTGTCCCTTGATGCCTGTTCGGCCACTTGAACACAATTCCACTCAATTACACATTGAATACCGAATTTTCTGATATATACACAGCAAATAATAAAATTCAAAATTGTGTTTTAGGAAAAGCCAATTAATCAGTTCATCAGTAAATAATAGAAAACCCATAATAAAACCTTTCATGTCTGTAGTTTCATCAATTTCAAGATCAGCAAATGCAATATAAGAATGAATAGTAAACTTTACAAATATACACACGGAGGCATAAAAAACACCTCAGAGAAATACCGAAACAACAAGACCTATCTGAAAAACAGAAGCTAACCTGAGACTTAGACCAAGAGAGATCAAGCACATCATGTAAATGACCCTGAAAGGAGCAAATGGGTTTTTCTGTGAGTGCAAACACATTTTCAGGGACCACAAACTGGTCCAAGCTCAACGATTTCCTACTAACGGACGACCTCCCTTTTCTCTTCCTTTCCGGATGATTATCCGCCAAAGGAGACAACAAAGCGGGTTCCGGCGACCCATTAACAAGAAACAACATATTAACATTAACATCTTCCTGTTTCTCCATAAGTAACAACTCCCCTTTCCTCTCACATTCCACAACCTGCCAAACATGAATCACACAATCCTCACCAGCACTAGCAAGATATTTCCCATCTAAACTAAATTTAATACACCAAATCGATCCATTATGTGCTTGAATCTCTTGACTCTTAAACAATGCAGTTAACTCTTTACACGATTTTCCATATTGTCTCACTCTCACCCTCTCAGGTCCATGAAATGAACCATCCTGACTATCATCAGTAGCTGAACTCGACCGTCTACCACCTTTCTCCGACGAAGTATCTCTCTCATCACTACTCCGCCGTTCCTTATGACCTGCCATTGAACTAGCTACACTCTTAATACTTTTCAACCAACTCCCTCCTTTCTTCTTCCCCTTAGAAATACTCCCATTATTATTAATGCCACCACCACCACCACCACTACCGGCAACATTTCCATCGCCGGTTTCCTCATGATTCTGGCGCCGCATAAGCTCCTGCACAATCGGAGAATGACCGACCGTCATCTCGAATTCCTCCATAGTCAACTGTCTACCAGTAGCAACTTCTTTCACTTTATTCCACATTCCATCTTCTCTAATTTCTTTCACAACAAACTCTTTTCCATTATCAAGATCTCTAATAGTACAAGCTTGTTCCTCTCCTATTTCAATTTCATCACACTTGGTTTCACTTTCACCAGAAACCACAATCTCTGCCGCTGTAGAAGCAGTAAAATCAGCACCACCGGAAAGAGATGTTGTTCGAGAAGAATTCTTTCCGGACGGTGGTTTCCCGGGGGATCCGCCGCAATTAGCGGGAATACAGTTATTATTTACAAGAGAAGATGAAGAAGAGTTGTTATGAAGAGAGAGAAAGTTGTTAGAATGAACAGAGTTGTTGTCATTGTAACTGCCGTCAGATTTGGATCGGAAGATGGCATTGTAAGGTGGGAGAGGATTACCGCGTGAAAGAGCAGGGTCGGATGACAAACCTATGGTTTGGAGTAAACGAGAACGACGTTCGGAAACGGAAGAAGGTTGAGAGATCCATATGTCGTAACTGTTAAGGGCAAAATTGTAATTAGTAGAATGATTGTTTTTTTCTTGGTCTTGTTGGTCTTCGTCTTCGGAGTTGGAGTTAGAACAAGAGCAAGAAGAAGAGAGTAAACGGTCGTTTGATTCGTAGAAGAAATCGTGTTGCGGTGATTCTTGTTGTTGAGAAGAAGAAGATGATGATGATGATGATGAAGAAACCAGGATTGTTTTGTTCATGGTTTAATGAAGGGGTTGTTGTTGAGATTGGGATTGGGCATTCCCATTTCAATGAAAATGCCCTTCCCTGACTGAGAGCAGAATGTCGATCTGATCAAATGGGGGTGGGTTTAGGAAGATCAGATCCAATTGGGGAGAAATGAAGGAAAGAGAAGGGTTTGGTTTTGGGAGTGAATGAATGAGTTGCGGGGTTTGGTTTGTTTGTTGTGACTTGTTGTGTGAGAGAGAAAGAGAGAGAGGTTGGGGTTCGGCCAGGGAGCAATGTTTCTGTGTATGTGTGTGTGTTGGAGAGAGAAACAAAACATAGAGAGAAAGAGAAAGAGAAAGAGAAGGAGAGGCTTCCTTTTTATATATTTTATTATTTATTATTATTTATTAGTATTATTGTTATTTAACAAATTTAATAAATATTAAGATTCTCTCATCATAACTTTCATAAATAAGATCACAATATTCAGTGTTTCTTGTTGTTGAAAGATAAAGATAAAAATGTGACCAAAGCTTCGGTGGTGATTGACACTGAATTTGGTAGGAAGGATCACGGTTTGATCATCTGCAACTGTATTTAGGAGGGGATTGAAACCACTTGATGCCAGAATTTACCTCGAACTTTGGACAACTAGGATTCCCTTCCCTTATGAACCAGAGGGTGAAAACAAAAAAAAAAGAGATAAAAATGTGGTCAAAGATTCGATTCTTGAAGAAAATTTGGTTGGGAAGAGATAATTCACCTAGTGTGTTCTATAAATTCTTCGACATAAATTAGTCATCGCAAATAGTGGTAAAAATTTCGTACTAATATCATGGTAACCAAATAAAATGATAAAATCATCTTGAAATTTGTTTATTCTATTTTTTCAATACAAAACTTACTTGTTTTGTTTTTTTTTTAACTAGTGTCTCCGACACTAGTTTGGATGACTCAAAAGATGTTGAGTTACTCAATCTATAAATTTGGTAAATTTTAATATGGACCACTTCATCAAGTGGTCCATGGTGGACCAGTCATGAATAACATTAAAACGAATACGAATTTTACAAAATCCACCATTGAATTGAAAGTTTATATCATATAGACCATCCATAGAAAAAATTAGAAAAATTGAAAATCATTTGATATGTTATTGAGACCCATCAAGATTAACGGTTTATTAAATACCGTGAATCTTGATGGGTCTCAATAACATATTAAATGATTTTCAATTTTTCTAAATTTTTTTATGGATAATCTATATGATATAAACTTTCAATCTAACGGTAAATTTTGTACAATTTGTATTTGGTAGATCACCTGTCCACGGTGGACCACTTGTAAAGGTGGTCCACTTGTCAACTAGTACGATGTAATATTGTTAAGTCGGAAGTCGTGATAAGGATTTGAAGTCCAACTTCTCCACTTATGTGGGTGAGTTTCAATTGTCATTGTTGTTTCGTATATCTACTAAAAAAATACTGAGTTTCATATTTATTGAAAAATATAAATTTTACTTAATTAATAACGTATTACATAATTAATGTATAAATTAGTGTAAATAAATGTAATCTTTAAAGAAAAAATATTTTGTTTTAACTTTTTCTTGTTGGTTCATGGAGTGGCATAAGCGACTCTGGTCATAGGATGTATACTGACAAGGAAGAGAATGCGGCAGCAATTAATTATGAGAAGAATCGTGCTGCTTTTAGTGAGGAGTCTTTTACGGAGGTGGTGTTTAAGGGCAACAAAAAGAAGGGCAAGCCGGCCATTACCCGCGCTAGGGGTAGGAATCCGTAGTGTGGGTGTTTACTTGGTTTCCTTTTTTTTTTTTACTTTCTTTTGTTTTGTCTTGCTTTTATTTTCTTCCTTTTGAACTTGAGAAGGTTTTGGTTATGTCCCCCTTCTCTTTCTCTATCTATATCTCTCTTTTTTTTATTTAGACTTAATTAGTAAAATAATCCTTTAAAGACATTTTTGGTTTCAAATTGGTACCTTAAAGAAAAAAAGATCCGAGTAGGTCCCTTAAAGAAAAAAAGGTCCGAATAGGTCCCTAAAAAAAGGTCCGAATATGACCAAACTGATTAACAGATATGTCTTTAAGGGACCTATTCGGACATTTTTTTTCTTTAAGAGACCTATTCAGACTTTTTTTCTTTAAGGGATCAATCTGAAACCAAAAATGTCTTTAAGGGACCATTTTACTAATTAAGCCTTTTATTTATATATATTTAGGGTGTTGCTGATGGTTCACCATTTGCTCACCTTTTACCTAAAAAAATGATAATATAAGATCATTTTTCAAAATTTCATATACTTTAATAATTTCTTTACAAAAATCAAATTATTTAATTTACCATTAAAATATGTAAAAAAAAAATATCGATAATAATAATTAATAGGGGTGAAAATGTAAATAATACTTCTTTTGGTCCTTTTTATAAAAGACAATTGATTTTTTAAATTTATTAAATAATTGATGTATTTGACTTAAAAAATAGACCAGGTACAACAATTCACTTTGATCTTTTAGTCCAACAACATTAATTAGTTTTTGTCAAAAAAGAAAACTACATTGATTAGTAATTTAGAATTTGTCAAGTATATTAATGGAGTCAAAAGAAAAAAAGTAAACTAATTTTATTTTTATGTTAACTATCCTATTTTTATGAGAAATTAGTCTTAGTTATCCTAAGAGATAATAAGTAAAACCAATAAAAATTATTCCAATTAAAAATTAAATTTGAATCGATTGATTTAATATAATTTTTTAATAATTTAAAATCAATGATTTAATATAAAATAATAGTTTATTGTTACACCATATTTTCTTAATACTCATTAATTTATTGTGATAAGGGGTAAATGTAATAGCATTTTAGGAGTTTTTTTTAATTCTTTCACTTGTTCTTTTAGTCCAATAACATTAATTTGTTTTGTTGAAAAAGGAAAACTACATTGACTAGTAATTTAAAATTTGTCAAGTAAACTATTTTTGGAGTCAAAAGAAAAAAAGGAAAACTATTTTTTATTGATATTTACAAAAATATATTATGTTCAATTTTTTTCTTTATCCCATTTTTATTGGAAATCGGTCTTGGAAATTAAATTAAAGTTATCTTGATCAATTCAATATTAGTTGAATTTAATTTATATGCACCGTCACTGTAAAGTTATTTTACACATGCATCCAATAATATACCGATACACCATGTATGGTATTTAAAAACATATGATGTATCACATTCATTAAATGATGTGGCAACGCATCATTGAATGTATGTGCAAAGAATCTTTACACCGACAGTGCACAACAATTAAACTCATATTAATTAATCTTTTAAAATTTTTTGTGACAAATCACTTAATATAAAACTTTTTTTAAAAAATTAAAAGTTTATTTAATTGAATATCTTCTCCGTCCTAAATTATAAGCTATTTCACGAACAAAAAGTTATTCTAAATTATAAGTTACCAATGCAACATTGATGTTTTTTCCCTATCATACGCTTTACTATTTATTACTTTAATTTAGTCCGATTTAATTTTTTTAATTTCTCATTTTGATGTCATTGATGGAGGATAACTTGATAAAGTTACACTATTTCTCTTTTCTATATAAAATTAAATACATTTTTTATTTGTGTAAAATGACCGAAACAACTTATAATTTTAGATTGCGGTAGTAATATATACTATATATAATACAAGTTATTTTTCATTTTTTTATACCTATAACAAAAATAAATATTTTAATTTATTTTATCATGGCCCAAACTAAGTTTATTAGTAGTAAGTGACACCAAGTTGAAACAATCTCTCATGTTTTTCATTTTGTATTGATCTTAGCTGCTCATCCACCGATTAATGCATATGAATGATAGATTGAAATGAGTGTGGCTGAATTATAACAACACCATTTTACCACTTAAAAGTTTAAACTCGACTATATTCGTGAGCAACTACTTTGTTACAAGCTTCTGTCAACAAAAAAAAAAAAAACTACTTTGTTATAAGCTATTGTTCATATTTATTTTATAAAAAAAAGAAAAGTTAAAATCAATTTTTTATCGAGTTTATAAAAAGGAGAAATTTTAGGTCAAGTACCATACATTTTTTTGGTCATGTTCTCTAAAAATTTGACACATTAACAATTTTTTACATGTCAGCTTTTAACAAATTGTTCTCCACCTAAATAAGATGTTGATGTGTCGAATTTTAAGTGGAGAACAGGACCAAAATGATGTATGGTACTTGACCTAAGTTTTTTTCTTATAAAAATTCTTGAAGTCTATGAATTAAAGGGTTAAATATGTTTCTGGTTCCTATAGTTTCCCATAATTTTCATTTTAGTCTCTGATGATTTTTTTCACACTTTTTAGTCCTCAAGTTTTTTCCATCAATGTTTTTAGTCCCTACTTTTCAACTCGTGCATACCATTTGAAATTTTGAAATTTTTTCTGCGGTCATGTGTAATACATTATATGAATCTCTGTTACAAAAGTTTAAATATTTTTAACAAAAGATTAATTAAATATGAATTTTTTAGTTTTTTGCACATAAAAATTTATAAACAATTCATCTTATGTTAAAGAATGCTAAATTTTTATCGGAGATGTTCTTATAATATTATAAACTTGAATACAAAAAATCATTCAAAAATGTAAAAGTATACACGATCAAATAATGTGAAAGGACTAAAAATATTGACGAAAAAAACTTCAAAAACTAAAAAGTGTGAAAAAAAATCTTCAAATACCAAAATAAAAATTCTGAAAAACTATAAAAACCAAAAACATATTAAACCCTGAATTAAATACAAGCATCTTAATATAGAAATGCATATCACCATTAATTCATTATCATGTTTTGCTATCTCACTTCTTAGATGAAGTGATATATGATGAGATAATTGTCTTGCTAGGTGTTCATTATTTCAGCTGATTACCTATCCCAACTTGCACATTTCATCACCTCAACTTTTGCCACTAAGCTTTAGATATTGATAGATCAAACGATTGTTAGTTGACTTCTACTATTATTTTGAATTTTCATTTTATTTTATTTTTTCCTTAGAAGGAGAAAAATATTATTGGAGTTGAATAATATTATATAAGCATGTTTCATGCTTTACTGTTGGTTTTCAACAATCCCATTTACATCATCTTTTGCAAATTTCTTCGTTTTTTTGACTAATCTCTAAATATGAATATTTTAATTTAATTATAATTAAACGTGTCTGCCATTTGTTTCAAAAAAAAATTTCGGTGCCATTTGAATATAGTAATATGGAGTAATTAATTAATTAAACAGATAAACATTGCTTTCAAAGAAACAAATCAACAAACAAGTTTTTTTTATTGTTCTCAATTTGTCCCTTAAATTGTTTATGTCTCTCAAAGTGTGTTGCAATTTTGTTTTTTTTTTTTTGATAAGCAAAAAAATGAATTATAAGGAGTACAAGGGGTACTCAACCCTTACAATTCAGAATAGATCACTTTAGATGCGTTGAAAACAATCTAAAGGATTATTACGCCATTCAGAAAAAACTAAATTAACATTGTTCCCTGTTCGGCCTATAAACCAAAACCAAGAAAAATAAACAATTTGCTCCACTAAAGATGATATGTTGACACAGTCTCCTCTAAAAATAATGTTATTACGCGTGCGCCAAATACTCCATGTCGTCGCCAGCCAAATTATATGACGAATTCGCTTGCTATGGTTGCCTTTTGCTAATTCACCAAACAAAGTGAAATGGCTTGTGACGTCCTCAAAAGAGATCACATTAGTGCCCAACCAAACAAATATTTTCTGCCAAATTTGTGAAGTAATGCAGCAAGTGAAAAAGATGTGTTGTATGTCCTCTACCTCTTTGAAGCAAAATACGCAACTTCTCTCATGATTATTCGTGATAATACCTTTGCAAAATAAAGCCTCCCGGGTTGGTAATTTTTCAAGTAACAACCGCCAACCGAAAACGCTAACTTTTGATGGAACATTGTTCTTCCATAATCTTTTCAATGCTGCCACTGTATTTGTATCAAGAGTAGTACCTACACGTTTGTCCTGCAAAACCATGTACGTTGATCGAACCGAAAAAGAACCATCAGAATTTGATGACCATCTTCGCCTGTCGCTAGAAGCTCTGTTAGGCCGAACTTGTTCAAGCAATTGATGCAATTCATTGAGGGATTCAATATCTGCATCATCAAGTGCTTCCATCCAATTAAGTTTCCAAGACCACATGTTGTTATTCCATATCCCCATATTTGAAATGCAAGCATCTTTATGAGTTGATTTTTGGAACAAAGATGGATACAGTTCACTTAACGGTTCCATTCCTAACCATTTTTCCTTCCAAAAAGCTATATTGTTACCGTCGCCGAGAATGCTACTAATATTATTAACAAACCAACCCCCTTCCTCCGCTCCTCCTGTTTTCCACATATCCCGCCACCAAATTGAAGCATGTTTGAGACTCTCCCTCCCTTCCCCATATAAGAAATTAGCGGCAAAAGAACCATAACGAAAATGCAAAAGATTGAACCAAGAAGCAGACAAATCATTCAGACACCGCCACTTCCATTTACATAAGAGTGAATCATTAAATGACTCCAAATTTTTTATGCCTAACCCTCCTTTATCCTTTGGTTGGCAAATATTATCCCAACTAACCCAACATATTTTTGATCTATCCATTCCTCCACCCCATAAAAAATTCCTTTGAATGCTCACCATTTCCTTCAACACACAAACCGGTGCTTTAAAAAAAGAGAAGAAATAGAGAGGTAAACTAGAAAGAACTGAATTTATGAGAGTGACTCTCCCTCCAATAGATAAAAGACGACTATTCCAAACACCAAGTCTCTTTTTCATGGAATCAATAATAGGTAGCCAAGTAGCCTTTCTTCTCGGATTAGCACCTACCGGTATGCCAAGAAAGCGAAAAGGGATAGAATCCACACCACAATGCAAAAAAGACGAAGATGCGCGCAAAAAACTATCATCCAAATTAATACCATAAAGCTTACTTTTGAAAAAATTTACCTTTAATCCAGAAACTAATTCGAAGCTTCTCAACACAGTTTTAATAGTCCAAAGGTTGTCCCAATTGCCTTCGCCTACTATAATGGTATCATCCGCGAATTGCAGAGTATGAAACATTAAATTATTGTTTACCTTGTAACCATGAAAAGAGCCGCTTCCAACCGCTTTATTCATAAGTCCCGAAAGACCTTCAGCAACAATCAAGAAGAGGAACGGTGACATTGGGTCACCCTGCCTCAATCCTTTACCAACACTGAACTCCTCCGTAGGACTGCCATTGACCAGTACGGACATAGAACTCTGACAAACGCAAGCACGTATCCATCGCCTCCAACCTTCTGCAAAACCCATTCTAACCATCATTATGATGTCTTGGATTGGCACTCAACAACATATTTGTTTTACTTTGAGCAATATTTCAAAGCTACCATCACTAAAGTCATTTAAGATGTTGATTTTTAGGGCATTTGATTATGCTAATCGGGGACAAATTAAAAGATAAAGCTATGCCATTATGTGATAAACACTGTAACTTTGAAAAGTAATGACCCCTCCTTGCTTACAAGGCTCACCTGAATCATAGTATAGGTAGGGGTCACTAATCTTCTTTTTCACACGATTAAGTTTCTTTAAGTGAACATATCTTCCTTTAACCTTTTTGTTGAATAAATCTTACAATATATAGCAAAATAATGCCCTCAATCTATCTCTAATTATGGAGCTATTTTCCACTTATATTTGTCTATTTTCATTGATGATTTTTTCACAAAAAGAACATCCCTATTTAATTTACTATATATTAAAAAAATACAGGAGTAAATTATTTTTCAATTTCTGATCATATCATTAGTGATATGATGTGTGTAAATATGTAAAAATACATACATTTTTAATAAATTAATAAATTTATTATTATACCTACTTTTTTTTAACACAAGTCTCGTCTAATGAGTTTAATATAGATACATTCACCGTGTAAAATAGTTTTATATGATCATCTATTAAAAAATTATCAATTTATCTTGTCATATAAAAAAGATGAGATGACCTGACAAAAAATATGGTTATTATTAATTGACTGTATAATAATTATTTTATACTGTTAATGCATATTTCATTTTCTCATATTTAATAGACTTTTTTTTTTACAATCATATTTAGGCCTCGTTTGACTCTATTTATTTTCCACTTTTTTTCTTCTCCTTAAAAATAATAAATAAGTAAAAAATGGTGTTTGACCCAACTTCTCCTTATTCTCTACTTCTTTACTTTATTTCTCTAATTCTTTTAAGGAGAAATAGGGTCAAATATAATTTTTTACTTCTCAATTTTTTTTAAGGAAAATAGAAAATAAGTAGGGTCAAACCGGACCTAATAGACTTGAACTCTATACTTAGTGTGCGTGTGAACTTTGCCGTCAAATTTTTTGAAGAAAAAAAAAAGTTAACATTTTTTTTTGGCTTTCACCACCAGTTGAATTTGGTTCGGGGGTCAGTTCTGGCATCAAGTGATTCAAGCTCCCTCCCGATCGCAGTTGCGGGGATCAAACCGCGGTCCTCCCTACCAAGTTCAGCGTCAATCACCACTGAACCAACTAACGATTAATAAAAAAAAATTAACACTTAGATTAGCTACATGTACACTTACCTTTTAAAAAAAAAGTTAATTAACATTAAACATTCGAACATCTCCTCCACTCACTTAACATATAATCATCATTATTATGACAAGCACAATTATTACTATATGTTCATGCAAAGCTAAATATATCCCCATGAACATAATTCAGTTGATAGGGATATCATATTTTATATATTAAAGTCGAACCCTAAACACTTCAAATTCACTTTAAAAAGGTGAAATTCTATACATTAAACTACTTAACAAAAAAAAACGTCATAGCAAAAATCGGTTATCTATTTGGAATTTTTTTATAAACAGTTAGAGATCAAATTCTAACCCACTTATTTTTTAAAAAAAACCACAACACTTATATCATTTGGACCATTTTATTATTGGTTTATTAATTATTATAATTTAATGTCAAAGTAAATTGATGTATTTCACTCACACACATCTATTAACACAATTTAACATTCATGTTTCATAATTTGTCAACAAAAATCATGTTTCATATTATTGGAGTTTAATTATATTGTTTATAATTTAATTTTGTTTTCCAAAAGCGAAGACTTAGATTAGCAGAAAATATGCAAATTGGACTTATAAATAATTAATTACTTACTTTACAGATCATCATAACATGGAGACATATAATGATCAATCAAGGCAAAACAAGTGCAAAAAAATACATGTACACATGCATTGGAATATATTCTATATTTCTTAGGGCGTGGTGGAAGATTACTTCTTTCTAAATAGCTGACAATTATTCTCTTCCTCCTTCCCTTTTCTTCTTTGCTTCCTTATGTATATATCCTTCTATATACTTTTTATTAAATTTAACATCTTATATAAATTTTTTTTATCTCTTTTGTTTCTTCTAAGTTCCCAACCAAAATTGTCATGAAGAATACAAAGCAAAATCAAACACGGTTGGATACTCGTGTACCTCAAGGGGGAAAATAATACAAATGTACTTAAAACATGTATGATTTCAAATATAACATAAATTTAACTTTTTGTATACTTAATTTTGAGTTTTGAGTGTAAAAATATTTTATGCAGCCACTCAATAATATATGCTGTCACATTATTTTTTAAAGTTTAAAATATATAACTTATATTCCTTCAAAAAAAAAAGTTATTATGCGACAACAAATCAAATGGGATGAAAGAGTTCAACTATAAGGTCTCAAGTTCAAATTTAGATGAAAGAGTTTTATATTTAACAATATCAACATTTATCAATTGATCAAGACATTTAACAGTTGAACTAAATCTTTTAAACAATTACATGTGTGCAGCAATTAAATTCATTTAGTAAATATAACATGTAGCAACATTGCTATCATGTACCAACATTTCCTATAAGTTGCATTGAGTACCTTTTTTAAAGCAAAATATGGGTAATAGAAATTAAAAAAGTACAAAAAGAGGAGGGCAAAAATCCAAAATCCTCAAGAAAAAAAAATGGATAAAAAAAATGGATAAAAAAATGGAAAGAAAAAGATAAAAACTGGATAAACACAGGAGGAACAACTTCCCTCTAGATAACTTACGGTCGAAAACACACCGACTTTGAACCATTTACTAGCATCAGCTTGTTGCTACTTGAACTTTGTTCTTCCTTTTTTGGAGACCACCAACTGAAATTATTGATTCGTATTTCCAACCGAATCGACAATCTTTTCATTTTGAATCATGTTAGCCCAAGAATTACTCAAAAAATCCATAATTTGCTAACCTGTAGTAGGAGCATTTAGAAACCCTAAAACTTGGATGTCTTGCACTGAAGTTTGACAAATTCCGGCACCAATATGACCTATCTTGGTTTTCCAAATGAATTGAGTCTGCTACCCCTTCCTCTTCCTCGTGCAGCTATATTGGTGGACTTAAATGAATGACGAACTATCTTTAGAATTTTTAAGTAGTTATTGCAGATGTAATTATTGTGTGACAAAGAAGTAATCCATCTAATCTTAAATTTAAGCAAAATTCAAACCGTAATTGATTTAAATTTAAATCAATCAGTATATTATAATTTTTGTTTATATTTAAAATCGGAATAGTCTCAATGATATAAAAGATGGCTACTATTAATCACTCAAGTTTATAAGAGTTTTATTTTCACATAATTGAATCGGTTGTCCTTGGATTCAACATATAACCGCACTAAATTACAACTCAACATCAGATGGAAACATGTTGTAGAGAGAGAAAAGTATGTCTTGTTTTTTATTTGTTTCTTCTTTGCAAATAAAAACATTGTCCAAAAAGCACATTATGTGATTCTGTCCATGGTAAAATTGTTAGAACAAAAAAAAGAAAGATAAAGAATATTATTGTCCTAATAGTGTGACATATTCTTTGCATATGTCATGCAATGATTGACTTCATCTTGTTGGTTAATAATGTCAAATTTAACATTGCATAGCTCACACGTTAGTACATATTTGTATACTTTAATTTAGTAGTTTACCTCTCTTTGTTTTTTATCCTTCTTTTGGTCATAAGGTGAAGATGACATTTTTTATTAAAATTAAATTAAGTATAACTTTAATGAAATCAAGAACATAATTAGCTAGATATAAGGCTTTGAATTGAATCTTCAAAGTCACACTTTCCATTTCATTTTTCTACATGGAATTTGACCAATTGAAAACAAGGTATAAAATACAATATTTTATGTGTTTGGGAGAGTAAACCATAGGTTTTAACTTATATGATTAAAAACATGCTTCCCCAAAATAAGTTTTATGCTTGATTTTCTGGTCATACACGCGTATATAGTCGGCCATTAGATTTTATGTGTAATGTGAACACTTAGGTTGCTAAAAAAAATTGAACACTTACTTAAAAAAAAAATTTGAAAAAGTTTTGTTTGCGAGTTTGAAGAAGAAATGGATAAATAATTTAAAAAGCATTATAAATGTTCATATAGTATTTTTAGTATTTTGCTGATAACTGCACAAAATTCATTTTTTAAAATATTAGTGGCCTTAAATATGTTTGATTATATGGATTCATAGAAAATTTTTCAATGTTTGATTGCGTGGTTTCATAGAAATCTTCTTTATACTATTTTTTACTTTGAATTTGACAATATCTTAATTCATTCTACTCGAAATTATTTAAACACCAACACATCAATCTCCATTCACAAATTCATATTTTCCTTTTTCTTCAAGTAGTTAAAGGTTGAGCTTTATACTATTACATTGTATCCATCATGTTTTTGTGTGTATATGTTTTTTTTGGTACCCCTCAAAATAAATTAATGTTTGAACTTATTGCTTTGTATATGGGTTAGAGTTTAGGGTACTCCTTACTTTTTTTTTAATGGCTAAATTATATTAAAAATACAACTAAGCGCATGATGAACCCAGTTCACAAAACCAACACATACAAAAACTCTTCACGATGAAATTGTCAAATAACCGATTATCCCAAAAGCTTAAGTTGTTAGGAAGTCATATCAATGGTTTTATATTATTTCTAACACGTCCCCTCACGCAAGAGCCCACTTAGGCTTGAAGCGTGGATAATGCATAGGCTCACCTATCATATGCTTAAATTCCACTTTTAATTAGAAAGTGAGGGAGCAATGATCGAACTATAGACCACTTAGTCATAGAGGCTCTGATACCATATCAAATAACCGATTATCCAAAAAACTTAAGCTATTAGAATAGAGTCATATCAATAATTTTATATTATTTTTAACCGGAAGAATTCCAACACCATCAACGGCAAGCCTTAAAAACCATCTATCTATATGATAACAACTAAAACAATCACCTAGAACTAATAAAAAAACCGCCCCAAAAGGCAAACAAAAGTAAATGCACCAAATACCATTACCCTTGCACATCCTATACTAACTCGATTTGAACTAAAATGGCAGCACCGAATCCAAGAAGCAACCAGTCCTTACTTTATACTCTTTACTTATGTATTATTTTTTTTACTATATATTATCTTGATCATCTAGAAAAATAACATTTTAATTTGCTCTAACTCTTAAAATTGGATATTGGGTCTAACTCAATCATATAAAACCGACGTGTAATATGAGGATTGTGGCTAACATTATATTGGGCTTAGTGCCCGAATATAAACAATGGCTGGTTCAATAACAAAAACATGATAGCGGGTAGTCTAATGGATCTTGGAGAGACTCTGATATTATCTTAAAATTTGATATTTGGTCTAATTCAACCCTATAAAATCGACTTGTAAGGTGAGATTAACTCTACTTTATAAACTAGTCATATTCAAGTCATCTTACATCCGATGTAGAACTTTTTAACACTAAAAAAAAATTAGAAAATTGATTAATAGTTCAATTTTCCACTTAATTGAAATTCAAATATAAGTAAATAAGTAAGGCTCACATATAAAAATTAACTTGTAAACTGCTCATACAAGATTCTCAATGGACCCTTTTGTTCATCCCTTCTTTTTTAAGGTATACCACTGTTTTCTAAAGAAACATCTAGTATGAAAAAAGTCACAAACAAGTTTTAACTGTTTAGGTGAATCATGAATGCATGAAATACAAGATAGGGTGTGAGTTAAAATGAGAAGTGAAATGAAATGCACCACCAAACTATATATATTTCGTACACACTTTGAGACAAATTTATTTGTACTAGCATTAATTTAGCTTCTTTATTTTTCTTGTACATACATAACTGAATTTTTACACATTTTTAACTTTTGTTAGCTACGTTTGTTAGCATATAAATAGGGTATGTATGATGTGTCCAATTCTTGTGAAAAGATTTTTGTACTAAATAATTATTAAAATATAGTTTTTTTTAAAGAAAAAGCTTAGCCATGTGAGTAGCTTGGTTTTTTTTTTCCATCAAAATATTTATAGACACTATGGGACAGAAAGACTTTAGGCCAATTGTACGGTAATTGTGTGCTGCAGGCACTTGGCACACAAACATTAATTGTTTAAATAAATTAATAGAATTACTCTTAAACATATATATAAACAAATTCTTGAACATAGGGACCAAAGAGAAAAAGTACTACAAAAATAAAATATATCTCATTCCTACTTAGAGGGTAAGGACTAAGGACCAATTGATAGTTGTAGGGGGTACAAACCTCAAATCATCATTTATTAAACATGGTTTTTTTTAGTACTATAGGAGTTGGAGTTCAAATTTTATTTCATAGTTGAAAAATAACCATAATGAAATAATTATTAGTAGACATTTTCTTTTCTCCATTTTCTTTGAAAATATTTGTCCAATTTGTGTTGCGCGTAAGTTGAATTTGAATGCAACAATGTCTCTCTCGTTAAATTAAAAAAAATAATATTTAAATCATCTCATCCAAGCAGTTTTAGATAGTTTTTTATTTTATTTTTTTTACTATAAAAAGAGTCCGACAATAAAACAAAGGTCAATACTGTAGAAATACAAGGTGGTGTTTCTTTGATCCACATATAATCTAAATTTTAAATAGCATATTTAACTAAATAATGAGCAGCATGATTGTCTCACGCATAACATGAAAAAAATTTAAACTACAAAAACAATAATTTGATAGTTTTTTTATTTGATTTGCCAATGGAGACACAAGAAAATGTTGTATTAAAGTGAGATGTTTTTCTTATTTTGAAAGTGAATTAAATGAAACATTCTTAAAATGGTAAAATCTTAAACTCAAGAGAAAAACAGTGAATGAAAAATTTGCAAACAAAAATTAAATAAAAGGTGGGCTTGAAAAATTAATCAATTGTGATAGAGAGAGCCTAGTGGGGTTGACAGAGAAGAAATTAAAAACCAAACAAAAGAGTGAAGAAAAGTGTGTGTTGTGGGCAACAATACAACACTTAGGTTAATGTTATCCCACAACCACATGCTGTATTCCAGCCCATATATTATGTGTTACTGTGAATTGAAGGTGACACCATTTTGCTTCTTTCAAAATGCTTATGTGTGTGCCTTTTGGGACCGTTTGTTTTATATTAGCTAGGGAGCTACTTTTGCCATCATACTGAATACTCGCGCGTCTTATTTTTACACATCCGCTAGTTAAGTAGCGAATGTTATAAAATCAGAAATTTTGGGAAAAAATGTCGTCCGCTACTTAAATAGCAGACATTGTTTAAGTAATCACTAGGGCAATAAAAGCAACTCCCTTATATTAATGTCTCCCACTACTACAATTTTTTTTCTTTGTCCAATGGCTGAATTTTCCAGCACTTATAATTTTTTGTAGAGGTTGGTGGATTTGTGGTCCAAATAATGAAAAAAATTTAAATGGCCAAGATCTACTACACACTTAGACATGTAGTATAGACGTGGGTTAGGAGTGAAAATAAGTCAAATTGTTAGGAACTTATTTCTTTTTATATAAATAATTTATTTTGTTAAAGAAGTAACAATTGAAATTCTAACCATATATAGGATAGTATAGGCAAGTGAATCTCTTATTCTAACTAAGTTGACACCACAACAAAAAACTCAACAACGATAAACATGACCATAACTCATGGGAATTATTTAAATATGTAAGAGGATAAAGTCAAATATTTTTTGGAAAAAAAAATCCTCATAATAAAATATGGAATGAGATTGATCTGCAGTTGTATAAATGAATACAAAATAAATAAAAAATTTAGTACAAAATATAATACCAGAATCGTTTTCACAAGAAACGGATGAACCAATGTTGACCTAAGTTTTGTAAATTGGCGCTGAATAATATAGAAAATTCATATGTGGTAATCGACTTAGTGTGATGATGTCAAATGAACTCGGTGTGGCGAGATATTTGGAGATTAGGTAGTGTGGGAGACGGTTTTTTTTTTTTTTATAAGCAAATTTGAATTATAAAGGAGTACAAGGGGTACTCAATCCCTTACAATTCATTACAGAATGTTTATATACTTTGTAAACATGCAATAGGATTAGAACACCAATCCGAAAAAGAAAAGATGGCCTTGCGCCCTGCTCTTCCACTGAACCATATCCATGATATCGCCGTAATATTATCAAACAACTTTGAAACACCCGCCACCTCCCCTCGAAATATAATATTGTTCCTTAATTTCCATAAGCACCAAGTAGTAGTCAACCAAATCAAATGTCGAAATCGCCCACAATTGTTTGATTTGAGAAAGTCACCGAATGTAAAGAAATGATTCAGCCCTTCATCCCCAACAATAATGTCACACCCCATCCATTTGAAAATTGCATTCCACACCATTCGAGTGAAATTGCAACTAAAAAAAAGATGAGGGCAATTCTCTACAAACCGAAAACAGAACACGCAAGTAAGTTCATGAGGATTTGTAATAATACCTTTAGAAGCTAAAGCATCCCGTGTTGGTAATTTCTCCAATAACATTCTCCATCCAAAGACACTCACTTTTGAGGGTACATTATTATTCCACATCATTTGAATTACCTCCAGCAGCCTTGAATTGATTATTTCGGTCGACCCATTTTGTGCAAGAAAATCATAACAAGACTTGACCGAAAATAACCCCTCTTGACCAACAATCCAACGCCATCTGTCAGCACTAAAAGGATTAAGAGAAACAGTCATAAGCAGCTCCTTTAACGAAGACAATTCTTGTTCTTCTGGCAGTGTCAAGGCATCACTCCATTCCCATCTCCAAAACACTCCCTCCCTACCACTGAGCAGCCTATCTGCAACCTTAGATTGCTGCTGCAATTCTTTTGCATAAAGTTTAGGAAATAAATCTCCAAACGGAATATCTCCACACCACTTTGCATTCCATAAACTGATGTCAGTACCATTACCTACCACACAACTAGTATTTGAGCGAAACCAACCAGGCATGATGGCCTCTCCCACACTCATCACATCCCTCCACCATAACGAATCCCTTGGACCGTAAGAAATTGATTCTCTGCTCAAAAAAAATAGAAGGCAGGGAACCATACCTGTGATGTAACAAATCAGACCAAATTGCCTCTTTTTCATTAATACCCCTCCATTTCCATTTGCTCAGTAGCGCTATGTTGAAAAGCTCCAAGTTTTTTACCCCTAATCCACCTTGATTTTTTGGTCGACACACTTGGTTCGGTACTAATGTTAGTAATGTACTCGGAGATGAAAAAGACATTAGGTTTTGGAAAGAAAAATGGATTGGAATGAAGCCTATATGTGACTGATTTCCCTCTTTGTTTGCAAAAACAGTTCAGCAGCATGCTACTGTTTCGTCTATGGGGACTTGGAATAATAATTGGTCATGGAAGCTTGGACAACCCCGCTTACTGAAACGGAGACTGCTGCAGCAGCATAGTTATCATTATTGTTCGATCAGGTGCAGCCCTACAGGGACAATGTCGATAAACGCAAGTGGATACCCAACACAGTTGGATTTTTTTTTCCAGTTCAATCCACTTATGTGGTTATGCAGAAAAGATTAAGTTTGGCGGAGATCGAGCCAAAAACAGCGATTGCCTTGAAGAAACTTTGGAATAATAATGTTTCGTTGAAAATAAACATTTTTTGTTGGAGGTTGTTATTAGATAAATTACCAACCAGGAAGGCTCTTTTCCACAGAGGTATTATCAATAATAATCATGAGAGATAATGTATTTTTTGCTTTAGGGAAGAGGAGGATTCTCAACATATTTTTTTCAAGTGTCCAGCAACACAACAAGTATGGCATATCATCTTTAGGTGGATGGACAGAAATTATTTACCTTTCGAAGACATTCCGCAACATTTTAATTTTTTTGGAGACATTGCAAAAAGTAATCTCATTAAAAGATTTCGACATTTAATTTGGTTGACGACGACATGGAGCATTTGGCGTATGCGGAATATTATATTGTTCAAAGGCAACCTGGTTAATGTATTAACTCTAGTGGACCAAATTATTTATATTTCGTGGTTTTGGTTCATAGGCCGAGGTAGTAATGTCAATGTTGTTTTCTCTGATTGGTGTAATAATCATTTAGCTTGCTTTCAATGTACCCAAAGTGATTATTCTTGAATTGTAAGGACCGAGTACCTCTTATAATTCAATTTTTACTTATAAAAAAAGAAGATGAATATACAACGTGTAATCAATTGTATTGTAGACAAATCAATGAATATTGAAAAAGGGCTAAGTGGTGCGAGCAAACACTAGGTCTCTAGTTTGAACAATGAGTCGGATGGATAGAGTCATCCAAGATAAGTACATTTTCTGATTTGCACATTACCGTATTTATTGGTTCTTGAAGACTATAAGTACATTGTGCAAATCAGAAAATTTTGCACCAACAAAACAATACTATACTAAAAAATAGTATAAGGCTAGAAACTTTATGTAATTTAAGGAGTTTTTTTTTTTTTTTTTATCTTTATTTTTTACTAGGTTAGATTTATGTCGTCCAATATTTTGTTTCTCTTTTTATTTGTTGAATCAATTTCTAACTTATTAAAAAAATATTTTCGTAAACAATTATAGTTTTCTCTCTTAGTAACTTATGTTATGGCCTAAATAAGACACCGATGTCATAATAAAATTAAAATAAAAAAAAATTATACATTAAATTTAAAAAGATAAAATTTACTCATAAAATGTCACAAAAAAAGTAGTGTAAATATCAATTATCTAATCACTTTTGAATTCATGCATTCTTCTCAATTGATGATGCAAAAAAGAACACAAATCCAATAGACACATGTGACATGGAACAAAAATGATGGAGTTTTCTCACTATGATGACTGTGCAAGGTTTCAATTCTTTAGATTTAATGGACAGACAAAGCTACGAGAATTGTGTCCACAAGAATTTGGGACGGGAAAAATGGTAATCACATTTTGCGGCGGTTATATATCAAATGTTTTTCTTTTATTCCATAATTCCAACTAATAGATTTTAGTTACAGCCTCTCATAACTATTTAATTATTCTAAAGTATGTTTTTATATATAATTTTTAATATATATCTCAATGTCACATAAAAATATAACTAGACTATTTTAAAATAAAATGTTATTTTCTAATTCATAAATTTGTAAAAAAAGAATTTCATAAATTTGTAACAAAAATACAATCTCCATGCATAATTTGCCCCGTGCATCGCACGGGTAAAAATACTAGTTTACTCTCAAAATGCAATCTGAACATGGAGCGAAATTATTTGATCACTTTTTTTTCCGCCAAATCAAAAGTATTTGAAAGAGAAAAAAATTTTTTTTTTTTAAGAAGCAAAAATGAAATATATTAACACGAAGAGTCTCCCCAGCACAAGACGTACTGAGGTAGACTACAATAGTTTACAAAGAGTCAAAGAGATACAAAACAATCATAATCAAATCATACAAGGCTCAAACACAACAATGGACTAGACCACCGGCTATGGTAGTTTGAAGCTAATGCGATACTCGTCGTCTTCAACCACCTAAATGAGAAAAACTTGATCTTGTCCAACAAAAGATGAGGTGTGTCTGTTGAGCCTTTGAACAAACAATGATTTCGCTCTCCATATCACCCAAACACAAGTAAGCCAGATAAGCTGCAAAAAGGACCGACGCGCTCGTGATCCACCTACTGAAGCTGTAAACTGGACAAAATGATCACGTAGTGTAGAGAAATCCACCAAAGAAATGCCAATCCATGAACGAACTAAGTCCCAAAGAGATCCAGCAATGCTACAGGAGATAAATAAATGATAAGCCGACTCAGCCGCTCCACATCGAAAGACACAAGTGTGAGCTGTAGGAGACAAAACACTGCGAGTAACCAGGTTTACTCTCGTAGGCAACCTGTCACGCAATGAACGGCACACAAAGATATAAACCTTCAAAGGAACCTGAGAGTGTCATATGAGGTTTTCCGCATCATCCAAAGTAACTGAATCATGAGAAGTCAGTAGTTGATATGCTCCCCCGACAGTGTAGCTTGTGTCAGGGTCTGGGCGCCACTGCCACCTATCAATAGTCTGATCCTGCAAAGAAATGTTAAGAAGTAAAGACTGACAATCCCCCAACATCTCCTCCTCCCACGCCCTCAACTGCCTCGGCCACTCCCACGCCCGCCATCTGCCACGCAGCCTAAAGCAAACATCTCTGCCACCGTACGTGATTTGGTCTCCGCCAACTCAAGCAGGCGCCCATACCGCTCACACAACGAAATCTCATCCAACCAGGGATTGGTCCAGAAAAAGTATCTGACCGGTCCCCCACCCTCCTCAAGACATGCTCCACAAACCAACTTCCCCCTGGCTCACCAACACTCTCCCTAAGATGCACTATCTCCCTCCACCACACTGACCCTCTTCGGCCTCCATCCCATTGTCTACCTCCCTCAACCCCATACCGAGCTGCCAACACTCTAAACCACAACCCCTCTCGGTTCACCAACATCCTCCAACACCATTTACCCAGAAGAGCTAGATTAAACTCCCTTAACTGCCTAACTCCCAAACCTCCGAACTCCTTACGCAAACAAATAGTTTTCCAACTAACCCAAAATATTTTCCTAAATTCCTCACAACCCAAAAAAAATTTACATGCAATTTACACTAAAATCTAAAATTTACCTTCAATTTTATATTTCTTTTTTACATGCAATACCTTCAATTTTATACTAAAATCTAAAATTATCCTTGTTGAAATTTAGAAGGTTTATTAGGTTATCTCTCTTTTTGGTATTTTTTGTGAGCCACTTTGCTTCTTTGTGTTTTTTTTTTTTTTGAAAAATTAACATGTGCTCTTAAGAACTTGTTTGTGTACAATATATTTGTATAAAAAATTGTATATTTTATCACTTTTTTACGCATATAATTTATCTCTTTAGAGCATGCACATCGGTAATGAGTCATCGTTGCTACGGATAATTGGCAGTGAAACTCGTTTGCAAAGTTGAAACCGTTCTTCTGTACAGGAACGAGAAATACACGAGAATGAATTCTCTCAAGTGTGATTTACACTTGAGAGAATAAAGTGTAATCTAACACCATCTAAATTTATTTTCTCTAACTTTTTATATGTTTTTCTCTCTTGATCAATAGTAACAAACCACACTTTATTCTCTCAAGGGTACATTACACTTGAGAGAATCCATTCCCAGCAATACACTATTTTTCTCAATTAAAAACAATATTATAAATTTATAATAAAACTATCTACTTTTAACAATATGTGTTGTTTATGTGGGGTCTAATGAGACTCATTTTAGAGTTTTTGATGAGTTATATGAATATTTAGAAAATGTAAGCGAGTTGTTTAAATAATTGAGAAGTGTAAAATAATATAAAAAATGGTCGTGCTAAACAGTGCCTCGGGACACTTGTTAAGATACCAAAAAATAATAATTGAAAGGTCAACTTTTGATACTTTTGAGGTATTGAATGCACGCATTTTGAGATAGAATTTCTATTTTAATATGCTTAACTAGTGCCCCCCGGGGCACTGTTTAGCATTTTCCTATAAAAAAAAAGTGGGATCCATTTAAAGAATGAAAATGGGTTGTATAGGGATGACAAAAATATCCATACCCGCAAATATCTGCAGATAAAATCTGTCACGGATACGGGACATATAACTTAATGGATATCAACGGATGAAATAAATGAATATTTTAATTACCCGATACTTAATGGATATGGATACATATTTAATGGTATCCACGCTCGCGGATATCTATACCCGCTAATAAATAAGAAAATTACTTAAATATCCTTAATTATTAAATATAAAAGAGGTTTTTATATTCCGCACAACTTTATGATGAATTTTATTTTAGTTAGAAATGTATGTATGTTATTTTTTTAAAGAGAAATATATGGATATTATATTAAGTTTTGGTAAAAAGAAGCAAAATGAATGTAGTGAAATTGTTGTAAATTGAAAGTGAAATGCATAAATATTATTATGTGTTAATTTTTTTTTTACTTCTTTTAAGAAATTTTAGGTATAATTAGAAGAATTTTTTTTAAAAAAAATTATCATTTATGGATATATGTTAATATCTGGGGATACCTCAAAACCTGCGGATTACCCGCTTAGTCGATACCCGCATGAATATGGAGCGGATACAGATATCATATTTATCTAATGGAGTGGACACGTATATCATACTATCTGTGCTGCGCCCATAAATATCTATTGACATCCCTAATAATGATGCTCTTAGAAATAAAAAATTATTTTAACCAAAATTTAATACTATTTCAAGTATCTTTAACATATGGCTTGATGGCACATGTTAGCCTGACTTTTTTTTTTTCCCTACTTCGGCATTCATTCATGATGTGTTGCTGCTACTTTCTTGCGAGTTGCGACTTGTGAGTAACTTTGTTTTATTTTTTTCCGTTAGCTTTTACTCTATTTATATTTGTTAAAATTTTTTCTGTTGTTTTTTTTTTCTTTTTATATCTGTGTTTATGCTGACATATTTTTATTTATTTATTTTATATTGTTAAAATATTTTTAATTTATCGACTTTTTTAATGCAATAGTCCATTTTACAAGTGTTTGAACACCAAATATTTTGTTAGAAATTCCTAACAATACATATTTGCAGATGGGATTCGGCATAAAAGAGAGTGGAGTGTGGACACGTAAAATATAGCATGCACAATTAGAAACTAAGATAAAATAAAATAAATGAGGTATATGCCTTATGCCTTTTTATATAATTTTATCTTTCTTGGCCTTTCCAAAAAAAATAAAAAAACAAATGAGGTATGTTTTATCCCCGAGACTTTAATACCTAATAAAACATGGTTTTTTTTGTTTCAGTTCAGCAATGTTTCCTTCTGATTTTTAGTTGTGACTGATGTGATGTGGTTTAGTGTCTGAGAAAGATTGATTGTTATTGTGGTGATTGAGTTTAAGTTGGATGGACTAGGGTGATGGTATTAATTTGGTGTAAGGGTCCGCTGTGGATGTTATGTATTTAGGTGTTGTTTTGGTTATTTTCTTTCTTGTCATTCGCTCAAATGTGTTTTGTTTTCATCACAAGTAGGGTTGGGAATAGGCCAGGCGGCCTACAGGGGCCTTCGGCCTGGCCTATATAAGCCTGGCCTGGCCTGGCCTGGTTATTAAAAATGCCAGGCTTAGGCTTTGAAAACGGCCTGTTTACATAAATAGGTCAGGCTTAGGCTTCTAAAAAGGCCTACGAAGCCTGATAGGCCGGCCTGTTTATAATAATTATTATTTATATAATATTATTATTTATATCTTATAAAAAAATATTATTTATATAAATATTATTAGCTTTTAATTATTGCGACTTTTCGTAATCGTATTTGTTATTTGATTAGTTTTTAATTATTATGTTAATCATATTATTAGCTTTTTCTTAATGTTGTAGAAATTATAAAAATTTAAATGTGAACTTTTTAAGGCCTGTTTAGCCTATTTAGAAAAACTATATATAGAAGTTTTAATGTAACACAGGCTTTTAAACAGGCTACAAGGTCAGGCCAGACTTTTAAAAGGCTCAGGCCAGGCCAAAAAAAATATCATTTGATAGGCCACAGGCCAGGCTTAGGCCTGAAAAAAAATCGTAGGCCAGGCTCAGGCCTGTCAAGGCCTGGCCTGGCCTGGCCTGTTCCCAACCCTAATCACAAGTTCAACGTGGTAAATATCATTTGATAAATATACAAATAATTGTCCAGTATTTTTTTCATCACCAGTATCCGATCTTCACTCCTAACAAGTGATTTCAGTCTTTTCCTGACTGTAGTTATAGGGAATTCGTAATTTTTTCTAACAAGTTCAACGCCAATCACAACTGAACTAACTAACTATTGATAACAATTGCATAATTTTGAGCTTCATTAAAGATGATCAGTTTAATAAATATTGAGCTTTATATATATATATATATATATATATATATATATATATATATATATATATATATATATATATATATATATATATATATATATATATATATATCATTTTGGCTTGTTCAAAAAAAAAAGTTTAATTGAGATTATAAAATTTGATTTCATTTATTACTAGTACTTTTTTTTACAAAAATTTCGGTTACTACTTTTGTTTCTTGTTAAACTTTTTAATATGCTGATAAAATGACAAATAGTATTAAAAGTCACACACAACTATGAGGTTTTAAAATTGAGTTAGAGTGAAGATGTTCAACTAAATAATTTTGACATTGTCGATTAAGTTTGCATATTACTACTCTCTTTAGTCTTATTATATACTATAAAAATAATTTATTTTTTAAATTCATTTGAATGATCGATAAATCTAATTTATATATATTTTTCAGGTTCATTGTTTATATGTTGATTAATTCCTCATAATAATGTAAAATAATTGTTCTTTTTCATCTTTTCCAATCTTGAAGTCATTATCGATCGATATATCTTCCTAAATTCTAGTTCTTCTCAAGAAAATTTATCAAACGATAAAGGATAAATCATTCAATGAAATGAAACATGTGGGTTATCACTAAAATTAATTAAATATTTTTTTTGGATGAAAGTGGGTACTTCAATAGTACTTACCCTTACCACTCACTAATTAACCTTCGATATATCACGTGTTATATATATGCCAGCCCTAGCTAGTATTTTACTATTACCCCTACCCACGTGAATAAATCACTTGTATTTTTTTATATCGTAGAAAAATTGGATGTTTAGGATGTTTATGGAAATTTTCAACCAAGACCAAAGAAAAATATACTAGTCAAATTAAAAATCCTCATACCTTGAAGGGTGAGCCCTATATCCAAACGTATACTATATATTTTATCTATGTTTTCTCTTGTCTCTTTTGATTATAAAAAATGGTGTAATAGCTAACCAATAATTATATTCATTGTTCAGCTCAAAATGATATTTTTGACTTACAAGAAAATCACAACTCATTCTTGAGCAAGCCTATTTTTTTAGAGCGGATTCTAGGTTGGGAGACCATGCTAGATCTCTGAGTCATCTGTTTTGTGGACTATATTGAATGTGTACATGATAATATGATATACTGTCAGTATTAATTTTATTTTTTTTGAAAAAAAAAGTTTTTGATATTTTTTCGGGAAAAAGTTATCGAATTTTTTTTTTCCGGAAAAAAGTTCCCGATTTTTTAGGGCAAAAGTTTCGATTTCAGATAAAAACAATTCCAGAGTTTTTCTGGAAAAAAAAGTTTCGGATATTTTCCAAAAAAAAGATTTCGATTTTTTCTGGAAAAAATTATGATGTTTTCCGGAAAAAAGTTCCCGATTTTTTGGGGAAAATAGTTTCGAAATGTTCATCTGAAAAAGTATCGTTGATACAAAAAAGAGTGAAAAAACAAAAAATATTTAAAACTTTTTCCCGAATAAAATATTAGAACTTTTCCAGAAAAATATCGGAAACTTTTTTTCCAGAAAATATCCGAAACTCTTTTTCGAATAAAATATCGGAACTTTTTTCCCGAAAAAAGAACGGAAACTTTTTTGTTCAGACAAAACATCCGGAATTGTTTTATCTAAAATCGAAAATTTCCCCCCAAAAATCGGGAACTTTTTTCCGAAAAAAATTGAAAATTTTCCCCCAAAAAAGATCGAAAACTTTTTTCCGAAAAAATCGGGAACTTTTTTTCAAAAATTGAAAATAATATAATACTGACAGTACACTATAATATCACGTACACATTCAATCCGGTCTACAAAACACATAACTCATTGATGAGAGATCTATCATGGTCTCCCACCCTAGAATCCGCCTTATTTTAGAAGCGTAAGAAGCAAAGTTATACAAAACACATTCAATGTAGTGCAAAAAACATGCTGATGTAGTAGTGGCTGTGTTAACAAAATTACTAGTTAGATCCTTCCTGGCACGGGGTAGGAAAATATGCACTAATTGATAGTATATTAAAATCAATCGGGCAAAAAATGTTAGTGGAAAATTAATTAACTAATATGAGAATGAAATTAATAGGAAAACTTAAGCATTAATAAAAAGTCACTCACTATTAAGCAACTAGTATCCGGACCCGTGCCAAGCACGGGTAAAAAATATATTTATAAAAGAGTTAAAAGAAATTTTTCATCTCTATAAATATTTTAAATTTTATTTTTAGTCCCTGTATTCTTTTTAACATATTTTAGTCCTTTAAATATTTTTTGTCACAATATTTGATTCTTGTTTTTAAGTCAACTCATATGCACTCTTTATATTTCTAAAAGAGTTTTTTTATTCATATTTATGTTTATTTTGTTATAAGAATCTCAAAATGATGAAATTTTGAATTTTTTTCACAGTCATATTTATTAAATATATAGAAATCTATCTTGCAAAATTTTAATTGTTTTTAACATGGGATGAGTTAAATATCAATTTTTAAGTTTGTGACGTTTAATTCGTCAAAAAAAAAAATTGGCATTTAAAAATTCATCTTTTGTTAAAAAATTTATCGAAATTCTCCTATTGAAGTTTAGAATTTTTAACAAAAGATGAGTTGACTTAAAAGCAGAGACTAAAAGTTATTACGAAAAATATTTGAGGACCAAAATTTGTTAAAAAAAAATTATAAAGAGTAAAAACGAAATTTGAGATATTTATAAAAATAAAAAATTTATTTAACTCTTTATAAAATTTGCAATTTTTTAATATAAATTATAAAAGATGTCTTTATAGTCGTAAAAAGTCAATAATGAAAAATTGTAGATAAATAGTGGAATTATCATGAACCTTTAAAGTCAAATTTTCATGTTTTTATTTAGACTTAACTATACATTTGGTCCCTTACGTTTATTTTAGGTTTCAATTTGGTCCCTTACGTTTAAAAAGTATCAATTTGGTCCCTTACGTTTATTTTAGGTTTCAAGTTGGTCCTTTCCGTCAATTTTGTCACATGTGGCAGTCAATTTGCATACGTGGACTGACACGTGGCACTTGGACACGCTGACACGTGTACTGTTCAAACGGTGTTAGTGACAAAACTAACGGAAAGGACTAATTTGAAACTTAAAATAAACGTAAGGGACCAAATTGAAACTTTTTAAACGTAAGAGACCAAATTGAAACCTAAAATAAACGTAAGGGACCAAATGTGTAGTTAAGCCTTTTATTTATGACCACTAAGTAAATTTTCATAAACGATCATTTTAACGTTCGTCAAGTGGAATTATTTTGTCCACATAAGGTGGAGGATATGAGAATTTCAAGTATAACACATGCTAGAGTTATTCGCATCATGTGGCAAAGAAGCGAGAACTTAAAAACTTAATTAGTTGAGTCTAAAATTAATCCCTTACCTTTTGTCAAAAAAAATATAATCAATTTTTGGCTATATTGCACTTTTGGCCCAAGTTTTGCAAAGTTGCAATTTTGGCCCTCTATGTTTCAAAATAGCATTTTTGGTCCCCTATGTTTACCTCATTTTGCAAAAGGTCAATTTTGACCAAGTCAATGCTGATGTGGTAAGTCACTTAAGTGACTCAGCTGCCACATCATCTTTTTTTGTCACTTATAATTTTTTTTTTAAAAAAAAGAAAGTAAAGGAACTATAGTATAGTAGAACGACTGTAAAATCTATGCACATAAAAATTGTCCTTCGCTATTAAACAAAATCATTTTGATGTCACTGTAAATTTTGAAGGAAAAAAAAGAAGGTTGAAGCTGTAAATTTTTGCAATTAAATAGAAGTTAATCAGAGACTTTGATCATAATTTCTTAGGGTGTGTGTGGTTGTGATAAGAAAATGAGAAGAGAGAAATATGTGAGAGAGAGTGTGAGAAGAGAGAAATAGATGAGAAATATAGTAGATTTGATGTGTTGATTGGTTTAACAGAAAAAAGAAAAGAAATCGAAGAGAGAGAAGTGTGTTTAATTTTTTAAAAGACCAAAATATCCTTGCATTTTAATTGAGTTTATGTGTAATGCAGGATTTAGATTGCTGTAAATGAAGTTAAACTCTTCTTTCTAAAAATGTCACGGTATAAGCAATGGAAGGGCATTATAAATAATATCATGGGTAAAAATGCATTTGTAAATTAGATGGAAGGGCATTATCTCGAAATGTCACGAGTAAAAATTCGTTTGTAAATTTATTGACTTATAAATAATATATTTTATTTTAAGCTGAAAAATTAAAATTTTAATTGTTAATAGAAGATAATTAATGACAACTACATGAATATTTACAATCTTATATAATTTAATAATAAAAATACCACTTTGTGATAAAAACTAACAGTAAAATTTATGTATAATATCATAGATTTTTTTTAAGAAATATTCCTATAGTTCGTATTTTTTTTATCAAATTTAAATTGTATCATACTTATTGTTTATATTATTCTCCACTAAAAGAATTATAAAGTTGATGGAAAATAATTTCTCTATGGAATATATGGAAGAGGCTTTGAGGTTTCGTAAAAAGGCTTTGAGGTAGATATGAATTACAGGAAAACAATGTTTGTGGATAGAAATATAGACTACAATATATAGGTTATCGTTGAAATTAAAAAAAAGTAGTCTCCCTATTAATATATAACTAAAAATATAGATTCCGTAAAAATTATAAAATAAATAGGTCTTTATATTAATATATGCAGAAGTATAAATATATGTTATCATATAAATTACAATAAAAAAATAGGCCCCTATTGATGTATGTTGTAATTTTTTTATGCTTGTCCAACTCAAATTAGGGTTATATTTCACTTTGATTTCTTGGAAAACACTACCCCTCGAGTGATTTCTATGTAATTGTTTTTCTTTTGGGATTTTAGGCCTCCTTAATATATATAAAAAAATTGTCATCGTATTAATATGAATAAAAATATAGATTTCATAAAAATTACAAAAAAAAAATATGGGTCTTCATATTAATATATATTAATAGATATATAAGTTTTCGTAGAAATTACAAAAAAATAGTCCTTCATATTAACATGAGTAGAAATACAAACTATAATATATATTACAAAAATAGAATAGATCCCGTAATAATGTATGAATCTATAGATTTCTTTATTGTCATAATTAATGCATATTAATTTATTTTGTTGGGTGAGAATGCATATTTTTGTAGACTTGTTATTTTCTTTTGTTAAAAAACTATACTATGTGTTTTTCTTTGTGTGCCCAATTTTGTGTTAGTGTAATATTAATACGCTAGCTATATATTATTTCTATATTTGACTTGAGCAATTGAGTGACAATGAAACTTTTTTTTTTTATCGAAATTGGCAGTGAAACTTCTAAATAATATTCCACGTACAAAACAAAAATTTACACACATAAACTTTAATTTTCTCCGTTTAATTACCTTTTTCCGTTTTTTTCTTCATGTTTTCCTTATATAAACTTTTTTTATTTTTTTTGGACACATAAACACTTTTTTCTTCATGTTTCTCTTATATAAACTTTTTGGACAAAATATCCAAATTTCCATGTTACAATTATAAGATCAACCAAAAGTGACAAACACACAAAACTAATTAAATGATAAATCAAATTTCAATCGACTCTATAACATATTCATTTGAACAATAGAAATTGTATTTCAGGTAAACATTTCAAAACTCTAATTAATTCAAATTTAATTACAATAAAATCAATAGTTTATGAATCTTGAAACTGCCAATAAAAAAAATATTGAAAGTACCAAAAATAAACCTTGAATCATCTGCAAAAAAGAAAAAAGTTGGATCAAATAAATCACATTCAAGTTTTGAAAGAAATTAACAATAAAGATTAACTAACCAAATATAAAAGAATAAAGGAGTATGAGAAATTATATCGCCTTTTCTCCTCTTTGGTGGTCTACTCTAAATAAATAAAAAATAATACAGAAAATAATTCTAACCTAATAAAAAATAAATCAATTTTCTCCTCAATTGCAATTATCTTGATCTTAATTGAGTCATTTCACATTCTTTCTACATATCTGCAAATGAAATATAACAGATGATTAAATCCAATATAAAACATGATATTGACAAAATCATAATAAAAATAAAAAATCGGGAGTAAATACTGATAAAAAAAAATACATCATATATTTGCAAGAAAAATAAGATATGAGAATAAAAAAAAAAAAAAAAACAGAAAGACATCAAATAATCACATTAATTATTTTCCCTGATTTATGGATGAAATATCTTAAAATTAAAAGTGTAAATAAATACTAACAAATAAATCTGTACAATAGTAGTCATTTTCTAAATTTGTAATTTTGAATTATAAACAAAATCGTATAAAGCTTCTCAATTTTTAAAAATAAATTAAAAGAGGATATCACACTTTTTTTTTAATAAACATGTTTACAATCATTTTTTTTATCCTATTACAATTGCAATGACTAATAATAATTCTTATTTTAAATTGTTTTAATAGTAAGAATAATTCTTATTTTATCGGTTATGTATATTCATCATTCATTAATTTCTTAGTCTTTAATGGCATATATTTCTCATATGTACAGCTTTTTTTTATGTCATTCTTTAATTACATAATTACATAATTGATTACCATTTATACGATTTTGGCCAAAAATAAAAGTATAAATTGAACAATTTATGTGAAATTTTTTTTTTCACATAAAATTGTGGAATTTATTATTGCTATTGCTATATTTAGACAACTTTTTTCTTGTCATAAAAAGATTCAAATAAATTTTTAAGTCATTTTATTATTTGTATTTATATCAGTTTAATGTTATAGAAAAACTTTTCCTTATTAAAAACACATTATTGGTCTAACAAATGGAATGACTTTTATTTCATTAAATAAATAAATCAATGATGCGTTTAAAAAAAAATGCAAGAATCATGAATGTAATTAATGTGATAAATGGGATTATCATATTTACATATGGTGTGTGGTCAACAATTTTATTAATTTGGTTTAATGAAATAAAATACGCAAATGGACTGGACCGGATAATTGGTTGTTGAAAAAAATATACAAATGGACTGCATTGGACAGCTTTTTCTACATGTACCATTTTCGTTTTTTATCATCACTTTGGACAGATTGTTTTTTTGTCATTAATTTTAATAATCACATTAAATTTCAAATGCATGAGGAATGAGAATAAATGAGAAGAGGAAAGAGAAAGACAAATAAATCTGGTTTTATCATATGTATAGATTTATAGATTATAAATATAGATAGATTTCATTGAAGGCAAAATCAAAGGAGATGTGTTGGTTGTTTTAATCAGGCCATATGATATAGGAGAGAAAAAATGAAATCGGTTTATATATGATTGCTTATAGAGAATTATATAAATTAGAAATTACATTTTTTTACTTAAGCTTTAATAATAAAAGAATAATAATTTATATATGTATATATATATATATATATATATATATATGTAGAATGAACCAAAAGAATAAAGAATGAGAGATGAAAAAATACGTATAAAAAGAATTAAAAAAATAGAGAGTTCCAAATTTTTATTTTATAACAATAGAGAGGTTCAGTAAACATGTAAGATAAATATAATATTTCATCTTCTCAATAACAGAGAGGTCCATTAATATAGATGTCTACTACATGCATGTAATTATTTCATATTCTTAACATGTAAGATATGAATGTCTATTGTCAAAAAAAAAAAAAAGATATAGATGTCTAGAAATACAAATATAAAATAAAAACAACATATCTTGACCAAATAAATAAATAAAAACCACAGATCAATCACATATATAGATGGTATAACATTCTTATCTTTTTACTGGATCATGAATCTGCAATAAACAATGAAAATAATTATAATCAAAATTAGAAACCATGTATTAAGGTTATACACGTTGCAAACACTCGAATCAGGGTATTCAATTATGATAGAAATGTATAAAAAATTAGACCAAAAAAAATGTCATACAAATAAGTCACACAAAAGAGGTGAAGAGAAAAAGAGAATACCTATGATTGTTGTAGCTGGAAAAAAAATAGATTAAACAAAAGTATAAGAAGATTAAAATTAATGTGAGGAAAATTTGATGAGAAAGTGAATAAAAAAAATAAAGACAAAAAAAGAGTGATATTACTATACCTGAAATACCTATCACATAAATAAAATGGTGATATCTACATATTGCTGGTAAATATAAATCAATATCAAAATAATAGCATGATTAATTATAATTGTAGGAAAAATAATACCTATCACATAAATAAAATGGTGATATTTATATATATATGAATCGAGTATATGTTTAGTCCTTCATAACATGATTAATTATAATTGTAGGAAAAATAGAAGAATAAACAATTGCACAAAATAATAGTACCTCAATAATATGAATGTTGCATATATTTTGTTACATGAATCTCAACTTTATCTCCACAAATCAATCTCCATGGGAATCCCTGGAAATCAAAACATGTATATTTACATCAAATTAACAATAAGAACCATAACACAAAATTCTACCAATGCAAAACCACATAAAAAAGTATATTGTATAAATTAAAAGTAAAAATATTAAAAAACATATACATAAAAATCAACAAAAATAAAACGTATGATAATAAATTAGTTCAAACATCTCATCCATCATTATGTATGATTTTCATTCACAAATAATATAAGAATTTTTCTTCTATTGCCAAGAAAAACGTATTTTTACCATAATTAGAAATAAATGTATTACTGAAATTATATCACATTTATTGCTCCGTGAAAATTAAGGAAATAATTTTTAAATTCAAAATGTGAGAAAATGGACATTAATTAAAACTCATAATTGTATTTCTTCTCTTAATTAATATGTATATCAACATTAAATGTGAGGAATGAGGTTGAATGAGGAGAGGAGAGAGAAAGGTAAATATGTCTGGCTTATTACATATTATAGATTATGAGATGCTGTGTTAACAAAATTACTAGTTAAATCCTTCCTAGCAAGGGGTAGGAAAATATGCACTAATTGATAGTATATTAAAATCAATTGGGCAAAAAATGTTAGTGGAAAATTAATTAACTAATATGAGAATGAAATTAATAGGAAAATTTAAGCATTAATAAAAAGTCACTCACTATTAAGCAATTATGAGATGCTTGGCAGTTTTGGTCAGATTGTCAGGTGAGTTAATCATGTTCCTTGGCTTGGCCATTTATTTAGATACCATTTGGTTGAAGCACATGGCACAGGTATTCAATAATAACAGAGTTACTCATGTGAAGAGCAATTGCAATATATTGTGTGTAATATAGTTTTGGAAATTTTGGACTACTTTGGAGCTATTCCTAGGTGCCATTGTAGATAGCCTAAGGAAGGAAAAATAATAATAATTGTTGTACACAAAGTTGGTTGAATAATTATTTATATGATACTAATATTTAACACACAAATTGAAAGCACCTTGTTTGGTTTTCTTTAATTGTGGAATTGGTTATAGAGGCTCTAGCTAACTTTTTATTTGGTTCATGTAGTAGATAAAAAGGTCATTTTGTAAGTTCTATAAGTGTTAGATGATCATGATACACCAATTAGTTTTTTTCATTGAATCAATAAATTTTATCATTTTAAATTAAATAATTAAGATATGATGAAAGTTTTTATTCAATGATATAAGACTATTTTATTTATACATATCAAACAAAGTTTGATAAATTTGTAATAAAATGGGACTTACTTTGAAGTGTTTTAAATTTTGGAAGAGATTTTCATGTGCCTTAAAGAAACAGAGAATGGTGAAAGCAGGACAATTGAATAAATATTCAAGTTTTTTTTTTTGTTACATGAGAGAAATATTCAAGTTGCTTTTTGATAATTAATGAATAAATATTCATGTTGATTTTTAAAATGTAGGGTTGTATCAATTACGTCTCTATATCATCTATTGTAAATTTGTAATGATATGAGTCTAAACGATCAACCCAAATATATACATCTTGAATTGACCACCAAAAAAGAGTAGCAGAGGACATAGTGTTAACAAAAGGGAAAGAGGGGGAAATGAGAAAAGAAACTAAGGTTTCTATTAGAATGATAAAAGTTGAGAATACAAATGTTACTCTCCTTCGCTTTGACAACATATTGCGGATTGTGGCTTGTGCAGTTTTACAGGAGCAGCTGATACTTAGATCGTTTCTATGTTTGCAGTAGATTCATTTAGCAATGTATATGCTCTAAATGTTCACTTCACTTTTTTTTTTGCAACTCGGTTCCGTGCCCTATAGGCGAGTTCGTCGGCTTGTTTGTGATACTGTTTCTTTAGGGTTTTACTTAATAGAACATAGTTAGGGTTCTTTCTCTCTAGGCCTTGATTATGTGGTTATACTTGATCATATTATTTTCCCCCAATCTTGTACTTTATTTTATTTGAATTTCTATTTGGCTTAAAAAATTAAATAATTTAGTTTTCACATTTTATTTTATGAATCTATGTGCGTGTCAATTATTTAGACTCATATTTTCCACTTAGTTAACAATTATCCCGAGCTTTTAAATAATAGTAGTATATTATGTAAAAGCAAAATAAAATTAATACATCTGCTAAAAGTTGAATGGTGAAGGAGGTTGATTCTCGGTGAAGCAAGCTTATGCAGATTTCAGTCCAACTCTAAACCCTAAATTATCCTTTGAACTTATCCCCATCTATTGAATAGAATACTACTTGTGCAATTTATTTCACTTATACAAGTATTTACCTTTTTTTTTATAAAAAAGAGAGAGCAATTTCATATTAAAAGGGGCAATTTTTCTTCAAAATTATTATTATTATTATTATTATTATTATTATTATTATGTACGAAAAAAAAAGTAACATGTCATTAGTAATGTGGAAAGCTAAGGGCATGTGTATTGCAGTTGTTGTCAAAGCTAGCATGAGGATCTCTCATTTATCTAGCAGCTAGCTTGTTTAAAGCATGCATGTGCGATGTACTATTTCTCCCATTAAATTAAATTTAGAAAATAACAAGAAGAAAAAGATGGACAAAAATATAAATGCATGGCTGATTATTTAACAATTTTAGAGAAAATAATAAGAAAATAACAGTAAATATTAAGAAGTGCGGATATATACTCTCATAAATTCAATTTAGATGATAAAAGACACTAAATATTAAGAAATATTATATCCGTAGACATTACTAATGACACGTTACTTTTTTTTATCTAGTAACGTCGGTCCTTTAAATATTATATCCTAATAATAGTGGAGTTGTTTTTTTATAACTAAAAACATAAATAGAAAATAACAACAAACACGAACAAAAGTAAAAGTTGAGATTAAGATAGAAAGGCTAGGGATCATGGTTTCACTCGCAATTATTAATTTTCTATATCTAGTTCCACTTGAATTGCATCATTTTAACTCAATTATCAATCTCTTTACTAAAGTTATTAACCCGTTTGGTCATTCGTAATTAATATTATTTTTCCTAAATTAACCCCTTGTTTGGTCATGCAAAGAGTTTGAAGTCGAGAAAAGCATAAAGTGCAAAAAGGTTGAATGATCGGAAGACTAACTTTAGATTAGTCGACCGCCTCAGCCACTTGTTCTTTGCACTGCTATCTTCTTTTTCTCCAGCCACTTGTATTTCCAAAAGACAAATTGATTTTCTTAATTGTGAAGGCTGCACTTTTTAATCACTATTTTTGTTTGTAATCACCATCTGAGAACCAACATATATTATCTTCCCTTTCATTGGGCCTTCGTGTCCATCATTTCTCTTTGGGCTTCTAAGACATTCTTTTCACTTCATTTGCCTAAAATAAGGTAACAATGGTAATAATAATATTAATAAAAACAATAATAATATTTATTAATAATAGTAGTAATAATAATAATAAATAGTATAATATATATTATGTTTATAAGTAATTCAAAAAATTGGATTTGCATCTTTATATCTTTTCTTCACTTTTTTATAATAAGAGCAAATCAAGCTAGTAATTTATATAATAATAAGTAATCATACTAAAATACCACAAAAAATGTCTACATAAAATACATTAAATTGGAGCTTATCATTGTTGTATATAATTTAAACAATTTTGAGTAAAAACATAAACTTAATTATATAATATAAACTTTTATTTTAAATTTTTACATTATCGCGTCATAGCCATTTTAGGCCTTACTCACAATCATCTTTGCTTGGCCCATATAATGGCAAAAGATAAACCTGAGTTGGCCCAATAGTCGAGATGCACTCTCCCATGAAGGTGAAAGTCACCTGGACATGTCAGGAGAAGCATACTCAAGTTAGCTGCTAGTTGACCTAGTGAATAAGAATCGGAGAGGTTAAAGTCAGGAATATGAGAGAGAGTTGAGGGAAAGAAGATGAGAGGAGCTCCGTTGAAGCCTCAACTAATCCCCTAACCCTAAGGATACAAAAGGGACACGAAACCTAATATGGCTGATTAATTCACTTTTCACTAAATACTCATAAACTCTCATATCAGTGTCTGATACTCCGCCAACCTGATATTACTCAAACAACTCACACAAGAACATATAGTATACAAATAAAAAGAATAATGTTGATGCTCCTACAAAATTGGTGTCTTTCGACTATTGTCCGACTCAACCTTGACCAGCAGGGCCAGCATACGTCCATACCCCTGTCCATAACAATAAGAGGAAAGAGCTTAAATTAATTGTATTGATGAGAGTGGAAATGATACAAATGAGGTTTTTTCCATTTTTTTTACTATCATGCCATGTTGAATATTCTATTTTGTGATTGTTGGTCCTTGAAAGAATGCATTGATTGTACTAATGTGAATAACTAAGGTGATGAATGCTTTGATAATTTATTATGACATATGCACTGATAATTTATTATGACATATGCACTTCGGAAATTCTTGCCCTATATTCTATAAGGTTGAGCTATAGGGCAAGAATGCTAGACCTTGGGGGTGTATTTGGGTGGAGAAGATCATGCATTTATCCTGAATAGTCACCTAATTGAGCTGAGTGGATATTTGTGACAGTGAGATTGACGAGGGCAGAGAAGGATCTCTGGTGCATAAGATATGTATAGACAATGATCGACTCCTAGCAACTTTCAGTTAAAAAGAGACCGTGAATAAAGTGAATTTACATCAGAATGAGAGAGATCTTGAGGTTGTGCAAGTATCAGACTGCATGTTGAATGAATGTTTATAAGAATTGATTTGAACTATAATCTATACCAACTAAAATGCAGCTTTTGTTCCTTTTTCGGTAACTATTCCTAAGAACTCCACAACTATCTGACTTGGAGTAATATTCTTTAGATGAGTGACCTTTTAAGATGTCAGTCGGCTACTTAAGAGTTGTTTGGTATGTTACAATTTTTTTTGGGTACATGGGGCGTTATAATATTTATGAGGGCACAAATTTGGTTTGTCCAACTGCATGGCATGCAATATTATCGTGTCTCCATATAAGGTGATGATCTAAAAACCTTGTTGATAATAAACAAGATTTTTTTTTTTATAAGCAAACAATATATTATAAAGGAGTACAAAGGGGTACTCAATCCGTTACAATATAAAGCAAATTATAGTATACTTTGAAGACATACAATAGGTTCTAAACACCATTCAGAAAAAGAGAGAGAGGACTTACGACCAAAACAACCCCTAAACCAAAACCAAGAGAAAGTTTTAATATCATCTATAAGATTGGAAACATCCGGGAAAGCTCCATTAAAAACATTATTTCTAAGCTTCCATAGGCACCATGTAGTGGCCAACCAAATCAAATGACGAATCTGATTACCTTTTTTTTATTAAACCAAAGAATTTTAACCTTCCAAACCTGCCGGTAAACTCTGTCCTAACCATCTATAGATAGTTTCCCACACACCTTTAACAAAAGAGCAATTGAAGAATAGATGAGAATAGTCTTCTGTATGCATATAACAAAAAATACAAGAAAGATCATGCGGATTATTCAATATACCTCCATGATGAAGGGCTGCCCGCATAGGTAGCTTCTCTAAAAGCAATCTCCAACCAAAAATATTAACTTTAGACGAAACATCGTTTTTCCAAAGCTTTTGGATAGCATCCAAAACATTTGACTCCAAAACAACCGTGTTAGAATATTGAAACAACAAATTATAACACGATAATGAACAAGAATTGATTTGTGGTGTTTATAACTTTATATCATTAATTGTCTTGTTAATGTGATGTATAATTATTGATCGGCGGTGTTTATCGATTTGTCTTGTTAGAATTTCACTTTTTTAATGTGAAATAGTTGGGGTATCAGGGTTCGAACCCCAATCCCTGCATTTTACATGCAATATCCCTATCAAATGAGCTATGTTCACGGAAACTGCATTTTTATTATTGTTTGTTTTGATTAAAGTTGTAAAACTCTTGTTGTTTGCAAATGTTGAGCATTAAACCAAGCTAGTTTTATTATTGTAGATTTAATTTGCAAACATCTAGTTGAGATGTATGTGTGTGTTAGTGCTTTTCTTTTGCAAAGTAATTTTGAAAATTCGTATTTTTATTTACATTTTACATTGAACTAAACTAATATGTAACATATATATAGTTCAACTGAAAATGTCAGTATTATTATTAAGTTGGACATCTTCATCCGAGTTCGAATCTAAGTTTTCATAATTATGTAAATTTCATGTGATATTTTCCAATTCGTCTATAAATAAAAAATCCTTATTATTTTATGTATTATTATTGTAAAATGAAGTTCTACAGCTGATGCAAAAAAACAAAATAATAATAATAATAATAATAATAATAATAATAATAAGAAGAAGAAGAAGAAGAAGAAGAAGAAGAAGAAAATAGACAGTTGTACAGGTTTTCCCTAAGAGGTAAACTATTGTAGCCATGCACCTCCCATGCTGCAATCAGAGTTCTGCATAGTAACAAACAAGCATGAAACTGTCAACACACTATAATAAAAGTGTTACTATCTTAGTGACGTTATACTATGTTGAAAATTTCAGTGCTAGCTAGTGGGATTTTTTGGTGGCACTATATCTATATATCTCTGAAATTTGCAGCTTTATATCACTAATATTATTGTTTTGATGAACAGCTTTATATCACTAAAGACATTCTAGCTTATTGGAAAAAAAGATGCTACTTTTTGTTATAAGAAAATATATGCTACAAAACCTTGACAAACTATATGATAAAAATAGAAAATGAATTGAAGTAGAGTAAATAAGTTATGGTGGTTAATAATTAGGCATGCTAGTATGTGGTGTCTCTGAAACTCTCAGAATGATTTAATCTTTACGAGAAGAATTGTTTCTATCAATACTTTGGTTGATAAGGTGAAACTTTCATCTTGAAAGTGGTTTTGGCTAAGAAAGTAAGAACCCTAGATCTCCCTACTCTTTCTATGATTTGGAGGTGCAACTTGTCTTATGCTAGACCCAATAGAGGTTTTTGGGATGTTGGTATTGGGTCTCGTTATTATCAGACTTGTGGGTGGCCTGTTCCTTGTCGTTCTTCTTTTCGGCCGTTCTTCTTCTCTATTATTGGGTTTGCTTTCGGTGCAGATTGTTTTTCGTGGTTGAGTGTATTTTCGGTGCCCCTGTTATGGTAGTCGGGTTTTGGTGTTTGTGGAGCGTTGTATTTTTTTTTAGTACTTCCGGTAATATTAATCATTTCAGTGGCACTTGTTTTCTACCTTTTGTATTTCATTCTTGTCCCCCCTTTCTACTTTAATATATATTTTATTTGCCATTCAAAACAAAATTTCCATTCCATTAGAGTTTATATGTTAGTTCAGTACTAAAATCTTAACGTTGTAAAACTTCAATGTGCCGTGTCCAAATTATATTAGGGATAGATGTAGAATAGTCACTATTGTCACTTGAATTAATAAAAATTTCTCCCTCTCCTCCAAAAATAAAAAAGTAAAAGAAGAATGAATTAAAAAATGTATATTTCTTTAACTTTTTTTTGATAGAGAAAAAATTTAAATGATACTCTGATTCCTCCGTCTCATTTTAAGTGACTCAGATTGAACAGCTGCACTATTCACATATCTTGTTTCTATTGGGGAGTCTAGAGAAGCTCAGACTTTTATATATTTTTTAGTGTAAATTTTAAATGACACTCATTTTAAAATAAAAGAAATATTAAATTAAATGTGTTTTGAAAAAAATAAATTATTTGATATAAAGTTACTTTTGCATTCCATTTAGTAGAAATAATATTATTTGAAGTGTTGAATTAAAAATATTTAAGTATTGTCAACAATATAATAAATTGGTTTATATGGTAAGAGTCTTAGACCTATTATTGGGTCAGAAGGGGACAGTTGAATGATCATCTACATTGGGCTCAGAGCAATAATACAAGTGAGTTGAACACCACTTCGTTATTTAAAACCTTAAGTCCTTAAGGCATTAGGTTTATCGGTTATATAATTTATAAAATGTTCAACTTCTACTTTTCTAAAAATGTGAGACTTAACACACCTCACACTTGCTACATCACACATGTGATAAAAGAGATTTGATGTGTACTTATTGAAACCAGGTTAAATGCTCAAAAATAGCCAGTTGCGAATGTTTTAATATTAGTCTACATATATTTAGGTGCATGGATATCCTAATTTATTTTAATAAAATTAGAAAAATCATTAAAAGTAAAATATATTATAAGGGAGTACAAGGGTACTTAACCCCTTACAATGAAGAACACAAAATCAAGTGTTTTGCATACATGCGTCACATGATCAAAACACCAACTAGAAAAATGATTACAAGCTTATGACCAAAACAATTACTAAACGACACCCAAGAAATAAGTTTGATTTCTTCCAATAACGCCGATGCCTCCGGAATGTCGCCTTTGAAAATAATATGATTACGAATTTCCACACATTCAAAGAGTTGTCAACCATATCAAGGGATGAATCCGTCCTTTGTCTTTAAGTTTAAACAAATCACCAAACAATAAAAAATATTCCTTCCTTCGACACCCGGTGATAGTCACTAAACTTATGAGTAGGGTACAATTATGAACCACCAGCTAATTAACGATGTAAAGTATAGTATATAGTACTAAGCTAAACTAGCTACCAGCACATGATAACAAATAACGAGGGACGGGTAGGTACAATTTATTTAAATTTTGATTTTTGTTCTTCATTTGATTATACATGATCATTAACACTTTGATTGAAATTTTGACTAGAATTGTGGTAGGGATAAATGAATGATGACAAAATTACTCGTGATTAGAAAATTTAAGATTAACTCTTTTCAACGACCTTAGTTGTGAGTGTTGTTTCCTAGAACGATTGATAGTGATGTGAACCTGGATTCAATACCAATGGTTTTATATGAAGCCAAAATAATATAATTATTGAATGTTTATAATATATGATATCTGCAATCAAGTTGAAAGGAATCTGCAATCAAGTTGAAAGGATATGATGATAAGGTGACTTCTCAAGTGCACAAGCAATTTTTGTTGTCCAACTTGTACCAACACATAATTTATATTTTCACATTAATATTCATACCGTACATCATATTTTTTTGGGCAGAGCAGTTCTTGAGGGCTTTTGGCCGCCAACAAGTTCTCACTTCCTGAGGACTTTTGTTGGTTCTTGAGGGATTTTAGCCCTCAACAAATAGGTTTTTTCTTGCAGTGTCTTTTCAACAACATCCGCTTCATCTTTGTTTGTCAGTTTTTTGTACTTGTGCGAAGGAGATATTTTCTAGTAACCCACATTTGTTTTCTACCATAGGATTAAATATCAACGAACAACACATATGGATTTCCCCTCGCACCAACTACTATATATGCATTTGAACCTTCCTCATTTCCTAACATTCATTCATCTTTCTCGAAGCTTCATCCGAGGCTAAGTTCTCTGAGCGATTTCTCGAAGGTTCATTCAAGTTTTCAAAGCGATTTTTCTATATTTTTAGAGTATTAATGATCGTAACGCATAAGAGATGGTAATTAGAATTACCGAATTTATGTTTATGTACATTAGCATTTCGAATCCTATATCGTAGTTCAAGGTCTGATTTGTTATGTACATTACTATAGTTGAATATTTTACTTGCAGTTTCTGTAAATTAGGATTTCAATTATAGAGTAATGATGGTTAGAGGAAATAAGAATAACAAATATCTGTTTCTAAATTGTGTGCTCATATATTTGCAGTCTTGTGTGTTCATATATTTGCAGTCTTATATCTGAATTCTTTAATTGATTTGTTTTACAACATTATTGCAAAGAAAACAACAAGGGTGATGTTTCTGAAACTGAGAACAAGTGCACCAGTTTATCGTCTAGTAATAAATTCTTAAATGAATGAGTTCGTCTCCATATGGATTCTGCCAAAGTAATTAGTTTCATTTAGGAATTAAATAGTAAAGTAAAATAGCATTCCATCAATTTGTTCAAGGTTACTTGTAGCTTTGTAGCTTGAGAGATATGATAAATTTGATCTTCTAGTGGATTAAAAAAACCTAAGCTGTGAGACGATTTGAGGGACTTGATTGCAAAGTAAGTAAATTTGACCAAAAATTATTTTCATTAAAAATTGAATTCAATTTTTTTTAATAATTCATCTTAAAGGAAGTTTGTTAATCACTTAAACTCAATCTCTTGCTTGAATTGCCAATTTGATTTGCACATTGTTAATCAATTTTATCTTGACTAATATCAATGACTATTACTTATATTGAGTATTGGAATTTCATATACTAAAATTATATAACCAATTAGAGAGGAACACAGAAAGTACAATTAAGGTACTGCTTGCATTGATTTTGGCAACTAAAAACATGCATGGTACTAGTACTAGTACTAGTACTAGTACTACTCATTAATATGAATTGGTCGATACTTGGAGTCTTTTGTTGGGGTTTGTGTTGCATTATTATGTAACTACTCCTATTTGCTTTGATATAGTAGTTCGTTTGAAACAGTATATTATGTTTCAGAGATGCCAACCAAGTACTGTTCATAGCATTTTGGCACTTTACCTTTTTGGTTGTGTTATGGGGATGCTGTCAAATTTTAAGGTAAACAATTCTTTTAAGTTCATTTAACAATTAAAAAGATATTTACATTTATCTTTCTCTAAAAGTACTAGCAGATTAGATTCGACAACGGATTACACATATTGAGATACTAAATATAAACATCTTTAATGGTTGGGATTCAAGTATTTCATTTTTCGTATTGTAGGAGTTTAACCTCTTCTATAGTCAATGATCGATGATTAAGACTTTGAGACATGTCAAATACTAAACATAAATATCTCTCGATCATAGTTGAGATTTGAATTGGAATTCGAATTTTGATTCTCTATATTATGGTACATAAAATTTAACTTATTCTGTTACCCATCTGGATATGAAATCGTTAATCAATAATCATATAGCTTTGGTGGTGATCCCAACTCAAAAGAAAGACAAAAGTCAGGAGCAGAAAATGTCGTTGACCCAATAACATTATTGATGGCATGCCCTACTTCAGCTTCGTTCAAGAAAGGCTGCTTACTCATAATCTTCCCTGCTACAAAACCACCCAGTTGATGTTGATGACTAATTCCAGCCCTTTCATAAGGTGTTATCAGCCCTTTCATAACAAGCCGGTAATGAAAGCATCAATGTAAAGGTCAGAGTTAATGCAACAACGTACGATTCATAAATTCTTTTTTGCTAAATTGGCAAAAGAGACGGTACAATGGAATCTACTAAGTTTTAGGACCTAATTAGTATGGCTGCAAGCCATTTCATGAGTGAAAATTGCAAGTACACGAATGTAAAAGAGGGGAGTACACTCAGCCAATTGAATGAACAATGCCAGTTACATCACATTTATTAGCTAGACAATAGAAATGCACTTACTTCTTTACACTCCCTCATCTTCTTTTGTGCGCCATCAAAGTCATAGTTGACATAGACACAAGCCAAAAACTCAGAAATGGGGTCCTTATATGAATTCTGCTCACGCAGTCACACTGAATAACTTTTATAAAATCTTTGAATTAAGGTCTCCTACGCTTGTTGACAATAAATGATGTGGCCAAGTATCGCAGAAGGTGTGGAGCGCTAGTTTGGATTGAATTAAGATACCTAGTAATGATATAACAATATGCCGCTACACATTAATCATCTACTAAAAGTCTAAAACACAATTAACCACAATTTTTAGGTGTTCAAATAAACACGATATCCATTATAAACCATCCAAATTTTGTTCCAACATACATGATTTTTCAAGTTTTCAAATATATAATGATATCTATAAATAACAATTTGCATTCAAACATACACATGAAAATCATAGTTAATGACATTCAAAGTCCTAATCAATTGTGTTATATAGATAGTTAACACTTAACAAGCTATGACACCTTATTATATTCATTAATCATCTACTAAACATAACCAATCAAGTATATTAACTGTGTTAACTATATATCTAAATTGTTGTCAAAACAAATTTTAATGTCAAATTTACATCTCAAATTACCATTTATTTTATTATAATTTTATTTACATCTAAAATTATGGCTTAATTGTATAATTGGTCCTTTTATTTTAAAATTCGATAGTTTTAGTTTTTTATTATAATTTTTTAACTATATATTTGGGGATGTAATATGTTTTAAACGACGTAGCATATGATCTAATGATGAGAAAATATCAACATCAATGAAATTGTAAGAAAAATCTTTCGTAAAGTTAATTTAAAACACATTGGCTCTGTTTGGTAACACAAATAAGCTAGCTTATAGCTTATTATATGAGCTTATAAGTTTGTTTCAAAAAATTAGAGGTGTTTGGTAACAAGCTTTTTGTACTAGCTTATAGCTTTTTTTCAGATGCTATTTCAAGTAGCATTTGAGCTTATAGCTTATAGCTTTTTACACTTTATTCCATTTTTACCCTTTAATTTAATAACTACCCACTCTAAAAAATAAACTACCCACTATCAATTATGTAATTTTATATTTAATAACCACTTTAAAAGCTAATTTTACCAAACACTTTAATTTCAATAAGCTAGCTTTTCAGCTATCAGCTATAAGCTAGCTTTTCAGCTATCAGCTAGCTTATCAGCTAGCTTATAGCTTATTTTTACCAAACAGGCCCATTGTATCACCATATTTTAGACAAAATACGTGAAGGGGATCAAAACTGTCGAATTTTAAAATATGGGACCAATTATACAAAATTGTGAAAATAGGGGACCAAAACTGCAATTAAGTCTAATTTTTTTTAATAAGTAAAATATTCTTTTTTAATATATAATTTACTATTTTTAAGTTACTTAACTACTACTAATATGCTATTAGTTTTTATTTTTTTTACTAAATGTGGGCTATTAGTTAGCGATACCTTTTATTTTTTACTAATATGCTTTATGTTATGGTTAGTTTGTTAATAAAAGATTTTTGCTGCTAAAAAAAAAAATATATGTCCTATTATGAAAAGTCCACAATATTTTCTTTATATACAATATAGATAAATAAAAAATTACAAAAAAAAAAGTACAAGTTATATGTTTTTAATTTTTTTTTCTGTCAGTATAATTTTATTTTTGAAGCAATATGTTTTAATATTGGTATCAGCTAAGGTGAATATGGATGGATGGAGCTTGGAAAGAATCAAATAGAGTTGGCTATGGAGGACTTATGGGGTGTGTAGAAGATTTCAATACGTATGTTGCAAAGTTATAGAGTGTTAGAACTTAAAATGATTGATATATTCCTAAAGATTGAGATTCCATTAATTGGAGATTAATGTTGGTTGGTTCTATAATTGTGGTTCAATAAATCAATTATGGGAGGACAATGAGGCACATTTTAGTTAAGAAGATCCGTAGCTTGATGGATCTACATTAGGATTGATTAGGATGCGATGGTTGTTCATTCGTATCAGGAGACAAATCAATGTGCCGACGCACTTATAAATTTAGAATGTTCTTTAATCATTCTTTGATGTTGTATGATGTGTGACTCATATTAGGGGTTTGTGTTTAGGCTTAATTATGGTTTTTTCCCCCAAGTTTCACAATTGTGTGATTTTGGTCCCCAAAATTTCAATTGTGAGATTTTAACCCCCTAAGTTTGATAATTGTGCGATCTTGGCCCCACAAGTTTCAATTGTGCGATTTTGTCCCCCAAATTTCAATTGTTCTGTTTTATCAAATGGAGAGACGTGTGATAGAGATTGTCTTGTTTATCAAACTTTTTTTAAATTATTGAAAAATAATAATTATTTTTTAGTATTATTGATATTATTTTTAATTTAAATCCATCACAATTCTTTTGAATTTTGTTACACATTTTCTTTTATTAGGGCCGATTTTTAATAATCCTACAGAGTCTCCAAAAAGCCGGACATCAATAATATTGAAGATTTTTGAATATTTAATCTTGAAATTCATCTATCATTATCATCACTACAAAAAACATTAACATATTTGACCCTGCTACACGTTAAAAGACAAGTTGCACATAGCAACTAGTGCAGATTAAGAGTTTCATAATGCAAGAAAACATTTTGGTATATTTATATATGACAAAGAACACCTCAAAAATATAAGAGGCAATGAATAAGACAATGTGATTAATCTATTTTCATATAAGTTACATAACACTTTATACTGATTTCTCGGTTACTTTTCATGAAATTATTTATCTTTTTTATATTAGTTGACAAGTACTTCAAGAATATAATGAGAATCTGTATTTTAATAAATTAGAATAAAATTTATTTCACTCACAATCTTTCGCAAGTTTTTTCGAATACTTGCACAACAAGACCAAGTCCAAATATTAGTACAAATCAAGTGTCCAACAAACATTCTCTCTTATTGATATAATGATATTTTATATCTATATGACAAAGAACACCCCAAAAATGTAAGAGGTAATGAATCCAATCAATCATCATCAATTAAAAAGATAACATGTAAAAATAACAAAAATTACAACTTATAGATTCTAGTAAAAAAGCTAAACTTTAAATACAAGAAATGCATTGAGTTCAAGATATTATAGTCACTTCTAAGGTAATGAATTGGTTGTGAAATGATTAAAAAACAAGCTCATTTTATTTGTAGGTTCCCATGCCGACGCCAGTCTCACCTCCAAGATGTGGTTGGAAACTATCCCTTGCGCTTGAGTAGTTGATATAGTAGAACTTTGAAACGATGGAAGTGAAGAAAATGAAAGCAGCACCGGCAGCAAAAACTCCCTTCCTTACTGTCTCACAAGAAGGAGGATCATTCACAAAGAGTGTTCTGTACTTTGTGTGATAAGCATTTTCAACTGATCCAGCCAACACACATATCTCAGCTATCAGGAAAAACACCCTGAAAGATCGAGTTGCAAAAACAAGTGTTGTAAGCTCAATAAAACAAAAAATAAGCAATAAATGTTCAGTTTACTTTTTAGTAGAGTAAAGCAGCATATTAGTAAACCAAGACATTGGACTCAAGTGGTTAATTAGCTCCCTTTAGGACGGATCGTTCGGGAGAACCCGAGTTTGATTCCTGTTGGGAACAATTTTTTGCCAGACTTTACTTACCTCACGGCCAAAATCTGGATTACCGCGGCCCAAGGCCTCGGTAATCCAGAGAGTTAATACGAAAAAAAAAACAAAACAACATATTAGTACTCGAAATTGTAATGGTCAAGTAATTTACACTCTCAAGTTTACGAAATAGTACATTAGTTCCTCAAATTAAACACCTTCAATCAATTTAGTCCTTCAAAATATTTTTTCTATAGACATTCATCAAAAGCAATGAAAGACATTACATATCGACTTAAATAATCTCTTGTTGCATCAAGACAATGGCTAAATTGATCGATGTTGCTCAACTTAAGAGATTAAATTGCTATTTTGCAAGTTTGAGGGACTCTTAGAATTTCAAGGACTAAAATGCTGGTTTACTCCTTTTTGGTATATCATATATGGAAAATTTGGAAATTAAATAAGGTTTAATAAGCTTTGCAAGATATAAAAATATCGGAATTTTCTAGATTATGTTAAGACTTATTATACCAGCAGATTATGAAAAGAATAACTGCACATGCTCTTGAGCCTCCAGGCTTTAGAGGCTTCCCACAACAGAAGCATCGACTTGCAACCATTATGGCGATTTGACTAACCATGAGGAATAGAAATGCTCCAACACCATAGCCGGTTGCTATATCAGAGTTATAGACACAGTAATTATAATTTTGGTCCCTGTCTGGAACAATCTTAGCCTGCCAAATGAAAACAAAGATAATGTTATGTTAAGCAGGCGGTAAAACTATGCAGAAATCAATGCATACATAATATAATTATACATCTGATATATGATCATATTAATATGAAAATTTGTTAGAGCTAAACGAGCCTTTTGTTTCGTAAATACTAAGAATTCTTCGCTTTGTGAGTTACATTGACCAAGATTGTAAAAGCCTTGACTACAGTTCTATAAGCAAGCACATACACAAACAGAAAACGAGAGATCTAACGTTTCAAAATCACAAAACCGGCTTTTAAAAAAGGTTTGCGACCACAATCTAGGTTGTGACATTCAGAATTTCTTCGCAATTGAGGCCACATGTGACTATGATTCTTTACAATGTCAAAAATTGCGACACACACACAACCGGTACTGCCATTTAAGATCTTGTAAACAACATTTCATCTTGTTTACAGATCTGGATCTCTAATTTCAAACACAATAAACAAAGTCACATAAACAAAAACAGTTGCAGATAGTTTCAATAGTAAAGTTCATACCTACCACAATGAGTCAAATTAAATACTTTAAGCTAAAAAATGATTAAACCCAACATTAAATTCACAATCTTTAACTCATACAAAGGAAAACAGAATATTAAAGATTCAAGCTTTAAACACATTTTATCAAATTATCAGAAGAGAAAAAAAATAAACTTGTTCTTATCAACTACAATGATTCAATAATTCTTCCAAAACCCATAAACAAAATCAAATTTTGACACAAACCCAGATTCTAATTTATCATTTTAGAGAAGAAACAACATCCATATAAATTAAAAAAAAAAAAAGTGAATTGAATTGAAAAGTGAATACTCACAGTGCTTCTTCTTTGTTCAGCAGCAACAGCAAGACCAAAAGCAATCAAGTCAAAAACAAAAACAATGATGAGCAACAATTTGGAAGCCATGGATTTGAATTGAAGATGAAGAGAGAATGTAGTTGGATCTGTGTTCTCTTTTTCTCTCTCTCACTGAGTTATGGTTCAATGGCGTTTCCTTGCAGCTATAAGGTGCATTCCTGAGTAAAGAATAAGGTAAGTAATAATTAATAAATTGATAAATAAAATATATATAAATAATTTTTATTTGTTTTGGAAATAATAAATAAATAAATATAGAAAAACTGAAAAAGACACGGCAACTAATTGATTAGTATATGAAAATATATATTTTACCTGCTACCACATTGATTACTTACCAAATTTACTCACCAAATCATAGATTCTCTTCTCTTTTTTTTTTTGAAAAGAATAGATTTCTCTTTTTATTATTGGAAACCAAAATAAAAATATTTTTTGAAAAGAATAGATTTCTCTTTTTATTATTGGAGAACCAAAATAAAAATATTATAGAGTCACACCATCATCTCTCATGTAGTGTGAGGTGGTACATTTTTATTTGACAGCTTCCACATTAATTGTTTATTACACATAACAAAATATAATAATAATACTAATTATTATTATTATTGACATTTTTTTTGAAAATATTATTATTTTTGACTTAATTACTATTATATTATTATTATTCTAAGAATGAAGTGATGTACATGTATAGTGAAAAAAAAAACCTAAAAGATGTAATGTAAACTCAGACATATATGGTGGTGAATTAATATCAAATTCTAATAAAAAAAATATTTATATTTAGTGTTTCATGCGTCTCCAATAATTTTTTTGTTTAATACGAATAAAATTATTTTCAGCTAAGTGGATTTATGAAAACTAAATAAAAAATGAAAATAATACTATATGGAAATAAAAAATATAGTCAATTTGCACAGAAAAAGTTAATGACATGACAAATTGACTATTTCACTTAAAAATCACATTAATGTGAGAGTATTTATATAATAAAATGAGTAATTTAATTTAAAAAATGAGCACTTTATAATTTGATATATTTACAACAATTTATATATAATCTTATTTTAAATCACATTAATGTGAGAGTATTTATATAATAAAATGAGTAATTTAATTTAAAAAATGAGCACTTTATAATTTGATAAATTTACAACAATTTATATATAATCTTATTTTTTGCTACAAATGTTTTTATTTATATACATCAATTATAGAGCGAACCATAAGTCAAATAATTATTAAAAAATTTAAGTATTTACCATTTACACCACATATATAATATGTAAATTAAATTTTTTTCCTTGTACCAAAAAAATAAAATAAATTATTTTCCTTTTTAATATTTTGTATAAATTAAATTCTAATAAAATACTAAGTTTTAATGATATTTTTTTGTAAAAAAAAAAAGTTTAGTGATATTTTTTAATCAAAGTAAGTTTTTATTTTTTTAGATAGACTAGCTGCTAAAGGCCGGGTTTTGTTTGTGTGATCCATGTTTTTTTTTTTTTTTTATCAAGTGTGTGATCATGTTTTCAATTAGGGATGACAATGGGTAGGGTATGGGTAGGGTACTATAGTACCCATCCCCATACCCGCAGATTGAAAAAATACTCGTACCCATCCCCATACCCGCGTGGGTAACAACTTTTGCCCCGTCCCCATACCCAATGAGTACCTAGGTACCATACCTGTTACCCGCATTTTTACTAAAAATAAATTGATTAATTATAAAATATCATATAATTTTAATAGAATTAAAAAAATTTCAAAGATTTTAATATTGACTAATGAAAATTATAAACAAAATTATTACTAACCTTATGTTAAAATTCATATTTATGTTAAATATTCACATTATTTTTATATTATGTTATAAATAAACATTTTTATTAAAAATATATAATAGTTTAGTAGAGTTGTATTATTTTAAATTGATTTACATATATTATAATATAATAATATAAATAAAATAAATAAATATATATTACCCGTACCCACACCCGTTCATTTTTGCGGGTAATTACCCATACTCGTACCCAAAATGCGGGTTTTTACCTACCCGTTGTGGGTAGTTTTTGTGGGTACCCTCTGGGTATGAGTCAAATTGTCATCCCTATTTTCAATTTTTTCTTATATTATGGTGAGTTTGTTAATAAAAAATTTTTGCTGCTAAAAAAAATGTCTTATGTTTGTTCTAGTGAGTTTGTTAATAATTTTTTTTTACTGTTATAAAAAAAATCAAGAGTATTGTTGGTATTATGAAAAGTTCACACCAATAAAAATTCACACACACACACAAAATGAAAAAATCGGAATTCGAACCCTGATTATAACGTCCGACAAAATTAATGTTTTTTTTATTAAAGAAAGTAAGTTTTAACGTTTGATTATGAAGGAATTAACAAAATTTCTCTTTTGTTAGAATAAATAACACTAGAATGAGAATTGTTATTTGAGGGTGTAAGGATCTTATCCTTGAAGGAATTGGGTTTGGAGATTTGGTGGGAGATAGTCGGTGGGAAAGGACAGTAGGTTGAGGAATTGAAGGATGTATGGGGCAGAATGGTAATTTTGTAGGGACGTGGGTAGGATTGTCGGTGACGGGTGAGGACATACAATGGAGAAGGAGGCAATTAAAGATTTATACGTCACATTAGAGGAAGGATATGGGTTCATTACAAGAATGTGAAGCTTTCGTATCACAAACTGAATCATCTTTTTTAGCTATCTTCTTTCTTTTTATCTACTGCTCTATCCGGTTCTAGAACACTCATTTTCCATCTAAGTCCTACCTTAATCGGTAAAAATATTAAAATTGTTAGGTCGAACGTCATAATCAAGTTCGAACCCGAGATCTTACAATTATATATGAGTTTAATTTAATTGTATTAGCACTTCATCTAAGACAAAAAAACTTTTTTAATTTATTTAAAAATTAATACATCTTTTGTAAAAATAATAAATTAATACACCTGAGTGGAGATTTCCCTGCACAGAGTCAGATTTGTTATATACGTTAATTAGTATTAAATGACCTAAACAAACTTACCAAAAAAATAAATTTTTAACTTCGTCCCATTTTATAAGATTTATTTTGACCAAATGTACTATTTATATGTTTTGTTTTTACTATAATTTTCTACAAGTATATATAAATGTAAATATTATCATATAAGATCTTGTTTGATTTGTTTCGATAAACTTTTTTAAAATATCAAATTTTTATAATTTTTACTAATTGAAAACTAAAAATATTCGTAATCAAAATTATTTATTAGCATACTATAATGGTCAATAAATTGTTATATTTTGGGACAATATGACATTGGAGAAAAGTATAAGTTGATTAGGGACGATCGAGTTAAAGATATTGCAATAGTTAAGGGAACAAATGGGCGGGTCGCCCCTGCACATAGTCCTTAAGTACTCAAAATTATCATTTCATATAAACTATATCATCGGTTGTATTGTTCTTTTAATCTAAAAATATTAATTTAAGTTGAATTTCTGGACTTACTGGATTAAAATATTAATTTTGTTTAACTCATTTAATTTGGTCTGGTAGTGAAGAATATTTTGGCAATAGTTCTGGGTTCGATCATCAGCTTCATCGTAAAACTAGCATTAATAATGACCCCTCATTATGTCGGCACCTCAATGGGCAGCAATTATTTGTACCACTCTAAGAATATGATTATAAAAATTTATATATAATGTTTAATGTTATATATAAATCATTGAAAATAGAAAGATAAAACAAGCAAATAATCGTTCCCGTAAACTTAATTCAGTTGGTAGGAACATCATATATATATATATATTATGCAGAAGTTGAGATTCGAATACCAGATACTCCACTTATTTATCTTTAAGGTAGAATTTTAGTCATTGAACTAATAGGAAAAAAAAATAATTAACAAATCAAAATTCAAGCACAAAAGTCACTGAGTTAAAACAAAGCACAAAAGTCATTTGAATATATATTCTGTCCATTCCAAAATATAATAAAAAATGAGTCAAATAAATTTGATATATTTGGTTTAAAATTTAAACCAAATACGTTAAGCTTTATTGATCAATTTTTGCTTATATTTTACGATAGAGAGAATAAGTTGAAAAATCGACTCTTTTAGAAAAAATTTCTTCTAAGGAAAAAATATGTTGTACCCCTACCAATGAAAATTCTTAAGAGAAAGAGCATGAGAAGCACATTGGAGTTAATAAATAGGCATGATAATAAATTATAAAACTTACTCATGGATATTCAATAGAATCCGTCCCAAATTTTGACAGGGAAAAGTTTGAATTGATTGAGTTTGGGTTCGAGTTAGGTTTTTCGAATTTCATAAGACGAGGCATAACGGGTAATCGAGATACTGGTATACACCCTACACGTAGTTTTGGGCTTTTTACATTTTTTTTAATATAATAAAAATACAAAAATAAAGTACAAACTCATGCAGGTATGGGATGGGGAGAGGGTACATGAACACTTGGTACTCTAGTGATCTATTGTGATTGACCTATATTTCCTAAAAACCTACTTTGGTGCATGGTTTAAAGTTTTCATACAGCTGAAATGTCAATTATGTCAATTTTTTAATGTTATGAAGTTTCACACATAAATCTGATCGGAAAATTCATTTTGGCTAATGTACAAGTCAATGAAGTGTTTATTCAATCAAAATTATAAAAGGCACCGACGACAAATGAGTGGAACTAGATTTGAAAACTGCAAGTGCAATTCGTCTGTATTTGGCTAAGAATATTCTTGCGAATATGCTAGGCAGGGCATTTCGTCGTCCGAAAAGTTTTGGAAAAAACTTGAAGTACACGTACTACTATATCAGACAAATGGTATCATATCTTGTTGGGGGAGCAGTTTCATAATCTCTGCATGTATGATAATATGAAAATATTTGATCATCTAAAGTGCTCTCAATGACATTGTCTTTGAAGATAATGCACCAAGATTCATATGGTCCCTTTCATCCATTTTTCTATTAGCATATCAAACCTGTTTGGAGATATAAGAAAGAAACAAAATAAAAAGAGAGCTATAAGTTTGAACATTGTCAAAAAATATCAACATGAAACCAATACACAACCAAACATCACAACTTTCAATTATGATTTACAATACATGGAAACACGTTTTGACTTCAAACTGTGTATAGAACTCTATAACATGGAAAATTTACTACCTCTGCTATGCTTCCTTAGTATGATAACAATTCCAATCCACATGGCTTTATTGTTATAATGTCTGAGAAGCTGAAAACTATCTACAATCTTCCACATGACTACCATGTCACATGAATATGTTTTCAAAAACAACAAATAATTCAATGTGCCAACAAAGTAAACTCTCTTTCAAAATATTGAATAACCAAAACCATGTATAAAGATAACTCATAACTTCCCTTAACAAAGGTTCTTCAGCTTCTTCTTCCAAAGAAGAGAAGCTTACGGAACCCTTTCACCGCTTTCGAAGAGTCTTCTTCCTCATTGATCCATTTCTTCCTGTTGTGGATTGATTCTTGCATTACTTGGTTACTTGGTGGAGGGGTAAAGATTTCTATCTCTGAGACTTTAGGCGGAGTAACATTACTTTCATCTATTTTATGATTAGCCTTTGAATTCAAATCAGTATATATTAATGGTTTGGTAGGTAATGCAGCTGTAGAAGTTGTGATCATTTCAGTATTATGCCGAGGTTGGTTATTATCCCTAGGAAGCGAAGATAACTTGTCTGATACTTCCTCAACTCTAGACTGATTTGGCAAAGATGAGTTAGTGTGAAGTTGGCGAATATTTTCATCCGCAATTTCTCTTTCTGAAGTCAAATATCTTGAATGTTTCTCCGGTGATGCCTTGGATATCTCTCCGATGTATTTGAAATCACGATTGTTGTTGTTTTGTTCAACAGCTTGTGCGGCATCGGGTTTGATAGGCAACACTACTGAGGCTTTTGTTTCATTCTTAGTCTTCCTGTTAGTCTCGGAAAGAACTTTGCCTTTTGTTTTACGCGCGTCTTCTTTATGATTTGATGATTTGACTTCTTTTTGGAGCTGTTTCTTCTGCAAAGGTACTCCATTTGCCTTCAACGAAGGTTTCTTTGTTGGACCTGGTTTTGCTTGACTCGGCAAAATCTTCTTCGGAGTTACTCGAGCAGTTGCAAGACGATCAATGGTCGAACTCCTAAGGACTGTTTTGTTCGGTTTCTTAGTCTCTTCATTAGGATTCCCTTTCTTTGCAGCTGTCTTAGTGCCTGTTCCAGTCTTCTTCGAGGTACTTCTTTCGGCAATTCTTTTCTGTCGCTGGATCATTAACTCTTCCCTTCTCTTTCTATTTTCTTCTTCCTATTAATAGAAATAAGAAATAAAGGTAAACAAATAACATTTTCTACTAACTTATGAATTTGCAACTCAAAGCTATAGTTATTTGCTAGTTTACCTTCTCGGATTTGCCCTTCGTAACCGTAGTTCTGCTTCCTGGCAATGCTCTACTTCTTGACATGATATCAGATTTGCTTTTCCCAAGAGATGCATTTGGAGCCTTTGACTTTGCCTCTTTACCTGAAACTTTCCCGGTTTTCACTCCAGTAGCTTTCTTATCGGCGTCTACACGATTAGATACACGATTTTTATCAGGTTCAACATCAGAATTTTTTTTGTTTGCTTCATATAATGAAATGTTATTTTCATAATCCATTTCCATTCTCCAGGGTGCTGCACTATGCTCTACAGCTGAATCGCGACCAATAACCATCAACAGATCTTCCGGCTCACGAGAAATTAAGGTCTCAGTCTTCTTGTGCGAATCTTCTTGTGTGCCGTTTGTGAATTCAGTAGCGCCGACAATGTCTGAAACCAAACTTATATCAGCAGCTGATTGAGAATTAAATTGACCTTGTGACGGCCGAGCTTGAACCATAAAAGAGTCATCAGCCAAAACATCTTTCTTGTTTTTCTCTTCAGGTAAGCGATCTGTAGCTGAAGATGACACATAATAGCTACCCGATTCTTCATTTCTCCGAGAAAACAACAACTCCTCATCATTGATTTTCTTTCTCTGCATAAATGTAGGTCCATTCTTCCCTTCGTTGAAGTACTCAACACGATCTCGACCCTCACCGTTCAATTCCCTCTGTGTCACAACAAATGAATCATTTGAAACTACTCGAGTTTTAGTGATTTCTGCTTCGCGGTTATATTCATTTGACCTTCCATCTGCAAAATTCTTGTTCATCATATATTCTTCCTGAAACATCATAGGCTGTTTTTCGGTATCAGGAGTAGAATCATCGTCTTCTCTCAAAAGGAGATTCTGGAAAGCATCCCAGTTGTTACCGCCTTTTTTGCCATTCAAATCAGCATCGGTTGAACCATTTACATTGCCAAGGTGTTTTGCACTATGTTGTTGCTTACGGTGACTCGAGGTTGACTTGTTTCTAACAGCTTCTTCAACCTTGTGTTTCAAGGAATCTCCGTTGATAAATTCTTCCTCGTTCGACAAACTCCCCTCTGTGATACTACCTTTTTCGCCGTCTCCCTTGGAAGTTATGTAGTTTATATTACGGATAACTACTTTCCTTGAGGATTTCTTTCCATGCTTCTTTCTGCGCAGATGCTCCGTTGAAGATTTCTTTTTGCTTCGCTTTGAGTCGGCATCTGAATCACTCTCATCAGTATACTCAGATGATGTAGTTGAGCCATCTTCTTCAGAGTGATCCGCTACTTGAGATTGTTTGTTTTTCTTCTTCTTTTTCTTATACGATGTTTTATCACTGTGTGAGTGATCCTCGTTTGGAGGCCATTGCATATTCCCTGGATAATATGAAGACGGAACCTGCATACCGGGATACATGTATCCTTGGTATGGAGGCATTTGTTGAAATGCATGACCTTGAAAATTGTGAATGTACTGCGGATGATGGTTCGGCCACGACATTGGCATTTGAGCCCTTCCGTCCGATGATGGAGTTTGACCTGCTGCTGGCAACCTATATTCTGCAAATTTTCAAAATCATTAGAAACGACTGTGCTAAAGACAAGTGGCCTCCCAAGCAAAAATGTTTTGTTCTTTTCTTTGGAACACATTTACTCGGGAAAAGACCAACACACTGAATCGACTTAGTAGTAAAGGAACATACCTTGTCCAATGTCCAAACTTGCATGGCTTGGGGTTGAACCAGAAATTGAGACATCACCTAAGCCATTTAGCTTACTGCCCGAGTCATCTTCGCCTGCAAGTATGATTCCGGATGTCCTCAAGTAAGGCAATACGGCTTGAGAAGACACCTGCATAGCTGCAATCTCATCCATCCAAAGCTTGTCTTCGTTCTTCTGTTTGCACAGCTCTAAGAAATTTAAGCATGCTTCCCTACATGAGACATGAAATCATATCAAATAACAAAATGAACTATCTTAATGGATCAATGTTACTAACTTACTATATTTTTTTTATATGCTCGCAGACCTTAAACGTGATGCTCCAAAAGCATCAGCGAAAGAGATAAGATCATCCATAGCTTCTGGATAAAATCCCGCAACTAAAGCACGTGCATAGGCCATTGCTTGTTCTTTGCAAAGCATAGCTTTACGATTGTCTAGAACACGTTGAAGGCGAACCCTACAATAAAACATCGATGAAAAAATTATTGGACTATATTATAGATACTTCCTGACGAGTAGAAAGATAAGGAAAACATCAGTTATATACCTCGAGTTCTCTTCAGTTCCATCTTGATTGGAGGAAATAGTTGACCTTTTGGTACGCCCCTCGGCATATGACACATTTCCTGTTAATCAGAGAGAATATTGTGATCTGCTAATTTACTCGCACAAGGAACTATTTGTCATATCTACTAGTAAAGATTCCGTGTAAAATTGCATGAATGTGTGATATATGCAATCAAAAGAAAGATTAAGGAACCAATGTGATTATGATTTCCCATCCATACCTTCTGCCTCACTAGATTGAACTGAACCTTCAATCTGCACAATCTCTTTTTCTATGGTCACAAACCTCTCTAGAACTTCTGGGGTGCTTACAAATCTAACAAACCTATATAAAATGAATCAAAACAAACACACATCATTGGTCTATAGAATTAGTATAGTTTTTACATAATAATTCACATCATAGCATCAGCAACATTTTTATGCAATTTTTTGGTTTGTGTGAAGCGCGAACGCTCCTCGGGTGTCCCGTATTGGACACGCATCGTGTCGGACCGACACTTGTGATTACACTGAAGTATGCCATTTTAACAAATTATTATCGGTGTCGACATGTCAGTGTCCGTATCTTGTCCAGTGTCTGTGTTCGTGCTTCATAGATTGTGACATATTTGGCCGCAATTTAAAATCACGATCTACTCCAATGACTGAAGGAGATTAGCCCTTCGTGTGATCCAAAATTCACATGTTTGTACATTGAGAACAATCTCAAGGATTTAATTCATATACACTTCTGGTATAGAATACGCTTACACGGTCAATCAATCATAACCATCAGATCAATCTCAAGGTTACACGGTCAATCAATCATAACCATCAGATCAATCTCAAGGATTTAATTCTTATACACTTCTGGTATAGGATTTAACTTTAACCATAATTATTTCTAAACTACACATATGAATGATTGTGACTTGTTCACGGTGTAAAACTTTTTACACCAACCAACAATGTATGAAAATTAAAAACAAAAAGAGAACCAAAACTAAAAAAAACAAACCTTTGAAGAGTGGCTTTAGTGAACCATGGAGCAAATGTAACAACAGGACATAGAGTGATTGAATAGCCACCTTTTGAAATCTGATCTTTAGCACATTTAAGATGAGAAATAAAAGGTTCTAATAGCCCAGAAGCTAGTCTTTCACTAACACCACCAGCAACAATTACCAAGTCACATCTTCAACATAGAAACACAAAAAGTCAAAAAACAACCTTTTTCTTTTTGTTTTTTTTTGCTACAACTCATCTAATGTAAGTGAATAATAAAGTTGAGGAAAAGAACCTTGTTCTTGTTGGGGTGAGTTGAAAAAGGGCATGATCAAGATAAGAACTTGGATCCATAGCTAGAGTTAGAGTGTTGTTGAAAGCTCAAACTTGAAAACTTTTAAGGAATAATACAAAACTTCATATACAATCTTGATCCTTAAAAGTCTTTCATATGATTCACATGAAATGGAATACATAAAAAAAGTGGTTTGTTTGTTGAGTTTTGAAAGTGGGTCCAATCCAACAGAAGATGTTATCTCATTGTGTTTATTGTATTATTAGATCTTTGTTTGATAGACATATACACATGTTTTTTTTGGAAAAATAATGTAAGAGGTAACAAATAATAATTATTATCCAATTGAATGAAATATAGATCCAAATCTAAGAGTGTGTTGGGAGGTCCATTTTTCATTCATTTGTTTGTTAACTTGTCATCCAAGAGAGAGGGAAGGGACTCTCTCTCTCTCTATTGGTTTGGCTTTAGGTTGTCGGTGTCAATCACAGGTAAAGAGTGAGTGTGTGAGTAAATGAGCAGCAAAGAATAATCACACACTTGTTGCTTTCATTGTGACACTTGTCAGTGCCAACCACACTAAATAGTACTAATAAAAATGTAAATAAATTGTATTGTCAAAGTTCTGCAAACAGGATATATCTTCAAAATTTGTGTATCTTAGTTAGATCTTATAATTTTAGAGAGTGTGTATTTTGAGGCTTAACAATTTGTTTCAATCGTAATTTGATTGAATTGAATTGAACCTAACCTTTTTTATTAGGATCTGCTTAATAAAAAATAACAGTAGTTAGTTGATTAATTCAGTTGTGATTGATGTTGAATTTAGTAGGGAGGATCACGGTTCGATCCCTCGCAACTGTGATTGGGAGGGGACTTGAACCACTTAATGCCATAACTGACCCCCGAACCAGATTAGATTGTCCGTGGGCCGGATACTGGTGATGAATTTTTTTTTTGATAAATTAGTTTATAATAGATGAGTTTATAACTTATAGTTTTTTGTTTGTAGCGAATAAATTAGTTGATTTATTTTATAGTGTTTTGTAAAATTAGCAGTTGAACTAACTTATAAATATGAAATGAATAATGACCATTAAAAGGACTATGAATGTTGTTTTTAAGAGAATTAGTTTTGTCATTAAAAAAGAATTAGTGATGCAATTTGTTAAGCGTTTACCTTTCATTCATGTGTAATTATCTTATATTTATTAATGGAACTTCTATTGTGATGTAAAAAAAAAATAGTTTAACTAGTACTCAATTTTTTCAAGATGACAAGAAAAATTTTAAGAAAAAGTGATAAACTATAAGAGGTTTAAGTTATAATGGGTCCGTTTGTTACGGATTAAAAAAAATATTGATTTTGATGTAAAATAATTTAGAGATTAGTTTTTAGAGATTTTTAGAAAAATTGAATTTACTTTGTGTTTGCTTAATATAATAAAAATTACTTTTTTTAAATAAAATAATCTTTAGTTTGTTTGGATGCAACTTATAAAAGTGATTTTTTTTAATTACAAATAACTTTCTTCTTTTAACATTTTTTTTCTCTCCTCTAAAAAAAAATCTATTATTTTATAAGCTACTCTTAGTAGCTTCTCATTTTTAGCTGTTTTCTGATTATTTTTAGCTTCTGATTATTTTAAAAATTTGTAACAAACAGATGCAAAACAATTAAAAGTAATTATTTTTATAAAAAAAAGTAATTTTTATCTAAAATAAGCTATAACAAACGGCGTAACTTATCAAAATAAGCTATAAGTTAGTAAAAATAAGCTATAAGCTCGTAAAAAAAAGTTACCAAACAAACATTTTTTTCCCCATATTAACTTATATGTTATAAGTTCAAAATTTAACATTGTCAAGTAGAGTCTTAGTTGCTTTATTTTTTGCGAGAGTGAATGCGTTTGATCTCCTAACAAATGATGGGATGAACAAAACAACTCAAGTTGTATTGTGTATGATTTTAAAACTATTCATATGACTGGACAAACGGCAGGTCAAAAGACGAAATGACAAAGCTTGTAATGAACAATTTTTTTAGTTCTTCATTAATTTACCCTCCTTCGAGGGTAGAGAAGCCTCCTCCTAAAAATAAGATAAAATCTAAAGACTAATTTTTCATTGATTTGATTGATAATTATTACATTCACTACTACTATAATCATGTAAATTAACTCAACAAAATATTGAACTGAAATTCATTCATATTTCATTATTAATAAACAGAATTAAACTTTGAGTGCCCCTTGTAATCCTATAAATAATTAACCCAAATATAGAATGGATTAAGGCATGAAAATTAACAGGTTTTGGAAAAAGGGGAAGAAATTGGAGAATTGAAGAGTTTGATGATAGTAGTAATAAAGTTGAAATGATTTGGTTACTGTGTGTATCAGAAACCAACCACTGCCAAATCGTTTGTAATAATAATTCTCACTCCGTCCCAATTTGATTGACACAGTTGACTGTTGTGCACTATTTACCCAATTTAAATCTGAATAGATTGGGTTGCACAAAAAAAAAAAAGGGATTTCACTTCATTTAATTCAGTCCAGAAAAGGTTTTAGAATATTTTATTAAAGAGTCCGTTGAGCGCCTCACTACTATGTCATAATAGATCCGAACACTTGGAGCATATGGCGCACCCGTAATGCTTATCTTTGGGAACAACAACAGGTGACTATTTCAACTACGTGCAGTCTTGCATTGCATCTAACAAAGTTCATGATTTTTCTTGGTGCAACCGCACTCTATTTCAACTGCGACAAACTGATTGCAGCTCCTATACTGTCATGGACAAAACCAAATAATAACTGGTTGAAATGCAATGTTGTGCTCTCTTCGCTTCCGATGACCGCTTTGGTGTTGGCATTTGCTTCTGAAACAGTAATGGTGAAGTTGTCCAAGCCTACACACTGTTTTGCAATCATCACAACTACACCAGAATGTGAAGCTACAACGATATATGTAGCTCTCCAACTTGCTATGGACAATGGTTACAGTTGTGTTAACTTTGAGTCAGATTGTCAAGTAGTTGTAAATGCCATTCTTGGTAATGGTATCTATGAGAATGAGCTTGGGACTCTTGTGTCTCAATGTAGGTCCCTTCTCTCAACCAATGCTAGTTTCATCGATAGGCAAGCTAATAGTGTCACTCATAGTTTAGCTAGAGCGTCAATATCCCATGCTAGTCCTAGTATTCACTTATACATTAATTTTATTTTTCATTTTGTTTTTTTAGTATACTTAATAAGTGCCCCAAGAGCAACAATTCACGGAGATAAACAAATATAGAAAAACAGCAGTTCTCTTTTGTGTTTCAATCTCAGATATAATGGTAAATTATAGATTACAATAAGATGCTTGGGTAATACAAAATGAAAAAACCTAGAGTCATGTATCCTTGGGAGGAGCTTTCTTTGCAGCCTCAGCAGCTGCTTTCTCTGCTTCAATCTCAGCAACAATTGCATCAATTTCAGCTTCCTCTAATTGCCGCAGTCCATCCTCCTTGGTCATCACGGCAACTTCAATGTTCTTTCCTCCACTCTCAACAACCTTATTACAAATATCAAGTATTTATCAGATCCAGTTCCAAATTTATAACAAGTTACCAGCCCATAACAGTACTATTAATTATGCAACAGGAATAGATAATTACTCTATCCATTATAATGTTTGACTCTACAAGCCATACAACCATCAGCTAGGCATATCATAAATTGTAATTGAAAGTTTTGGCATAAATGAATCATAGATTAAACACATGTAAATGTGAACACAAATAGTGCATAAGATTTGTGCTTTAATCTTTTCAACGATAATATTTTACGAAAGAAAAAAATACATATGCCTGTATTGTGTAGCAAGTTTACAATATTGAATATTTGTTATGTTCATATGTACACAAAAAAAGTGTCGATAAAAAATCAGAAAGAGGTGATACCTCACATAAATGAAAAAAGAGAAACTTGGTGCTACAGAGGTTCGGCAATAGCAGGATTTCAGGAATGAACAGATCACATTGTGGGTGAATTGTTGGCAGCCTTACTTTATATTCACATTAAGTTAATATCGTAAGTCTTTCTAGCACAGGTAATTTATCCTAAAATTGCTCCTAATTTGCAGTCAACTAAATAATACTGTTAAAGGTCTCTCGAATGCATTTATTTTGCAAAGTGAAAAAACATATAAAAATGAAGACACTCTTTAAAGTTCATCCGAAGTACTGGGTCGTTGACAACATTAGATGAGCAAAGGACAGAAACAGCACCTATATATCTACTAGCAAGAAAAAAAAGACTATGCACAAGTTGCAAGAAATAACATAAATAAATCATAGGAGTGGGTATTCTTTTTCACATAAACACTAAAGAAGAAATAACTTAACTGACCTCAAGCAAAGCCCGGATGGCCAATTTGACAGTTTCCTGGCCAGAAGTTTCTTTGAAGTTCTTTTCAAGAAACTCGCGGATTGAATTAGAGTTTCTTCCGGTAGCATTGGCTTTCCATGCTGAGAATGTACCAGAAGGGTCAGTTTGGTAGAGGGAGGGTGAGCCAGTGTAAGGATCAAAGCCAACAATCAAGGTAGAAAGACCAAAGGGACGGACACCGCCACTCTGTGTGTACTTCTGTTGAAGACCTGCAATGTATCGAGTTATATACTCAACAGTGCAGGGATCCTCTACCGTAAGCCTATGACTCTGGCATTCCACTCGGGCACGGTTTATAAGTACACGTGCATCAGCTTTTAATCCGGCACAGGCAAGTGCAATGTGATTGTCTAGATTAACAATCTTCCTGACCGATCTGCAAAGCAAAAGCAAAACAATTGTAAAAAAATCTCTCCATATTATATTCTAAAACCAGTTACATCATCTCAAATTTTTCAAAAGTTCTCTCATAGTATCATAAAACTATATACTACAAACACCTATAAGTTTTCAACTTAGTAAGAAGCTATTGTGAGCTATAAACCAATCCTAACTAGATCTAATCTATATAGAAGCTATAAACCAATCTAAATACACAATATAAATTTCAAAACCCTAATTCTTCTCGATCACGCTTTAAACCCTAGCTAGGATCCTAAATTGAAAGCTAATAAAATAAAAAGAGGAACGAAGAGTAATTAGAAATCGAGAAAGGTGGTAACCTAGAGTCTTGGAGTTTGGCGGCGGATTTCTTCTCGACGCCAAGAACAACGTTATCAGTACCGCGAACACCGACAGCAGCGTTACCTTTACGAACAGCTTCAAGAGCGTATTCGACCTGGAAAAGATGGCCATCGGGGGAGAAAACTGTGATTGCTCGATCGTATCTAGCCATTATTTCTTCTTCTTTTTCAAAGTCAGGAACTCCAAGACTTATATTAGAATCCTAAACCTAATTTGTTTTTCTCTATTTTTATTTTGTAATTTTTATTAAAAAATAATATCATTTTCTGAATAGTTTTGGATGTTGTCGATGGAGAAATTGAAGATGACAACAACGATGATTTAGAACTTGACATTCCTTTATCCTCTTGCTTCTATCGTTTAAAGAACATATCCCCAACTTTTACAAAACATGAATGATATAACGTATTTCCAGAACAGAGTTATATTAGCTACTAAAAATTGGATAGTCGACACAATAAATGATTATATGTTATGTAAAAAAAATGATTATATGTTGGATTTAATTCCCGGTGAAGAAAAAACATATTTGAGTTATAATACTCCACTCGCACATAATATAGATGGTCAAACAATGGATGATGTTCATACTCCCGAATTTTTTAACACGATTTCTACGTCGAGACTCCCAAATCACAAGTTGAGACTTAAAGTCGGAGTTTCTGTTATGGTATTAAGGAATTTGAATAAAAAATTATGATTATGCAATGGAACAAGACTTATTGTTACAAGATTGGGAAAACGTGCTCTTGAAGGAAAAATTATTTCAGGACGTAATATTGGAGATCAGGTTTTCATACCTATATTTTCTCTGATATCATATGACGTAAGAATTTCTTTTAAATTTCAACGGAGACAATTTTCTTTAATGATTTCTTTTGCGATGACTATTAATAAGATTCAGGGACAATCTTTAAAGCATGTTGGGATATATCTTTCGTCGCCAGTGTTTTCACATGGTCAGCTGTATATTGCGATTTCAAGAGTTACTTCTAGAGAAGGATTAAAAATATTGATCATCGACGATGACGGCGAAGATACGACTAAGACTTCGAATGTGGTGTATAAGGAAGTCTTCCTTAATATACTTTCCTTTGTATGAATATTTATCCAAAATTATTGTTGAACTACCGTTTAATGTTACTCAAAAATTTTCATATACCTTATATTATTGCAATTATCATATCGTAATTTATAATTACATATCTTACAGCTAACTAGTCACCATACCTGTGCGTTTGCACGGGTCAAAAATTGTAGATCAATTATATAATATTTTTTTGGGCTAATAAACAAACATATGCGTAGAAACCAAAAATATTTATTGTCTAATTTATTTCCACCAACTTACATAGACATGAAAGTACAAATAATCCTACAAATTACGGAAAATTTCTTTAATTATAAACTACATTTGAAGTAGTATTTGTAAGGTTGTCGTTATCATCAACGGCTAAAATCTTCAAATCATTTCTCGATGTGACTTTTGACATAGCAACGTATAACTGACCATGTGAAAATACTGATTGCGGAAGATACACTCCAATATTTTTCAATGACTGACCTTGACTCTTGTTAATAGTAATGGGAAATTAAACAGCGATAGGAAACTGCCGACTTTGAAAATTGAAAGGAATTTTGACGTCAGATGGTGTTAAGGATAATATGAGAATAAAAACTTTGTTGCCTATATTGCTTCCTGATATTATCTTTCCTTCTATAATACATTGTCTCATCCTTGTAACAATCAACCGAAATTCATTGCACAACCCATAAGATTGATCCATATTTCTCAATAACATAACTGAAACTCCAATTTTCAATTTTAACTTGTGATTTGGAAGGCTCGAACAGACAATTGTATTTAAAAATTCGGGAGTGTGTATATCATCCACTATGACCAAATTGATTCCGCTTAAAGACTTAATTGTCCTATTAAGTCTTTCTTATTTGATTGATGATAATTGATTATGCAAGAAATATTGATCCACATTATAACCATTAACGTGAGTCAAAAATTTGTTCCAAATTATAATATTGCTATATGCTTAACACTTTGACGACATAATTTTAATCACAATTGAATGATATGTCATAGTCGCTGAAAGACTTTATTCTAAGCAAGTGATCCGGGTTCGATTCTTATGGTTGACAAATTTCTAATTTTTTTTAATAAAGCTACGCGAAAACAACACACTGCCAAGCAAACTTGACGCATGCAGGAGTCAACTGATGTACAACACCTGATTTTTATTTTTTTTAACTTAGGTTTTTTAACTTAGGTTAAGCAACCTCCTAATCAATAGTTTTTTTTTTGCTTAAAAAAAAAGAAAAGAAATCAATAGTTTTTATTTTTTTCAAGATTTGTGTTTTTTTCTTAATGGTTGATAGAAAAATAAAGCTACATAGGTTTAATAAATACGGGTCCGCAGATATTTTAAAATCAATTAAGCACCATCCTACACGATTTTGTTTAATAATCTGACTCTTTCAGTTCATTTTTTTAATACTAATAATTTCATGTAAAAAAAACTATAATAATTCTTTTTTTATGATAAAATTATAATAATTCTAATAGCTAAAAATTCCAATTTTATTTTTTTATTATCATAAGAAAATTGACCTACTTAATTGTCCTATGAAATGTTGCGCAAAGGAAATTGATTGTTCTTAATTGTCATATGAAAACTTTCCTATTTGATTGATGATAATTGATTCCACAATATGGATGTTTATTACCTTGAGGACATAAATTTAATCACATTTGGTTTACATGCATGCTTTAGTGGTTGAGAGACTTTTTTCACATTAAGTGTTTCGGGTTCGATTCCCATGGTGGATACATTTTTATTTATTTTTAATAATAAAGATATTGAAAATGTTCCCTCCAAAGCTGCATATGCAAATTAGGGTTAACTTAGTTGCATATTATAACCATTATATACTAGAACTTTGACCCATGCGGTGCATGTGTCTAATTAGCTGTAATATGTAATAATAAAAAAAAAAATACAAAAATTCTAAGAGCATTTTCAATAAGAGTATTATAGGGAATTTCATGGAATAATTATTTTATATTTTTTTATGTGCTTATTTTATATTTTATATATTTTTTAAATAATTTTGGAACCCCATCGTTTTGTTTACTTATTAAAAAAAATCGCTGATAACTAAAGGTTAAAAAATTGATGATAATTAAAGGTTAAAAAAAAATTAAAGACACAATCAAGAACATAAACTTAAGTAGACATCCATAAATAAATAAAAATTGTGATTAATTCCGCCGTTCAAATTTATTGAAAAAAGGGTTAACATATTAGGATTCCTAAATTTTTTCGTAATTGAAGCACATGTTTTAGCGGTTGAAATGTTTTATTGTAAGTAAGGGATGCATGTTTGATTCCTAGCTTAGACAAATATGTATTTTTTTAATATAAAGCTGCAATAAAAAGAAAGAGAAAATGAGATGGAAATTTTTTTGTTTTAGGGTTAACTTATGTTAGCAAGCTTATAATATATAAGAGATAAGAGATTATCGATTTTTAATTGTTTAAATTGTGCAATGAAAATTGGTGGTGCGTAATTGTCGTATGAAATCTTTCCTATGAAAGTTGATGGAACTTAACACTTTGTGGACATAATTTAAATCACAATTGGTCTGTTAGTGCATATTGTATCAATTGGTCATCGGTTAATATTAAATCTGCAATGTTAAAATCAAAATAATAAATGTGATTAGTGACTTGATCATGGTTGTGTTTGGTTGTATTGCAAAAAAAATTGATTTAGCAGAATTGAGTTTGATAATAACTTTCCAAATTACACGTGATAATAACTTTCCAAATCTCACATGATAATTATTCTCTAAATTTATGATTCGATTGAAAAAAAATCATTGATCAGGAAAGACATAAAAATATTTCGTGATGAATAATATAGTCAACAATAATTTTGATATGATATACTTTTAAAATTGATAGTGCTTATCAATTATTGCACATAATTTTAAACACAATTGGTATACTTGTCATAGTGGTTGAAATATTGTCTTACACTGAAGGGTTGCATGTTCGAATCCTAGTCAAAACAAAATTGTATTATTTTTTAATAAAAATTGCAAGATAAAATGGAGGGAAAACGGGGAAAATAAATTAGGATTTAGGGTTTGCTTGTGTATACAAGCTTATAATATAAAAGATAAGAAAGATTAGACCTGTGCACCGCACGGGTCGATGTTCTAGTATAACTTAACTAACTAATGTAACTAATTGTTATAACTAACTATTCCATCTAACAGTGATGTGTCTAAACAAATCAATGATATAATCTCACAAATCATATTTTCTATAATTAATCTATATCTATATCTATGCCAATAATAAAGAGAATAGTTGAAATTTGGTGTAGCTTTTTTTTAATACCATAAATACACTTAGTAGTTTTTATTAGTTTTTTATTTATTTATTATTTTTTCCCTCTTCTTAACTTCTATAACTTACTACTCCTCTTTCCTTAAAAAAATAATTCTATACTTTCTTAACTTCTATAACTTCTTTTATTCTATAAAAAAAAATAGATGTATATAAAAAATCAGAATATAATATTTTACGCAAATTAGTAGAATATAAAAAGTGGATCGCACACGGGCGCGAATCTATCATCGGTATACATACATAACCATATATCCAAATAATTTTAAAACATAGTAAATGCATTACAATGATTAGAAATTAGAATAGTACAAATATACCAAGACACTTTATTTTTCTTGAATAAATTGTGTATGTTATGCCTCCAAAGTCACATGATTATAATTTCTTTTGCAGCTTGGGTTTGATTCAATACAATTTGCTAGAATTGATTATCAAGACAGAGCTAAACACAGAGGTGAAAAATCATCAATTCTACATCTATCATAACACTAGTGAATCCTTTTAAAGATATACCTCACATTATTCTCCCACCCCTCCCCTTCGATTTGGTTTACAAGGTAACCTTGTCCGTTGACCCTATTATAAAAGTCCAAATGATTATATGATTGTAGCAATTTGCAAAGGTTATGGTAATATTGCTTTTATTAGAGGAGGCCAAACATTTTGGACTTATATAGATAGATCAAATATTTTAAGATCTATGATGTGAAGAGTTCAAAATATGCTACTCATCATTCTCCTGCAAATTGGAATAGTAACTTTTGGATTCTGCCATATTTTCAATGGAATTGATATGTTCAACTTTTTTATTTTTTTGATAGTAGATTCAACTTTTAGCATTATATTTAATTAATCAATTGTCTATTTATATGTTCCTAATATATCATTCATACGGACCAAGAGTGAGATTGCACCGTTTTATGCTTGCTAAATTACTTTTATTATGGTGTAATTTTTAATTTTTTGCGGGGATTGAACCATGGTCTTTTCTACTAAGTTGAACGTCAATCACTACAGAACCAACTAATGATTAATTATTATGGCGTAATTTTGACTATAGTTTAATTTAACTCCAATGGTTTTGTTAGTGTCGTTCAAAGAAATACATACGTAAAGTTCTCATTGAGCCATTCTCATAACTAAAAGTGTAAAAATGAAATAAATGCATAAAATAAAATACAATTAAATAAGAGTATATTATGAATATTAATATTAATTAAGTTTAAAAGTAGTTAACTTTTGCTCGTAAAAATGACCAAAATTTGTAGTGTTTTTTTTTGCTTATATTTGTGTCCGGAAGGAGTATGTGATAAGTGAGAATTTAATATTGATTTGCTTAGTAATTTGTGATTACATCTAAAGAAAATGTGAAGGAGATAATAGAGTCTAACAAGTGATAATATATACTCTAAGTGATAATTTAATATGTTGATTTGCTTAGTAATTTGTGATTGCACATGTAAAGAATATGCGAAGGAACAAAACCTTATACAGTCTAATAAACAAGTGTCACAATCTTCATTCTTTAGTTTACCTATAATCTATATAAACTGTCAACACCGTAAAATAAAAAAATTAAAAAGAAATTGTCCAACACTAGTTGAAAGTTGAAACGAAATTATATTAGCCAGTATAGCTAAGCATGTATACTTGTATTAGGCTATTAGCAGTGACATGCTAGCACTATGGTATTTTTAGCTTTAGGCAACAAAATTATATTGTGGTGAGTTGTAAAAGAAAAGTTTAATTTATAAATCAGATATATAAATTATATCTTATATAAAAAAAATACCTTCAAATAATATGTTACATGATGAGCGAGACCAAGGCCGACTATTAGCCATGTGCCACATTGGTCATGGCATAGGGCCTCTCGAAATGAAGGATTGTGGAACCAAAATGTCATAAAATAGATTAAGGCAAAATTACACTATAAATCATTTATCTTATTTATTTGTAACACTTTAGTCTTTTATCTTTTTTTTTTAACGTTTAAGTCCTTTATCTTTTGAGTTATGCACATAAAAGTCCTTTTTTATTTTCATTTTTTAATATTAAAATAATGCCAAATAGAATTATTTTATTAAAAATAATAAAACAAAAAAAAATCATCTTTTTCTTCATACATTCATCATCATCTTCATATTTTCATCATCTTGTTCCTTAAACCCAAATCAATTTTTACTTAAATACACCTCTAAATAACATCAATCTCTATCTTATGCTCTCTTCAATCTCCTTATAAACTCAAAAGTTAAAACCTTCCAATTAAATTGAAAATTTCGGGGTTTTAATTTTTGAGTTTAGAAGGAGATTAAAGTGAACATAAAATAGAGATTAATATTATTTAGAGGTGTATTTGAGTAGAAATTGATTTGAGTTTAAGGATCAAGATGATGAACATATGAAGATGGTATGAAGAAAAAGATGAATTTTCTGAGTTTTATTATTTTTAATTAAAAAAATGTTTTAAAAAATAAAATAATTCTATTAGGCATTATTTTAATATTAAAAAATTTAAAAAGGACTTATATGTGCGCAGAGTAAAATATAAAGGACTTAAACGTTACAAAAACAAAGATAAAAGACTAAAATGTTACAATTAAATAAGTTAAAGGACTTGCAGCGTAATTTTGCCAAAGATTAATCTATTGTGAAGGGCGTAAAGATAAATTATTTACAAGCTTTGTAGCTAACTGGTACTCCCTCCGTCCCAAAATATAAGCAAAAGTGAGTCAAAGAAAATTGATGTATTTGGTTAAAGATTTGGACCAAATGCATTCGCTTTTGTTGACCAACTTTTACTTATATTTTGTGACGGAGGGAGCATATTATAGTTTTATCAAATTGAGAGACATGTGATAGAGATTGGTTTGTTTATCAAACTTTTCTTATGTTAGTGTCAATGATGATTATTTTTAATTAATGTTATTGATGTTATTTGGAGTAAATCGAGGATAATTCTTTTCATTTTCTTATGTTTTTTATTATTTCCACACGGCTTCCAAATAGTTGTAGACGGCCCTGAGCGAGACTTAATTTTTTTTGGATGATAAACAAGTTCAGATGTAGTTGTATTTTCTTCATCTTTTTCATCTTCACAAGCTTCCCTTTTGAAAAAGAAGTCAATTTTCAAAATTTCATCAATTTTTCTGATGCAAATAAAAAACAATAACAATAAAGAAACAACATCAATAAATCAATAAACAAACAAATCACCAAATCAACAGAAGAAGCAAATGTTAATTTTAAAGTTGTTTTAGGGTTAAATATGTTTTTAGTCCCTATAAAATCGTGTTTTTTCAAATTTAGTCCCTATTAAATTTCAATGGTTATTTTAGTTCTCCATAATGTTGTACTTTATAAGAGTAGTTCCTATTTTAAAAACTTTTTATAAAAAATTAGATATTTTTAGTCCTTCAAATTAGTCCACAAAATTAGAGAAAAATCATTATATCGTTAGGTTCAGTATTTACTATCAATTATATAATAGAGTACATAATAAAACATATACCGGAGAGATAGAGATATATTCTAGGTTTATATTTATATATAGAATTCCTTCATGAACAAGTTAATTAACAAAATGCATATGGAAAATTGTGACAAGTGATGACTTGAAATTGAAATGGTCAAAGGAAGAAACCCCCTAGTAATAATTAGAGTTGCATCCCGCCAAATATGTTTATATACCAAGTAATCAATTAATTGACACATATATATGGTTGGTTGACTATAAAAAGAATTTCAATATGTTGACATATACTAAGTAAAAGTCAATCAAATGCGATAATGCAAATATTTTTTTTTTGATAACTCGACATAATGCAAATTAAAAGACACAAAAAATAAATTAAAACATTAATTCTTGGCGCAGACAAGACGAAATTACTTTGAACCTATGAAATAGAAAATGATCATGGGGGACAAGACACAAACATTTTGTTTTCCAAATCATATAATACGGAAAATACGTTTTGTGTCATTCAAATAATCAACTTCATGTATAAAGTATAAGACTCTAAGCTATAAATATTCATATTCAGTGTTCACATATATAATTAAGAAAATATTGTAAGAGTAATAGAAATAACCATAAAACGTGTTTGAAAAGTCATTAGTTATTACTTGTGATGAGTATGTTGCCTTGAGTGAGTCAAAGATTAGTTTCACTTGTTTAATTTCCATATATACTCCCAAATCGTTAAGAAAAACTTTTGAAATTCAATATTTTTTCAAAGTTTTCAAATTAATAATCAACTTGGTCTCTAAGGTAAAACTTGAATGAATATCCCACTAATTAAAGAATTTTAAATTCAAAAAATGTGGAAATTTAAATTATTTTCTCCTATAAATACCATAAGTAGTAATAAATGCAAAGATACCTACCGGCCCTTTCAAATTAAATTCTCTCCATCAATTCAATATTTAGATATTCATTCATTTATTCATTTATTCATCACATACAAAACTTTATAAACAATAAATTAAGCTTAACTACATAGTACATACCAAATTAACTAGGGCAAATACAACTCAAACTTTTTTAATCTCTCAACATGCAAACTTCTTTGGCAATAAGTAGAAACTTATTCAACCATCATAGAAAAGCAACTCAAATTATGGCAACAAGATTAATGGAACCAAGTGATGTTTTTCTTAACCATAGAAGCACCGATACGAAGAGAACGGTCGCAACTCGTCTTTATGACAACCTTAAAAGACATGGTATAAACTCTTTCTTGGATGAAAAGAGCATGAAACCGGGTGATAAATTATTTGAGAAAATAAACAATGGAATCATGGAGTGTAAGATTGGTGTAGCGGTTTTCTCTCCACGTTATTGTGAGTCTTATTTTTGTCTCCATGAACTTGCACTTTTAACGGCGCTTAATAAGAAGGTTATTCCTATATTTTGTGATGTTAAGCCTTCTCAATTGAGGGTTGTTAATAATACAAAATGGTCGAAGGAGGAACATAGGAGATTTAGATGGGCTCTTGATGAAGCTAAGTACACTGTTGGACTCACCTACAATTCTTCAAAAGGGTACGTATTATATTTTATCCAATTATTACCTTTGAAACACAGACACAAATTCGAGCACCAAACATGACACAGATACTGATATGTCGGCCCTATTAAATTTTAAAAATGATCATAATTCCTTGTAGTTATAAGTATCAATATTGTGTTGGTGTCCGACACATGTCTGACACGAGAACACAACAAATTCGGTGAATGTTCGTGCTTTTTTTTACAGATTAATACTATGTATTTTTTTTAAAAAAACTATCTGTAAATATATTTTCAAATTTATTTGTTAGAAAAAATTTCTCATATTCATTTTATTCATTGTGAAATGCAGGAACTTGTCCGAATTTGTGACTAATGCTTCAGAAATAATCATTGGAAGCATGATAGAACTTGAGAATGAAGAGGAGATGAAGGATATACACTTGCCAATTCCTGCTTAGAAAACTAATTTAACCCATTAAGAAAATAAGTGACTTTTGTCTCACATTAGATCTTTACCAAATAATTCAAATTTGTTTATAGCTGATTTAATTAGATTATTACTTCAATAAGCTCACCATCAAGAAATTATATAGGGCTTCTTGACATTCATTGTATTTATTTTAATCATTCTTTCATTGTATCAATTCTTTATATAAATAATAATAATAATAATAATAATAATAATAATAATAATAATAATAATAATAATAATAATAATAATAATAATAATTTTTTTATTACAGTTGTTATTGACGGATATATGTAATTCTAAATTTGTCCATGAAATAAAATTGTAATTCTATATATATATATATATATACACATGTTGATGTTATACCCCTATATCTAAGGGTGTGTTTGTTTCGCGGATACACAATTGATTATTAGGAACATAAAAGTAGGAATCTTGCTCCCAAGAAAATAGGGAAAAAAGTGTTTGATTAGTTACTTTATTCCTGGGCAGTTTTTCTTAAAAAAATTTCAAGGAATAACTAAACTATGTTTGATTTGCAATCTATATTCATGAGAATTAATGTTATAATTATCAAAATACCCCTAATCAATATACAATGAAACCAACAATGTTGTGAAACAAATAAATAAAAATTTCAGTCCATAAACACAGTTCAATATCAATTTTATATAAAAAAAAAATCTTATATCAAAAGAAAAACACTGTCAAATCTTTTAATTTAAAAAACCAATTCAGAGAATATTTAAAATCTGAAAAACATCAATATACCTATATGGCTTTAGTTCCTAAGTATAATTCAAGCATCTGCTATATGGCTTTAGTTTCTAAATTTTTAGCTTTTGACAATTGACCAAAACTTTGACAGTAGCATATTCTACTATGCATAAGTTGAAACTAATATGCATAATAGATTAGTCTCCACATAGATCATGAAACACCAAAGCAAATTATATATATATATATATATATATATATATATATATATATATATATATATATATATATATATATATATGGGGAGGGATTAAATTACACCGGTGTAACATTTGAGTAATATTACACCGTTCAATAACGCTTTAACGAATACAAATTTTACAAAATTCACCGTTGGATTGAAAGTTTATATCGTATAGATCATCCATGTTAAATTTTACAAAAATCTAAAATCGTTTGATATGTTATTGAGACCGATGAAGATTAATGGTTTATGCGTTTTTATTGAAAATATATATATATATATATATATATATATATATATATATATATATATATATATATATATATATATATATATATATATATATATATATATATATATATATATATATATATATATATATATATATATATATATATATATATATATATATATAGAGTTAGGATCCGTTGACACCAGGTGTCAAACTTTAATTTGACACCAAATCTCAACCGTCTATTTCTTTTAATCAAAGGTTAATAATAGTTTCCTATATTAACTCATGTGTGTATCTATTTAGGAGATTCCTTATTTTTAGGTTGCATAAAAATTTGATTTGTTGTTCTACCAAAAAAAAAATATTGTTCAAATAAAAAAAAAAAAATTGTTGCTCTAGAAAAAAAATTGATTTATTGTTATTCAATCTCCCCAAACATTACTATTCCCCTTTGCGTTTTCATTCCCATGGTGTATGAATTGAGTTTAGGAATATATTGGCCATATAGGTTATAAATCATTGAAAGCAAGTACATATATGAATCGTCAATCATGGTATATATGGGTATAAAAATTCAATTTTATCGGTTTTAGTATAGAAAACCATTTTAATTAAATTGAGTTTGGTAGTAGGTTGTTTATGTGCATAGTTTGCAATTGACATTGACAGTTAAGCAAAGGAAAATGAAAACACGAGGAGAATAGTAATGATGGGGATAACAACAATTTACTATTGTAGATCAGCAAATTAATTTTTTTTTTGGTAGAACAAAAAAATTAATTTTTTTTTGGTAGAACGTTTATCAAATTTTTTTTTGGTAGAACAACAAATCAAATTTATATGCAACCTAAAAATAAGGAATATCCTAAATAGATACACACATAAGTTAATATAGGAAACTATTATTAGCCTTTGATTAAAAGAAATAGACGGTTGAGATTTGGTGTCAAATTAAAGTTTGACACCTGGTGTCAACGGATCCTAACTCATATATATATATATATATATATATATATATATATATATATATATATATATATATGGGGGCTGCTAACTTAGACCCAGTTGGGTCTAAGTTAGCAAGGTGCACCTTTTCAGTTGGACCAAAATACCCATTCTTTTTAATTAATTAACCAAATTACCATCAATGGACGCGGATCCAGTGTCGCGCGCGTACCGCAGGTCCATAGTTACAGGCCGTTGATTTCCATCAGACAGCCAAGCTCTGATCTCATCAAGACTGTCTGATCAATCAGACAGCCCAGATCATCCGAATCCATCAGATTCCAGCGCGTGCACCACACTGGATTATACCCTGGAGAGAGAAGAATCTACTTTTTAAAAGCAGGACACGTGTCGCTGTCTGATTGGCTGGGCGTGATTTTTTTCCATTTAATACTTTGAACTCAATTATTTCGTTGTAAATTAATTTTTTATTTTTTATTTTTATACCAAAATTCATAATTTTTTTTCTCTACAAATAGAGATTTGGTTCGTTTGATTTGGACACAGAAAAAAAATCCAATTTTTCACTACCTTAATCTCATTTTTCACTACCTTACATCAACTCACTGAAACCATTCTACCAGCTAAATGGTTTCAGAAGTAAATAACTAAGAATCAACTTACTGAAACCATTCTACCAGCAAAATGGTTTCAGAAGCAAACACAATTAATAAATTACTGACTGAAACCATTCTACCAGTAAAATGGTTTCAGAGTACAACTATGTGCAACCATTCTACAAGCTAAATGGTTTCAGAAGCAAATAACTAATAATCAACTTACTGAAACCATTCTACCAGCAAAATGGTTTCAGATTACAACTCTCTGAAACCATTGTACCAGATAAATGGTTTCAGAAGCAAACACAATTAATAAATTACTCATTGAAACCATTCTACCAGTAAAATGGTTTCAGAATACAACTATGTGCAACCATTCTACCAGTAAAATGGTTTCAGAAGCAAACATTAGTTTTTAATTACCGTTTTATCTCATTTAATTAACTAAAAATAGTTTCAGGTCTCCAAAAATTTCATAAAATATACCAAAAGTTCCAGAATATTATCTACTATTTTCCTGGTATAATGGTTTCAGTGAGTTGGTTGAGTGGTGCGTGTTAAATTACAACACACAAGTAACGTATTTAGTAGACAAAAAATGAGATTAAGGTAGTGAAAAATTGCATTTTTTTTTCGGTGTCCAAAACAAACGAACCAAGTCTCTATTTGTAGAAAAAAAAAATTATGAATTTTGGTATAAAAATAAAAAAATAAAAAATTAATTTACAACGAAATAATTGAGTTCAAAGTATTAAATGAACAAAAATCACGTCCAGCCAACCATTGTGTGACACGTGTCCTACTTTTAAAAAGCAAATTTTTCTCTCCAGGGTGTAATCCAGTGTGGCGCACGCGCTGGAATCTGATGGATCAGGATGATCTGGGCTGTCGGATTGATCAGACAGTCTTGATGAGATCAGATCTTGGCTGTCTGATGGAAATCAACGGTCTGTAACCATGGTCCTTCGGTACGCGCGCGACACTGGATCCGCGTCTATTAATGGGTATTTTGGTTAATTAATTAAAAAGAATGGGTATTTTGGTCCAATTGAAAAGGTGCACCTTGCTAACTTAGACCTAACTAGGGTCTAAGTTAGAAAACCCCTATATATATATATATATATATATATATATATATATATATATATATATATATATATATATATATATATATATATATATATATATATATATATATATATATATATATATATATATTATTTAAGGCTATCCATTAACAATCATGAAATAAGCATTGCAGCCAATATAAAAACCAAAAACTACCATACTTTGAAACATATTGTTAGCATATGCTAATCTAAACCACATTAGCTTGAGTAGGTCATTAGTACCCTAAACACAGAAACTGGATGATCAACCAGCAACTGCAATATTTCACCAATAAGAGCAGACAAATAATATGAAAGCCAAAGCAACAATTCAATAAATAAAAAGATTCAAAAGACAACTCGTACATGAGTTTTTTACTTAACAATGATAAGAACAACTAAACAATAAAATAACCAAAGACAAATCCAACCTAAGTTTTTTTCTTAATACAAAAATCGAAATAGTGAATATGCAAAATTCTACTAAAAACCATTGTTACTTAACAGCATGACTCAAACTTCTTCCTCAATTCAAGAGTATTCATAGCGAAAAAACTATCACAGAGGTTGTTGTCTTTGGTTATAAGCATAACAGCCCTCCACCGTGAGTTGATGCAAACTGTTTCTTCTCTATATCTGAGCAGGCATATCAACAGTATCTTCTGCTGCATTACCAGCTGCTTTATCTTTTCCAAATACAATATCCAAAGAATCAAAATGTGGAAATGGTTTTCCAAACAAGCCAATTGCATCGAATGAAAATATGTTTAGAAATATAAATTTAATGCAAAATGTAAATGTTATGAATAGATGAAGAAGATGCAGTATTAATGCAAGGTTTGTTGAAATTGGTAGATGATGGTTGGAAGGCTGATGCAGGGTCATTTAAATCTGGGTATACTAAAGTATTAGAGAAATATATTCTCAACAAATTTCCAGGTTGCACATTAAAAGCTAACCAGCATATTTAATCAAGGGTGAAACGTCTAAAATCACAATATTCTGCAATCAAAGATATGTCGGGTCCAAGTGCAAGTGGTTTTGGGTGGGAAGATGATTATAGTAGAGAAGGAGATCTATAGTCAATGGTGCAAGGTAATATGCCAAATATACTACTTCACATTCGGCAGTCCATTGTCGCTTTGTGCTTTTTACACTTTGATTTTCAGAAGATCCGTCCATCTATTCAACAAAACTCAACAAGTATGTGTTTGTTAAAATTGATAACATTATATATGATAAATAAAATCATAGTATAAAGTGCATATTTCCAAATATAAACTCAAACACAAATATATTTGATTAATGAAACTTTTAAATCAAAGTCAATGATAGTACATTTAAAATAAAAATTACAATAAAAATTGTGTAATTTATTTGTATCTTTATCTCATAAAAAAATACAAACAAACAAATGATAGTCATCTCTGTTCCAAGAAAAATATATCAATAATCAACTAAAACCATATTCCCCTTCCACTCCTTGTTTCTTTCACCATACTCTCACACTAATTTACATTAAAAAAAGAAGAAGCAATAATGGGTAATTCAAAGAAGAAACATGATTATCTTTAATAATAGAAAACAACAACAAATTATCAAGAAAAAAAAACTAGCAAACAACAACATACAAATCTGAGAGTGAAAAAATTGGAAGAGTTTAAAAGAAGTAGATCATATCGCATTACCTGGAGCAACAAGGTGAAATCCAGAACCCGGAAAAAATTGCAAGTTGGTGATGAACAAACAATTTAGTAGAATATAAAGCAATTGTTTCAACGTGGAAGTTGTTTTGGAGGGAAGATTGAGCGGATAAATCAAAGGGTAAAAATGGGTTTTCATAGCAGAACATCGGTTCATGGTTCTTGGGAAAGCAAAATTTCAGCCCTCATCTCATGGGAATAAATTGGAGAAGACCGTGGGGAGAACGTGGGTAGTTTGAGGTTCCTGGGTACTTTTTATTCCAGAGCTTTTTTTTTGTGTTCCAATATACCAAACGTGGGTTTATTTATTTTCAGCCCCAGTATCCTGGGAATATTATTTTAAGAAGCGAAACAAATGCCCCCTAAATGACAATTGACACTGGTACACGAGTCAAAAAGAAATAGTGGAACTCTAGCTACCGAAACAAAAGAGCTATGTTATATGAATACATTTTTTTAGATAAAAATACGACATCTGTATTCTGCTTCCTCTTTATATACGGTTTTCGAAGCGTGTAAAATGTATTAAAAAAATCAAAAAGTTATATGGATATGTAGATTTATCGTATTTTTATTTGAAAATTTGTGTTGAAATAATATTTTTCAAAACAAAATAATAGAGAAAATCAAAATGAACAATTTAACAAACAAGTGAGTGTTAGAATTATTATTATAACTACTAAAATATCCATACAATCGCACGAGTCCATTTATTTTTGTTTGATATTTAAGTTCGTAATTATATTAAGATATAAAATTTATTTAGAATAAAATGTTTTTTTTAAGAAGCCAAATGAAATATATATAAATAGAGTTAAGCACAAGGGTGTGCTTCACAAAAGTAAATTTACAAAGAATCAGGAAGAGAATATATAAAATTACAATAACCTCTTTAACTAATGTGAACCCCCAAAGAAGTAAAGGGGTAAGACCACCACATATTCAGATAAAAAACAAAATCTTTCTTCCTAGACTTTAACCACCACCACCACAATACACATTTCATCTTATCGAACGAATCAATTTCTACAGACGGAGTTTTACGGGTAAAAAACACGCATGTTGTTTCTCTCTTTCCGTGGTTTCCGATAACAAGACAACCAAATTATTTGTAAGACTGACCGAACATCTTTACAAAAAGCATAAACATTACAAAATTGCATCACATGCTCATTAACAACATTGGACAAAGGACCATTAACACCCAACCAATCGTGTCTTGGAGAGCCTGAATTAATCTTGGAGATCTTGAGGGTTGTGGGCCTGTTTTCTTCTCACATTATATGGTGTGTTGATCTTCTTGTTCTTTCCCTCTTGTATTCTTGTATTGTTTTTCTTGGAATTATTAGTAAATATTGTACTCCCCCATCTTTGGACCTTGTTGTAACCAAATCTTATTTTTCTTTTAATTTATATTAAAAAGAAAGAGCAAACTTGTTCCAAATAATATCTTTATGGATATACAATGCTATCGGAATAGAATGAGTTAACAAATAAGCGATAAATGGATAGAGAGGCGAGGAGGATTTTCAGTCAAAACAATTGTGGAATAAAGTCATTTGACTGAAGTATCGGTGTTCGCTTGGAAAGTCATGCAAAATTGTATAGGAGGTTCAATGTATAGGAGGTTGTGGGATTGTAGAGTCATCTATCACTTATTTTTTGCTTGTCCTGTGAGTTTAAAAATCTGGTGCGAAATTGTGCAATGGCCGGTTGTCAGGAAAGACTAAGTAAGGTTACAAAGAGTCAAGATACATGAACCGAAAGAAACTAAACAAGGCCCAAACAAAGCATAGGACTAGACCACCGGCTATGACAGTTCAAAGTTAAAGTATTACTCGTCGCTTTCAACCACCTGTAGGAAAAAGTCTTAATCTTGTCCAACATGTGATGCACTGAGTTTGCTGAACCTCTGAACAATTTGTGGTTTCTTTCGGTCCACACAACCCACACAACAACAAATCATATGAGCTGCATGAAAGAACGTTGTGCTCGAAGACCACCTGCATGAAAGAACTCGATGAATTGTTGTTGGAATCCTCACGAACCATATATGCATTTCGATCGTTCCGACGAGATAGATTGGGTTATTTTCACAATAATTTTCTAGACACGAAATGATAAAAATTCCCCTAAAGTTCGGTTGAAGCAAATGAACCGTTAAAACTTTCTAATGAAATCTCCTTTGTGTTTACATTGTTTTTAGAGAATCTGCACAATATCGTAGGGAAAAAAAATTATGTTTCACCAATTGTACCTTTGTTACTTCTTTTTAATCAATCAAATTTTTTTTTTATAAATTTATGATACGACACTAAATAATTTTCTTACAATAATTTCTAGACACAAAATGACCAAAATGCCCCTCTCTCTATGTTATACGTATGCTATGTGTTTGCTGTCTGTTGGCTTCTATTTCAGGTCGGAGGATTCTGTTGGCTGTGCTGCTTCTTTAGGTCTGATAGTGGTCTGGCGGTGTTGAACCTTAATCCTTTGAGGTATAGGACTATTCTGCAGCCGAACTGTCTTGGTCGCATCTCAAATTATCTGTCCGGTAGGCTGCGGCGGAAGAATTGAGTTTTTTTTCTTTTTCTTCGTTAGTCCGCTAGTTGTTTGTGGCGGTGACCGAGATCCTAAAACGTTCTTTTCTTACCTCAAAGGATCAAGCAATGCTATCTTTCTGTTTTCCAGTTTTGTTACCTCTTATCGCGTGGCTCAATTGCAGCACTAGCAGGTAGATGAGAGAAAGTAGGTGATGGGGGATACAGTGAGTTCTTTTGGCTATGTATATATGAAAAATGGAAAACTTTTGGTTATGACTTGAAATTGAAGTGAAAGATGTACATGACCGGAGAGATAGAGAGATATTGAACAATATTGGTGTGCTTCTAGATATTGAACATTGTGACTAGTTATGACTTGAAATTGAAGTGGAAGATAGTACAAGACCGGAGAGACGGAGAGAGATTGAACAATATTGGTGTGCTTCTAGAAACCCCCTATAGTAATAGTTAAAGTTGCATCCCGCCAAATATGTTTATAAACTCCCTCTCGTCTTTTTTATAAGTAACAATTTGAAAAAAATTATACAAAGATTAAGGAAGCATATTTAACCCAGTTATTTTCATTTAATACTTTTACAAATTTGAATGTATTTCATGTATAGATTTATTTAATTATTCTTTATTCAACTAACTTACTTATTTTTAAATTCTCTCTCATAATAAATAAAAGCATAAATGAAATTGAGCATTTAAAACATTTGAGAATTGGTCAAAGTTTCTTATAAAAATGACAAAAAAATTTTCTCAAAGTGTTCTTATAAAAAGGACCGGAGACAATAGTTAATTAATTGACACATATCTATGTTGACTATAAAAAGTCAATCAAATGAGATAATGCAATTTTTTTTTGATAACTCGATATAATGCAAATTAAAACACAAAAAATAAATTAAAACATTAATTGTTGGCGCAGACAAAACGAAATTACTTTGACCCTATGAAATAGAAAATGAACATGGGGGACAAGACACAACCATTTTGTTTTCATCTTGTTCCATTATTTTCTCCTATAAATACCTAAGTAGTAATAAATGCAAAGATAATACCAACCCGGCAAACCCCTCTAAATTCTCTCCATCAGAACTTTATAAACAAAAAATTTATTTTAACTACATAGTACATACCAAATTAACTAGGGCAAACACAACTCAAACTTTTTTAATCTCTCAACATGCAAACTTCTTTGGCAATAAGCAGAAACTTATTCAACCATCAAAGAAAAGCAACAGAAATTATGGCAACAAGACTAATGGAACCAAGTGATGTGTTTCTCAACCATAGAAGCATCAATACGAAGAGAACGGTCGCAACTCGTCTTTATGACAACCTTAAAAGACATGGTATAAACCCTTTCTTAGATGAAAAGAACATGAAACCGGGTGATAAATTATTTGAGAAAATAAACAATGGAATCATTGAATGTAAGATTGGTGTAGCGGTTTTTTCACCACATTATTGTCAATCTTATTTTTGTCTCCATGAACTTACACTTTTAACGGCACTTAATAAAAAAGTTATTCCTATATTTTGTGATGTTAATCCTTCTCAATTGAGGGTTGTTAATAATGCAAAATGGTCGAAGGAGGAACATAGGAGATTTAGATGGGCTCTTGATGAAGCTAAGTACACGGTTGGACTCACCTACAATTCTTCAAAAGGGTACGTATGAGTATATATTATATCCAATTATTATCTATCAAGCACAAACACATGCACACCGGACATGACACGGACACTGACACGTCGACATCAACAATAACTCGAGAAAAATATACAATTAGATGTATATCTAGAAGAAAGAAAAAATGTAACCCATAATTTAATTATCTCTAATTAGTAATTATGCATGCATATATTTTTACTATTAAAAATATGTAACTCGAATTAAGTTTAAGGAATAAATTACTCGAATTTAATTTCTGACTTTGAATTGTAAGGGTTCGAGTACCCCTTGTACTCCATTATAATATATCTTGCTTATCAAAAAAAAAAAAAAAGGAATAAATTTCTCATATTCACTTTATTTATTGTGAAATGCAGGAACTTGTCCGAATTTGTGACTAATGCTTCCGAAATAATTATTGGAAACATGATAGAACTTGAGAATATGGAGAGGAGATGAACTACACTTGCCAATTCCTGTTTAGAAAACTAATTCAACCCATTAATACATAATAGGGAAGAAAATAAGTGACTTTCTCATATTAGATTTACCAAATAATTCAAATTTGTTTATAGCTGATTTACTCAGATTATTGCTTCATAAGCTCACCATCAAGAAATTATGGGGCTTCTTGACATTCTTTCATTGTATTTTTTTAATCATTCTTTCATTGTATTAATTCTTTATATGTAAATAATACCATTTTGAAAACACCCTCTTTCCCAAACAGATTTTTTTCTTAATATTAAAGTTTGATATTATACAAAGATAGAAATTTATTTAAAATATATTACTTAAAGATTTGTTATAAATTATATTGTTAAAATATAAGTGAAACTATTGTGAATGGATAAAAAAAGTGAAATTATTGTAAAGTGTCATGTAATTTAAACTTATTAAATCTATAAAGTTGTTATATTAAATCCATTGTTCCATGTATATTAATTTTTAGTATTGTTGACGGTGGTATATTAACACAACGAAGTAGTATTTTTGGTGTGTACTTTTCATAATAGCAATAAAAGACATGTTTGCATAATAGACAAAAATCTTTTTTTAAGCATAATAGACACAAACTTTTTAAGCATAATAGTCAAAAAATTTCACCAGTTTTTTTTTTTTAACAACAGAAACCTTTTATTAACAAACTCATCATTAACATAAGACATGTAGTAAGGAATGTCTTTTTTTTTTACATAAGTTTCCATAATAGACACAGACAGGCGCGAAATGCGCCCTGTATGGTGGCTAGTAAGTCATAAAATTAAAATGACTCTAACTCGGTGAATTGTTGTCGGAATCTCGCGAACTATATATGCATTTCGATCATTTCGACGAGATAGATTGGTTTATTTTTCCCAATAATTTTTTATACAAGAAATGACCAAAATGCCCCTAAAGTTCGGTTGAAGCAAAACTTGTTCCAGTTTCTCTGTTTCTTTTTTTTTTCAAAATGAAATAGTATCTTTTGGTTTCTAACTATTCTTTTTAGGTCCCGTAAAAAAATATATATATTCTTTTGAGGTAGTAATTCCGTTAGAGCACGAAGCCAAGCTTGCAGTGTGCAAGGTTTGGGCAGTGCAAGCTCAAGAACAAAACCAACACTTGATAACCAACTATGATAACTAACTAACTAACCAACACTTGTAACTAATTATGCAAGTAATCTAACAAACTTGATAACTAACTAACCAACAGTTGTAACTAACACTTCTAACAACCTAACAGTTATGGATTATTGTGATCGGCTAGTATAATTTGTCCATACTTGAAACTTATTATTCACACATTAAAAAAAAAAAATAGTAAATTTCATAACTACACAACTCATGAAATTAGTATATTAATTTAGCATCTCATTTTTTAGAGTCATATTCAAGAGATTTTCGAGAGATAAACTTACTTCTAAATATGCCTTGATCAAGAGAGGAAGAATAGAGAGAAAGATTATTATACCAAATGTTCATAGTGTTCATGAACAAACACTGGCAAAGTTTGATCAATGATCATAACTCATAAAATTTTAGTAAGAAAAATTGATATTCTCATGAACAAAAGAAAAGATAGTAAGATTGAATTTATGATCCTATACAACTCAGAAAGAACAAAGAAAAGAAAAAAGTTGGATACGATCCATAATTTACACAACTCAAAAAAAAGAGACCAAAAAATATTGGCTATGTATGGAAAATGAAGACATAGTTGGATACTATCAATTATATTTATATATAGAATTCCTTCATGAACAAGTTAATTAACAAAATGCATATGGAAAATTGTGACAAGTGATGACTTGAAATTGAAATGGTCAAAGGAAGAAACCCCCTAGTAATAATTAGAGTTGCATCCCGCCAAATATGTTTATATACCAAGTAATCAATTAATTGACACATATATATGGTTGGTTGACTATAAAAAGAATTTCAATATGTTGATAATACAATTTTTTTTTTTTTGATAATTCGATAATGCAAATTAAAACATTAATTCTTGGCGCAGACAAGACGAAATTACTTTGAACCTATGAAATAGAAAATGATCATGGGGGACAAGACACAAACATTTTGTTTTCATCTTGTTCATCTTGTTCCATTATTTTTCCAAATCATATAATACTAGTACGGAAAAGTACGTTTTGTGTCATTCAAATAATGAACTTCAAGTTCATTGTGTCAAAAAAAAAATAAAAAAATCAACTTCATAAGTATGAGACTATAAGCTATAAATATTCATATTCAGTGTTCACATATATAAACTAAGAAAATATTGAGAGTAATAGAAAATAACCATATAACGTGTTTGATGAGTATGTTGCCTTGAGTGAGTCAAAGATTAGTTTCACTTGTTTAATTTCCATATATACTACTCCAAAATCGTTAGGAAAAAACTTTTGAAATTCAATATTTTTTCAAAGTTTTCAAATTAATAATCAACTTGGTCTCCAAGGTAAAACTTGAATGAATATCCCACTAATTAAAAAATTTTAAATTCAAAAAATGTGGAAATAGAAATTATTTTCTCCTATAAATACCAAAGTAGTAGTAAATGCAAAGATAATACCAACCCGGCAAGCCCTCTAAATTCTCTCCATCAATTCAATATTTAGATATTCATCATTTATTCATCACATACAAAACTTTATAAACAATACATTAATTAAGCTTAACTATTGCAAATAACAAATTAACTAGGGCAAACACAACTTAAACTTCGTTAATCTCACAACATGCAAACTTCTTTGGCAATAAGTAGAAACTTATTCAACCAACATAGAAAAGCAACTCAAATTATGGCAACAAGATTAATGGAACCAAGTGATGTATTTCTAAACCATAGAAGCACCGATACGAAGAGAACGGTTGCAACTCGTCTTTATGACAACCTTAAAAGACATGGTATGAACCCTTTCTTGGATGAAAAGAGCATGAAACCGGGTGATAAATTGTTTGAGAAAATAAACAATGGAATCATGGAGTGTAAGATTGGTGTAGCGGTTTTTTCACCACGTTATTGTGAGTCTTATTTTTGTCTTCATGAACTTGCACTTTTAACGGCACTTAAGAAGAAGGTTATTCCTATATTTTGTGATGTTAATCCTTCTCAATTGAGGGTTGTTAATAATGCAAAATGGTCGAAGGAGGAACATAGGAGATTTAGATGGGCTCTTGATGAAGCTAAGTACATCGTTGGACTCACCTACAATTCTTCAAAAGGGTATATATTATATCCAATTATTACCTATGAAGCGCAAACTCAAACACACCGGACATGACACTGACCAATTTTGATGCTTGTCTGACATTGATGCGTGTTTGACAATATTCATGCTAGATTATTACTAAGTTTTTTCTCTAAGCAATAATATATAATTAACTATATTGTGAGCGCTTAGATGAGATGTTTCGAGTCTCTTAGTTTAACCAATGTCTTGAGTTCGATCTCAGACATGAACATCAGTAGCTAGCCCTAAAATACTTATGATGAGTTTCTCACTCATTTGAATCTCACTAAACTCGAAAGATTATATTCTTTACGAGGATATCTGATTTCTTAAAAAAAAAGTGAATTGGGAGGAGAGCGAAGAAGAAAAGAATAAGAAGGTGGCTTTTGGGTGAAAATATACACCACTTGAGGAACCAAAAAAAATTAAGAGAATCCACTTGCCATAAACAGATATAAATATTTTAAAAAAATATATACAATTAGATGTATATCAGGAAGGAAAAAAATGTAACCCATAATTTATCTCTAATTAGTAATTATGCATGCATATATTTATACTATTAAAAATATATATGTAACTCGATTTAAGTTTAAGGAATAAATTTCTCATATTCATTTTATTTATTGTGAAATGCAGGAATTTGTCCGAATTTGTGACCAATGCTTCGGAAATAATCATTGGAAACATGATAGAACTTGAGAATGAAGAGGAGATGAAGGATATACACTTGCCAATTCCTGTTTAGAAAAACCTATTTAACCCATTATTTTTAGGGAAGAAAATAAGTGACTTTTGTCTCATATTAGATCTTTACCAAATAATTCAAATTTGTTTATAGCTGATTTAATCAGATTATTACCTCATAAGCTCACCATCAAGAAATTATGGGGATTAATTCTTGACATTCTTTCATTGTATTAATTCTTTATATGAAAAATAATAATACAATTTTAATTACAGTTGTTAATGACGGCCTGATATATCTAATAATTTGTCCATGAAATAAAATAGTAATTATATATATCTAGTGGACCAGGCAAGCACGTTCCGCGCCTGCCTGTGTCTAACTTATGTGCAATTAAAAAATATATGTCTTATGTTATGGTGAGTTTGTTAATAAAAGATTCTTGCTGCTAAAAAGAATGTGTCTTATGTTATTTTGAGTTTGTTAATAAAAGATTTTTATTGTTACTAAAAAAATCAAGAATATTGTTGGTATTATGAAAAGTGTTTTGATAACCTTTTAGGAATAATGTTTCTTATACCTACCCACTTGAACATACAGTTAGTTCAATTGTTCCTTTTACTGAGTTAAATTCCTGTTATCATCAAAAAATTAAACGAATGAGATATTGTCTGAACAAATTTTGCTCTAACAGTTTAGTGATGTCTGGCCGAAAGTATACCGAACATTGATCTTAGAAAGCTTGGTATATTTGGTAAAAAGTAAATGAATCAATCTATTATTTATATGTTTGAGAGTTTCTCTCTCATGATCAATTTATTAGATGACATCCTCTCAAGAAATTTAATCTCACGTGGCATTCTCTCAAATCATTTTGTTGACGTGTCATCATTCTGTGCTTTCTTCTTTAGTCATTAATCCTCAATAATAAATATAAAAATTTCCTATGCTCAATTTTTTTTTTTACGTAATTAAATCAATCTTAATTAATATTAGAAGATTTCATGAAAATTGAATAGCAAAGCAATTAGAAAAAAAATTAAAAAGAAACAAATTCTTTTGTTCGTAATTAAAAGGAAATAATTTAATACAAGATTACAAGACTATTGTTCGAAAAATTACTGTTTCAGTATTAATTATTGATATTGATTCATGAAAAGAATCGGTTTATTTTACACATTATTAGCATTCAATATATTCCAATTTTACGAGATTCTTAGCTTATTTAAAAAAATTAATTATTAATTATTGTCTTACTATATAAGTTTTTGCATTAGCTAGATCAAAATGGTTAAAATAAAAAAAAAGTAATTATAGATTATAATATATTATTTCAAAAAAAAAAATCAATTTTTTATGAATTTCGAAAAATTACTAATTTCTATATTTTTTTTGTTTTCACCACCAATTTAATCTGGTTCGGGTCAAGTTCAACGTCAATCACCACTGACCAACTAACTATTAGTCTAATTTCTATATTAATTAGTTATGCAAATTTAATATTTTTTTTATTCATGTACGTCCAAATAATTCATTTGTGTGAAATTTTTATTTTTATTTTGTGTAAAACATTGATATATTCCAAAAAAGGAATCAATATATTTTTAATTAATTTTTAGTAATGGTTTTAACTACACATTTTGGGCAAATTACTTATATACCCATGTTTATTATTCTATATAAGAGGTCTTTTGATGAACATTACAATCACATTTCAGGTATGTCTCTTTGTTATTCTATAAGAAGTCTTTGGATGAACATTACACATGTTTATAATTTTCGTGACTCTTCATTGTTTTATTTGTAGTAGTGAAGCCGACGATCCAAATTGCAATGTGTTGGTATATATCTTTAATTTACATCTTTCTACTACATTTTTTTGTTGATATAAGTTTTGTACTTAAATGATGTTTATAAATAATTATAATCGTACTAATTTTGAGATATAATTTTTTATTTGCAGATCCATGTAGAAGAATGACAATATTCCTTATACAAATTAGAATTTAGCAGTATCAACTATTGTTATTGTTCTATTAATATAAGCAAAATAAATCTGTCTATTTTATTTTTATATGCAAAATAAACCTGTTTATTATTCACATAGAAAAAACTTGATAAAAAAGAACATCGAAAAATGGCATGCTATGAGTCATCTATGGTTCTGAATTATTGTTTATTTTGACTTTATGGTTCTGAAATTTTAAATTCAAAGTTAATGGAAAGAATGTTTTTTTGTTACAAGAATGAAAATTTTCAATTAATTAGAAAACATATTAATACCAATTTTGAAACACATACACTTAAATGAATTCAAATTAAATACCATAATGATTAAATATATTAATTATAAAACGTATCAATCTAATATTAACAGGGTCCATGATTTATTTCCTATTAGGTTTTTTCTTGGGTACAATGGCTATAAAAAATAAAATACGTTGAAGACATAACCAAAATGAATCATGATTATATGTGATGTGATAATAATAATATTCTATGATTTTGAAATTTAATTTTAAATTCAAAATAAATTGAGAGAATATTTTATTTTAATAAAAAATATATTAGAGAATATTTTATTTTAATAAAAAATATATTAATGGCAATTTTGAAATATTTCTACTTAAATGAATTCAATTCTTTAGAAAATATAACATAATTTTTTTTGGAAAAGCAATTTTTTTAATTAAATAGAGAAAAGAGCACAAGAAGTGCTAAAACACAATACAAGCAAAGTCTGGTACATAAGAGCCTCAAAAAAACCAAAGTTCAACTTTAAGCATGGTGCTCATAAGCTCAGTCCTGTCCTTATATGATAGCAGAACATCAAAGAGATACAATATGTCCAGAATAAAACTAAAAAACACCAAAAAAACACCAAAAAAACAATCTAGAAAAGATAACATTTTCGTTAATATTCATATTGTGTCAATAAAACATTAGTCAAAGCAAATATGAATTCACATAAAAGGAAAAAAAAGTATGAAATAATTATCATTAAAATTATTGCACAAAATAATTAAGAGATCATTAAGATGGTCAATGAAAATTTGAATCCATCCAGAAAAATTCTTAGGTGAGTACTCACCCAACAATTAATGGTTAGGCACATTCAATAAGATAATTACATGTAATAAAACCATAATAATAAACAAATATGTTAAAACTACTTCTTCAAAAAAAAAATGTTAAAACTAAAAAGACAATAGACATCTATTATTTATATGTTTAGGAGTTTCTCTCTCATAGTCTTATTCCTATGTGGCATCATTTCATTGATCTATGTCTTATGTGACATTCTAATATTTCTCCAATTCCTGTGGCTAACTATGAAGGCATTTGCAATTTCTCTAATACATGATGATATCATTTTACTTAGAATCTTTGGCAAATTTGGAAATTCAATCATTTCTCAATTATTGTTTATAAATCGTATTTAATGCACCTATTAAAAATAATTTTAAAAGGAAATAACTCAAATTCAAATATAAATAATTATATCTCATTAATATATATATATATATATATATATATATATATATATATATATATATATATATATATATATATATATATAATACATAATATTATACATGATTTTTTTTTTTGTGAAAGTATTATATATGAAATTTTATATATACCAAACACTGGAGTTTTTTTACGTAATATTTTTTTATATATATACCACAAGAGTTTTTTCTCAAGAAAACAAATCTACGTGGACAATCCATTTAAATAGAGCATCTTTGTTGGGTTAATTGTGATGATGATAAACAAAAGGATCGGTGGAGAATGAGTCCAAAAATTGACTATTTTTTTTTTGAACGAATTAATCACTCCGCTGATTTAATGGGTTTGATAATGCTATATATAATCCTTTCAAGCTAAGTTTATTGGTTGAGACTTTGGTGGTTTCTTTTCAAACTTAGCAGATACATGCATGATACACAAATGTATACTAGCTTTCATTTTTCATGTGATATTTAACAAATATACTGATAAAATAATATAAACTCCTCGAAGGACTATACTATAGAACGAATTGCTTATAAAAAAAAATTATATAGAACGAATTGGCCAAATGTGGAACTGAGAAATTGAAGGCTTAAGAATCTCTGAACAAAAATACTCACCTTAAAAGGAATATAAAAAAAATAAAAATAGTAATTTAATTGTTCACAAAAAAAGTTATTCTTAAACTTCATACTTATCGAACAGAGAAAATGGTGTGATTGTCTGAAATATAAAAGGAATAAAGTAATTGACTTCATAGATTATTTTTCTATTTTATTTTATTATTTTATTAATTTTATTAATAAAAAAAAGTTACATAGTGATTTATACCAAACATAATATTACAATAGGGGGTATTGATAAAAAAATAATCTACATGGAGGTATTAAGCAAAAAATAACTTACACGGGGTGGGACATACATTTGTAGATTTTATTATATAAAAAATACGATAAATATCAATTGAAAGTAAGGAAAGTAACAATGATTTTATTATATATAAAAAAAGAAAGAATTAAAAGTAATAATACCATGTATTACTTTGTTTTTATTTTCCAAATATCACTGTAAGATAAACAAATAGATAAATTTTTTAAAATTTGCACCATTAACAAATGAGATATGCATAAAAAAAATGATATAAATTTTTTTTGTGTCAAGCAAATGACAAATAATTCTACTGTTCATTACACTTACACAAATGTGAAATTTTTTCACACGGGGACATGGGCTAAAATACTCCAGAAGAAAACAAATGTCTAAAGGAGAGAGATGACGATTAAGAACTAATATATATTAACCGTTAGATTAGTTTCTGCTTAATGACCTTTTTTATAAAAATAAAAGAACAAATATACAAACATGTGGGTTGGGAACGGGGAGTGGAGTATCACTCTCCGTTCTACCATTTCTCATTAAAATCTCCAAAATTTGGATCATTTATCATATTTAAATAAATTATTACATTAAATATAAAATTAATTTTACAAATAATTAAAAAACCCACAAAATATTGAAAATTTAATAATTCATATTTTTCATATGTCAAAAAAATATCTATATTTTTCATTGAACCTTAACCCGTGCAAATGCACGGGTAAGTTATACTAATTTATGTTTATTCTTTTCTTATATGTTCTTATATATCCTCAGGGTTAAGTAGTGGGGAAACCCACTTTTCCACGCTATCCTAATTGATTAATTCCATATCTTTCAGGTTATTGTTTTGCTGGGCATAAGTTATGGTACATAAATAAGGCTTATGCACACTATGCATAAGTACCCCAGATTGCTTAGCGCGCCCCCCAGTTTGCATAATGCGCCTCACATATTGCTTAGCGCAACCCCCAGATTGCTTATCGCGCCCCTAGTTTACTTAGCGCGCCCCCCAAATTGCTAAGCGCACCCCCACCCCCAACATAAATAACACAAAATCATTCCACAAGCAGAATGGTTTTGGATTACAACCTTCTAAAACCATTCGACGGTAAAAATGGTCTTGACATTATAAGTACATCTAATCTGAAACCATTCCACAACAAAAATGGTTTTGGAGGCGCGCGAGAAAATTTGGGGGGTGCGTGAGAAAAAAATTGGGGGCGCGCGAGAAAATTTGGGGTGCGCTAAGTATTTGGGGGGTGCATTAAGCAATTTTCATTATTTATGCATGGTGCATAAGGAAAAAGCTTATGCACCATAACCACTCCCGTTTTGCTGGATAGAAATTCTTTTTTTTTACCCCGACAATCTTCCATCTACCCCAACACAAATTTTTTAATGACGAAAATGCTCTCGTATATAAAGTAAAACCGTAAAAAAAATTCATTTTCCACTCACATCTCAAAAAAGTGTTCCGGTGTTGTGAAAGAGGAAATCGAGAGAGTAAGTGGCGATAACAAACCGGAACTCTTTTTTCAAGTGTTCCGGTATGCATATTCAAACCGGAACACTTTCGTTTAAGTATTCCGGTATGTATATTCATACCGGAACTCTTTTTTCAAGTGTTCCGGTATGAATATTCATACCGGAACACTTGAAAAAAGAGTTCTGGTATGAAAATTTCTCATCTGTTTCGCTTGTTAATATTTGCATACCGGAATACTCAAACCCAAGTGTTCCGGTATGCATTTTTAAACTGTATTTGCATTTTTTTATTAATGAATGTTGTTTTTTTTATCAGTGGCGCGTATCAGAGGACGCGATGGTATAATTAGGCGTTCCGAAGATCTCGGACATGAAGAGTTTCTACGGCGCCAGGCGGAGGATCAAGAGGAGCAGCAGGAGGAGCTTGTGCCGGAGCTGCCACCTGTGGTGCAGCCTGTGGTGTGGCCTGGAGGACCGATTGATACTAGTCTTCTGACACGGTATCATGAGCACGTTGCTCGTCATGTATGGTTTGGCGAGGTAATCAATTTTTATTTATAGTTTTAGTTAAAGTTCAATGAAATGTATAGCAATAGGATGTATCTTATGATCAATGTCTGGGGAAAGAATCTCATGTCAAAAATTATGAAAAAATTCACTTAATGTTTTGGTAACACTCGTAACCTAGTATTATTTATAAATAGCTATTGCATTTGTTTTGTTCACTTACTTGCTGCCTTATTGCATTTGTTTTGTTTTGTTCACTTAATTACTACGCTATTCTCTGGTTTCTGTCACCCATAATATGACCAAAAAAGTTGTAATTGTGATAAACTTATTTACAATCCTTTGTCATATAATGTAGGAACGTCATGGACCAAGAATTGAATTAAAGATAGCATCTCTCGGTGGCAAACTGGCCGATTGGGTTCCTAATCAACATCCACCAATTGTTGAAGGTTGGATGACTGCATCTGGGTTGAGTCCACTTGAGCGGACCAGTTTGAACACGGTCGATCCGAATCTTATATCAGCATTTGTTGAGAGATGGCACCCAGAGACATCGTCATTTCACATGTCATTCGGTGAAATGACAATTACACTGGATGATGTTGCCTGTTTGTTGCATATTCCGATTAGGGGTGACTTTTACACACCGTCATCGTTCACGGAGGAAGAAGCTGCGGCACTTGCAGCTGATTTGTTGGGTGTCAATCTTCAGTATGCGACCAGAGAGACAAGAAAGCAGCGAGGTGGATATTTTTCTCAACAATGGCTATTTGATAACTACATAAGGCAGTGTGAAGTTAAGAATTATGATTGTGCTGCTAGGTCGTATTTGTTGTTGTTGGTCGGCTGTACCATTTGCACTGACAAGAGTTTTACACGCGTAGATGAAAAATATCTACCGATGTTTAGGGTTTTGTCTACATGTGGTAGATTTGCTTGGGGTGCTATTGCGTTGGTTGAATTATATGACACTTTGAATGATGCTTCTGTCTTTACCACAAAGGGGCTCGCTGGATATGCGTCACTTTTACAGGTATTTAATATCCTTTAAATTTGATGCATTTTCTCAAAAAACAACAAACTTATTTTCAAATTATATGATATATTTTTTTCGTTTGATATTTAGGACTTTTATTTTTTGTTTTTTATTTTTTTGATTCTATAATATGAAATAACGTGGTAAATTATAGTCTTCGAAGAGACTCTTTCTAAATCTCTATTATTCGAAAGACTAACATGATAAGAATCTAAACAACATGAGTATGTTATGTGTGTTGCTGCTATATGTAACTGTCCGTAAAAAGTGGTGCATTATTATTTTTCAGCTTATAGCATAGTGGAATTTGAACAAACTGCTATTTCGGCGTTTGACATTTTGCCTTCAAAATTTTTTCTCTTTATTTGTACTCTTCCAATCAAACCATGCACAGAGTACAAACCAAGATTAAAGACTTAAACTCCATTATTAAAAAAAATATACAAATTTTCCTTTCAAATTGTGATATATCCATCATACATTCACATGTTTGTCCCAAGATTATCTGAAAATAAGTAATATTTAAATGTTTGACATAAAATTAAAAATTAATCAACAGACATAACACCACTAGGAGGTTTCATCGGAGGATTTAGAAGTTGTCAATATTGTTGGCGTTCGTTTAAGTTTGACATCCAAGATGTTGCCTCATGTGAACGAAATTTCTTCCAATCAGCTGTAACTTCGGGCAACGGAAATCCCTTTGACATGTTTACCGGCACCTAATGATTTCCACCGACAAAACCGATACAAAAAACCTTGCTGAAGAGGAATATGAAGTCATCATAGGAAAGAAGGTCTGACTAGGTTTACCCAACATGACTAAAATAACATTATACCTATTTGCTACCAAGTAACCCATAGCAGGTACGGTGAACCATCTATTTCCTACCAGCGAATCTCTAACGCCCTGTAAACCTTGTCTGAATAATTTCTCATACAAACTGTTATTATTTGTCAGCTCTTCATGTAACTCTCGGCGGACGATGGGCCAACCTTCCTCTGTGTAACCAAGTAAATATGCAACAGCTCTAAAACCACAATTTCCATCTCCTAACATTTCAATAATGTCAACAATATGTGGATGTATATGATCAGGAAATTGCCCCAGATACTTCTGAGATATCATTTTTTTAGACATTTGTGATAGTTGCTTTTGAGATGGTTGAGATTGTTGCTCCTGAGATGGCTGAGATAGTTGTGTACGCAACCTCTTTGATGTACCTTGATTTATGCAGAAAAAAATAAGTTGAATATATAAAAATAAGAAATAAAAATATAAACAATAACTATATTATAAAAAAAATAAATTAGTCACCTTGTGAATCACCATATTCTCTTTCAACATGTTCAAAGTATGATGGATCACGGTACACATCATAACCATTTGGTACTTTGCCTTTATCTTTGTTCTTCACTCCTCCTCTGGTTTTAATTTTTTCAGGTGGTGGACACAATGAACTTGAGGCTGGATAAGCAAGTTCAAACACTTTACTCTTCAACGCTCTTTTACCAACAATATCAAGTGACCGAAATCGAGTTCATATTGCCTCCATTGCATTACTCATGTCCAACTCATATCCATCCTCTGTGTCATCCTCCAATGATTCTTCCATAGTTAATTTCTTTCAGTGACCGTGAACTGAATCTAAATATCAAATTGCAAGAATTGAGGGGGGTTGGGAGAGAAAACGGAAATTCAGGGGGTAGAAAAGAATTGAGGGGGGGGTTGGGAGAGAAAACGGAAATTCAAGGGGTAGAAAAGAATTGAGGGGAGGTTGGGAGAGAAAACATCTTTGGTTAATAGGCCTTGCAAAAATAACTATGGACAAAACCCAAAATAATCATGACATGACGGTCCAATTATATAAAAATGAAAACAATTTATTTATTTATTTTCAAAATATATTGTTAATTATTGTATATAAAATAATAAAAATAATAATAATAATAACAATAATAATAATAATAATAATAATTTAAATGTCTAGATTCGGTCCTTTTTAAATGTTATTTTTCAAACCTATAATTTTTAAAAGTGAGTGTCAGAATATAAACACTCGTTATAATTACTAGCGGGTCAGGCAAGCGCGTTCCGTACCTGCATGTGTCTAACTTATGTCCGATTAAAAAAAATATGCCTTATGTTAGGGTGAGTTTGTTTATAAAAGATGCTTGCTGCTAAAAAAATGTGTCTTGTGTTATGGTGAGTTTGTTAATAAAAGATTTTTATTGCTACTAAAAAGAATCAAGGATATTGTTGGTATTACCACTAAACCAACCTAAGTGGGTTTTTTTTTCCTAATTTGTTTTAAGATTAGCTATGTTGTCAAGTTGTTAAGCTCGTCTTTTTTCTTCTAAACTATCGGATCAAGATCAAACGGGAAAGTTTGACTATAGTAAATTTGTATCATAGGCCATCTACATTAATCATTTAGGGCTTGTTTGGATTGACTTATTTTTTTTATAATTGATTGACTTATTTTTGAACTTATGCAAAACAAACTTATGCAAATAAATAAGTTTTTATGTATTATTATCAACTTTATGAGAAACATCCAAAGATACAATTTTTTTTTTTTTTTTTTTGATAATCTACAATTTTTATTAATGAAAACTTATAGATTACCACTTGTCAAAAAAAAAAACTTATAAATTAACATAAAAGTTTATTTATTTAAACAAGTTATTTTCATAAGCTAAAAACTAATCCAAATTCAAAAATTCAAAAATACCCTTGATGAACCTACAAAATATACTTTACTAAATGAGGTAACACATGTAAACAAATTCGGATGAAATCATAAGTTTTATTGCAAATATCCAATTAATAAGTATCTTGAATCATAAGTTGAAAATTACGCGTAATCATTGCCAGCTACTAATATTCTTTGAGATCTACCCCTCCCACGAATTTGGACCAAGATTAGCTGCGGTAAAAATAGCACGTAGTTCCCTACAGTAGTCAATTTCGGCTATTAAAAAGTGATTAAATAGTTATGATTCATTCAATATCTTTTTGCAGACTTTCAATCCCGACCTTTTGTTTTAAATCGGACAATCGATAGTGATTACTGTGTTAATGCAATGATTGCGTATAATTGGTTTCTCACGAATTTGAGCTGTCAATGATCAAGGTCTCATTAGCGGACAAACTGTAGGCAAACCACCCCTCTGATCAAAGGCAAAACCCTAAAATTGTGTTCTAGACATGAACACTACTAATACTAATGACCTTGATAATTATCATCATTCATAACCCTACACCATACCGTAACGGTTTCCCTTTAATTTGGACAATTTCCTAAGCATGATGATTTCATTAAATGTTTGCATTCACTCACTTTTGAAATCCTAATATCGTGCACGTCAAATATATAACACATTGCAACATTACATAATACATATACATACATAAAATAAATATAAAAATAAAAATGTGCAAGCAAAGCAATTCCATCACATGCATTATTAATGGTATAAAAATAGTCCATAAATCATAACTCAGCTAACAAAAATTTCAAAATTGTTAGGTTGAATGATATGATCAGGGTTTGAACTCGAGTCTTTTTTTTTTTTGTGTGTAAGTTTTCAATAGTTTCGTCTTTATACCCAAAAAAAATTAGAATATATATCTAACGTTAGCTTAAAATATGGTTATATAATCCACAAATTCTAACTCAACCGAGAGATTTGCCAAAATTATTAGGTCGAACATCTTGACCGAATTTAACCCAACTCTTTCATTTTATATATGTGTGAGTTTTCAATAACTTGACATTTTTTCCGTCTAATAACAAAATATGGTTATGTAGCCAGCTGTATATATACATATAGTGCGTAACAGAACCAACGAATAGTGTGGACACTGAAACACGGAATAAGAAAAACAGAATACAAAAATAACAATCAATCCTCGTATAGGAAAAATAATGTAACATATTTTTTTCATCACGATTCATCTCAAATTGAATTCTCTTATACAAACACAACACTCTCAATTTCATTCCTTTGTCCCTATTAAAAAAAACAATAACTATATCTTTACTAATATTAGTAATCTTATACACACACAATAATCAATCATGCACCGCTTCACGTTTTCATGATTTATAGAAAAAACTTGTATTTCATGATTTCTTAGTTGAAATTCACAAACAAACACGTAGTGAGATTACTACTTTCATTTTTTTTGTATAAGCTTTTTATTTTTATATATTATTATATAGTTAGGGACACATTATTTCAATACATTGTTACAAGATCTAAGAGGGTTTCAAAGGGGTGTATCTGAAAAATTGAAGAGAGAATTTATGGAACAAGATATAGAAGATATTGAGTCTCAAACAAAAGAGACATTGCAGCATGAGGAAGAGGAAACACCTGATGATATTTTGCACAATCGAAAACGTCCTGTAACTCTCAAGGTATGTATGCATTATGCATGTGTGCATTTCAATATTACTCTTTGTTTTCTTTATTATAATTTTTTGTAGCTTGATTTGTATAATTTACCTTAAAATTAGTTATGTTTATGATAAATATAATGTTTTTGTTTTGTTGATGAAAATAAATCAATTAATCTGTTTACTAATTTAGTCTCTAGATGCATTCCTAATCCTAAATCACAATCTTGTATCACTAATACATGTTTGGATTAGTATATACATACATAGTGAAATAATTGTTTATTTTCAGAACCTTTTGATTATTTCTCCTAATTAATACTAAACCAACCACATTCTTTTCCTTCAATTTTTTATTGTTTCAGTCTGAGTTTAGTTTTGATATACAATTTCAGCAAATTGTAATCAACCATATTGTTACTTTAGAAGTAATTAGGATTAAAGTAAATTTTTTTTTTAGCGATATGGCGATGATTGATAAACCTAAAAATATTTTCACTAACAAAGTAAGTGTATATGAACTCAGTGGCGGATCCACCGCACGACCACCCATGCACTTGTCCAGCTCTGGAAAAAATATATATTTTAGGGGTTAGTTTAGAGAAAAACTGAGATTTTTTTGTTTAAAATTGAGATTTTTCAATGTAAAACTAAGATTTTTGTTTAAAACTGATATTTTACCTAGGTTTTATAAATTTTCTGGCTCCGCCACTATATGACTAGTATTGTGAACCCTTACTGGGTTGAGCTTAACTCAACCTAAAAGACTTGTAAAGTGAGAATTGCTCCCATTTATAAACATATATTTCTTCATATCATATTTCAACCAATGTAGAACTTTTAACATACTTCACCTCCAACACTAGTAGCCTTGGTGTGAGGATATAAATATTGCGTGGCTCGATAGTGAAAACCTAATATAATAGGTGCCCGAACGAATCTTTTAGGAGATCACCAGCTTAGAACTTTAGGATGGGTTTCATCACAATCATACAAAATCAACTTATAAGATGAAGAATTCCTTCAATTATAAACATATTTTTCGATCATCACTCATTCAATATAAAACTCTTTAACACGTACAACACACATGCAAAAATTCTTCACATTAATCTATTTGTGATACCATTTAGTAAGTGTTCAAAAAGTTACATTATTTCTGGATTCATTATTATTTGAGAGTTGAAATTTGAATGTGAGGAAATAATATTGTTTTTGGATCCATTACTATTTGAGGGTTGAGATCTGAATTTGAGTACTTAAGATGTGATGTGGAAGTTTTAAAAGATAACACATGAAAAACTTGATCATGAGCTCTATGTGTTTAATAAGTAAGTACGTATATGATAAGGATTAATTAACATTTTTATATAGTATGTCTAGGTTTAGGATATAACCACATGGGAAAAACTTGCCCAATTGATGAATTCTATGTGTATAATATAATGATTTACATATATATATATATATATATATATATATATATATATATATATATATATATATATATATATATATATATATATATATATATATATATATATCACTTCTACTATTGAATTTATATAAAATAACACTTTTTACATTACAAAATAATTTATCTAGTTGACCAATTCACCCAAATTAAGAAAAATGTATAAATAAATAAAAAAGTTAAAAGTTTTTTTTTTTGCTAAAATACTCTTATTATGTATTGGTGTATTCACATTTACTAAAGTACTCTTATCATGAATTGTGAGTGATGTAAGTAGTATTAATTAGAATGTACAGTTGAAAAAAGAAGTAATTAAAGTTGTATTAAAAACTGAAATGCGTCGATTATTTTGGGACATAGGGGAGTATTGTATATATTGAGAACAAAAAAAAAAAAAAGTCAAGTAGTAATGTTTTAAATTCTAGAATGTTTCAAAAATTGATTATTTATTACTGTTACTTGTATTGCAAGTAAGCATATGGTTGTATAAATCAATGAACATTTTCTTCTTTTGATAAATAACAATGCAGTTTGATGAGGTTGTGTACAAAATCAAAGACAAAAAAGGAGGAATATTTAAGAAGAAAACAAAAGTAGAAGAGAAAACAATCTTAAAAGGAGTAACAGGAATTGTAAAACCAGGTGAAATGCTAGCAATGTTAGGTCCATCAGGAAGTGGCAAAACAACATTGTTAACAGCATTAGGAGGAAGACTTGGTGGAAAACTTTATGGAAAAATAACATATAATGAAAAACCATTTTCAAATACAATAAAAAGAAACACAGGTTTTGTTACACAAGATGATGTTCTTTACCCTCATTTAACAGTAACAGAAACACTTGTTTTTACAGCACTTTTAAGATTACCAAATACAGTTACTAAAGACGAGAAAGTTTCGCATGCGAAAAATGTTATTGATCAACTTGGTTTAACAAAGTGTAAAGATAGCATTGTTGGAAGTGCTTATCTAAGAGGTGTTTCTGGTGGAGAAAGGAAAAGAGTTAGTATTGGACAAGAATTGCTTATAAATCCTAGTTTATTGTTTCTTGATGAACCTACTTCTGGTTTGGATTCTACAACAGCGCAAAGGATTGTGTCGACTTTGTGGGATTTAGCGAGAGGTGGAAGGACTATTGTGATGACAATACATCAACCTTCAAGTAGATTATATTATATGTTTCATAAAGTTTTGTTACTTGCAGAAGGGAATGTTGTTTATTTTGGAAAAGGTTCTGAAGCTATTGAATATTTTTCTAATATTGGTTATTCTCCTGCTATGGCTATGAACCCTTCAGATTTCCTTTTGGATCTTGCAAATGGTATGTTTTTTAATTTATATGCATTTTACCAAATATAAAGTAGCACAAATACTTAGATGGAAAGTGTGTCCGGTGTCTCTGACATGTGTTGGTGTCGTCAGTGACCCACCAACACATGTGGTTATCTTCAATTATTCAACTTTCTTAAATTATTATTGGTGTAGAAGTGAATGTGTCGTTTCAGTATTTCATAAAATATAACTTATGTAGCACAAATACTTTAGATTGAAAGTATGTCTGAAGTCTGGAGTCTGACATGTGTCAGTGTCCTACACAGACACACACAAACACATGTGGTTATCTTCAATTATTCAAGTTTCTTAATTTATTATTGGTGTCAAAGTGTATCTGTCACCTGTGTAGCACAAATACTTTAGATTGAAAGTGTGTCTGGTGTCTAACATGTGCCAGTATCCTACACAGATATGACACCAACACATGTGGTTATCTTCAATTATTCAACTTTTTAAAATTATTATTGGTGTCAAAGTGTATGTGTCGTTTCATTGTTTCATAAAATATAACCTGTGTAGCATAAATACTTTAGATTGAAAGTGTGTCTGGTGTCTGACATGTGTCAATGTCCTACACAAACAGAACATCAACACATGTGGTTATCTTCAATTATTCAACTTTCATAAATTATTACCGGTGTCGATGTGTCAGTGTCGTTTCAGTGTTTCATAAAATATAACATGTTCTGTAACGTTTCGGGACCAAAATGTTCATTTTACTCAATTTTGAAGGTGTCAGTTTTCATAAAATATAACATTTGATAATTTGCAGGTATCTACACTGATGACATGAATCAAGACCATAACATAGACAAGCAAAAATTGATTTCAGCATTTAAAAGTAACTCTGAAACACAGTCAAAACCAGAAGAACATCAAGAAATCAATGACTCTGATACAAGTCAGGGGAGATTTCAAGAGACAGGTTCTGGAAAATGGCCTACTAGTTGGTCACAACAATTCTTTGTATTATTAAGAAGAGATGTCAAAGAGAGAAAATATGAATCGTTCTCTGGCTTAAGGATTGGTCAAGTCCTTGTGGTTGCACTTATGTCAGGACTACTTTGGTATAAATCTGATATGTCACACTTGCAGGATCAGGTAACAATTTCAAACAACAAAAGATAAATAAGAACTTATGGATAATAGAATTACTATAAGAGTGCCACGGTTTTAAATTGCAGTTACGATTAGAGTTCTTATATCAATCAAGGTTTTATATTGCAGTTCTGGAAATAGTTGTAGTCGTCATTCTAGATATAGCAAAGAAGTGTGATGAAATGCAGCTATAAATTTGTTATTGACAAGATCGAAAACCCTGACAAAGCAGCCTACATCGCGATTGTGGACCTTTAATTTGGTCTCAATGAATTTGCAAATAACATTTTCAAAAAAAGGCTTGTGACCACGATTTGGGCCACGATATCAAGGTTTTTGATGTCTCAACAACTTCGATTAAATACGCATCAGTTTCATTTGCCCACAATTCTTTGCAATATTAAGAATATATATATCGATGTGACTCCAACCTTGACTCAAATCTAGTTTGTTGATACCTCAAACTTTAGTTACTGCAATTCACACTTGACTAAGCAAGTTGTTGAGTATGACTCATAGTTTGCTCGAGCAAAATATTTAATCTATTCATTGTTTGCATTTTTTTGTATTTTTTTTCTTTAGAAGTAATGTTGTTGTTCTAACACTAATAATCACAATTCATCTCAACTTTCCTTGTAGATTGGACTACTATTCTTCATAACAGGCTTTTGGGGTTTTTTCCCTCTCTTCCAAGCAATCTTCACCTTCCCACAAGAACTAATGATGCTCGAAAAAGAACGATCCTCGGGAATGTATAGACTCTCCTCATACTTCATTTCAAGAATGGTAGCTGACCTACCAATGGAACTAGTCCTCCCTACAATCTTCCTTCTCATAACATATTTCATGGCAGGACTCAAAGCAACAATGATAAACTTTTTTCAAACACTTTTCAGTCTCTTACTCAATGTCTTAGTTGCACAAGGATTAGGACTAGCACTCGGCGCCGTTGTACTAGATCAAAAATCGGCAACGACACTTGCATCAGTAATCATGCTATGTTTCTTACTTGCTGGTGGATTTTATGTTCAGAATGTTCCAAAATTTATAGCTTGGGTGAAGTATATTTCTATTAGCTACTATACATATCAGCTATTTATTGGATCACAATATCATAGTGGTGAGACATACCCTTGTTCTAGTGGACAGTGTCTTATTGAAGAGTTTCCTCCTATAAAACAAGTGGGGTTTAATATGAATGGACAAGGGTTGGCTGCAATGGCTCTTGTTATAATGTTAATTGGTTATAGACTTATAGCTTATATTGCTCTTATGAGGATTGGTGTCACAAAGAAAAAGGCTTAATCTATCTATATACATTGATTTTGATCTAGTTTTTAGCTTTTATCTTTTAATTGATTGGTGAGTTTTCTTATTATTTTGGTGTATTTTCTAAGGCTTTATGTGCAAGGAAACTATGTAGTTACATTTTGGTAGGCAGATAAATATATCACACTTTTTTAGCAGAAGTATATCAAACATTTATTTGATTAGTTGTTCAATATATATGATAGTGTAGACTCTCTACAAACCTTTATAGAATAAGGGTAGGATTTGAATCTTAATTTCCTGCTCTCACTAAGAGCCTTCATTCACGACGTTGGTGACTGTTGAATTGAGATCAGACCATCTAGATTTCAAGAAGTTTAAAAAAAATATTATAATCCAACTTTAAAATTTACACCATCCGATCTCAACTTAACGGTGGCACCCTCTCCCAGAGAACATGATAAAGGTCAATGTTGATGGTAGCTCCATTGGTAATCTAGGGCCGTCCAACTTCGGTGATCTTTTGAGAAACACCTTAAGAGGTTGGATGAAAGGTTTTGTAGGAAGTTGTGGTTTCATTTCTAATATTAATGTTGAACTTCAAGCTATTTTTCATGGTCTTAATATTGCTTGAGATAATGGTTTCAGAAATGTGATTTATGAGTCTGATTTTCAAACGACTCTGAAGCTTGTTCAAGAGGGTGTGTCTTCTACTCATCCACATGTGCTTTTGGTGGATGGATTATATCCAATCTCTTATACATAAAGAGTGGCAGTTTGTCCTTGTTCACACCTTACGTGAAAGGAATGGTAGTGTTGATTGGCTTGCTAAGTTGCTAACTTGTGCAGGAAATGAAAATGTTTCCATTTTGTCCGTCTCCTTTGTCTAATTTGTGTAGCATACTCTATGCAAATTCAACTTTCTATAACTTACTTTCTCATGTCACTATTATAAGTAAAAAAACTATTTTTCATAGGTTCATTGAAAAACTGATGTATTTGGTCGATAATATAGGTCAGATATATCAATTTTTTAATGAACCTAAAAAGTAATTTTTTTCCCAACCAAATTCAATGAGACAATTCCTTCACATTTTATCCTTTCTCCACCACTTGGCAATTCAAAACATTATGACACCAATCTCTTGCCACATGAAACCAGAATACCAAATTGCTAAAAACATTGAACATGAAAAAAGTACTAAATGTCTGGATAAACAGGAATAAAATTCCAAATAAGTGTTGGCCCCTTCTAATTAAGCAAATTGTATTAAAAAAAGTGAAGAAGTAATTTTCTAGTTTTGGGTTAGGCATAGTCTCAGGTTTGGCGAGACCACCGGATTGTCTTTTTTCTGCTGGGTGCCAACCCCACAGAACATATACTACCTAATTCATGTGCATTGTATGTTGCCACACTTTACACCAAAATATGTAGTATTCACACACTAACTCTCAAATTCTCAATGTCTGGTTTTGTCCTTAAACCAGAAAAGGAAAAGAGAACATATACACTGAATTTGCATATTATTTTTTTTTTAAAGAATGCATTTGTATATTATTGATCACTTTTCTTTTGATCAATTTTTAAATAGTGTTTCATGGAAAATTTTAATATGAATCACTTCTATTTAAAAAAAAATTAAAATTTCAATGACGACATACACCGTTGTTTGAAAGTATAAGTTAATGATCATATTTGTTAAGAAATTTCACATCGATTGCAAGATGACACGAATATGTGTTTATAAAGTAGAGGTAATCCTCAACTTACAAACCGGTTTGTAGGGTTGAGTTAGGCTCACCTTTCAATTCTAAGATGGTATCAGAGTCTCCTTCACGGTTCGCTGGACTACCTATTATCAGGTTTATGATCGGATCATCCACCATTTATATTCGCGCCTCGAGCCTAATAGCGCTTAGCGCTTAACGCGAGGGGTGTAGTAAGAAGTCTCACATCGGTTGTGAGATGACATGAATATGTGTTTATAAAGTAGGTTCATCTCTCAATTATAAGAACATTTATGTTTACGACTAAAATAATGACTTAATTAATATAATTTACTAAAACAACAAAAAATAAAACCGTAACCTTTATTGAAGTGACTTCACTCATGCCATTGTTTTAGACTATGAGAGTTGTCATTTTTTACCTTAAAAAATATTGCTGACAATCGTTGAAATTTCTAATAATTTTAAACACTAATTCACAGTACACCACTTATTATCAAGATGGTAACTGTAGCACTGGTCGGTGTTTCATTTTATTAAGGGTCATTTTGTCCTAATAATTATTACCCCATTAACAAAAGTAAATCTCATCGGTCTTAACCAATTGTTCAAATGGTTAATGAGTTATTTTTTATAAAATTTCTTGTTCAAAAGAATCTAAATTCTATTATTAGAAGAATAATTTTGGATCAAATTTAACTCATTTCTTAAACGTGTTTCAAATTTTCTGTCTAGTAAATTTTATAATTGTTATTATTATTATCTTAAATATTTTGAATATAATAATTATAAGTTTGGTAAACAATAATGGAAAAGTTTGTTCCCTAATCAGGTTCATGTTTCAATAGTTAATGATTCAAGTCCACTTTACATAAACCAAATTTCAATATGATTCATTCTATCAAAACAAATAAAAAAAACTCAATGTGACTTCATCACCAGTTTTTGTTCCCTAACATTTGGGAGAGGTGTCCTCATAGCAATATTGCAGGTGTCATCATTTATATATAATGGCTGACATGTATTATAAAAATAAATTGCAAAGTTATGTTTAATAGTTCTTAGAGACACATTTAGAAGAGAGTCTTGCCGCTAAAATATTTGAAAAAAATTGATCTTCAAATTCAAACACAAAGACAAGGGTTTTACTTTTTTTTGTATTGATAGACGAAATGATAAAACTATCGAAAACTCACACATACAAAATGGAGTGATCGGAGTTCGAAACCCGGTTCCGATGTCCGACACTAGTAATTTTGGTTTTTCTGTCCGTTGAGCTAAGATTTATCGACAATGAAGGGTCTTATTAACATGGAGATTTCATAATTCTATATAGATTTTATGAAATCGTGAGAATAGACAGAATTATTTTATGAAAAAATATACCGCTTACAATTAATGAAGTAGTTTAATTTTTGTTCTTCGATCTTTGGCTACTTAATTAAGATCTTCGTTGTGCACGTGAGGTGGCCAAAAGTAAAGTTTGACATGATCTTTGAAATCCCACATGGTTGGTAGGATTCAAGTCACGGCTTAATTATTCTCAGAAAAATAAAGTCACGGCTTAATTATAAGAAAAATTAATATTTATAAGGTTTTTTCTAATAAAAAAAAAATCACGGGTTAATTATACTACATATGAATCTACATATCGGCTTGTTTTCATTGATTGTTGACGGTGGTGGAGCTAAGTTTAAAAGTTTGGTGAGCCGCTAAGAAGCTTAAACTTTTTTTTTTTTGTTGATACAAAAAGCAAAGCATTGCATAATACTCTAATTAAAACTTTTTGATAAACAAATAAGTTGGTGATCATTTATATGTTAGTTTCTAGAGTTTAAACACTAAATACTTGCTTAAAACTTCTAATGATTCTTATAAACGAATCTTGTGTAAACTTAATGTGAAATTTACAACCAAAAAAATAAAAACAAACGACTAATAGCACAAACATGTTGCATGAAATAGATCTGTAAATTAGTAAACGACGACTTTAATCTCATTCTCAATACTAATCAAGAGGAATAAAGTTTATGTGATATTCCAGGAAAATGCTAGCTATTGAAAAATTGACTAATTAAGCTTTTGGTAAATGTACAAATGCATGGAATAAACTCGTCAAAAATATGACCGTACGAATTTTCTTCCTTCCGTATATACTAGTCAAGTTAAATAAAGCATGCAATCGGTCAACAAAAATAAAAGTTAAATGAAGCATGCAATAAGATGAGGAGGGGCATGTGATGAAGAAGATAATGCCAACCAAAATAGTAAGAGAAGCAAAGTTTGAATTTTAATTTTTTTTTAGTAACACTTCAAATTTTAATGAAATCAAGTCATACAATGTCTATGTTTTACATGTCTAGTTTGGTAAAAAAAAATATTTATAAAAGTAACTGCATATAACAGAGCGCCGTAAACATGCGAAACGCCAAAATTAAACATCAAAATAAACACCACCTAAAAGAGATTCATCTCCTAATCTCAAAATTAGAAAGGCACCCATCATATTTCAGGCCGCTAGAAGACACTAACACAGCCCCAAAAGTTGCCACTAGATTGATTCTAACTCCCGATCTCGAAATAAAAATGATCGGCTCATTAGAATCCAAAAAACAGCTCATTCAGGCTAAAAGCTGATGAGACGGTAGACTGAGTCATTAGTCATTGTTCAAATTATTGGATCACTGGTCAAACCGCGTTAAATCGGATAAAATTGAATAGTTCGGTTAGATAAATTAATCTCCAATATAAAACTATATATAGTATTAAATTAGGTTGAATGGGATGACTTTTTTTGTCTAAAAAACAATTAAAACAATAATATTCTTTATTTTTTTTACAGATAAAACAATAATATTCGTTATTAAAATCATAACTTATGTATTTTATAACTAAACATAATTTATGTCATATTAAAATATTTTTTTAAAGAATAATTTAGTAGATACACGGATATTTTCAAATAATTGTATTAAAAATATATATTTTTAATTACAACTACAATGTATTATAGTATAAATTAAAATGAGAGCTAAATGCTTAAAGCATATACACCAATAGAAAGTAAACTTGTTTTTGTTGTATTTTTTATAAAAAAATTGTTGTTGATGCAATTGAAGTTTAGAATTAAAAGGAAGAAAAAAAAATTAAATATAATAATTAAAATATGTATATGTATCTTCAAATGCTGGTATAATGATCTAGTTGCACATAAATGCAGTCAATGCTAAATACTATTATTTAAGCATTGAACCGATTGGTTTCTAAATACCGCCGGTTATTCCCGATTTTCGTATCAATTTATACCGGTTCAATTACATATTCGATCTAGTAGTCACACCAAACCGACTAACTTTTGATTCACGATTGAACCGATTTGACGAGCTAATCTGGTCCAATTTTTAAAATATTGTTTATGTCTTGTAGTACTAGCTATATATAGCAAATTCAACTTTATTGGTTTTATTCAATTCAACATAAACAAATTTTAGTGATCATGAACCTTTAATTTCTTTGCTTAACCATGGAAGTAGCTAGATTAAGCCATCTCTTACAATTCAAATGTGAACGTGGCAAAATGTTAGTTCCAATCTCAACCTTTCAAAAAGTGTAAGATAACACACTATTGACTACACTTTCTCTCTTAATTTCCTCAATCTTTCAAATATTTTTTTTTTGTATCATTAATTTGTCAACCACACAATATCAACACACTAGTATACTTGTCAAAATACTACCACCGTCTTTCACATAATTCCACACTCATCATCAATCGACATAACACCAAACCCTCCACGTACATACCCTAATATTTTTATTTTGTTATTATGCATTCGTGTTATGTTATAAATATCTTTTAAAAATATAAATTTGAATTTTGTAATTAATGCCTATATATATTAATAATAAACCAAAAGATACCGATCTATCTAATTTGTTTCTTTTCGTAACGCTAAGACACATTTCATGTAACTCAAAAACGTCACCAATCAAAAAGAACAATGGAGTGCATATCACCACTATATAATATATTGACCTTGACCAGCCACGTCAATACTTTATCTTTTTATATGAAAACGACCGAAACCCTTTGCAAATCGCATCTAGCATTTTCATAGCATAATACAGATATTAAATCATGATTGAGTTTAAGTAATTAATCATCTAAATTTGAGTTCGAACTCAAATAAAAATGTTATCTAATGGAATTTACTTATTTTTTAATATAATTAGACATGTTTTCTTTGATTTATTCGTAAGATAGACGATTAACATTTCGATCAAGAGATGTTCTTGGTGTATGGATGGGTATGAGAGAAACATATTTGTGCGAACTTAATTGAAGTTTTCACGCTTGTAGGATTAGGTAATGAAAATTTTACTGTTTGACATACAACTTTCAAAGTTTCTTCAAGCATATCCTTTTATATCATTTGCATGAGAAAATTGTGGATCTTCTAAAAATAATTTAAAAGTCATGCAGAGAGCAATATGATTTCTTATGCTTTTATTTCGAAAATAAAATTCATCCAATTACTACAAGGATGATCCCAATCCGGAATATGAAGTCTCATAACTCTATCGATGTAGTTTTTCAAAGATTAATTTGTCTTACCAAAAGGTAAAGCGATGCAGCTTATTGTTATCTATCTTTCATTTATGTGTAATTATCTTAAAACTAAACAAAACCATTAGTTTATATATAAAATTTTATTATCAAAAGACTTTTTAATCAAAAAAATTGGAAATTTAAGACAAAAATACTAGTGTATGAATTATAACTTGTGTTATCTCACTTTGTTCAAAAAAACACTTGTAGAATCTCACTGTCGAATTTTAAATTATCAGATCCATTTCTCCTAAAATCGGAGAATTAAAAGAAATAAATATATATCGTAGTATCTATAAGTTTTTTTTTTTTAAGACTGATATCTATAAGCTTGTTTGTGGAGGTTGATGAGTGAAAGAAACACCAAAAACGATGAAAAATATAAAAGAGGAAAAAGGGAGATGCACGTGTCGAATAAAGGAGGTATACACTGCATGAACTTTATATTATTTCCTTTTCAATATTACCTGTATTAATAAAATTCCAGCCTAACTATGATGAATATATCATATATCAAATGGACACGTGCTTGCACGTGTAAGCTTTTCATGCGTCTTTCTTCGTGCCGACGTGGTTTAAACTCACGCGTGAAAAATGAATTTGCATTTTGCACCCGTATTACTACTAGTACTACCCTATTACTAGGATAGTATTGCTGTTTTGGCAAACACAATCCCACACAAATAGTGTGTGTCATAAAGTGCACAATCATGGATAGAAATTATATGTTTCTAGAACATATATCTTCTTTTACACGTGGCATATTTATCTCTTTGGCTTTTTTGAAAAATTATTTATTGAGTGAAAAAATTATTTTACTATATATTGTTTAATATTAAATCATTTAACATGTATGTATGAGTAACAATTTACTAATAAAGTATAATGGTGCAAAAGTAACCATTTTGTGCTAAACATCTTACTTCTTTCAAAAAAAAAAATTTACTAGACCTTGAACATATTTTTGGTGAAAAATTTGTAAAATTTTATTTATGAATAAATAATTAAGATAATAAAATGGATTTATATTTTCTATTTATTTTTATTTTATTTTGTTTTTGAAATTTCAACATTATTCATTACGAAAAATAAATATGTTCCACATTTTTCTCATTGTTTTTGTTTTGGTTGAACTTTCATAAATGAGAAAATAATATTGAATACAACTTTGTCATTTATGCTTTGCCTCATTGGAAATGGACCTAAAAGTTGATAACCAAAGTGATTTTAAAGCACTACTAATAGTATTACTATTCTCTCCATTCCAATTTATAAGACATACTTTGATTAAATGCACTATTTATATATCTTGTTTTGACCTTATTTTTTAAAAGTATTTAAATGTAAATATTATTATATAAAGTCTTGTTTGATTTGTTTCAATGAATATTTTCAGAATATCAAAATTTTATAATTTTTACTAATAGACAATTAAAGATATTCGTAATCAAAATTATGTATCGACATACATGCAATGGTTAATGAGTTCTTATATTTTATGACGGAGAGAGTTTTTATATTTTGTGACTCACATAAATTTTAATCTTTGAATTTTTTTTGGTTTTCACCATCTGGGTCCTAGGGGAAGGGGCCCTAGTAGTTCAGAGTTCGGGACGAGTTCTGACATCAAGTGATTTCAGTCCCCTCTCAAATGCAGTTGCGGTGAATCGAACCGTGGTTCTCCCTATCAAGTTTAGGGTCAATCACCACTAAATCAACTAACTATTCTGATTAATTGATTTAACTTTTCAAATAAGAATAAATAAATATTTTTACAACTTACTCCTGTCAAAAAAAAAATTAAATAAATAAATAAGTTTTTTTGACAGAAAATAAATAAATATTTTTACAACTTTATAATTTGACTTTTTATGTAATCTAGGGAATGCCACGACCGTATGGGTTCCAGATAAGATCAAGGTCAGGATTGTTTTAGGTACAGGACACATGGCATTTCCCAAGAGGTAGGTAACTCAAGTGGACCCCACATTCCAACATTAAGACAAATTTTACCGTACCAATCTCGGTCCCTATGGTTCCTATAAATAACCCCCCATGTCTACCGTTCATAGAGAAAAAAAGAGAAAGAAAAGAAAATTCAAAGAAAAAATTTTCATCTTCCATAATCTTATCTATAATCACTTATTGTGAAGAATTATATTGATTTTGATAATGGGAATTCAAGAAAAAGACCCACTTTCACAATTGAGTTTACCACCTGGTTTTCGATTTTACCCAACCGATGAAGAGCTTCTTGTTCAATATCTATGTCGTAAAGTAGCTGGTCATCATTTTTCTCTTCCAATTATTGCTGAAATTGATCTCTACAAATTTGATCCATGGGTTCTACCAAGTAAGTCTCATACAATAAATTATTTTTATTTTCAATAGCCCAATAGTTAAAAATTCATAATTGGACCGAATAATTGAGAATTTTGAATTTAAACTCCGACTTCTGGGGACTTCTGTATATGTAATATGATGTTTATACTAACTGAGCTACGTTTATTATATTTGTGTAGGTAAGGCGATTTTTGGTGAGAAAGAATGGTATTTTTTTAGTCCAAGAGATAGGAAATATCCTAATGGTACTAGACCCAATAGAGTTGCTGGATCTGGGTATTGGAAAGCTACTGGAACTGATAAGATTATCACAAATGAAGGTAGAAAAGTTGGTATAAAAAAAGCACTTGTTTTTTATGTTGGTAAAGCTCCTAAAGGCACCAAAACTAATTGGATTATGCATGAGTATCGTCTACTTGATTCTTCTCGTAATAACGGTGGCACTAAGGTATTGCTAATTACATTCATTTTTCACACTTTTTATTTCAATCATGATCACATACTTCTTTTTTTTTTTGTCTCAATTGCAATTTTAGTTCCATAATTTTACTATTTTACAAATTTGGTCTCTCATTTTAAAATCTTTATTTATCAAATTTTAAACTTAAAAACCTATTTTAACTCTTAATTTTCTTTTTATTGAATTGCAGCTAGATGATTGGGTTCTATGTAGAATTTACAAGAAAAATTCTAGCGCACTAAAAACCAATCCAAACGGCGCGGTTTCAAGCGGAGAATACACTCAATACAGTAACGGTTCATCTTCGTCTTCATCATCCCACCGCGACTCCAACCTCGATGACGTTCTCGAATCACTTCCACAAATCGACGACCGTTGCTTCATGTTGCCACGTGTCAACTCACTAAGGACTATGCAACATCAACAACAACAAGAACATAAACTGAATATTCAAAATCTCAATTCAGCAAATAACAACAATTTCATGGATTGGTCAAATCCATCATTGATTTTGAACACTCAGTTTCAAGAAACACAAACTCAAGGAATGATGAATTTTGGTGGATGTAATGACCTTTATGTCCCTAATGTACCCACTTTATGTCAAATGGACTCTTCTGTTATTACAGATAAAACTAGTAAGATATCCGTGCATCCAACCGAGGAGGAGGTTCAAAGTGGGGCAAAAGCGAACCAAGTTGAGAATTTTAATTCTGGATTTCTTCAACGTGGTTCGAATGATTTTACTCAAGGAATGAATTTTTCTAATTCGGTTGACCCGTTTGGGTTTCGTTACCCGGTTCAACCAGTTGGATTTGGGTTCGGGCAATGAATCGAATAGAAAGTTAGGAAAAAAAAAATGTTATTTGTAATAGTCAATGTGCATGTGGTGTAAATAGGTGGGGATTCTTTTGGCCTAACAAAATTAGAAAAGTTGAAAAAATTTAATTTTGGTCCTCATTTTCGGCTAGTGATAGATACATTTGGAGGTGGTGAAAATTAACATTCTATGAATCTATCCATTGGAACATTAGAATCATTGGGGTGTTGAAAAACAAAATTAATTGGTTAGGAATTAGGATCAATGTAGTTTTTGGCTACACACTCATATGTTTAGCCACATGAATCACGTTTTGTTGTACTTAAAATATGAAATAGCAAAGTTAGGCTTTTGTTTCAATCTTGATGTGATCCTTTTAGCTAACCACATCAATGCGACAAATATTGCACCTGGATTGACATTTCACCGACAGTTTCTACTTCTATTCGGGATCACTTTGTTTAGTTTACTTCTTCAGCAGGTGGATCTAGAGCGCGTCGATCTTTTCTACAGCTTATTTGGTTGGTTAGTGTTTGGGTAGTGTGGACAGAAAGAAACCATAGAGTGTTTGGAGGCTCATCTAGTACCTTGCATCAGATGTTGGACAAGATCAAGCTTTCTTCTTATCGGTGGTTGAAGACGAAGAATTTTACTTTAGTCTCTAACTACCATAGATGGTGGTCTAGTCCTTTACTATGTTTGGGCCTTGTATGATTCGATTGGTTTTCTTTCTGTGACTTGTTGTAAACTTTTGTAGTCTATTTTGGCACACCTTGTGCTGAGAAGGCTGGTTGTTAATATATCTCATTTTAGCTTCTTCAAAAAAAAAAATGCGACAAATAAGTACCATGCAATATTATTCAATAATACATTCTCAAAGTTTTGTTATATTTTTGTTACAATGGGAAACAAAAAAATATATATTTACTCAAGACTTTTTTATAAAAAAAACATTTCATTGAATAATTAATGTATTTAATATATATTATATTATAAATCTAAAAAGATGTAGTGTTTTTTATAAACAAAATATTAGAGAAAATAATATTTATTTTCATGTAATGTGTTAACATTAGTCACCCTTGGTATAATCCTAATCTCGGTGAGTAGGTACATTACCATTGCTTGAAAGAGTGAAATAAAAATTGGCAAATTAAAGGTTATGGAGAGATATTATGATTTGGTTTTTCTCAACCTTGACAATTTCAATTCAAACAGAATAAAAGAAGAAAAAAAAACATCAACAATGAATTGATCCAAGTGGTAAATATTTTCACACATGCCTATGGTGAAAATTAGTTTGAGAGCAGAGAACTCATATTGCGTGCCCAGTCATAGGATTCCCAATAGAAATTAGTCATCGTTAACGGCGGTGAAAACTTCGTATCAATATCATCTATTACCAATATATTAAAATCGATTATTACCACCAAAGTTACTAATTTATCCTTATTACTTTTAACCACGTTACAAGTTTTATATCCTTCATCGTAATTTCACTAAAAATAAATAAAAAATATATATAGAAAGAATAAATGATAAATACAAAAAAAAATGATATGCTTAAAAATAGAAACAACTATTATAATATATTAAAATCGATTACCACCAAAGTTACCACCAAAGTGTTTTTTTTTTTAAAAAAATTAATAAAAATAAATCTTTTTTTGTCAAGATTACCCCCTCACCTTTTTTCCTTTCCCCTCCATCTATCTCGAACCAATCGGACCCTTAGAGAGGGAAAAATATTCCGGCTAAATTTAAAGGATAATTGAAGAAAAGTTTATACAAATGCAAGTTGGCACCCGCAATTGTTAAAATTAAAACAAAATCATACCTTTTTTTTAGTAAAAAATTATGCTTCTTTTTTTAAAAAGTCAAATAATATATAAAAAGACAACACTTAAGCACAAAGCTTGTTTGCTAAAAAAAAAAAAAAAAAACAGCACAAGGGGGAGAAAAAAAATTCATATACAAACAACAAAAATCAAATGCAAAGTGATAAAGAGAACAAAAATAAATCACAAAGTCTCAATCCCCAAGTATAGCAATAAATTAAACTACAAACTATTCAAATTGTAGCGAAATTTTTTTTCTTGGCCTTCAACCATCACTAAATAGTAAAGTGATTGATATCTTCTTATGAACAAACACCCTGTTGTTTCTCTCATTCCAAATTTGCCAACAAACCATCCAAATAAGTAGCTACTACAAAATTGAGAAGCATGAGATTGAACATATCAATAGGAAAAAATACTAGTCACATCCAGCCAATAAAAAAACCCATGCCAAAGAGAATCGAAAAAATTGCATTCTAAGACAAATGATTTGAAGATTCAACCAATCCACATCCACCTACACACTCTAACAAGTCCAAATAAATCAAATACTGACAAATCATATTATCTTTAATCGGTAACTTGTTTGGAATAATCTCTGAATAAAGATAGAGACTTTTAAAGAAAAAAAATTATTTCATATTAACTCCTTATGCTTAGCAGGAATTGGATGATTCACATGAGTTAGAAAATGATACCCCTCAATTGGATTTAAGATGTCATCCCCCATAACTAAAAACTCAAAATTTCCGCAAACCAATTTTGTGAAAGACCCGTGAACCGGTTCGCACAAACCAATTTCCAATTCCCTCTTAGATGAATGAATTATGTGACTACGATATGATCTATGTGAAAATAAAGGAGTTATTTCGAGTCAAAAAATAGATAAAATCACTCACCTCTAATGAAAGGAGGAGAAAAAAATTTAGATGGAATATGAAGTTTATCCCTCTAAAAATTTTAGGGCCTACTATAGCTTTGTGCTATGGTGATTAATATATAGTAACTTAATATGTTTGCAGTAATTCGGAAGGGTGTGATTAGATGAGAAATGCACCTTTATGGGCCCATCTTTTATTTCTGATTTATCCCATATTGGGCTTTAATATTTCAATATATGAGTTTTTTTTTTAAGCAAATCTCAATATATGAGTTAAAAATTATTAATAATAGCAAATTTGAAATAGTCTTATAAAAGGATTAAAAAAATAATTCTTTTTCCAAAATAAGTTTATGAAAATTATTTTTTATCATTGTTCTTCTTTTGTTTTCATTTTATCTTCGTTTTTAACCTATTAAAATTATAAACAAAAATAGGAAAAACAAAACATATAAAATTCATTTTCATTTTTTTTTGTAAAGAAATTCTTTTGCATATTATATGCTACTAAATCTGATGATGAACTATATATTAATATGAAAATAATAAAAGTATAAAAGAAGGTTCAGAAAAACAAAGAGTATCAGAAGTATACTCCATCAGAATCCAAAATCTGATTATGAGCCTAAACCCATAGGAAGGAAAATCACTATAAAATAAATTCCGAAGGCTTTTTATCGTTTCATAACCATTTATATAGTTTATAATTGAATTTTTTCTTATCATAAATTTATTTTCTTATCAAATACATATTGGCACACTGACCATCTTGTTTGTCCAAATTCACGGCCCAAAATATCGTGTATGAGGCCCATTAGAATTTTCAGTCATGTAAGAATTTTTATTTTAAGAATATAAAATTTGATTTTTTTCTCTTCCTACCCCCGTGATTCTTTTATACCCCCAATATTCCAATTTTGTCCTTGCAGAAAAATTCGGTTCGCAGAAACCGAATTTTTTCTAGTGCAAATTCAGAGTAAATTTCGGCTTTTAGAAACCGAAATTTTTTTAAAGGCAAAAAAAAATTCGGTTTTTAAAAACCGAAATTTTTTGCAAGGACAAAATTGAAAATTTAGGGGTATAAAAAAAATACGGGGTCGGAAGAGAAAACATCTAAAATTTAGTTAAGCTATTTCTTCTCGGTAGGAATGAATCTCATGTATTTTAGAGTTTACAACACTCACCACACACTGGATGTCAACTTTTTGCGTTAGATCATATGGTTAGGTTAAGATATTTAGGTCAAGTTTGTTATTTTCCTCATAAAAAAAATGTAAAAATACTAAAAGCAATTAAAATTATACGAGGAGGGAATCCGTTGACTCCAGGGGTAAGTATCCATTGACTTACTCCGCTTAATAACTTGATATCGGCATTATATTTCTTCAATCCAACCATTGAATTCAAAGATCTTATTGAGTAGATCAACTCCACAAATTTTTATAAAAATTCAAAAAATGTAGTTATGTATTCGGACTATTGAAATTCAACGGTTTTTTTAAAAGTTTGTCGTACGTTCAATTGAAGTTGTCAGAAAAAGTATCAAATGGTTTTCAATTTTTATAAAAATTTGTGGAGTTGATCTACTCAATGAAATCTTTGAATTCAACGGTTGGATTGAAGAAATATAATGCCGATATAGAGTTATTAAGCGGAGTAAATCAACGGAGACTTACTCCTGCAGTCAACGGATCCCTCCTCAAATTATACTCTAATTAACTGAAGTTATTGAGTTCAAGTGGTAAAAAAATTTTAGAAATCAAATTTGATTCCTATGTAAAATAATTTTTTATCAAACTATACTTATCTTTTAACTGAATTTCAAATTATTAAGACTTTATTTTTCATAGATCGGAAAATTAATACCAAAAAGATAAATTAATTATAACCTAATTAAATAATTGTGAAAATAGTTTTTTTAAACTGCTAATGTTATATATTATTAATTTTTAATTTCTACTTAAAATGACCTCAACCACTGAATCAACCTTATATCTCTATATTTGTGGACCATTTTATCCTTTATCAAATTACTATATAATAATGTTGGCTCTTCCTTGTCAAAAAAAAAAAGTTCGTTCATCGGGTACTAAATCATCATAGTACAGATAATTGGACTTTTTTTTTCACTCACATCTACTTTTTGGCTTGGGTGTAAATTTGAAATTCTCCGATTAGTTATACTTTTTTCGACCACAAATATAAGTAAAATTATATTTTTTAGATTTATTGAATAATTAATATATCTGAATTATAATACAGAATAAATATATCTATTATTCAATGAATCTAAAACATGCACTTTTGCATATATTTATGGCCGGAGGGAGTAAGTTAATATCTTTTGTTAACATATCAATAGTTTGTTCTTTTTTAATGAATAATTGAATATATATATTCATGATCAGCTCATTAATTTAGTCAAAAAGCACCGAATATTTATTTAGTCATACTTTTACTTTTACACGATGAAATGGTCTGTAGTACTTGTAAGCGGATGCATGCATCATCATCGTCATCATCATGCATAACCAGTACACTTCTTAGTTTTATTTATTTTTAATCGTATAATCCAGTAATTATTAGACTCACATACTTTATTTTTATTGAATAGACTCATACTTTAAATATCAAAAAGTAAAAAACTTAGGTTCAAATTTAACTCCTTTCAATAATCTCTATAATAGCTATTAACTAAATTATACTTACGCGACTATATATTCATTTCCTTTTAATTAAAATAAGAGTCAATTTTGTAGCAAAAGTTTATTTTAAAATAAATATCATTTACAATTTTTAATGCAAGATAACATGTTTTCTTTCGATCATGCCATTTAAATTAATTGAGTGTATGTGTATACTACTTTCAAAATATTATATTACATTTTATATTTATGATATGGAAAAACAAATTGATAGTTAATAAGATTAGTTTGATAAAACTGTATTATTGCATTTTTTTTTTGGTAGATATAGATAAAATGATAATAGCCATTGAAAATTTTCCCACACAAAAATTGGAAGAGTCACGGTTTGAAACTTCGATCACGGCGTACGACCTAGTATCATTATATTTCTTAAGGCATTGTATTTAGCATCATTGTATTTTTCTTTTGAAATAGAGGAAATTTATATAGTTAGTTGGTAGCAGTTAGCTATAAATGGTGAATGGTGATTTAAAACTAGATCAAGAGCATGTTATATATCTATTAAATATATTTAAGGACCTACATACCCTAAAACATGCTAAAAGAAAGAGGAAGAAAAAGGAAATTAAGCTTTGTAGACAAATAATATTTTGGATCATTTTCATGGTTATATAGGATTTAGTGGCTTAATTTGTGGTGGAATCAATTTACTATTTAGAAATTTGTCATCTTTCATAAAGAGGCAAGTGATGAACAATGTCATCAAAATTTGACTTAAAAACAGCTATTAGTGAAAGCAACCATTAATCTTGAATTTTCTCTCAAATTCTTTATAAGGCTAAGCAAAACCTAATGGCTAATATAACCCTGATTGCCTTTGTTAAGCTCTATTGATGAGTCACAAATCACCTCTTTGTTTTTGTTCAAATGTACCTTTCGGATATGAAAGTGATGTGCAATTTATTGTAATTACATTGCATCGAATTTTAGGAGCATTAATTATACGATAGAAGACAGTGGGATTCCATTTTCTATCTTAGAGGAACTTTTGTCAACCATATCTCACCGTACTAAAGGATTAGAATTTTTTAAAGATGACATTTTTTGGTTCATAAACACATGCTATATACTTTTAGGAAAATAGATTAATTCATTAAATAGGTAGATTTATTAAAAGGGATTTAGATCACTTCTCATATATTGTTTCATATCGACATTTAACTTTTATATATTTTTAAAAAAAGTCTTACAGTGAAATTCATGGACACAAAGTGTAGGAAAATCATGAATTATGAGTTTGAATATGCATTTCGATAAATCAAATGTTATTACACTGAATTAAGAATATAATGACACCCCTGATAAAGCTGGTGAATAAACCAACCGCCAACACGAAAACGGTTACATACCATCAACTCCCTACAACAAACAACAACAACAAGCAATATCTGACTCTTTCGAGCCAATTAGTTCGAAATCAATCCCCTAAACTAATACGAATAATAACAGCAAACCTTCAATCTTGAGACTAACAGCAACCCCCAACACAGAAGTTGATCCTCACACTAACAACTCGCTATGATGAAAACTCAACACCAGCAAGCAACAATGACCACAAATGAAACACAACAGAGCATCCAATAATTGTGAAGCCAAGCCCTTTCGAGCCAACTAATCCATAAGCAAGACTCAAATGACAGATGGTCTGAATATGAAATATAAATGATAGATAATCTGATCGATAAGCTCTGATACTATATTAAACTTTTTATATTCAATGTAATTTATTTTTACAAAATGGACTTACAATAAGATGACAAATATCTCTCTTTATAAATTTTTATCATGACTTTTTACAATAAATTTTGTTTATTTACTAAACTACATGTGATAAATCTAACTCTTCCTTTTTTTTTACTAAATAATAATACATCTTGTGTAAAAAAGTTGAAATAATAAGTTCCAAATTTTTGGAGAGATATAACTTATTGGTTATAAGATAAGATGATGAAGTTAACGGAATAGAGTGATAAAGAAAGAAAATGTTGATCAATGATCACTAATTTTGAAAACCATACATGTACAAATGACAATGAATAGTTAATGGTATCTCTAATCCTACTTAGTTTCACTCACCATAATTAAGCTTTGCATATGGTACTGCCACGTGTGGCTTTTACTTATTTTATTTTTAAAAAATGGGAAATTCGTGTGGCTTCTACTTGCTTCCCAATTATCCACAACTAGACAAATCTAGGAAGTAAAAATAAAATTTAATTTAAGTGATAAGATGCAATGCTTGTAAATTCCAAGTTTATAATCTCTTTTGGGAGTGGTAACCTATGATACTTAATGCAGATATAAATTTGACAAAGATATGATAAGGAAATTAAATATGAAATATCACCTGAAGATAAGCATAATTTTTGTTGTTGATGTAAAGTAAATAAACTACAATTACATGCTTTCAATTTTTATATTTTTGTATAAAATGTGAATAAAATAAATTTATATTTATATATCCTTAATGCCATATATAACCTCTTATGCGTGCGTGCAAGAATAAATTTGCGGCTTTATTACATCCTAAAATCCACGTGGGAAAATATCCAAACCAATTTAATTATGATCATTAGAGATAAGTTTGAAAGAGATATTTTATTTTTTGAGGCAATGTCAGAAAGTGATTAATTCCCTATGATTTGGTGATTATATTTCATCCACGCACAACATGTTTTTAACCATTAAATCTTCTGAATATAAATTAACCACTTAAAATACAAACATTATCTTACAAGTATGTGTCCACTAGATGTAGTCTTCTTAATAGTAATTAAGAAGTTTGAATAGAATATATGAAATTCTAGATTTAAACTTTATGTATTAACTCTAATGTAGTCATAAAAAATAAAATAAAAACTTTTAATAGGAAAATCAAAATGAGAAAAAGCGGATAACATCATGTAATTAACGAAAACATTGAGCTCCAGTGATTAACGAATTCTCTATAGAATGAATCATTCGGGAAAACTCGAATTCGATTTCTAATGAGAACAATTATTAGTCAGACTTTATTTATCTGTAGCTAGCTAAACTCTAAATTACCGAACTCTTTCCCTTAAAATAAGAGGATTTAACCCCAAAATTAAAATCATTATAAAACTGAAGTTAAAAAAAATGTAACCAACATGTGAAAATAGGAACCTTGGTGATCGAACAACGAGTTTCACATGGTAAAATACAATGATTACCACAAGTTCCATTTTTAGGCCATTGAGACATATGCACATAGGAACCTTGGTGAACAAGAAACTAAAGTTATAACCTTATATTACATATTATTTCAGCACACAAAATTAAATACCATCTAAATAAAAAATTTAAATACCATCTATAAAAATTAAGTAAGAATTTGAAATTTATAAATTGATCCCTTAACATTTTAAAATTCCATAAAAATAATCCAACAAAATTGAAGTATTAAGAATTTTATAATTACAACCAAACATATATAAAATTAAGAAATGGTGGTAATTCAATAACATTTGGCAGTCTAAAATTTCCTATTACTCTGTTCAAATAAATTCAAATTTCTTTCTCATGAGTTATTTTTTTTTTTTGCATAAACAGGCATTTTCTGCGTATAATTGCAGGGATTAATCACTCGAGTCTTGTAGGACTCAAATGCGACAGTTTTAACACTGGTGCATATCTAAGTTATAGATCAAATTTATGACCTTAGTTAAGTTAGAAGAGATCTGCGCTATTACAAAAAAATATTTATTTGGGTAGTTAGTAAAAGGACTTTGGTGTGTAAGAATGAGGTATAATATGCCAAACTTATGGTTACAATTTGAGAAGGATGGATAACGCCGCAAGCCAACAGAATGAAAAGGTCTCAATCACATGTGAAAGGGTCATGCAAAAGACCCTCTTAAAATCAGTTACAACGGTGGAGGGAATTAGGCATTTTTTTGGTGGCATTCTTTTAGGGTATCCTTTGTCTTATACAGTTGATTAATATCAAAACAAACTATTGGAAAAAAAAGTAACAAAAGAGGTAAAGAATAATGTTTTATAAAGAAAGTTTGTAAATATATGACATTCTAAATAGTAAAGTAACGTGTTAAAGGCACCTTGCAATTAATAGAGGGATGACCTTATTATAAAAAATAATAATAATAATAAAAAATTCGGTGCACTAAGGGAGATATAGGTCATCATTAAAATTATGACAAGGTACGTAGTGTATGATTTTATAAACATTGGTGACCACTCCTTATCCAATTAAGTTGATAAATTAGATGCTATATACTATTTACAATTTTGCATGTTTATGCATTCTGTTGAATGAGCCCCACAAATTTTTCTGTTTTAGCTCCCTCCCTATGTGGTTAAATAACTTCCAATATCTCTAAACATAGTTGTAATTTTTAGGGGAATCTGTAAGATTTAACCATATAAATTAAGCATCAAATTAAATACGGGGATGGTACCTAATGACATAAATCAACTATCTATTCTAATAAATTCTTTGAAGGTTAGATGAATTTATTACATGTTATTGTTTGGTCCATGGTTATAGCGATCCGTGACTAGCTAGGAGAACATCCAAGCAAAACATACAAAAGAAGTGTTAGGTAAATAAAATTGAAGAATAAATAGAGATCTTGTGATCATCATGTAAATACAGCTGCTAAAAAGGTGCAAAGACATTTGGTATATTGAGCCGCGAGTTCGAACCTCAATCTTATACTCTTAGACATTTAGCGCACATGTGTAAATTTCATTGCTAAACTCTTCTTTTTAAGAAAAAAAAAAGAGATCTATTTTCTATGGGTATCGGTATATGCTGATGTACTTAACGGAACACATTATCTGACCGTCAATCTTTGTTAGAAAAACTTCGGTCAAACCATTGACTTTGAGCTTGGAGAATCATCTGGTACATTGGGTCAAAAACAACCACACAAGTGAACCAAACACCGCATATTTACCCATAACCTTAAGACATGAGATTTATGAGTCATTTCACTTATAAAATACTTAGCTTTGACTTTTCTATTTAATGTGAGACTTAATTTACCTCACACTTGTCATAACAATTTTTTAACTGTGAATTCAAAATACTAATTTTCTTGCCCCTGTTTTTACTTTTTCACAAATGTTTTTATTTTTCTTAATTGTGTATGTATGTTTTATATACCTATAGCAAGAATGGCATCACTTTGGACACAAACAGATAGGACTTGAATTCGACCAATTAAATTATTTCTAAAGCTTATACAAAAATTAATACTTCTAAAGGGAAATGGTAGGTGCAGTCGATTTTTTGATGCAGTTGTTTTATAGTTTTCCGATCACGAACGAATGGTTTAAACCAGTACGATTAACAAATATAGTTTTAAATCATGATGATTCGATCATTTTCGGACGGATATAACTGCTTAGAATGCATGTTGCTTCTAAAGTGCCTAACTTTTTTTTGAACAAGTTCTAAAGTACCTAACTATAGCTTGTAAACAAAATTTTATAAATATAAATAGCTTCTGGTTAAATTTTTTTATCAAAAAAGTTAAATGAGAGGATTTTACAAGTACAAAATGATGATGGGAGTACCTTGGAATTAAGTATCCTATATAAATGGGGCCTCTTGAGTACATGAGAATTGGATTATTGTGTATGTTGTTTTGGGTACTGTCAATGTTTCTTTTCACTAATTGTTACATTTCATGATAATATAGACACAAATGTGGTCCATAGGATATACTCCAACCATAGTACAAAACATTGATCATCCAAGACTATAGTACAAATTTTTTCTTTTGCTACTATTCTTTTCACCAATTTACAACAAATAAAATAAAAACTACTACTAAACATTGGAAATGTGAAGTACTAGTGTAGTGACTCGCAACACATCAGCCATCAGCCAAGTAGTAACAAACAACGGTCAACAACTAATAATAAAAGACAGAGAATAATGCAAATTAATGTATAATTACTAACATATTACTATAATTAAATATTCTGTTGTCACAAAGATTTAGAACCTTTTAAATAAATAGTAAGAGATTTGTAATTATATTCCAATGTTATTGATGACAATCAATTATATGATATTTTTAGTAGTAATTTAGGGTAGTTTTAATAGCAATTGAAGCCCAAAATCAAACAAATACTTGGAAAAGTGAAGTTATTTGGCCCAAAAGCAAGAAAAATAGAAAAATCAACAAAAAAGGGCAAAAACGTAATAAACAATACAACCATCGTACCTATGATAAGATACAGCGTGGCGCGATGAGAAGGCGGTTTAAATTGAAGAAAATCTGCAACAAATCTTTTCCATCGTACCACTATGAGTTGTTATCGTGGCACGATGAAGGCGGTTGAAGAAAGCAGAAAATCTGGAGAAGATCTTCCATCGTACCACGATACGATCCATCGTGGTCACGATGATGCAAAATTACAAGCTATCGTGGTCACGATAGGTGTGATGGACGCGCAGAAAAAGCCCAAACCCAGCTGAAAAACTATAAATAGAGCCTTCCTCCACTATTATTCATTGAACTCCCTTACGAATATTTAGTATTGTATAATTTGATGTTAAATTCAATTGTTCTTACCTAAACTCTTTTATTGTCTGGTTTTCATTCTTTATTTTAATATTGATAAGTTATCATATGACAATTTTTTTTTTTGAATAAGCTAAATTGGTCCATCCAAATTGGCATCAGAGAGAATCGAACCTCAGACTTCAAGAGGAGCACACTCTCAGGTTCCAAGCCAATACCAATACATCAACCCAAGTGGATTTTAACAAATATTTTTATTAATTATAGTAGTTATTTATCGATTAAGAGTTTTAATTGATTAATGATAAAATCAAGTAAAAGTGTTAATTAGATTTATGTTTTGATAATTAATTAATTAATTTGTATATACTCGATATGATGATCATCCATTTTAGAATTTTAAAACTCCAACGGACCATCACACTATATGCATGTGATTATGAATTGATATGGTGTGGATCACAGGATTTGGCCGGAGTACATAAAGCAACGCGGAGCACATGTAACGACCTTTGGCATAGAGTAATAGCTTGGAGTATGTTATAAATTATGAGAAGGGTTTCACAGGGTTTGCAAATGCTTTGATGTTATAAATTATGAGAAGGGTTTCAGATGGTGCTATGGAACATGTACTTTTCATTCTCCTAAGGGAGGATATTTTATAAATAAGCGTCATGCTAAACAGTGCCTCAGGGGCACTAGTTAAGCATACTAAAAAAGAAATAAATGAAAAAGTTAATGATGAGATAGAATAACTTTTTACATATTAAAACATTAAATGCACAATTTACGATATGAAATTTCCATATTTATATCCTTAACTAGTACCCAGAGACACTGTTTAGCATTTTCCTATAATAGGGTGTAACACAATGACAAAATGGAGCGGCTCCAATGGATCGCCTTGTTGCATTATAGTGGCTCCAATAGTGTCAACTTGTCTATCATGTTGCAAGCATTCAAAAAAAAATTATTGTGAGCATTGTGAAAGAATCATATCCATGTCACTGCTCGACACCTTGTTGGAATTATGCAAAATGGCTTCTGCACCACCTGATACCTTGACCCCAAACTGAAAGTCATTGAGATATTTTGTCACATCTTTACTGACTCCTTTCATAGCAAAACTGGATATCAGATGCCTCCAAATAGTACATAATACAATTTGTGTATCCCAACATATCAGACTTTAATAACGATATCAAGGGTGCAGAAGCTACAAACCTATCAAATTCATCGGACATCTTTCTCAAAGCCATAAGTTAACCACCGGACTGATTGCACATAAAAGACATATTACAATATAACCTTCTTCACACAATTATCTAACATTTGTTGAGTCCAAATTTCATCTTTACCAAACAATGTCCACTTAGGGAACCATTTAATGCACCTAAGAATAATCTCAACTTCGACGACAAAGGAAACTTCATAGGCTTGCTTGATGTTGATCCCCATCTTTTTGTTTTCCTCCTCAATATAGGGTCTGTTTGGCAAGCCAAAAAAGCTAGCTTATAGCTTATGTCTTATGGCTTATAAGCTAAAAGACCTGTTTGGTAACAGTCTTTTCAGAAAGAGCTTATAGCTTATTTTACTGACTTATAGCTTATTTTCCTAAAGCTATTTCAAGTAGCTTCTGAGCTTATAACTTCTAGCTTATCATTTTTTCTTCCAATTTCACCCTTATAATTTTATCTTATATACATTTTTATCCTTTAAAATTTATTACAATTGAAAACAAAATAAGTATGTTATATTATATACCGTTTTATTTGTTTACGCTTGTCAATATTTTTATTCCCGAAGCGTTGATGTAAGTATCCCTATATTATCACCGTTTTATTTTTATACTAGTATTACTGTATCATTACTTTTTATTTATCCTTTTATATATATGTTACTCCGTATAAGGAAATTGCTTGTTATTACCTGTACGTACCTATATTTGTTATAAAAACCTAAAAAATGTTAAATAAATTTGTTTGTTATAAAACCTAAAAAATGTTATGTTTAATCTTTTTTTATAAAGTATAATCATTGAAATGAAAATAAATTTAAAACAAAATTCAAAGAATAAAATTTAATTTAATAATATATAAAAGATATATTAAATTAATAAATTTAAATAACTAAATTTGAAGTCTCTTAAATATTAATTAGATATAGATTTTTTTAAAAACTTACGAGAAGTTTTATTATATATTAAGAATGACCTTTTGTGCCATTTTACATTTATCAGTCAGTTGAACCGCTAATTTTACCAAACACTTCAATTAGCTTATCAGCCATAAGTCATCAGTAATCAGCTATAAGCTATCAGCCATCAGCTATATGCTAACTTATCAGCCAACTGCTATTTTTGCCAAACAGAGCCATAATATCCTCTCATGTCCATAACTTCCCAACACAATATCAACTAGCTTAGCGAGACTATCTGCTTCTCTCCATGTAGTAAAGCAACCCAAAATGTGATGTTGTCCTAAGGATTTACGATACTCATATATGCGATTCCATCTAGACTGAGGCTTTAAAACTTGTCATGTGCAATAAGAAAAAAGTAACAACCGAACCTAAGTGCCTAGAGAACCCGACTCAACACCTGCCTTATAAAGAGCCTCTTTCAATGCTTGAGAGAATGTAAGACGACAACTATGAGGTATACTGATGATATGTGCTTTGAGGACTTTCTCTAATAGCCTTGCATCCAAAACCATCCCTTCCTTTACATCGATAGTATCAGGGATCGTTTGTAGATGGTTTTGAAATACCTATAATGTGGCTCACAACCTCCCGTGACTCAAGAGTAACACGAACCAGGAGATGATGATAGACCTGAGTCATGGTATGAACATTCCTGCACCTACCACACATTCATTGCTCAACCACCCTCAAAGGCTCATCCAACGTCATAAACAAATCTCAATCACTCTAAATGGCTTCCTATAATGTACTTTTTCGTTCGTCACCCCATAGGTGTAGCATCGTAAGATGAGACACTGTACGAGAAACACCATTACTCTCTTCCCCGCAATCTGAACAACAATGGAACCCCTAAAATAGATAGTGCAAGCCTCCTATCTGAATAGAAATCACTAGTCAATCTCTTAACAGAGTCGTATTTAATAAAGTCAATCTTTTGATTGAAAAGATTTATAATTTAATATCTCTTCTAATTCTATCGATGTTAAAAGTATGCAGATCTATGTCTATTTTAAAATAAGCCATAAAAATAAGTCACAATGTTTGTTCTAATAGTGAGAGGTTTGGATAGTAGGCATGAGGCTATGGGTTCGATTATTTGCTCTATTATAAAAAAAATAATAATAAATAAACAAATATGAAACAAATAAGATCATGATCATGCAGGGGAATCTTGGAAGAATATATTATATATCTTTTGAACAATTAAAAATTTATGGTATCAAGTCAATCATCATCATGTTTCAACTTTTTGTTGACGCGGAATGAAAAAAAATATTTGCTTCTGTTACTTTCGTTCGGAGAAAACCATAATATTTTGTTTCTAAAGTTAATTATTACTAATTGAAAAATTGGAGTTCTAAAGACATACCTCTGCTCATAAACTTATATTTAATTAAAGAATGAGATTAATTTGAATGAAAGCAGATTGTAACAGAAAAGGTTGATGGCTTAAGGTTATATGCGCTGTCAAACCAATCCACATGCATGTAGCAATTTATAAAAGTCTCATTTTCTTTTTTAAAACACAAATATCTCATTTTAAAATAAATTAGTAATTTTTTTTTTAATTATAACGAATAAGAATTTCACAAAATTACCAAAGGCTACAATATCACAAAAACGTCTTTAAAAAATTAGTTTTTAGAGTTTAATTATTATATACAGTAAGTTGTAAAAAATTTAAAGGATCAGTACATTATAATTAAACTTATTGACTCTTTAAATTGTTTTACAACTTACTCTATATGAATATTTGTATTCATGCATTTTAATATAATTTTAAAAATAATTATCATAAAAGCCAAACATTTTTAATGATTTTAGAATGCATGTATTCATATAATTAATTGACTGTATATATTTTTATTCACATATGAATTAAATTAGTAATACAAAATTCAATATAAAAGGATGCATGACTTATCCCCTGTTTCACAAAATATGAGGATATCTTCTTAAATAGCTTCTACATTCTCAGTTTTATATATATATATATATATATATATATATATATATATATATATATATATATATATATATATATATATATATATATATATATATTTTCAAAAATATTTTAGAAAATTTTAAATAAGAAGACAATATTGAAGAGAAAGAGCAGCAAATACATGATTGATTTGTGATTCACAAGCATAATAGTCTAATCAGTTGTTAGGGGCTTGTATTCTAGCATGGATTCTTTGAGATAATCACACAAACAGAATAAGTACTTTTCGGCTTTTCACCACCCGTTGAATCTGGTTCGGGGGTCAGTTCTGGCATCAAGTGGTTCCAGCCCCCTCCCGATCGCAGTTGTGGGGGATCGAACCGCGGTCCTCCCTACCAAGTTCAGCATCAATCACCACTGAACCAACTAACGATTGGTACAGAATAAGTACTTTACAGTTGAAAGTGTAGTGATAGTGAGCCATAGTGGCTTGGAAGTGGTTATTGACACATAGAGTTTAAGAAGTTTTACCACATATTCCCAACGCGTTTATGTATTTTAGTTATTGATGGTCGTTTAATTAAGATCGAGCGATTTATATATAACTCTAATGTTTTAAATTATAAAATATTAAGTTATAATATGTATTCTTTAAATTATTTGATCAAAATTAGACGATCGTTGAAATATAAGAATGTTGAATGCTAGTTTCCATATTGGAATCCAACTTTCTGACCTAAGCTCTATAAACCTCAACAATTCCCTATACACAATAGTCGATCTAATTAATGGTTTTGGTGTTGTGGGAATATACATATGGGAAATAATTACTAAGTTGATTTTCTCTAATTAATCAAGTGGATTGCACTTTCTCTAATAATGATATTGTGAAATGATTTTTAAAGAGATTTGAGACAAGTAATTGTACATTTTATAATGGAGTGTGGATGGTACAAAGTGTATGATGTTGGCAAATCAATCATTATTTTATACTCTTTCATATGTATGACGCAATTCAATCTTTTTTGTTTTTTCAAATTTCGAGTCTCTTATTTTATTTTATTTTAAATTTATTAATCGAATTTTTTAATCTAAATAATAAATTTACTTAAATTAGTATGTTTTGGTTTTTTTCGGGTGATATGTATTCTAATATTAGTGCTCTCTTTTATAAGTTGATCATTTATGTGCTGAATTTGTATGTTGGTATTGTTATGTAGAAATTAGTGTGAGGTTGAATATTTCAAATTACTTAAAAAAATGAAGGTTGGACAACATTTAAGTTAAATGGTTCATAAATTTACTGTCTTGAAATTTTGAATAAAGATGTAGTGTCTCTCACTTGTGTGGATAATCTCACATATATATACTTTTCTCATGACCCAACTAGTTTTAGAATTGATGGTTTGCCGAAGGGCTCGACTCTTGATCAATGTGAACGATCCTTCAAGCTCCCTCACAATATGTTAATAAGAAAGATAAAGTAATATAAATTGATTTCCTAATTAACGTGGAGAGTTTTTGAAAATAAAATGAAAAAACAATTTATGAACATGATCTCATGAGTTATTTAAGCGATGTCAATTTTAAAAGTATTTATATCAATTTTTTGCTTATAAAAAAAAGTGTTTATATCAATAGGTAAATCAAATAAGTCAATTTCAACCTAACTTAAGAGTCTTTGAGAGAGAGAAAAATAGATGATATGTGATACATCATCTTATACTGTTATTGTCCCTTAATAACCGTTACATTATCCCTTATTGTCTATGACCTTTGCTATAGAAAAAACAACAATAGTCTAAATGGATTAAGATACAAACGATGGTTTGGGTGACAACTAGGGTTTGTTTTTTCACTTAGTGAGTGTTACATATAAATCCACATGATATGATAAATTAAAGGATTCCCAATGGGACCCTTTGGTCGCTCATGAAATCAGCATTTGGACCCCACACATCATAGTGTATGCATCTACCTCTTTGAAGATTTTTGAAGCCTCTCCATGGGTTTTGATTGGACCATGAGTCATTGTAAGAAATGGCATTTTTTTGTCTTTATACTTTCTTTGCATGTGTCGCCATGTACATCACCTTCACTACCCCACCTCACTTTTTATCAAAGTAATTTAAAATTTAGTATATCAACTTTGTCAACAAAAAAAAAAGTTAATATCCATATTGGTGTTGATTTCTAAAAGGTTAGTGTTTTGCTCATAATTGTGTTAAATAATAATTTGCTACTTGTTCAATAAATTTTTTTTGAAAGAAAATAAAGCAACAGAATAAATAAATTATCCTCCCTTCAAATTAATAAACCAACCCACAATAAAATTTACTAATAGATACTCTCTCCATTCCAAAATGTAAGTCACTTTGCCATTTTTATATATATTAAGGAATTGTTAACTTTTGTAAATATTGTCAAAAATTATAATGTTTTTTCCCTTTTAACTTTCACATAATATTTAAAGTTTTGTAAAAAAAAATGACTTAATAGTAACTTCTCTTTTCTCTTTCATTGATATGCGTAAAAGCATGAAATGAGAAAGTTAAAACAAAATATGAAAAAAGAGAATAAAAATGGTAATTTAGGAAGATCAACAATAATTATATATTTGTCTTAAAAAAAACAATAATCATACATTAATATTGTAAAACAACTTACATTTTGGTACAAATTTTTTTTCTCAAAATAACTTACTTCTTTTTTTGGTAATAAAAATAACTTACATTTTAGAACGAAGGGAGTATATCAAAATATTTCCTTCATTGATGAAGAGACAATCTCTTATCCGATTTCTCAACGCCTATGATTAATTATTTTGAAAACTATGTACAAAGAGTCAATGTAGTTTCTAATTATATGCATTGAATCTCACAAACTCTATAATTTCTTGTGACTGTTTTTTTTTTTTTTTTTTGGTAGAGTTCTTGTGACTGTTTAATCACAATAAAAAAAAATTAGGATATTTATGTGAAAGAGAACTCCTTAACTTTATTTAATAAACGTTTTTTTCTATAAAAAATGTCAATAGGTGATCTTCTTTAATATACAATATTTATTTATTACGTAATAAAATTGTAAATAACATGTAAGATCATTTTTTTACAGTATGTAGCAACATTTTTTATATACAAAATTTCATTTCCATTAATCTTAGAAAGTGTTGAATTACCATTTTATAAGAAATAAAAATATAATAAATATATTAGTATATTTTATATAGCTCAACTTCCTGAGTACTTGTGTCAAAAAAAAATCCTTTTTGAACTTGGATTATTATGAAAAGAAATAAAATAAAATAAATTTGAACTTGTATAAGTGGAATATACTCTTTTATCCCAAATAATAAAATAAAAGAAATAATGAGTATCAGTATCACAATTGGTATAAGTGGAATATACTCTTTTATCCCAAATAATTTTTTTTTGAGCAATCCCAAATAATATATAGAGATTAGATGAAAAGGTAAAATAATTAACTATAGTGGAATATATGTTATTTCAAAATGGTTTTAAGACCATTTTAACCCGCAGCCCGCACGGACTTAAGACCAAATTTTTTTGGCCCGTTTATATTTTTGCCCGTGTGGGTTGGACCGTTAAAACCGCGGGTTTGCTGGTTAGCCCGTGGTCCGCCTTCTTTTTTTTATATAATTAATTACAAAATTTATCAGATATAAATAACTTGGTCCATGTCCAAATTCAATTTTTTTAACCAAAAAAAAAAAAAAAAACTTAGTCTAAACCCTAATTAGAAAAAGCAACAACACACTCCAATTTTAATCAATTAGACAACAACACAAAACATCAAGATTCATACATGATCTTCTACTTATAATCTTTTGTTATTTTTCACTATATTTTACTTTGTCTTAGCTGTATATACATTTGCTAGTATTTAAAAGATACATGTCCAAATGGGTAGTTATTTTTCTTTGGGGTATTTTCCGCTATTATGTTTTTAATAATTTGGTTACCTTGATGTGATTTAGTTAAGTTGAATCTGTTAATCTTTTTATGCTTTTTTGGGTACATATAGAAAGTTTTTCTCACTAAAATGGACGGTACAAAAATGACGATAAAAATCAGTTGAATTTGATTTTAGTTGCATCACTTACAAAGAGAAGATAGATAAACTCAATGATATCACAAACTTTATTTATTTTTATTGGTTAGTTACAATTTATATGTTATAACATAAAATTATTAATAATATATTTTTTTTAAGCTTTCATTATATCTATATTTTACTAATTTAGTTTTTTTTTTTTTAAAAAGTGATTTTTGGTAATAGTCCACGGGTTAACCGTTTAACCTGCGGGCTTATGCGGACCGGACTCGAGCTTAATATTATAACTCGTTTATATTTTCCGACGGACTTGTTCGCCCCGTTTAATATGTGGGTTTATGCGGGGCGGGTTAAACGGGGCGGGCTAGCCCGCATACCCAGCTCTACTAGGCAATGCCTTTTATAGAGTTACAAGTCATATGGTCAATTATAAGTAAGCACACACACGCTAGATGCATTGCCTTGCGTGCCAAGCTACTGCAGGGAAGACTTGTTATGCCTACATACACACACACACACACATGCTCACAGGCGCGCCACGAGCCTAACACAACACTAACATACACTCCCCTAAACTGAACTCTAGTGAACAGTTTATACAATTATGTCATACAACATTTATTATAGGCTATGAACATCACACACACCTAGCTTATTTATAAGATTACAAAAGGTGTCAAGGTTTAATGGCTTAGTGATGATATCAGCAAGTTGCTCCATTGTACTGCAATGGCTGAGTTCTACCACTCCTTTTATTAAGTCTTTCGAAAAATGGTACCTCTTATCTATATGCTTGCATCTGTCATGCATCACTGGATTCTTTGACAGTTTTATTGATGAGCTATTGTCACATTTTATGATTGTACAGTTCTGAGCTTGGCAAAGTTCTTAAAGAATTCTTCTCAACCAAATATCTTGGCAAGTACATAAAGCAGCTGCTACAAACTCTGCTTCAGTAGTAGATAAGGTGACAATGGCATGTTTCTTTGATGACCATGAAATGGCACTTGAGCCAAGCATAAAGACATAACCAGATGTAGATTTTCTATCATCTAAATCACCTGCATAGTCACTATAAGACCAGCCCACCAGTTTCGTATCTTCATTTCTTTTGTACCAAATACCAAGATCCATAGTGCCTTTGAGATACCTCATTATTCTTTTGATTGCAGCTAAGTGAATCTTTGTAGGTCTCTCCATATATATTGCAACTAAGCATACATAAAAGGTCAAATCATGCCTAGTTGCAAGCAAATACATCAGGCATCCTGTCATTTGTCTGTAGTTAGTAGCATAAACATATTTTCCATTTTCATCTCTAATCAACTTGTTCCCATGAACCATGGGGCTACACACCTTGTTGCACTGATCCATTTTGAATCTCATAAGAAGTTCTTTTGCATAATCAATTGGTATCAGAGTGGCGCAGCGGAAGCGTGGTGGGCCCATAACCCTCAATTGGGGTTAAGATGATTAGGCTTTTTTCTTCATGAAAAATCTTACATGTATCTTAGATAAACACTATACTAAGATTTTTCTGTTGCAATTGACCTATACTGAGCAAGTTATTCTTGAGGTTTGGAAGGTAATACACATCAGTAATCACATTTATCCTGCCTTCTAGATATAGACATGACTGAATTATCACCAAGTTTTACAGTCTCTCTGAAACTTTGATCAAAATTATATAATCAGGCTCTGATACCAATTGTTATTTTCAAATGATGTTCTCTAATTTATTCATCACTAGGCAATATCTTTTATAGAGTTACAAGTCATATGGTCAATTACGAGCACACATATGCTAGATGCACTGCCTTGTCTATTTGAAAGTTCTGTAATGATGTTGTTTTCTTTTAAAAGACTTTCACACTTGAGAAGGTGGATTGACAAGTTTAAATATCTCATCTTAAAAATTGTTTGTTGGCAAAACATTTTAGCATCTTTGTTTCTTTTACAAGTGGACGGTGGAATCTATCTTGTGTTTGAGTAGATAGAGATTTATGGGTGTTGGTTGATCAACTCAATTAGTGGCTTGGACATAGGGTTCATTTCTCAGTGGTTTTACCCTTTAGTGTTGTCTTTCAATATGACTTCTCTGGTTGCTTTTGGAGTTTTCTGCACTCTAGATGAATTTATTAACTCTTGTTGTTTGTTGTGTTTTTTTTTTCTTTTTTTTATAATTATATAATATAAATTAAATTCTAAAGTGGTATATAATGAAAGATATATTGTTTGATTTTTTTACATTATCATTAAACTCTAGGGAAAAAATTATCAAAAAAATAAATTAAGCTCTAGGAAAATTAGGATGATTCTAAGCTAATATGGTGGTGTGTCCTATCTCCATATATTAGTGTACTTTAATTTACATGATCAATTTCTATTTAATTAATTAATCGATAAATAAAAAGGCGCACAAAAGTCAGATAAGTAGAACAAATCAAGTATATTATTTTTCTCTTTTATTTTTGTCGCATATATTTTCCTTACTCTTTCAATTGTAAAAACAGACAAATCCCATTTATTCTTTTTTGTCTCTACTTACCTATGCATATTAAACACAATTAATATACACTTATCATCACTAAGATGAACCATTATACAGTATGTAGCTAACAAAAATAAATTCAAAGTAAAAAAATTAATTTAAGTGATATAGAATTTAAGTTTTCTTAAACAAATAGTTAGAAGTTCAATTACCGACTCTTATACATGAAAATATTTTATGTCATTTTTTTTTTGTCAAATAGTTTAGTGTTCAAAATTTTACATTTAAAATAAATAAGTAGAGTTAGTAAAAAAAAAAAAGTAGAGCATTCCAGTTTCGAATCATAACTTCTACATATATAATTTGAGATAAAATCTAACATGCACAAGCCTTAATTAAGTGGTGCATAATGCAGTAAATAACTTTTTAACAAATACGAATTTATAAAATTCATCGAAACTAACGGTATTCATTAAAAACTCTGTTAATCATGTTAATGTTAAAAAAACTATAATTCAATATTTATTTTTTTGATAATAACTATAATTCAATATTACTATTAAACTAAATTTACGAAAACTATCGCATATAAATCGATCAAATCATGACTACTAAACTGAGATGAAATTTCATACCTAACCAAAATTAAAGGATGGTAATTTTTTTTAATCAATATGCATGTGATGACTAATAATGATGTATTATTCCAACCATTCCCATTGATGAAAATTGAAAGTGGGATTATAGCATGGGTCCCACTAATTAAGCAAGGTAATTTTCTTATGTTATTTGTAGTGGTTCTATTTGTTCAACAAAAAAGTAATAGAAGAGACCAAAAATCTTATCATCTCTTCCATTCTCCACTGCCACAACACAACCTCACACTTATCCTTCCATTGACTCCTTTATTATCTTTTCATAAACCATAATTAAAATCACAATCAGTGAAAATAAGTACAATTAATAAAATATAATTAAAATATAGAAAAAATAAATGGCACTTTCATCCTTGGTCCCACCCACGTGTCAACCCTTCTATGATTTGGAATCCCACGTGTCAACCTCTTAACGGCCTGAATTCCAGTTAACGTCATCATCAGGTACCCACTTCCTCCCATGCACCCTCAGAAGTTTCACTGTTCTCATTATGAAAACACAATTTTACCCCTAAAATTACAACACGTTGCAACTCCACCAAACCTTACCATGAAAACTCATGTAGGTGATTTTTCCTCTTCCCTTGCCGTACTAATATAAAACACAAGCTTCACTCTTTGTGGGGTAACAAAAACTACAAAGCCAATTATCGTTGTTGTTACTATCATAACATAACATGTTCTTGTTCTTCTTTGAAAAAAAACCATAGCCATAAAAACCATTCAAAAAATTCTTATTCAAGCATGGAAAGTACCGATTCATCGACCGGTTCGCAACAACCTAATCTTCCGCCTGGATTTCGATTCCACCCGACTGATGAAGAGCTTGTTGTTCATTATCTCAAGAAAAAAGCTGCTTCAGCTCCTTTACCGGTAGCCATCATCGCCGAAGTTGATCTCTACAAATTCGATCCGTGGGAGCTACCGGGTACTTCTAAAGATTACAAATTTTTAATCTTTACGTTCAAATTCAAAATGGGTTTCTTTTATTTTGTAAATATTGTTTTTAGTCTTTCTTGCTCTCATGATAATACGTGTCAGAATTTCACACATCTGTTTTCTGTCCGTCAATTTTATTTTTCTACGTACGTCTGAGAAAAATAAAATTGTTCGAGATGTTTACTAGTTTGTTTGTATATTGATTTGTTAATATCTTTTTTTTTAATTGTAATTTTGATTTTTTTGGGTACCCTTTTGGTTATTTTTGCAGCTAAGGCAACGTTTGGAGAGCAAGAGTGGTATTTCTTTAGTCCAAGGGATAGGAAGTATCCAAATGGTGCTAGGCCAAACAGGGCAGCAACTTCTGGTTATTGGAAGGCAACTGGTACTGATAAGCCCGTTTTAACTTCTGGTGGAACACAAAAAGTTGGTGTGAAGAAAGCTTTGGTTTTCTATGGTGGAAAACCACCAAGAGGAATCAAAACTAATTGGATCATGCATGAGTATAGGCTTGCTGATAATAAGCCTAATAATAGGCCTCCTGGTTGTGACTTGGGCAACAAGAAAAACTCTCTAAGGGTAAATTATACTAATCTAAACTCTTTTCATCACACGGTTAAATCAGCGACAAAAAATTATGAAATATATCTTTTATTCTGTCACTAAATGTTAAATACTTATTTTTTTTCTTTGTTTTTATTTCTAATTTTCGTCGCTGATTCAACTTTTTGTGATGATTTTTTTGAATTTCTGAGATTAAATATATCGTCTTCTTTATTTGTAGCTTGATGATTGGGTGCTATGCCGAATCTACAAGAAAAGCAACACACATCGATCACCGGTGGAACATGATAGGGAAGAGTCAATGGATGATATGATAAACGGAGTACCTCCATCGATCAACGTGGGTCAAATGAATGCCGCAACAAGGTTTCATCATTTTTCAAAGATGTCAACAAATAGCTACAACAATGCATTGTTGGAGAATGATCAAAATTTATTAGAAGGAATGATGCTAAGCAACAATAATTTAGGAGTTTCAAATTCAAAGGCAGAGTTATCTTTTGTACCAACTATGACAACATCTTCAAATGCTAATTCACCTTCAAAAAGAACACTTTCTTCACTTTATAATTGGAATGATGAAGATGTTGCAGCTCAAGTTGGTACTTCATCATCTAACAAAAGGTTCAATTTGGAAAGTGTTGTGAGAAATGATCAAGATAATGGAACCGTTGCTACTTCTTTTGCTTCACTTCTTAATAATCTCCCTCAAACTCCTTCATTGCATCAACAACAACAAACAATGTTGGGATCAATACCATATCAAATTCAAGGGATGAATTGGTATGGATAATTAGTTCAATTAATTGGTATGATTATGATTGTGTTAATATTGATGCACAAGATGGTAATGGTATGATACTAAAGTTAGATGAATCATGAATCAAGAAATGTTCATCAATATTTGGTATTGTTCCTTAGCCTTACACACTACTCTCTCGAATTTCGTGCCGACTAGATTGTAAAGAAGGGTATTGAGATTTTGGTTTGTTAATTAGGAATTTGGAAGCAAGTTAGAGTTTTAATCACACTTATTAGATGGTCTCAAACTTGATCTTCAGCCATTGGAAAGCAGTTGCAACTAGCATGCAGGTGAGGCCATATGGATATTCTTAGCTAAATTTTAATATAGCTTTATACATATATAAAGATATTTGCTTGTTTTTATTTTTATTGGTATAAAAATAAAGAAATGTTGGTAGCTCTTTCATGTAAAAATTGTTTAAAAGAGAGGGAAAAAATTCAGAGAGAGAGATAATTAGTAGTTATATTTTATATATTTTGATTTTATATATACATTGATTTAGGATACATTGTATATATAGATCATATACTTGTAGAACAAGATCTCTATTGAATGATGCAAGAATTAATTAAATTGCAAATGGTCACTATGGTTTGTTTGTCAATGTATTAATTTGTATATATTAATGTGTTCTTCATTGATTTTAAGTTAATTTACTATGTTCTTAGTACTTGAATTTGAGTACTTGAATTAAAAATATAAAAAAAAATTAAAAAAAAAAGAGGTTAAATTACTATGTTCTTAGTACTTGAATTTGAGTATGTTAAAGTGATATGTGGAATCAATTCTTTTTGTCACGTCTTTGCATGTAATCTATGTAGGTAGAAGATTATAAGTCTTAATCATGTCTTATCCTTTTTCCCAGAATCATTCCTAATGAATCTAAATTAGTTGGTACATGTATATCAATTAATAAACACATATAAAGTATTAAGTATACAATATTAAATTTGTTTGTTATGAGATAATTTTCATCACTCCCATATAAGTTGTAAGATGAAAGGAAGATCAACATGAGCAATATGCTAGGGAGTTTTCTGATTTTGATACACCAATATTCAATTTACAAAATTCTTAAATTTGAATGATAATATTTATAAAGTTAATTATAATTAATTATTAAAATATCATCTTTTTTATATATAGGAGCTATGGTCTAATTAATTAGTGGAATTTGATGTTGATGCACTAGCTGCCCATAAAATTAATCAAGGATTTATGGTTTGTGATAATGTTATTAAAGATTTATTATGGCTAAGCTAGTGATGCCATGATTATCATGAGCTAGCTAGTTTTTCATGCTATCAATTTTTGTTTCCCAATTTTCTACCTTCTAAAAATGATATTGGCTCGTACAACACCAAATCTCATGATAACTTACCAATTATATATTTTTGTTTTCACAACTATACATTTTTAATTCACACATATTTCATTTTTGCCCTCATCTTCAGAAAGTTTGACACTTTCATCCTACCTAACCATAATCAACTTCTCATGAGCCCATTAATTACTTTTTTTTTACAATGAAACTGATGAAAATTAAAGATATCACCTCATGCATACTATCTTAAACTCCTCACCACTAAACCAAACCGTAAATTGGCCATTAAAATTTCTATATGACATATTTATTGTCAGAAAATATTAAAATGAATTTGTGAGAATCTTGGGCAACAACTAGAATGTCCTAGAAAGAGAATCATTAAAATTTTCAATTTCAATTACTACTGATCCTACAAGATAATTATAATACATTAGACCACTTTAGGTCATAATCGTTAGCCACTCGACAAACACATTTACACGAAAATGAATTTTCTGCGGTTAAAACAGTGAATTTGACGATTGATATAATTTTATGATTAATATTGATCATTAATAAACTTATAATACAAATTAATCATTCGGTATTATCGGAATGATGTTGATTTGTTTGATTGTGTGACCACAAGGATCACATTATTTTGCTACTACTTTTCTTTTGAAATAGCAACGAAAATAAGAAACGGGCATAAATAAAATTGTCACAAAATTTAACGTTTCTAACATTTAACAACTAAATTATAGACGAATTTTAACTTTTCCCGTCTCTAAATTTTCGTTGATATTTCATCTTTTTCTATAATACAAACAATATATATCACTTAATCTCCAAGATAGATCATTCAAACTACTAAACAAACATTAATATCACATCATTAGCAAATCAATCATGCTTTAGGATACATACATCTCTTTCTTGACAGCTACCCAGATAGCTGGATTTTTCCTTTCAAACCTGCTCTTGATCAATAAGCTCGACATATATAGTCAATAATTGACCGCATGGCTCATGAGGGAGAGTTTGGTCATAAAACAAATTAATAGTTAAGTTGAATTATATGCATAATATTCTTTTTAACTTTATGGTTTTGTGCCCACACTGACTTTGATTTAATCACAAACACTACTAGAAAATTCGCTTTTAGAGACCGATTTAGCGACTGAATTATTTCGGTCGCTATAGAGACCGAATTAGAGACCAAATTTCGACTGTCAAAGTAAAAAAATAAATCGGTCGCTAAATCGGTCGCTAAGTAATTATAGAGACCGAATTAGAGACCAAAATTTCAGACTTCAAAGTCAAAAAATATTCGGTCGCTAAATTGGTCGCTAAGTGATTGTATAGAGACCGAATTGGAGACCGATTAGTTTTAGCGACAGGAGATCTGACGCAAATGTTTTTTTTTTTCTTTCAAACCTGCTCTTGATCAATAAGCTCGACATATATAGTCAATAATTGACCGCATGGCTCATGAGGGAGAGTTTGGTCATAAAACAAATTAATAGTTAAGTTGAATTATATGCATAATATTCTTTTTAACTTTATGGTTTTGTGCCCACACTGACTTTGATTTAATCACAAAAGGGTATAAAGATTTTTGAGCATGGGTGTCATTTTCTTTATTTCGTGGGATTGATAGGACGTGTGTGTATTTATTTATACATAATTATTTTAGACAAATTGACAGTAGTCGAGACGCAAAGAATTATCAAGCGCTAATCCTATAACGAAAATACAAATTTAAAAGTGAAAAACCTGGTAAATAAAATTAGAAAGAGAAAATAACTTTCGAAAATTTATGATAAATGACGAACTTAAAAAGATAATATCAATTAATTTTAATAAGCGGGATTAAAGTTCATCAACTTCTGACGACACGCAACCTCTTCTTCGATACACATAATCTCTCCTACATCAGTGATATATATTGTGAGTAAAAAGTTTTACACAAAAAACAAATAGTTTTTTTGACAATAACACAATATACAAATAATAATAATAATAATAATAATAATAATAATAATAATAATAATAATAATAATAATAATAATAATAATAATAATACGTATGATTTTAGAAATTAGAAATAATTATGTCTAAAATTAAATATTTATTATAATTTGACGGTTATGATTAATTGAAAAAAATAAAAATGTATTTCCACCAAAAATATATTTCCACCACTAAGAGCTAGCAGCTATAGCTTTCTTTGTGGCTTGAGACCAATGAAGAAAAGGGACCATTTCTTGCTACCATCTAAAGGAATCATTATCCTATTAACCACTCAAAAATTAATACCCCTTTAAATTATAATATTTCCATTCTAATTTGGGGAAGAATACAAATCAACTTTATAAAATTTAGCATGATTTGTGCTTAGTTTTGGAATTGATAGCATATGGTATGAATTGCAATATTATTGTTATTGGTATCTTGAGTTGTGAATCATGCGTTCACACGGCCTAAAATAATTATGTTTCGAATTTTATTTATTTTTAATTTTTTATTTGTAGACGAAATGATAAGTATTATTTAAAATTTACATACACAATTATAAAATACAAAATTTTAAGTTGAATTTGATCGGGACTAATTTTTGGAGAGTGTAAAGTGACAATAACAATGGACTTCCACTTCCAAATAAGGCCACATTTTGAAATTTTTGGTTTTTTTTTTTTTTCGGTATACAAATTTTGGTGTTTTATTTAGTCAAATTATAATATTGTGAAATAAATTCTAGAGCCCGACACTTTCTTTCATATGGGTCCAATATCTAAGATTAAAATAGGAATTTTAATACGGGTGTCGTGTTGGCTCTTTATGGGTTAAGGAAATTGAAGGTCATTTTGTTGTCTTGTTTTACCGGTGGTTGATTATTGTCTCTCTCTTTCTAACGGGTATTCTTCTTCTCGTGGTGGTGCATTCGAGGTGTTCTAATTTGTTGGCGGTGCGCCTCATTGTTTCGTTATAGTTTTATTTTGTTTTCTTGTCTTAGAGATTATTTATGTTCCGGTGTAGTGTATTTCTTGTATGCCTCCTTGATTTATTGAATTTTCTTTTTGTTTTTATATTTATTTATATATAATATATTTACCATTAAAAAAACTCCAAAATATATTTTCAGTTCAACTAAACATTATGACATGTTATTTTTCTATAAAAACAATTCAACAAGAAAAAAGATGATAAAAATGAGAGAGTGATGCCCTAAAAATAAAACGAGGAAGGGGGAAAGATAACTACAAGTCAAAACTTATATATACACCTAGTATGCCAAATAAAAAGTTATTTGCTTCTAAATGAGGATAAACCCTAATTTAGATAAGTATTATCACATTCCTCAAAATAATTTTTTTATGAATTTAATTTTAATTTATATCAAAATATGGTTGTCCAAGCAGGGTCGGTATTGTGCAAATGCTCTTAAAATATGGGTATATGACTTTAGAACAATAGTTTTTAGGAAAATGTTATTCAAACACAATTCTTAAACAGAAATACAATAAATATACAATTTTTGTTTTTTTAATATTATTTGCATGCATCTGTTTCTGTGCTTGTGAGAGGAGAAAATGTGATGTTTTTTTTGTCCACAAACTTGATATTTAAATAACACTTCTCTAGTTTTTATTTATACATCTTCGTTTGGTATTTGAACCCTTTGATTTGACACTTAATCTATTCACTTCAGCCTCCAGGTCTAATCCACTTAAAAAAATGTTAGAATGGTGACTTTTTTAAGTAGTTGCAAGGTTTATAATGATTTTTTTTTACAGAAAGACAGACGCTTAAAGATTTTCATTAATATAAGTAGGTGTATCAGTAAAAGTGTGGAAACTAGCTAGAGATAGGGCTATCCGTGCTAATACATGAGCGGCCACATTGACATGTCTCCTAATAAACCTGACCTTTGAGTTTTTGAAAAAAGTGTTGTGCAGTTGACAGTCTTTGATGACTTCTCCTAATTCGGATACATTATTTTTACTATGGAACTTAGTAACAACAATTTGTACATCTAGTTCAAAATCAACATCTTCCAGTTGTAGGTCTCGAACCCATTTAAAAGTGTGCGGAAGCCCTTGTGCTTCACCCATTTGCACATCACAAACAGGTGAAAACCACTCCGTTTTAGCAAGGACAAATCTGCCTTGATCATCTCTGATGCACGTGCCTATTCCAACTTTATCGCGACCTGGGGTGAAGGATGCGTCAATATTGCTTTTATAGCGTCTCAAACTCGGTTTAGTCTATGTTGTCGCTGCTGGTTGTTGTTACCCGTTGTTCTTTTTCTTCTGTTCTGTTTGAGCCATTTGTCAATCCGTAAGGACTGTACATGCTCTATCAAAAACTACCGGAAGGTTTATAATGATATTAACTTGAAGTTATATTTTGATGTTATTTATTAGAACATGACTCTTTTTTATGTTATAACTAATATTGATGTTATTTTTGCAAGTTTTTTTTTTATGTTATGGCTCTTTTTGAATTTTGTGTGTCTCTTTTATTATGGGTCCAACTTTTAAAATTAGAACAGTGTCTCCAAATTATTTGAGATGGTCTTTGAGTTTAAGTTATAAGAAATTTGTCACGTTAAATAAGTTTTCAAAGTTTGAATCCTAATTTTTTTTATGCATGAAAAAAACAATGCATTAGATCAATTGCAATATTAAGAACGAATAAATATTATTAAATAATAAATTTATATTAAATTTTATCACTCATTAAAGTAATCCAATCATTATCCCCTTTTTAAAAAATAAAATAATATGTCACCTACTATGATTAATTTAAGGACTACATCAATGATGATTTTAATTAAATGGTTAACATGAAATTAAATGGCATTTCTAAACAAAATAAAGTTTTGTGTGTAAAAAATAAAAATTTCTTTTAAATTAATTGTGTAGTGATAAAAAGATTCAAGGATTCACATAATAATACATATAGACATTATAATATTGTCTTTATCATCTAAATACACCGTATATCAATATTTGACTGTAAAACAAAATAAAAGTGGTTGGAAAAAGTTATGAGTGGTGGAGTGGTTTTGATCATGAGGAAAAAGATATATATGATTTTTGACTTGGCATTAAAACGGTGTGTTCCTTTTCAATCTTCATGGATGGAACTTGCCAAAAAGAAAAAGAATATTGAAGGCTTCAATATATTGATTGATGAGTTTATAACAAGCCAAAAAAAAATAAAAATGCAAATGATATTATTAATATTTAATATATAAAAAAGTAGTCAATTTATATCAAGTCAAAATTTGGCACTGTCCTACCACCAAAGAGCATTTAGGTTATAAGCTCCCCCACTCCCTTATAAAAACACTGTTTATGTTAGTCATCACCTGCCTTTGGTAACATGTACCCTGGCATCAATAGGAAGAAAAAAATTAAATAGACAAAGAAAGTGAGATAATCACAATCTACTTTGGGAAATGTATAATAGAGTGTATCAATCATTGAGTTTGTAATATGTCATCCAATTATTTGTAAAAAAAAAGAATAAAAAATATAAGCAAATATATTATAAAAGAAATAGATAGAACAAGCTGCATACAGGATTCTTAAAATAAAATTTTGGATTTAATTCAATAATTTTGGTTGTTGATGAACATTAGATGATTAAGATTCTGAGTTTTTAATTTGGCATGAATTTACATTGCGAGTCATTTGATCAGTTGACTATATAATGGATGCGTAATTTATAGAGTTTCAAAATTTTCTTTAATAGAACATGTCACAATCAGTAGTTGAGCAAATCCTAGAGAAGGAATATGTCCAAAATAGTGTTGTAGGTTACAATAACACTCTCGATGAAGATCCTCTTGTTAATGATATTATTAGGTCGAAAGATTTCACAACTAATGAGAGAGCCGTCTTAATCCATGAGCAAGATATTCCTAGTTTTTCTGTTCAAGCAAATCTTGAGCAACCAGTGCAGGTAGATAACTCTGATTTGGTTGAGAAACAAAGGGAGGACAATCATAGCAACAAATTTTCTGATATGCGTATCATTGGTCCCTAGAATGATGCAGTCGCTGATCTGGATTATGACACTTCAAATTGGAGTGGTATGAACTCTTCGAATGTCATTATTTCTGATGATACTTTAAATCCAAATGTTTCTCATGACATGGAAATATTGAGGCAGCATGTTTGGAAGGAAAATGATGCTTTTAAGGATATGATTTATACTGACGAGGAAGAGAGAGAAGAAGCCCTTAATTTCTTGAAAAACCGCTCTGTTTCTTCGGAAGAGCCTTTCACATACGTGGTGTCTAAGGCTAAGAAAAAGAATATGCGAAAAGGAATACTCGTGCATAATACCCGCTCCAGGGGTAGGGTTCCATAGTAACTCTCGACGCTTCTTTTGCTCCGTTTATGTTCTTTCTCTTTTTCCTTTCCTTTTATTTTATTTTGTGTTTCCTTGTTTTTTCTTCTTTGTTTTGGGTTTGGCATAAGGCCCCCAATTTCGCTTTTTTTGTTGTTTTTGTTTGAGAAAGTTTTGGTCAATGTACCCCTTCTCCTTTTGTATAGTTTTATTTTATCTTTTTAGGGTGTTGTAGTTGGTTCACCATCTACACCTCTTTTGCTTAAAAAAATGTTCACTTATAAAAAATAAAAAAAAAAGAAACATGTCACAATCAGTAACGGTGCTACATTGGACTGAGGGGGTGCAGTTGCACCCTCTGAAATTTAAAAATTGGACATGATAGTATAATACCATTGGTTTTTCTGACTTTGAATTTTATGTTATGCTAAAATGAACCCCCTGAAATGCTTTGAAATCCTTCGTGTAAAGATTTTGCACCCTGCCATGTGCTCTCACAGTATGATTGTCAAAATATTCATCCATTTGATTTTACACGAGCATTAAAAATTCTCCCTACATAGAGTTCTTTTTATCTAGACGCCCACTCTTCTACTTTTCCAATTAAAAATAATTGTTGATTTAGCCTATAAAAATGTAATAAACCATCAAATTAATCTATATTTGTATAATACTTTTAAATAGGTTTTGGACTTTGTGATTATTTTTAAAAGATCTCTATCTCTATTAAAATATCAAGTTGATCTCTACATTCAACTACTTACTACTTAATGTCAACTAAGTAACTTAGTTCTTAAGTTAATTCATTTATTCTTAATTTAGTTTTTAAGATAATCTTTGAACGACTATTATGAGTAAAATTTAACAGAAGTAGAGAGTTTTTAAAAGTATTTATAGAGTCAAGATACTTATTTGAAAGTATCTTACAAAATCGGCGAGTGATTCAATAGTTTACTCTCTAAAAATGGTTCAAATAAGTATTATTTTGATTTCTTTTAATAGGAAATCAATTATTATTTTATTTATATATTCAAAAATATGCAATTCTTTGATAAAAGTATTTGTACCCCTTGATCCAAGGTCCTGAAGATGCCACTGGTCACAATCAAGTGAGTTTGACCATTTTATTTTTATCGTTAGCTCATAAGAAATCACTACAAGAAAATAAGTACTATGCGACGGTTAAAATTGCACTTTGCAACGGTTGAAACTGTTGCAATTATACATTTGCGACGGTTGGCAAACCGTTGCTGATTTGTGTGTCGCAAGAGAACTTTGCGACAGTTCTGAAAACCGTTGTTACAACAGTTTCAAACCGTCGCTATGTTTTTCCCCACATAATACTAAATTTAATAGCAAATATTGTTGCAACGGTTACAAAACCGTCGCAAACTTGTTTTTTTTTTAAAAAAAAATAATTTAAAACATTTTTTATTCACTATAAAAAAAAACATTTTATTCATTTTGATGGCTTATTAAAGAACAATTACGATATCCATGCCGGAGTAAAAGAAATTAAAATGCACAAATATATAAATATAAATAACTTAATCTCATTTATATAATTCATTCAATAGTGACAAGATCCATACATCAAAAATTTAATTCAAGTACTTGAAGTTCCAAACGAAAGAAACTAATGTAGTTCAAACATTCAAAAACTAAAACATAAATATTAGTAGAGTGGTTAAACATAACATTACGTCAAAATTAGTTCATAAAATATCTAAATATCCCTAGTATGTGATGTTGCTTCATAATCCTTAATTAGTGTTAACTTGACTCAGAAACGCCTACCATCGCTCGACTCTTCTTATTCGGTTACCTGAAAAAATATAAGTATATATTAGCATACTTAAAAAAACGAATTGAGATGTACAAATTGACTTGGTTCATGGCATAATTCCACAAGATAATGGTATTTTCAAACATAGCATAATGCATCTCTTTTTCAAGAAGATCAAATAAATGAACTCATTAACAGATGCCAAGTTAAACTGCACCATATAGTTTGCTTCGCCTCCTAGCATCACCCAACACAAATAAAGGGAACAAGAACTAGCAAGTAGATAAAAAATTAACACTAGTGAAATTGAAATTGAACATTGTTGCATTGAGCAATTTGCAGCTGATGTGGGATATCCCATACATAACTTTGAGCCAACGGTCCAACTAAATAAATTATCAAGAGCAACAACTTTCATATATAGTTCTCCTAACATACTTAATTGAGACAAACTCAAACTTAGACATTAACCATTTGCAATCTAAAATAATAGGCTCTATGGCAGCAACATAACAATCATAATGACTAAAAATTGGAATAAACCCAAACCATAGTAGAGTATACTTACATTATCCAACTTCCCATGGGGATAACATTTGTGAACATATATTTCGTCCATTCGTCCTTCACTTCATCTAACTCATCCTTAGAGTATGCACCACATTTGTATTCATCAAAATACTTCGAGGAAAAAAACAAATTGGTCTTGAGCATTTAAGTGGAAACTATCATGGCAAGGTTGACAAAATCAAAACAAGACTAAAATGAAAACAGAGCAACATAGACTCATACTCTAATATTGTATTATCACTTATCAAATATGATGGCATCAGCTGATAAGCAAGATTCAATAACATGTCCTAAGATTACAATTTTCATGACATATGTTACTAAAACTTCTAAATATATTGCAATAAAGTCAAACTTACCCCATATTCAGACACATGGATACCCTGTTGGGAACGCACTGGGTGTGCTTGTCGTCAAGTCAACCGCTGCAAGGGGTTAAGCCAAAATGATTCCTGCAACAATCTAGATATGAAATAATGAAGATGAATAATATTTTTTTGCAGATATTCTATGTTTATAAGTTGTTAAGAACAAGAATAGCACATCAAATGGAGTGAAAAGAGATTGTGAAATGGTAATAACTCAAAGAAATATCTAATGGTTAATAAAGCATCAGCACAAACCATCCCCACTGACATGCAAGCAATGCAAAGAAGTCCATAGTAGCTAAAAAGTAACCAGATAAGAAATTCCCATTTCTGCTCCTCTTCAGGCAGCTGCAGATGATTAACTGCCGATGATTATAAAGTGTGGGTTATTGTACATTTAGATATAGCTTAACTTCAATTAGATAGATTAAAAGAAACACATCAGAACAGTGTAACTCCGCATCTCATCTACCATAGTAATAATGAAGAAAACCAGCTAAATATATAAAAAGTGAATGGATGGAAGGGCTTACAAACTCATTCTTGCAGCAAACCCATTATCGACAAACATCAAGAGCCGGAAAACAAACACGGCAGTATAGTCCACCTGAAGAACATCAAGGGATTAATAATGAAGATAAAAATCCTAAGCGATCTTAAAAAGTAAAAATGAATAAATAGGAGGAGGAGTAAAGGAAGTTACTGACCACAATTAATCCATATGTGCAATGGGTATGTACAAGAATATATGATAGCATTTCCAATTAATTGAAACAATAACTCTAAGAATTCAAGTGTCAAGAATACAAGCATACTATGTGGCAATTGAAAATGCAAAATGATAGAAAAATTAGGGAAAAAAAGCATGAAGGTGAATTGAAAAAGGATACACTTGAAGGAATTTTGGAGTATAACATGAGAAGTGGTCCACTTGATATGGTCCACTTGATACTAATGGCTCTAGCATCGGCAGAAGTGATCCTCTCAAATTGCTTTAGTATTCAACCATAGCAGTAAATCAAATAATCCACTTACTAAAAATATAATTACAAAAACCATGAAGTTGGAAATATCTTCTTCAACGTCTAAGTATTAGATACATAAAGTAACTGTGTCAAAAAAAAAAAGCTAACAATAAGTAGCAGAAATGCTACATACACACGCAATGGAAGTCGGCGAATCTGCACATGTAACTGGAATGAATGGATACATACTTGTAAGTCTAACTGGGTTAAGGTGACCAATGTTTTCATGATTGGAATAACCATATACAATCCTCAAGGCTCGGTCACTACTACTACAAAATGCATTTGTTCCATACATCATCAATATATCATTAAAAATTAAAATCAGCACAAAGATTAAAACTTCATATCCAGGGAAATAAAAAATAGTACAGTATAGCAAAAGAAACAAAGCATAAATTGAGAGTGAAACAAAAACAAAGGGGCTTCTAAGGGGAAATAAAAAAATGTATTAAAAGAAACAAAAACACAAAGCATAACTTGAGACCATAAGAACAACTCACAAAGGGGCTTCTTTGATTCACAGAGAGAACAATTGAATCGATACCTAACAACAAAACAACAAGCTAAAGATAAACAACAAGCAATCAATCAATCAATACAATAAAACAACAGAGAGATGGAGTTACTCGATACCTCAGAACCGCGGAGAACGGTGGAGAAAGGCGGAGGAGTAAAGGAAAACGGCGGAGAAATTGACGAATTGAACGAAGGAGAAGGGCGAAGGGGTTTAAGTCTTCGATTAGGGATTCGGCGGAGGGGTTTGTGGTTCCATATTTGCGATTCGGTGGAGGATTTGCGATTCTGGGACATTTGGGGGAAAGATAAACAATAAAAAGGTTATATGTTGTTTCTATAGAAAAATAAAATAAAAAACAATTTGAGTGAATTTTTGATTTACTAGAGGAAGAGGCAAAATTTTAAGGGGCGGCAAAGCCAAAACATTGGGACAGTTCATATAACTGTCGCAAAATTTCAAAATTAAGTCCAAATTTCAAAATTCTAACATTTAGCACATTGCAACGGTTTTGGTCAAATCGTCGCAATGCAAGTGTCGCAAAGTGACAATTTTCTTGTAGTGAATGTAGATTTAAGTTTTTTTTAATACGAAATTAAGCTTAAACATTGCACCATTTGATTTTATCTAAGGGTTCCCAATATATTGACCGTTGAGTAATTCTCTTACCCTGGTAAATTTTAATTTGATTTTTCTTACTTGTCAAATTTGAATTATTTACAACATATATTCTAGACGAAAAGTTATCTAAATTAGATGATTGAAGACTAAGTGAGCTAGTCAGTTAGACACTAACAATAATGTATTTTTTTGTTGAGTTTGTGGGGTTGTCCGTAAGTATTTTACCGTTGAAGTTGATAACAAATTTAGGAGAGTCAATGTATATTTAATATGTTCATTTTTTAAAAAATTTGAGATGAGTGAGTTTATATTTATAAATTTTAAACACCATTAGTGAAAGTTTTTGACAAAAATTTCAGGGTTCATTTTTATTGTAGGCCCGATTGAGTCTTAATCAAATTCGAAACAATGTCTTGCTAACTAGTGCCTCCGAGGCACTCTTTAAACATTCTATTAAAAGAAACTTTTTATTCAAAAAATTAAATACTCCAATTTCCAATGCGTTGACTTTACGTATTTCCATAAAAATTCTATAAAAAACTTACTCCCTCCGTCCCAAATTATAAGGGAAAAAAACTCATTTTTTTGTCCCAAATTATAAGAGAAAAAATCATTTTCAAGAATATTTTTTCCTTATTTTCATAAAATTAAATGCAAATTGCATTTAATTTTTTTTTTCTCTCTCATTTTCTCAATAAACAACAACCAATAAAAATTGTTTTTACATCTTCCTATGCAACTTATTCCAAGGAAAACCCACAAAAACATACTTCAAATTATCATGTTTTACTTTTTCTTAATAAGTGTGATTTTTTTATTTTCCCTTATAATTTGGGACGGAGAGAGTACTATTTAAAGGCTTAAACTCAGGGACACTATTTAGCATTGGGCTGATAGTAATATCATGACAAATAATCATATTGAAATGATGTAGTAGGTGGCAGTGGGTTGGATCCAAAGAAAAAATAGTGAGCAAGCAAGTTCTTAGTATTCCCAACCATAAATAAATGACCCAATTATGCCCAACAATCATCTAGCCAACTAAGCTTTTTAGATGGGATTTAGCTGTATACCTCATTTTGTGAACAAAAATTGGTCTATGCGATACTAGATAGAAGTTAGAAGATTAGATAGATATGTGGAAGCTGATTCTCCTCCATTGCAGTAGTAACAATAATTAAATTGATTAAATCCTTTTTTTTCTTGTTGAAGAAATTGATTAAATTCTATACTGGCATATACTATAATTATAATAAGGGGCTTATGGCTCTATCGTTAAAGTCAAATTTTTTCAACCTCGCAAATATTTTATTAGTATGTGATAGAATCGGTTATCTCAGAGATCACATATAGTTATTTTTAAGCGAACACATGCAAAATATTTTTTCTTGAGTTAGATATCATCAAAGACTATTGATATTAAATCGTTATTGAGATTTTGATTTGTTAACGTAGTGCAAGTACCTCAACGGTCAATCAGCCGCTTCCGAGAGAACAAGCTACGCCTCTGCAGCGGAACGCTATATTATCAGTTGAAAATGTTATATGTATTTTTAGTTAGTATTTAACTATTTTTCTCTATTGCATTGTTGCTATTTTAATATATAAATAAATGAATTTTAGTAAATTGTAAAAAAAAATAAAAAATAAACATTCATGTGGCCTCCATGAATGCCAAGTGGGCTTTATGGCCCATATTGCCAGTTATTATACGAAAATTGCTTTTTAGGCCTCCCTACTTGCTCCAAAACCCCCCAAAAATCCCAAAGTACCCCTAAGTTTAGGTTCTAATTCAGTTCGGTTTGTATAACCCAAATTCAATTTTCGTTCGTATTGCAGGACCCGAAATAGCATCTCCCAAAAACACTTTTGTCTACTGCTAACTCGCTTGCGTGTTCTTCATCTTCATCTTCCTTAGATTCGGTTTCTATAGACCGAAAACGCTTCGATTCGGTTTCTATCTACCGAAAACCCTTTGATTCGGTTTCTATCTACCGAAAATCCTTCGATTCGGTTTCTATCCCTTTGATTCGGTTTCTATCTACCGAAAATCCTTCGATTCGGTTTCTATCTTCCGAAAACGCTTTGATTCGGTTTCTATCTTCCGAAAACACTTTAGAAGTCCATGAATTTGCGATTTGTTTTCCATGAATTTGGGTTTTCCATTAATTTAGAGCTTTCTTCAGAAGTCAGATTGTGAACATATTTGGTTTCAGATCATGTTACTATGAACTTCGCCAAAAGTGGAGGAAATGGGATCTAGGGTTCAGAATGTCAATAAAGGACTTATGTTACTTTTGTTATCAACTATTTGCTCAGAATTGTTTGTTGTAATTCTAACTTATTGTATTGCTTCAGAATTTTGTTCAATTGGAAACAAAGTATCCGTTTGGAAGTATGCATTGGTTTGAAAAGAAGAAGCATATAAATTTTGAGGTTAATTGATTAACATTCTGGTTTAAATTGTGTGTTGTCATGTCTTTCTATTTAATTGCCTTGCTTAAGTATGTTGTATGTTATGAATGATTAAAAAACTAACCGAATGTATTTTAATTGATTCAGATATCAGAGGTTCTTTGTGAACTAGAGTTCACCATAAAGAGAATGAATATCTCTACTACACCAGATGGCATAGTGATGGATCTCTTTTCAATCAAGTGTACATGGTTATAGAATTTTACAGATGAAGTTTTATAATGAACTAGTGTGCCATCATGATAGTTTTCCTTTATATCTTGTAATGTAAAACCATTTTTTCTTAGCTCAAGAAATGTGCTTTTAAACTAACTGACCTGCACAATCTTATATACTAAAGGAACTTCTACATACAAAGAAGAGAAGGGAAAACAAAGTAAGGATCATATTAATTATTAGAAGTTACTTACTTTGTTTATCATGTCACAATGACAGGTATTTCCTAGTGCTTAAAAGGAATTTGTGGATTCAATCATTTTACAAGTATGAACTCTCTCTTTTGTGGTCTTGCACTTTTGCTTAAGATACCAAATATTTCTTCCAATTATAGTATATAATCATTGGTCTGAGCTAGATACCTTTATATGCTTTGTTTGAATGAGCTTGTATATTTTCCCTTTCAACTTCGAGTAGCATAATGTAACCATAGTAACAAAAGAGAAGCAATTGTTAATGAGAATCGGAAATACAATGTCAGTGTTCACTTTGCAGCTGCAAGGGAGGGAATTTTAATTTCAGGTGACATACCTTGAAATTCATTTGTTAACATTTCGGTTTGTTGGACATTCATTGATTGTCTCTTATTATTGAAGTGGTGGAATTTGAGTTTGTGTAACTTATATTTATTTGTTTTTAATAAATTTCAGATGCTTATAGTGCCCCTCACCAAATGAACTCTACAAGTGGAGACACCGATGAAGATTGAAGATAGAAGATAAAAGAGATGAAGATGTGAAGAGAGTAAATTTGAAAACTTAGTAGACATGATATGATTTGTTTTTTCTTTCGTAACTTTTGAAATTGTTATGAACTTGTATATTTTTAAATAAATTATGATGTTCTTAAGTTCATATTTTTCACCATTTGTAGTTTAACATACTTCTAAGACTTGCTACTTTTTCAAATCAACCCCTACACCCACGGTTTTTCGGTCTTTACCTACGAATTTCATAATGTGTGGGTAGATCAAATCAATACCCACGGTTTTTTTGGTCTTTACCTACGGAATTCAGCCGTCACTATATGTCAAATTTGCTGCAGTGCATTTCGGTAGTTACGTACCAAATTGATTTTGTTTCGTATTGTAGTTACCAAAATGGTCTCAAGGGCAAACTGGTCAAGATGGGGGGCCTGAGAGTATTATAGGAGGGCCTAAAAAGCAATTTCCTTATTATACTCAGCTTTGTGAACGTTATTCTGACTAACTCCAGCTCCAAAACGTGCGAAACAAGATCAATAAATACAATACAAATAATATTCCAAAGGAATCAATGAATCAATCCTCAAACGTTCGAATTTCAAATTTGTGTTTCATTTCATTCATTCAAGCATTAGTATATTGACCAAATTCCAAGTTCTCACAAACTAACAAACACGTATTTACCGGTCAAAATTATTGTCACTTTATATTATACTAATAAATAAATAATTAGTACACACACCCACTTAACATTTATTTATTTTTATTACAAAGTCTTCTTCAAAAATTCAATTCAAAATCAACAATCTCATTACCAAGTCCACAATTTGGTCAATCATCCAACCAAAAAAAAACCTCAAAAACAAGTTCATCATTTAAATGAACCTTCCTCATTCTCTCATATAAAAGAAAAATCTCCGACAACCTCAAAAAACACAAAAACACAAAAGATTCAAATTTTTGCTTTGAAACAAAAAATGCAAGAGACCCATCATCAACAAACAAAAGAAAGTTCACAACTTCCACCAAAGATGTTAATTTCCGGACAAAACAAGAACGAGGGTTATGTGTCTATGTCTCAACGGTTCAGACCGGCTTGTACTTGTTTAAACCGACCCGGTTCGGTTCGATGTGCTCGTCATGGGTATGTAGTACCAGGGGATAATAAGTTGAAGAAGCGCGTTGCGAGTAAAGAGATTTTGAGAAGAGCTTTAATGCCACCACCAAAACGGTTAGGACTTAGATGGTTGAATTTCAAACCAACACCAAGTAGACTCTCTATTATGTCTATGGCTGCTTCATGATCTTTGTTTCTTTTTCTTAATTTTTGTTATGTTTTTGAGGTTTTTGTTTGGATGATTTGTAAAAGTTTAACAATCCAATTAAATTAGATTATGATGATATATATATTTATTGTTTATAAAGTTTAGTTTTTTGCAATTGGGTAATCTAATTTTGGTCTTATTTTGTGTGATAACTTTCTGGGTAGTTTAGATTAGATTTCAGAATGAAGATTTTGATTTGAATATGATTTTTGTCTTTTCTTGCTTTGATTTGATTAGTAGTAATGTTTTAAGTTAGATAAAATTGGTTATTTGACATGTGTTACTTTGTCTAAAGAATTTTAATCTGATGATGTTGCAAATAGAAAAATGGGTCTTTAATTTTAGGTGCATCTGATTTCGAATACTTGAACCAGGTCAGATTTGTTTTGTATATACATTCGAACCACTGTTTGTCGTATTTCTTTTCATCGAGAAATTGAAGAAGCTATACAAGGTTTTTCTTGAGCCAATTCATATGGTATCTAATCAAATAGATGGTTAGTGTTGGTATCATAGCTAGGTAAATTTGTGATACTGGTGTAAATTCAGGTCAACTAGCATCTTTTTCCATTTTCTACGTGAATATGGGCTCGTGTAAGTAGGAAACAGAAAATATCTATTCTAGTTCTATCATCAGCTATGGGTTCGAATTTAAGTGAAATTCTTGAGAAAGTCAGCTACCCTGAAATTTTGTTGTCTTTCCTCATATTTGTTCTATTCTTCTTTAACTAGGCTTTAGTTTCTTTTTCTTTTAACCTATGCTTAGTATTACAGTCAGAATCACAGTGATCCACCGTAATTTTTCAAAAGCTACACTGTAGCTTCTTCAAAATTAACGACGGATCACTATGATAGTGACGTGTTCACCGAGATACCAAACACATGCTTAGTAAGAGTACATAAAGGATAATGTTTAGATCACTGATACCATATAGCAATAACATACGAATTGCAATATATCAGGTAGCAAGCCTTATATAATACTGAATCTACTGACAAATGAATGAACATGTTCAAAATAGTGTATGTAACTCAAGAGTTAAATGTACTGGTAGATTGATTATCTAAGATTTGTATGTGCAACATATGTACAACATTGTTGGAAATCTTATCTTAGATATTTCTAATCTGTATAGGAACGGAGATGCTTAGACATAATCATAATTCTTAGCTATAGTTAAGATGTGTCTGAGAGATATGCTGAGATATGAGAATGAGGAGGAAAATTGAGGCAATTCATTCTCATCTTACGACTGATACCATCATATGCAGAATATTCGGAGCGTAAAATTAGATTATATGTTGTATATCCTCAAAGTTATAGAGTAAAATGTGGTGGAATTAACTAACAAGGAAGAAGCTGCTTGAAAATGAAATGGTCTACTAAGTTAGAAGAAGCTGAATTGGTACATGGATTAGTATAATATGATATGATTGCTGCTACACCAAATGTTCCACGGTTGACTCTAGAAATCTTATCCTTAATTGTAATGACAGAGTCTTCTATACAATCTTCTTGAAACTGTTGATGGAAATGTATGACCGGTCATTAAAGCTTGTTTGTGGATGACAATTAACCTTGCTGCATTGGGTACTCGCAAAATTTACCTACGATAGATATAGTAAAAATCCGTACTTTCAGTATGATCCGTACATAGATAACTACCTAGAAAATTGAGCGTGGGTATAAATACTCTAATAATAGCAAAAGGAACATTCGTTAATAATCAAGAGACAAAAACTCAAGAAAAATCGTGCATATAAAAAATACAGTACCAGATACAGTATGGTAGACCAAACTAAAGTATGAACAACTAGTACATAACATGTTTTTTTGACTGTGTTATGTTATGTACTAGTACATAACATATTAAAACTGATATCTCCCATTTCATTGCAATCAACAAGGCAACACTGCCTCTACATGCTCTTCACCAAGATACTACACACATTGCCAAACTATCTTTTTAACTATTGTGTCTTAAAATCTCAATTTCTTCTGTCAGTTTGAAGGTTCAAGTTTCGCCTCACGCACGGGGCGCATGGCACTAAGCGCGGGTTGCACAGAATGTTGAGAAAAGAGAATTTTGGGGTCTGGTTACTGCCTCATGTGCGGGGCGCATGTATTCTTCCCCAATCGTGCGCAGGGTGCGTGTAACAGCCATGGTATTTAAACCTGCATTTTTCTGACAGGTTTTCTGACTTTGGAGGCTACGATTTTGAAAAACATTTACAAAGGCAAAAAGAGAGAATCATTAGGTGATCAAGATCTAATAATTGAGAGCTTTTTGGATTAGATCTAATGTTGGAAAACAAGACTTCATAATCCCACATGAAAACTGCTTTCACCGAATACCAGAGATCATTAAATCCACAACAAGACTTCATAATCCCACATGAAAACCCAAATCAACCCCAAGGCAACTTCTTCCCAAATCAAGCCCCAATTAACTTCGTTCATAGGCCTGTGGCACGACCTCCTTCGCGAACGTCACTCCCCGGAGTCATAATACACGAGGAAGGTAGAGGCCGAGGCCGAGGCCGAGGAAGGTCGCGTCAGCCAACAGACACTGGCAAGGGGAAGCGACCACTATATCAGCCGCCTGACCAACGTTGATGTGTAATTTTAATAATCTGTTGTTGATTATTATTTGTTTAATTGTTTTCTTTTTGTAATGACAATATTATCATTATATTTAATTATGCTTATGTTAAGTATTTTTATTATGCTTTTTATTAAATTTTAATTTTAATATTAATTTTTTTAAAAAAAAATTAATAATTTAATTATTTAAAAATCAAATACTGATTTTTAAATAATTAAATTATTAATTTTTTTTTAAATCGTTCAACATTACTGACGGCTCCAGGCCGTCACAATGTGTGAAAAGAACATGCCATACTGACGGCTCCAGGCCGTCACAAATGCGTGGCCTTTTGAATTGACCGGTGTGTATTATTGACGGCTCCAGGCCGTCAGTAACGTTATTGACGGTCCTGGGCCGTCAGTAACCATTACTGGCGAGCTAATTACAGAGGGCCCAAGGCCGTCAGTAATGCATGCATTTTAGACGAAATTTGTGCATTACTGAGGGCCAAAGGCCCTCAGTAAATGCATGTTTTCTTGTAGTGATTACAAACACCTTGGGAGTGAGATTCATTGCTCATCTTTGTTCTTGTGAGGTTTGGGTAAACAATTTCTTGGACTTTTTTGTTCTTTCTTTACTTGTTCTTGCTTGAGATTTTAGTGTTTGTGCTTAGATCGTTATAGTTTAATTGTTCGGCTTGCTTGGTTTGTTGATTGCTATTGGAATTTTTTGTTCCACTCTTTGTGATTGTTGATTCGTTAAGAGGTTTGAATTCACAGCAATAACATTGAACAAATCAATTCAACTGCTCCACATATTTACACACATGAACACGCAGAGGAATCAAATTACACGGTTGGATTCATACGTAATAAGTTACTTTTAACACTGTCTTGTTTATATTCTCAAGTACATAAGAAAAAAAAAATACTATGAAATTCTTCAGTTAAAAATATATTATGGAACTCTAGCTTATTGTTCCTTATATATGTAACTCTTTAATTTTATAGAATCTAATAATAGCAGCTAAGATGCAACCAAATAGTATCTTATTTTTAAAAATCTTTGAACATCTTTTAATAGAGATGCTCTTAGGAGCAACTATTTCATAAGCCAAGCAGCCAGAGAAATTCTCATCATTTGTGGGAAATGTAGAGCCACCATCTAATACAAGCAAGAAGGCAAGTTCAGATATAAATTGTCTACTTAAGTATTTATAAATTTATGAACAATTACATTGTGAAATGGTTACAAGAAAGTTTAAAATGTTACCTAACATATATGAATTTCTGAATGATGCAACATATACAAATATACAATGTGCTTCTTCCATATTCTACATTATAAATCTATGTCCAAACATGTCCAAACCAACTTAAGGTCCTTATGAACTTCACTCCATTATAACAATATTTTTGAGCAAAAACGCTTTCCTCCCACTACTTCTGATCATATATCTCTTCTTATTACTCCTGGTAAATATAAGAAAATATTTTAAAAATCCAGAAGCCATATAAATGTTGTTCAACCAAATTTTAAAAATAAGTTCATGTAATAAATTACTATTAATTTATCATGTACCTCAGATGTAGTGGAGGTCACTTCTATAGGAACCGGAGAGCTTCTTGCTTCTGATTTTTCATTTGAATATCTGTTAAGCACAAAAGTCCATGTCAGAACCACTGCAGAGATTTTCAAAGGACTATACAGTTTATTTGGACTTATACATAATTACTTGTTTAAGTGATTGGAAAAGTTTACATAAAATAGCTTATAGTATGTTTGTTAGTTGTTTTCAACTTATTTCCATAAGCTACACATGATAGCTTATGAAAAAAACTAACAACTTAAAATTTAACCACATTCTATCTTTGAATATGAAAATAGCTTATACATAAGCGTCTATATGAAAAACACTTATTCAATCAGTTTGTGGGGTGAAAAAATCTTTTATGGAAGGTAAGTTAAAGCTATACAATTTCTATAAGAAAGAAACTTCTATGCAGCAATTCAAAATAAATCTAGATAAACTTACGTAGAAAGTATGGTCACCCAAATAAGCTCTATCATATCCACCCAAAGAAGTCGCTGCTCGACTGGTATTACACCGTAAGTAATTAGATGAGCAAATGGCCACAGTTTCCATCCTGCCTATATAAGAAAATTTAAAGAAACATTAATAGCAAGAAGTTGCAAGGTAATGTATAGCACCACTGGTTCTCAAAGAAAAACATGAACTTTTTGCGTGCAACAGATGAATCGGAAGAGCCAGAAGGTTCTCTTACAGTCAACATGGGGAAAAATGTTGCCGTCAATTCATTGAAAATATTGATCGGAGATTCAAGACGCAGGATAGCGACAACCGTATAATAAATGCTGTTCCAAACTGCCGACCATGCAGTTTGATCGAAGGCAACTTTGACAGGAACCACCCACCATTCTTTGTAAGGAAATAGCTCCTGATAAATGAGAAGCCGCTTAGCATATCACCATAAGTTAGAGAATCAAGTACAATGCAAAACAAGGAAAATAACATCAGTACTATGGTCTACCTCACAAAACTGGTAATAATAATGAGAAAGAGAGCCGTGTAGAGCAAAACCAACAAGCCCTGATCTGAACATACGTGCCCGATCAAACTCGAAAAGAGGCTTTCCTTCAAAGCACTGCACTGATCAGGAGAGTTTAAGCCATAGTGTCCGATTAAAAAAGTTGTCTATTCAACTAACTGAGACTTAGCTGCATGTAAAACGTAATACACAGAAACTCACCTGTGCAATCCAGTCTCCTACAGAATAAACAACTCCACTAATCACCATCTTGGCGAAAACCGGATTTGTCTTAAGAGCTTCCTCATAAGCCAACCAGTTGTGCAGAGGTGCATATCTTACTATCTCATAGATTGTCCATCCCTACATAGCATCGAGAAACACAAATTCTAACAGATAAGGAAAACCTCAACCAAAAAATAATCAAATTTCAATGAACATACAGATCTAATCTAAATTAGCACTAGCACAGTAGCACATGTTTAAATTATAGCTTATTTGGAATTCGTGATCAAGTAATCAACTTAGAGAAAGTTCAAATAAACTTCGAAAATAAACCTTCTGAAAAAGTTGAGTTTTGTTGAACTTCAGCTTCTTGAAATAAGTTTCTGCCTCTTAATTTTTTCATCAACTATATCATCTAACTTTTCAATAATCTTCTAATAAGCTTATAAGGACTCTTTCATAAATGAAGAACTATAAAGTATAAACATCTTTAGTTTTGTAAAACCAAGATATCCCCTCATGCAACTGCATAGACTAATTCTTCGAGGTAACTAAGATTCATTTACGAGATCAATCTCTTCCAACAAATGTTTTTCCATATGCACCGGTCAATGATCGATCGACTCAAGTATCTACCACAAATGTCACGCAAAATCTAGAAATAGCTATAGCTATCATTCAACTACACTTACATCTCTAAAACAGTTCCAAAATTTGCATCAAAATTTCCACAACATAACCAAATTCATTCATTTCCAAAATCATCCAAAACACACACACACACACACACACACAATTTCAGATAAGCATAATTAAGTTATTGGAACTTACATGCCAATAATCACTATCAATGGTGAGAAGCTTAGTAAGAGCAAAAGTACCAGCAGCAAGAACAATACTAGCATTAATACTCCTATCTAGAAGCTTCTCAACACTCTCCTCATTCTCACTACCAACCAAACCCGAAGTAGAAGAAGACGAAAACCCTTCCAACGATAACAAACCCTCATTTGCTCCAAATCCATTCACCTGCGTCGCTAATTCACCATCTCCACCTTCCATTTCCACAAGACTCACTATCAAACCTTCTGGTTGGTCCGTAGTATCGTTACTCTGAACTTCTATCGCGTCGAACTCCTCCGTCGATAATTTCGTCGCTAGTACTGTTCGTTTGTTTCTCGTGAAATTTGGATTAACGGAAAATCTTGACGCCGGAAAGTTTTGTGCCTTGGAAATGGATGAATTCAGTTTTGATTTTGCTTTGGAGATTGCAGATAAGCAACTGTGGTGAGGCACGGTGCTGTGAACCGACGCCATGGGAGCGAGTTGGTGAGTTGAGAGTTCTAACTTCCGAGTTACTGAGTTTTGTCTTCTCCGAATTCGGTGTGCTGAGAATCGCGTTTGTTTATAGCGTTTTGTGATCTTGTGTGACGCGGTTTTGTGACTTTTTTGTGTGGCTATGGAGAAATCGACGTAGTCGTATGTGTTTTGGGGTTGACTTGTGATGTGATTGGTTGTGTGTGAGGAGGTGTAGGTTGATACTGTGGGACGCGAAACATGTGAGTAATTCATGGAGAATATGACGAAGAGGATTGATTGGTGTCCACATGTTCTAGATCAGTTTGGTATCATAAAAATTAAAATTAAATTAAATTAAATAAATACAAGTAGATAAAGTATGCCACGATCCCACAATTGTGCCTCAAAAAATACTATACCACAAATATTTACGTCCTCTTCAAAGAATCTACGGCAACCAATAACAATTATTTTATAATTGCTTCAAAAAACACTTATTTTATAATGAAAATATTAAAAAAAAAATACTTAGTTAATCATCTAAAAAGACTATGCTGATTCAAAATAAATAAAAAATAAATAAAATAAAAAGACTATGCTTATTTAGATTAAAAATTATTTGCTAAAATTCAAAATTTATATTGAAATGAAGGAAGTATTATAAATGTAAATTAAAAATTAAAAGAATAATTTTATTTAATTTATTATGAGAATAAATATAATTAATGCAAATAATATAAGAATCTTGAGAATAATTTTAGAAATATAAGAATAAATATAATTAATGCAAATAATATAAGAATCATGAAAATCAAAATCACTTGCCTGCAAACAAACAAAAATCACTTGTCAATTGCCTTGTCAAGTGAAATGAAATGGGTCATATGGCTCCCACTTTTAATACAAATTATTATTTAATTGTCTATATTCTTATCGACATTTGGGTTTCGTTGTTGTTTCATTGATTTTATGAATAAAACAACTTTTTAATTGTCTACATTCTTATGTTCACAATGACAAACGATTCAAACATTGCACCAAGACAACTCTTCTTCAATGAGTTTTGGAGAATAGTTACAAAAGATTGAACTATATTGAAGCATCTCATTAACTTTTTATAGCCATTGTTTGTGAACGAACCTACCAAATAGGCTATCACCTACTTGGAATCTATGAATGAATCTTATGGATGTGTTTGGTTGAGAGAATAAATTGATAAAAAGAGAAATATGTGATAGAGAATATGAGAAGAGAGAAAAGAGATGACAAATAGAGTAGATTTGATGTATTGTTTGGTATAAGAGAAAGATGAAAGAAATAGAATAGAGAAATGTAGTTATATTTGGAATGCCAAAAATACCCTTAAACTAAAAAACTAAAAAAATAACACATAAATTTATATTGTTTGAACCTTTATTTCAATTTAATTAAACAGTTAATAATTATGTAAAATAATGCTTTTTACTAATTAATCTAATTTATTAGTAATAAATTAAATAGTTATTTTATATTAGTTCAACAAAAATCATTTGATTCTGGCGGAAAAATAAATTGTACATTTGATCTTTCATTAATTTTAAAGTTTTTCATTTTTAATTAATTAAATATTCAATAACAAATTCCCACACCACCAAGTCCATAACAACGCAGCCTAGCACAACTATTTTTTCCTTTTAGATGGAATGGATATGGAAAGGATATAATTGGAAACACAACCCCTCTCTCTCGTGTTTCTTCGCTATTGAGAGCAGATTGAAAACTCTCTCTCTTCTTTCTCACCACATCCAAACAAAGGAAATCCTGGTTTTCTCTCCAATCTCTCTCTCTCTCTCTCTCTCTCTCTCTTCAAATTCTCTCTCTCCTTTTTCTCTTCTACCAAACAGAAACTACAAGATCTTGAGAATTGTCCAGCTTAACTCTTGAAAATGTTTTCCATCGGATGGAGGAAGATGAAATACAATTATATTAAAGGCAAAATTACACTACAAGTCTTTTATCTTATTTTTTTGTAACACTTTGGTCCTTTATCTTTTTTTTTGTAACAATTTGGTCCTTTATCTTTTTTTTCGTAACACTTTGATCCGTATCTTATTTATTTATAAAAAAATAAAGGACCAAAGTGTTACAAATAAAACAAGATAAAGGACCAAATTGTTACCAAAAAATGGACTAAAATGTTACAAATAAAAAAAATAAAGGACTAAACTGTTACAAATAAAAGATAAAGGACCAAAGTGTTACAAAAAAAAGATAAATGACCAAAGTGTTACAAAAAAATAAGATAAAGGACCTGTAGTGTAATTTTGCCTATATTAAATTATTTGGTAAATAGGGTTTTACCCTGCAAAATACGCTAGATTTGTTTTACCTCCTAAAAATAAAATTGTGATTACCCCTTTCTAATATCAAGATTTCATCATTTGCCCTTCAAATGGACACTTAGACCTTAGACCATCTCCAATGGTGTAGTACCTATTAGGTACTCATGATACTTATTAGGTATTATCATTGTAGCAATACTCATTTGAGTACCTAATAGGTACTAGTTCTACAATAAGCAATAGCAACTATTTTGTTTTTGTGGGTCTCATTTATAATGATGTATAGTTATTGGTGAGATATGTTATTGGTAAGGCCTATTTATAACTTTTTAAGAGATGTTGGGTTGGAGGGATTGAATACTTATTAGGTATTATTATTAAAAAAATATAAACAAATGATGTGTACACGTGGGACCTATTTAAGTACTAAAAAATGAGTATCTCCATTATGGATGCCCTTAGAGTGTTTACTTTTGATGATGTGTCAAGCTTAGTTGGACGCTGACTGAAAAAGGGATAATCACAAAAAAAAAATTGTTAGGGGTAAAACAAATCAAGCGTATTTTGCAAGGTGATAAAACCTATTTTCTCTAAATTATTTAAGCGTGACGGCCCAAGATTTATTTTTAGACATATGTATTATAAAATATCATTCGTGATCTCTACTAGTCATAGTCATGTAGATTGGTCTTAAACACATGACACAAATTAGTTTTCACAAAAGTTTATAAGAGGGGCTATTAAAATAACATAGTTCAACTAAGGAGTGTGGGCACCTGTCTTTTATTACTCCTTCCGTCTCAAAATGAGTAAGTAATTTTGACTATACATTATTTACATATCTTATTTTGACTTTATTTTTTTACTAATAAATAAAAACAAATATTAGTATATAAGATGTTGTTGGATTCATCTCGATGAGTATTTTCAAAATATCATATTTTTATAATTTTTACTATTATACAATTAAAAATATTAATCGTTAAAGTTATGTATTGACATGCGTGACACAGTCAACTAACTCGCTCATCGTAGAACGGAGGGAGTAGTATGTTTGGTCCTCATATATCTTTGATTAATTAGTTGGTCTTTTAATGTGTCTTTTATGGAGAAAAAGAGACTAGGACCTAATAATATAAGAGAGAAAAAAACAAAAAACTTAAAAGCCTTTTAAAAAAGGCAACATAACTCCTACCAACTAACACAATGAAGAAAGGCAAAATGAAGAATATAATTAACACATATATGGATTCAGTGAATTCACAAATATACTGACCGCAATGCAGTCAGTCACATATAAACCATCCGATCAAGATCGGACGGTTCAGATTTTAAATTCAGATTTTATAATTAAAATCTGACCTTAAAATCTGAGCCGTCTGATCTTGATCAGACGGTCCAAATCTACTGACTGCATGCAGTCGACTTCAGAGAATCCAAATCCAATTAACACTTCTATCTTAAACTAACATATGTAAACTATATTTTGCAAAAGCAATTACCTCCAATTAGCTTAACGATGAATATGATTGTATGTATGACCATTCAATAGATGAAGAATACCAATAATCTTATCAACCTCTTTAAGGATAAGTATTGAACAATACAAACTTATAGTTAGTTACCTTCACAGTCAAAGTTCTCACCGCCACACTAGAATTTTGAAAATACTCCGAGTTATAGTTATTCATGGACAGTGAACAATCAAGGGTCGTCGCAAAAATAATCAGCCCAAGAAGATTCATGGGCCCATAACGACTTCACAATGTCAATCTCGGTTTTTTTTAAGAAGTTAAATTAGCCCATCAAAATTAGCGCCAAAGAGAATCGAATCTCAGACCTCAAGAGGAGCACACTCCTAGGTCCCAAGCCAATACCAATACACCAACCCAAGTGGGTTTGCCAACCCTCGGTTAGTTATATCCATGTCATGCATCCAAAATTCATGTCACACCGGTAGCCCCGCAATAGCACACCACACCTTCATATTTTATAAGTAGTGCCTAAGAAATGAGTTGATATTTGAAGTATCTTTTATTAGTCAATTTAGTTCATAAATTATCAACATAAGACATACACAAAAATATTTTTAAACCACTTTTAAACACTAAAGTCACGTTTTTTTTTTGACAGAAACACTAAAGTCATGTTGAATCACAATCTAAAGACCAAAATTTTGGTATAAAAATTAAATTCTATATGCAAAGGTCAAAGTTCGAACCACTTATTTTGTTAGTAAAAAAAAAACCAAACAACTTTAAAAAAACCAAGAATTTTTCATTTTACTAAATTACTAAATTAAATTCCGTCAAAAAAATTACTAAATTAAAGACAAAAATAAATAATCCATTTTTAATTAAGGAGCTGACCATAAATAAAAAAAATGTGAAAAGTAAAAAAAGAAAGCGCCATGAGGATGAGTGACATGATATGACGGCTATACAACGAACGGAAAGGAGTGATGAAATGAAGTGTACGATTGTCGAGTTTAATACACCAACACCGCGAAACACTGGATCTCTGGGTTCTGAACTCACTCGATCATCATCACCGAACTAACTCAGCATACTCTCACTGCACTCAAACTGCACTTCCCTTCTCTCTCTAATTTCCATTCCATGGATCTCTGCTAGCTAATATCTTCTTCTACAGATCCAACATGGCCAACTTCCTCGCTCAGTTCCAAACCATCAAAAACTCCTCCGATCGCCTCGTCATTTCCGGTACTTCATTTCTTCCCTCTCTAATTTCAGATCTGATCTCGTTTTCTTCACGATCTATCTCTTGATTTTCATTATATAATGTTAGTTAGGGTTTTTTTAGTTTAATTCAATTTCACTGCAATATATATGAATAATCGCTGATAGAAATGAATTTCAACTATCATACTTAGTAACAGTTGAATTTCAATGTATTTTGTTGATCAAATGCTAGGAAATGGAGATAGGTAGCGTTTTGTTTTGATTATGCAACTTGTTTTTCATTCAATGATCTCAACAATGCTTTCATTGGTGTGATTGAATGAATTTCGTTAATAATTTGAGAAAATAGGAGTGATTGAATGTAATTAGTAATCACATGTGTTAGTGTTGTACGAGTGTCGGACACTCACACATGTTATACACTCGAACCCAACGTGTATCAAGAATAGATCCCCTTCCATTTTTGCCATTACTAAAGTTTTGAGAATATAAATACAATAATGTGATATTTGGTGGGTTCATTTATTTAATTTAACATGTATTCTGAAACTCTTCAAAACTATAGTAATGGAGAGGAAATTGGAGAGAGAAAATGGAGAGGATCCTTACTCGTCAGTGCCATTAGCTATAACTGTCAACTACCTAGATTTATGTGTGTGTGTTCTTATATTGATACTTGATCAAAATGATTGTCAGTGGAGGATGTGAGTGATTTGTGGCCAACTGTCAAGCCTGCTTTTGAAGGGCGGTTGCCGTTCAAAAGGGCGAGTTTGAATAACAAGACGAGGAACCCTGTTTTGGTTGAGAAGTTGCCGGCTGAGTTCATATTAACTACAGATTCAAGGCTCCGTAGCCGGTTTCCTCAGGAACAGTTGTTGTTTTGGTTTCGAGAGCCATATGCAACTGTTGTGCTTGTTACGTGTGAGGTAATGTTTAATCCTGTTGATTACTTATTTTTTGGATTTTTGCAGAAAGCTGTAATGTTTCGATAGCTTCTGAGGTCAGATGAGGGAGATCCACTATGGCTTTTGCCGCAGTTTATAGGTTTCTGCTACATTGTAATTGATTTACTTCTTATGGATATGTAATGCTATATAACATAGCAATGCTGCTTTTTGTGTGAGTGTGTGAAAGAACAGAAACATAAGTAAATAGGATCAGCTTCTCTAAAGTGAATATAATTCATTTTGGAAGGTAAAGTTAAAAATCTTAACCATTGATTAGAAAATCTTGCATATGCATAACAACTCGTATATGTATAAAACTATTGATTTTCTCATTAACGGTTAAGATTCCTTGTATTCACCCTTTAAAGGGAGAGCTAACTTTAGTCGACTTGGATTCAAATAAATAACATTCAAATAGAAAAGTGTAATTGTATTGCAATTGTCTTAACCCAATCCTTTTGGGATGGAAAGTCTGTTGCCTAATTTATTAGTATCTCTATTATAGATGCATTCTTGAGCTGGCACCTAACTTATCAGCTTTAAGGAGGACTGATTTCATGCATAGTATTATAGCTTTTTAGCACAAGGTAATGTGAGTGGGTGTTATGCTTTGTCCAAGCCTTAAATATAAAACACTTTAAGGTGAGGGTGAGGGGGCATATAAGGGGGAACCTCATATGAGGGGAGACCTCATTTTTGTAGTACTAAGCATTTACAGCTATGATAGTTACTAGGGTTAAATATGTTTTTCATCCCTATAAAATTAGCGAATTTTAATTTTCGTCCCTATAAAATAAATCACATGTTTTCATCCCTAAAATAAATCCTGATTTATGGTTGGTTTTCTTGTTTGTGGGGAAAATCAATACTGATTTTTTGCGCCTTTTTTTTGGGGTTCTGCAAATGCTGGATGGGTAATTATTGGTAATATGATGCCAAAATCCATGATAAGGATCTTTATTGCATGCTGTTGATCAAGAATCCTATTGTCATATTTCTGGCCATAATTATATGTGGAGCTTTAGACCATTTGGGGAAAAAAAATAAATTAAATTATCAATTATTGATTTAAAATTGTATCGTTTAATAATATTTGGATTATAATTTTTTCATTGTTTTTGTTCCCAAATCTATTATGTAGTTTAACTCTTATTTTCTCTTCCCAGGATCTTGATGAGTTCAAAACCATCCTTAAACCACGCCTAAAATTAATTGTCCAGAATGATGAAAGGGAATGGTTTATTGTATTTGTATCTAAAGCTCATCCAGCTAATGATCAGGCAACCAAAATGGCAAAGAAAGTATATGCTAAACTTGAAGTTGATTTTAGCTCCAGAAAAAGAGAAAGGTAACTTGCATAACAAGACTTGTGACGACTGTACTCTCCCTACCAAACATAAATTATGATGACTTGTTGGTTAACAATTTTTCTAAATTATATTTTTGACTCAAGGTTTTGTTAACATTTCTTTTAGACATAACAGAATACAGTCAATGTATTTTTCTTTTTAGCAAGAATACAGCCAGTGTATAACAATCTTTTTGACTTAACAATCATTTATTTGCATACTGTTCTTGTTATTATGACTTGACGTGGCAATAATCAACAGAAAGTGGATTCTTGAGTTTTTTTTTTTCTAACAGAAAATATTAGGAGATAAAAACTAGAGATAATCTTCGAGACAGTGATCTATTATGAAATTTATCAGGAATCATCCGAGGGGTTTTGGTATTTATACAATCTCTGTTAGTGCTGCTCTAACAGAGCTGTAAGCCTGTAACTGATTGTGTAACAGTCTGCGACAGATTAACAGCTAACTGCGACAGCTCTATCACAATTATGTCACTTGCAGAAATATATCAAGAAAACAGAGACTGGTCTAATTAGCTCTAAATCTAACTGGTGCCGAAGCACCTTAACAAAATAGAGACTACACACACACACACACGCAGAATAATCTGCCAATGGAGATTGTTAATTTAGTTTTATAGGTCAATCTTATTGTTGCTTTCAGTGGGATCATTCTTCCATTATTGTGTCTTTCACTTGACATAAATGAAAGTCCATAAATATTATGGAATCAACTGTCAACTGTTAATGAAACATGTGAGGGGTTGAGAATTTGATGTAGAATTAGAAGAAGAAAAAAGAAAAACTCTAAGGAGTGATACTTACTAGAAATACTGACCACTAATGGGGAAAAAAATAGTGGTTATTCCCATTTTTCCTTCTCATTCATTCCAAAGTGCATCTTTAGTTTAATTGCACTATTGTTGATATTTGATAAAGCTTGCTTTTCTTCCTTTTGATGCTCTTAACACTCTGTTATCCTTATTTAGATGCTGCAAATATGATATGCTTTTCCCTGAAGCAAATTTTTGGGAGGATCTGGAATCAAAGATAATGGAATGCATCAGAAATACACTGGATAGGCGTGTACAGTTTTATGAAGATGAGATACGGAAGCTCAGTGAACAGCGCCTCATGCCCGTCTGGAACTTCTGTAATTTTTTCATTCTGAAGGTTCATCCTTTTCTTATGAATTGTGGACTTAAGAGTACGATAAATTGTTCTGAAAGCCCAACTTTTATTATTCATTAATTTCCTGTTTCTGCGCATTCTAGGAGATTGTGGCTTTTTGTAACAAATTTGTATTTTGTACTCAGGAAAGCTTGGCCTTTATCTTTGAAATGGCCCACCTTCATGAAGATGCCTTACGGGAATATGATGAACTAGAACTTTGCTATCTTGAAACAGGTGCACAACACTTACATTTCTTCTCTGTTTTGTTGTCAAGACGATGTTTAGATTGATAAAATTGTGCTTTAGATGCCTTTATGGAACATTAGATATTGTGTTAGACAGAGTGATCTTTGAATAATTAAAATTGATCCAAATATGTCTGGGTTTAATGCAGTTAACATGACTGGAAAGCAAAGAGACTTTGGTGGGGCAGACCACGGTGACGATCAGGCAGCAATTATTAATCCAGGAAACAAAGCATTGACACAAATTGTCCAAGAGGATTCGTTTAGGGAGTTTGAATTCAGACAGTATCTGTTCTCCCGTCAATCAAAGGTTTGCCCTAGCTAAAGCACTTATAAGTTATATTACACGAAACATGTTACATATGTTAACAGCATAGTTGTAAAGAAAATATATATTGATGTATCTCATGTCTAAAGTGTGCATTTCTGACCATTTGAAAATAATCTTTAAAAGAGCTGAAGCTCCTGTGTTTACGTGTTTGCTGTGTGAGAGATATTAGGAGAATAATAGATGGAAAAAACATTCATTTTCATATATCATAAGTGCCCTTTTATCATTTAAAAGTTAAAACAAAAAGTTCCAATGGTTAAAGTTCCTTCCAAATTTTGGTTCCTAAAAGTTTTATATAGTCTTCACCGCTGATTTGGAGATTATTTTTGTTATCTTCTAAGGCGTAAATTGTGATGTCTTGGATTATTTGAGAACTATGTAGTTAAGTTCTCATTGACATTTTTGGTTTGTGCTGCTATATCCAAAGGAATGCTTAATCAGATTCCTGTGACATTCAGCAAATATTTTGGTTCCTAAAAGTTTTATATACAGTCTTCATAGCTGATTTGGAGATTATTTTTGTTATCTTCTAAAGGCGTAAATTGTGATGTCTTGGATTATTTGAGAACTATGTAATTAAGTTCGCATTGACATTTTTGGTTTGTGCTGCTATCCAAAGGAATGCTTAATCAGATTCCTGTGACATTCAGCAAATATTAATTTGTTTAACTTTTACTTTCATTTTGCAGCTCTTATTCAAGCTAAATCGACCTATTGAGGTAGCATCACGAGGTTCTTCATTCATATTAAGCTTCTCAAAATCCTTGGCATTGCATGAGGTATTTTATTCTCTGTTGTTCATAAGTGCTCATGTGTATATTCCTAAATTATTTCAATTTCAACTGTTTAGTTTTTTTCTGTGCAATGTTGACTTCTATTTAATGTTTCTTCTCAGCGTATTCTGCCTTTTTGTATGCGTGAAGTCTGGGTGATTACTGCTTGCGTGGCATTAATTGAAGCCACCACTTCCAACTATAGTGATGGACTTGTGGCACCTGACGTAGAGAAGGAGTTCTTTCGTCTTCTTGGTGATCTATATTCACTAGCCAGAGTTAAGGTGAATTGCTCATCTCATGAAGTCATTAAATAGACAGTCTATCTATTTTGGTTTGATTATGGCTTAAATCCATCACTGAGTTGTCAATGGAGTTGAATCAGAGACATAGTTTTTCTCCCTTTTCTCTTGCCTATTACGTTTGCTTGGGTTATTACTGAATACATTGATATTGTGCACCATACCATTGTTAACTAGTGTTGCTCTATGAATTTTATATTTTATTGGCAGTTCATGAGGCTAGCATATTTAATTGGGTATGGATCTGATATAGAAAGAAGTCCTGTCAACAGGTACATTTTCATACTTGGAATCAAGTATATTCTGCATTTTCATAATCCGGTCAATTTTGTCTCCTTTCATAAATCATGTAATTCAACCAGTTGCATTACATTTGTCTTCATTCTCCTTGTTTGATAGTTGTTTTTTCTCTTTCGAACAGTGCTTCCCTCAGCTTGCTACCTTGGCCTAAGCCAGCTGTTTGGCCTTCAGTTCCTGCTGATGCATCAGCAGAGGTACTTGAGAAAGAAAAGGTAATGAGTATGAAATTACAGATTTTTTTTTGTTGCCCTACTAAACAGATATTTTTTAGGCTTAAACAAGTTTTTTTATTTGACAAAACAATTAATATCTGTATAATGTTTTTTATCAGTTAGCAAAACAATTTTCATTGATGTGTCTGTTTAAGATCACAAGGTTGGAGAATACATCATAGCTAACAAAAAAATTTGAAATTGAAAGATTCTTTCCTTAAAAATCCATACATTTCGCCCCAGCCAAAGGCACAAAAGAACAGCAGGCTCCTTGCCATTTCTTTATTCCCTTTATAAAGCATTTTACTTAAATTACCAAGGGAGGAAAAAATCCTGTTGCGCTTCATAGAATTTGAAGCTTACTTAAAAGAAAAAAAGGAAAAGAATTTTTTTGCATATAAAACCTGTTGAGCACATATTGTATGATTCAAAATTATTATTTTAATTTCCCCTCTGGGTTTTATCTATCAGATATTCACCTAACATTATGTGATTATATCTTGGCAGTTGATTCTCCAAACAACTTCTGCAACCAAGCACTTTGGTATCCAGAGGAAACCCCTGCCCCTTGAACCTACTGTGCTTCTACGAGAGGCCAACAGGCGGAGGGCTTCACTTTCCGCTGGAAATGTTTTTGAAGTGTTTGACAGTCGCCAGGGTCCAATGGAAGGGTAATGAAATGCTATATATTACTCCAGATGGAATCATTTACAGTAAACTGTTCAAAATCTTATAATTCTGTATCAATTTGGGTTTTTATCAATCTGATTTATATGCTGACAGATCAGGTTTTGATGCATCCCCCAAGATGTCACCACAAAAAGTACTTTCGAATCCGATGACACGCACTAATTCTTCTCCGGGAAACTTTGAGGGCTCAATTGACCGACCTATGAGGCTTGCCGAGATTTTTATTGCTGCTGAACATGCTTTGAAGAAAACAATTTCTAATCTTGAGATGTTAAAATCATTATCATCATCCGAGGAGTTTGAGGTATCGCCATGGGCTGATGGATTTATATCCATGTCTTTGATTGTGTGCATCATTTTTCTCCCTCATGAATACAAATTGACTTGTAAATGATTGTTAACATCTAGTACCATTTGGACTACATCTTCATTAATGTTTTTTTGTGTTTGTCTCTTGTTATGGGCAGAAAAAATATCTAGAGCTAACTAAAGGTGCTGCTGACAATTACCACCGTTCCTGGTGGAAAAGACATGGAGTTGTCCTTGATGGTGAGATAGCTGCTGTTGCCTTTAAACATGGACATTTTGACCAAGCTGCAAAGTCATATGAGAAAGTTTGTGCACTGTATAATGGGGAAGGATGGCAGGAGTTATTGGCTGAGGTCCTTCCCATTCTAGCCGAGTGTCAGAAGATTCTTAATGATCAAGCTGGCTACTTGCTATCCTGTGTGCGGTTACTTTCTCTTGAAGATGGATTATTTGTGACGAAGGAGCGTCAAGCTTTTCAGGCAGAAGTGGTTCGTCTTGCCCATAGTGAAATGAAGGACCCTGTTCCTCTTGATGTATCATCATTAATTACATTTTCTGGAAATCCTGGGCCTCCATTGGAGTTGTGCGATAGGGATCCTGGTATCCTTTCTGTAACTGTCTGCAGTGGTTTTCCAGATGATATAACTCTCGACTCAATCAGTCTTACATTAATGGCAACATCTAATGCAGACGAAGGTGTAAAGGTATTTTTGTTGGGTGTTGTTTTACTCAGAACAACAATTGCACGGGAAGTTTATGCTCTTGAATTATGTCCTCCCTGAATAACTCAACTTTTTTATTTTTATTTTTTAGGCGTTGAAGAGTTCTACAGCTATTGTGTTACACCCTGGTCGGAATACTATTACCTTGGATTTACCACCTCAGAAACCAGGATCATATGTTCTTGGAGTTCTTACTGGGCAGATTGGGCAGTTGAGGTTTAGATCTCATGGGTTTTCAAAAGTTGGTCCTGCAGAGAGTGATGATGTTATGAGTTATGAAAAGCCAGCTAAACCCATTTTGAAGGTAACCTCTATTCTAAGAATGAAATGGAGTGCGATGATTCAATAGACGATAAGGGTTCTGTTCATATGAACATGTTCCTCCCTTTGATGTTTTCCTCTTGATCTTTCCTATTTAACTTTAATTTTCTTTATTTGTCAAAAAAAAACTTTAATTTTCTTTAGGATTTTGGTAAATATATTGTGTCATTAGTTCTGTTTATTTTTGTATCAACAATAATGTGTTAGTGTCAGATATCTAATATTGCTGTTTATCTATTTTTAGGTTTCCAAACCTAGAGCCCTTGTTGATCTTGATGCTGCTGTTTCATCTGCTTTGTTAATAAATGAACACCAATGGCTTGGCATTTTAGTCCGGCCATTAAATTACTCCCTAAAGGCTGCTGTCTTGCATATTGATACCGGTCCAGGATTGGAGATCGAAGAGACGCAGATAGTTGAGATGGAAAGCTATGCTGGTGTATCAGAGAATGATGATGACGAGGTGCAGAAAGATGGTGCTCAAATAGATTCTTTGAATTCTGAGAAAAAGTTTGAACGGTCGACTCTTCATGATGGTAAAATTGTGTTTCCAAATTGGGCAAGCAACACTCCTTCTATACTTTGGGTTCTAATTCGTGCCATCAGTGACACGCTGAACAGAGGATCATCTTCAGGTTGAGACGTTGATAGAAAATCTTGATGGTTCCATACATGTCACTTATATTAAACCATATGTACTTATATATTTTTGTTGTTCTTTTCAGTCACAACAAGGAGAGAGAGTATTGTAGATGGAATGAGAACAATTGCTCTAAAACTTGAATTTGGAGCATTCCACAATCAGATATTTGAAAGGTTTTTCCATTTCCACCATTCATATATTTTAGTCAATAAACATCATATATAGATACATCCGTTGAAGTTCCCTACTTCTGGTTTTTGCATACCGTTTCTTTTTCTGCCATTAGGTACATACTAATATTTATCTTGTTTTTCAGGACCCTAGCAGTGCATTTTACACATCCTTTCTATGTGAGGACACGTGTTACTGATAAATGCAATGATGGTACCCTGCTTCTGCAGGTATGGGTCCTTATTTTCATAATTATTTAATTACCACTTGATTATGAACAATAGACCAACCATTGAAGTTCCCTGCACTGACATTTTACATTTGAAGGATCTATGATCACTCTTTGACGAGGGGAAAAAATGTTTAATTGATTGAATTTGTATTTCTGAAAGAAGTTCACATACCTCACAATCATAAGAAACAAAATGTAGTTTCAGCACTGAGTTTTACATACCTTTACCCAAACAGCTTAATATTTTGATGTAGTTGGTTTATGAAATTATGATGCGAGGTATCAAAGCCTCTGTTACCATGTGGTTTAGAGTTAGATTCTTTTATCCTCATTCTTCTAAATAAAATTTCAACAACAGTGTTGTCCACACTTCAAGCACAGAGGCCTCTTGTATGATGGATATGTCAAACATGAAACAGCTTAAGCTTCTGAGATTATTTATGAACAAATTTAATTGGCAACGATGTAGCAAAAGTCTAAGCTGATTTAAAAGCATTATACTTGTTTGAAGATATTAATGTATTAATAAAAGTTGTAACTATGTTTTATCATGCATACAATTAAGCACTTAATTATTACTCTTTGGTTGATAAGCACCCATTGGTTCGTGTGACTTCCAGGTAATACTTCACTCTGAAGTAAAGGCTACACTGACCATCTACGATGCTTGGCTTGATCTTCAAGATGGATTTGTTCATTCTGGACAATCTGAGGGTAGACCTAATTCAAGCTTCTTCCCACTAATCATATCTCCTACTTCCAAAGGAGGAATTTTGTTTAGTATCTTCCTAGACAAGACAAATGCAGAAGGTAATTGCATTTGGCCAGAGATCCCTGAAACAATATTATTGTAGCTTTTTAATATAGCACAAAATAATTTGAAGTGTGTCCTATCCTATGCCTTAAATATCACTGTATGCAAAATCAGGTTACCACAATGAGATCCTAGCTTATCTTCACATTTAATGATCCTAGCGCATCTTCACATTTAACAGATGACTTATTCTAATTCAACTTTAATGATCTGTGACCAGCTGTAACTGTCAATAATTTGTCTAAATATTTTTCCTGTCAAAATTACCAATTCCTTATCAGTCTTTCTGTGTGTGCATGGAAATTGTCCTTGTGTCTTAACTTGCAGTCTATGTTAAACATTAATGATGTAGTTTTATTACCAAGAGTTGAATTGAAAAGAATGAACAATTTTATTGAGAAGAAAAGTATAGGAGAGAATCTCTCCTCCAAGGGTTTCCCCTTCTACAATAGAGTCACTACCTTAGTTGACAATCTTAGCCATAGCCTGATTTACCAATGGCTCACCTTTTTGTTCCAATATAACTATTTACCTGTGAAAATAATTATAGCATGATTTCTGGCTTGCTGCTATTAATCGGTGGGTGCGATCTTTTTTTAAAATGCAGAAGCCGTGAAGCAACCAGAAAGCATATTAAATATCAAATATGGAATTTCTGGTGATAGATCAATTGGAGCCCATCCTCCTTTTATAAATGAATCTACTGGAGTTGATGGTGCTAGACAGGAGTTGATCTTCAAGAGTGTAATTGTTTTGCAAAGGCCTGTGCTTGATCCATGCCTAGCCGTTGGTTTTCTTCCTCTCCCTTCAGATGGCATAAGAGTTGGACAACTAGTTAAGATGCAATGGAGGGTGGAAAGGTTGAAGGATTTGAATGAAAAAGAAATTTCTGAACAGAAGAATGTAAGTACCCCGTAAACAGAGAGAAGAATATTTGCTACTTTTTCATTATTTTTATGATATCATAGACTCTTTGCTATTGTGGCTTTTGAACTTCCAACTTCAACTTTTTTTATTTACATACTTTTATTTCTAGTTTCTCGGAGAAGTGAACATAGTCCCTCCGTACTGCAGGATGCTTAAACAATATCAAATGGTGGATATTTGACAGCATTCTTTTTAGACGCTCTTATTTCTTTCGAAAAAAGAACAACGATTGTTTAGGGGGAGAGCATTTAGTTTTTTCATACTTGTTTGTAAAACAACTGAGCCAATAACGACGATAGAAGGTAATTTACCTTTTCGGGGGGACAACAAATAATGAAAGAAAAGTTGTCTAGACATTTCATTGCCTAATCCTTGTGTGATCGATTTAGTAGGTCTATTATAAAAACCATCTCTTTAATTTTCCAAATATGGTAATAAAACACTTTTGTTCCATTTGTCCAACTTGTGAATGTTGTGCAGTTCTTGTACACTCTTCTTATATTCTATTTGATGCTATAATTGTTGCAAATTTTGACAGGATGAGGTGCTGTATGAGGTAAATGCAAATTCTGGTAATTGGATGATTGCTGGAAGGAAAAGAGGGCATGTATCTCTCGCCAAAAATCAAGGTATATATGCCTGTAGAACATAATTTGCATCAGGATATATTATCTGCAGGAACTACCTGCAATGTGCTATGCTTTTATTGATATTTGAATTCCGTTCTTATCATGATAGGTTCAAGGATAATTATCACAGTATTATGCATGCCACTCGTGGCTGGTTATGTGCGTCCCCCTCTACTTGGGCTGCCGGAAATTGATGAGGCGAATATAAGGTGCAAACCGTCCGGGCCACATCTAGTTTGTGTTTTGCCACCAACACTCAGTTCATCCTTCTGCATTCCTGTTAATTCATGATCTTACATGGTGGTGTTTCTACTCAACGGTTGATTGAGATTGTTTCATACAAAGTGAGTATTTTTCTGGCTTCGGCGAAATAGGAAAGTGTAACTTTTTTCGTGTAGTCTTAAACTCTTCATTACATGTTAAATCTCCATAGTTAGATTTGTGTTATTTACGGCCTTTGGCAGTATTCTGAATCAGAGTGACGGCACCCTGGTTTATGTACAGTGGAATTTTGTGATCTTCCTTGTACGATAGACACAGAAACCATAACATTATTTTGTCTCATTATAAATTATAAAAATTGGCTGGAATCATGCTCAATGCTGAGTTTTACATTATTTAAACTTTACATTCTCCTTTAAACGACATGGAAAAAATAATTAAATTTACTAATAATATAAATGCTTTTCTGTTTATTATTAAAAAATAAAAATACTTTTCCCTTATTATAACTTTGTCTTGAATATAAACAGAAAAGTAATTTTTTTTAACGGAAAGTCAAACTCAATGCATTTCATTCAAAATAATGTGTTCAATATAAGGTGGACAATAATCATAAACATGGGGACTAACGAAAAAATGAACCACTTGAGCTAGTTCGTAGGTCACTCAATTAGCTTGCCTCTGAATATAACTGGACTTACGGTTAGAAAAATAACTTAACGCCAACATATAGTATCATATTCAGTAGCATTCCTATCCTTACTCACAGCACTGTTCACGATTTCCATGCAATCCATTTCAATTTCAACTCTTTCAATATGAAGTTGCTGAAGCCACTGTAGTGTTACTGACAATCCTTGTGCCTCTGCTTCTTTAATTTCTGGTTGCCCTTCAAAGTGTGATGTGCAAGAAGCTCTCATAAACTTGTCTTCAGCATCTCTTAAACATGCACCAATAGAGTATTGATTTTCAATAACATAGTATGCTGCGTCCACATTACAGTTTATCATTCCTTGTTGTGGTTTTGTCCATTTCTCCCTTTCCGGACCTGTCCTCAACCTGTCGCGAACAGGTTTGCCTCTTACTTGCAGCCAGTTCGTCAATGCATCCTTTGCTCGTCGGTTAACCTCAAATGTAGGTATTGTTGTTCCAGCATTTCTGGTTTTGTCGCCACCATACTGTCCACAAAACCATAGCAACTGATACCATCATCGTGCTATCTAATTTCTCCAGCAGTGTAAATATTAGTGCCACATTACCTGATGCTCTAAGCGTTTCCACATACCTGTATCCTTCCATAATTCCTGCACAGCCACACGTCCAAAGAAACAATGCCATTCATTTTCGCTAGCAGCTTCACAACATGGACACATTGCACCACATTGTACCCCTCGTTGGTTTAACCTGTTGAGATCAAAAAATTTAAGTACACTTAATTATTATTTTTTAACACAATTTTTAAGTGTGAATTTAACTCTTGTTTATAAATCAAGATCGGAGGAGACTTCATCAAAATAAGAAAGGAACTCATAACAAAAGATCTGAGGGGGAATAAATAAGGCAAACAAATCTTTGCAAACAATTTGGAATCAACTACTTGTTGAAAAACTATATTTAATGTTCACATTTTTTTTTTTTTGTAAATAGATTTTAGGTTCACATAACATCTACACCAAACTAAATCCATGTGCAGAATATCTCATGAATAGGGGTGACATATGACATTCACTTCATCAATGACATATACATTCAATTCATCTGTCCATTTTTCAAAATTCAATGGACCACTTTTTTTAAATAATAACATAAAATCCATCTTATAAAAGAAAGAGATAAAAATTAATTTGTGACTAGAGGACATGTTTGTTTTCATATAATTATCAGCCACAACCAGATTCAGTGATTAATTGTAGAAAAGTTATGAATTTTTCTTTCATTATTTTCCAACGAGTTGATGCAGGGAAGGGATATACCAAATTTAAATATATAAGGACGGGGTTGGCTATATAAGGGATATGAACACAATTTTCAGTGTTAAATTTCGTTAGTTAGGAAAAAAAAACCAATATTTCAAACTGAAAAAAGGTTCCACCGAGACTTGAACTCGGGTTACTGGATTCAGAGTCCAATGTCCTAACCGCTAGACCATGGAACCATATTGAAATACTATTGGTAATAATATTATTATAAATATTACATTCAAAGGCGCCTATAACATTATACTGTATGCACTTCTGCTTCTAAATTTATTTGCTTGCTGGGGGTCATAACTTGATATTATTATAAATAAATATCATTTAATTTTTTCTTTTATCTTGTTTTACTTATGTGACTAAGCAAGTGTTGTTCAATAATAGTAGAGCAAGAAATCATTTTGATCATCAAATAGTGCCTCTTTTATTAGTAATTTTATAAGTTAAATTGATCAATAAAAAACACATTCAAGAACCACTAAATTGACTATCTAGCTAAAAACATATTGAAGGTCAAAATAACAGAGACATTTATAAATGTATTTATAATAAAAACTTAAACACCATTGGTAGCATTCATCGCCTTAAATTTGGCAAGTCTTAAAGGATTTTGTGCAGATGGAACTTATGGGATTCTAGTTTATGAGTATATGGCTTATAACTCATTGGATAAATGGATATTCAAAGTTTCAGATTTTGGTTTAGTCAAGCTCATGAATAGAGAACAAAACCATGCTTTTAAGATGATGGAAGAAGGGAATTAAAGTTAGAGATATAATTGATTCAGAGTTGAAAATAGATTATGACAATGATGATAAGGTTCATTGTGCTGTGTGTTGCATGTTGTATCAAGTGTGAATTGAGTTAAGTTCTACATTGCTTAGAAAAGTGGAGGTTGAAGACTTTATAAGTGAGATGACCCATTAACCTAACGCCTTAAGGTTTTGGGCAAAAGTGTGGTTTCCAATTTCTTGTTTGGAAGACATGCTTGACGAGTTGGCAGGGTCTAAAGCGTTTTTGAAGATAGATCTGTGTAGTGGTTATCATCATATCAAAATCAGACTTGGAGATGAATGGAAAATAGCTTTCAAGACAAAACTTTGGGAAATATGATTCGGAGTGTTTGTGACAACAAGTCCAAATAGCAAGATTTAGTTTTGTCTTAGGTTGAATTTAGTTACAACAACGTTGTGCACTCAATCACAGGGAAATCACCATTTTCCCAAGTTTATACTTTTGTTCCTAAGCATGTGATTGATTTGGTTAAGTTGCTTAAGGCACCTGGAGTTAGTTTAATTGCTGGGAATATGGCTGATGAGATTATAGATGTTAAAGAAGTTGTCAAAGCTAAGTTAAAGGCTACTGGACAGAAGAATAAAACAGTTGTTAATTGACACGGGAGAGTTAAAGTTTTCAGTGTGGGAGACGATATGATGGTGTTTCTGCATAAGGAGAGGTTCTCTGTTGGTACTTACAACAAGCTGCAACCACACAAGTATGACCCGTTCAAAGTGACCTGAAAGATCAATGATAATGCTTATGTGGTAGCTCTCCTGGATTACATGAATATATCAAATACTTTCGATGTTGTTGACATCCATGAGTATCAAGCAGATGAGCCTCTTTATCAAGATGAGAACTAGGGGTCGAGCTCTTCAGAGGTGGAGGAGACCGATGTAGGAAGAAATAATTCTAATCCCAGTTATTAGGATTAGTTGTTAGAAAGTATCTTTTTTAAGTTTGTTTTAATTTCAGTATTATTAGGGATAAAATTATTGTTAGAACATATTATCCTATTAAATAGGATAATTATCTTTTAAATTTAAATAATACGGTAATGATTTTAGGATAAGTTAGTTTTTAACCTAATTTAATTAGGACTTCTATTGTAAGCCTATTTAAAGACATTCAGATTTGAAATAAAAAAAAAATCAATTATCTTTTATCATAATAAAATTCAAGAGTTTATTTTCTTTTTCCGATAAATTTAATGCTTTATCTATAAAATGCAAATAGGGACTAAAAATGAATAATTTTTTTTAGGGATTAAACTTAAAAGTTCGTGATTTTGTAGGGAATAAAAACATATGGGTCATGCTAAATCGGGACCCCCAGAGCAATGATTAAAGAAACAAAACAAAAAGTGATAAGTAGAATGTTCATCAACCATTATCATGAGACACTGTTTAATGTTTCCCAAAACATATTTAATCCATAGATGGTTTTCCATCACTACAACATGACACCACCACCAATATATTATAAAGTTTAAATTAAAAAAAAATAATAATTAATCCTATACAATAGTTTTTCTCTCACTTAATTTTCATGTATAAAATGTAACTCTTTGAGTCATGCATATCAATCACTAAGAACACCACCAACCAACTACATGCAAATCATCACGAAAATATTTTTTAAAAATGCACAAGTTAATTCTTCATGCATTAAGCGACTCCTGGATTCATACATGTCATGTGATAATATATTATATATTTTAGAAATATAATAAAATGTGAAATCTTGCAACAACTACTTGACAAAAAATAGAAAATAATTCTTAACATAATTTTTTTTAATCATATATTCTAACCCTTATTTAGAGCTGTCAAATGGGCCGGCCCGGTCCGGCCTGGAGGGGCCCGGTCAAATAAAGGGGCCGGTCCAGCCCGGCCCGTTAACTTCATGGCACAGCCCGGCCCGATAAGCAAAAGCCTACATGGCCCGATGGTCCGGCCCACTAATTTTCATAATATTTTTTTTTTGAAAAAAAAAATATATTCTACTAAATTTATGTTATATTTCTCAACTAAATCTTCAAGAAGGTAATTCTTATCCCTATATTTTCTCACATAATGTCTCAAATAACAATATCTTCCTCTTTATCCTCATCAAACAAACAAACAAATCTTTAACAAATAATCTCATTCTAATCCAATAAGTTTTTTGTCATATATATTATTATTATTATTACTACAAAAAACAAATTCCAAGTTTTATATCTTTCATTCATCCATTGTAATTTAAGTAAAAAAAACAAAAATATAAAAGAATATAAAATAAATACAATAAAAAGATGATAGGCTTAAAATAACCATATTCTAAGTTTTATATCCTTCGTTGTAATTATACAAAAAAAAATAAAAAAAAATAAAAAGATGATATGCTTAAAAATAGGAATAAAACAGATTATAGATATGAACAAAACACAAATAATAACAATAAAACAACAAAAATAATTAAAAAAGTTATATATGAATTTATGCATAAAAATAGGACCAAAATATAACAATAAAAAGATTATACAATTTTTTTAAATAATTTTTTAATTCTTTGAGGGGCCGTCCCAAAAGCTTGTGGGCCGGCCCATGACGGCCTATAAAAAGCCTGACCCGATAAGGTCCGGCCTGATAAGGCCCGACCCCCGTTTTATGAAGCCCGGCCCGTGAAAAAGGATAGGGCTAATGGTCCGGCCCGATAGCCCGACCCTTTTTGACAGCTATACCCTTATTGCATGTATGTTATGTATTTATAAAATAACTTCTGTTAGTCAAAAAAAAAAAAAAAAACTTCTGTTTTTAATAATCTGATACAATTTTGGGGGTATTTTCTAAACTACCCCTTCATAATTTGGGGCGTGTTTATCCATCATCCAATGAAAACAAATCATATGCATATGATATAAAAGTTGATTACAAGTTTGTCGTAGGTACCACATGTAAATATACATATGTGGCTTATCTATTAATATATTATTTAAGAGTTTTTTTCAAAGAACTTTGTACACATATCATTCATATATGCATTCTCTTCTCATATTGTTTTGGTATTTCATTAAATGTTATATTTTCATAACAATTATTTACAATATTTTTTTTGGTACAGATATTATTTACAATATATTAATTATATGATATGATATCTATAATCTATAATATGTAAAAAGCCAAACTTATTTGTCTTTCTCTCTCATCTTCTCATTCAATCTCATTCCTCATGCATTTGGCATTTATTGTGATTAATAAAATTAATGACAAAAAAATTTTGTCCAAAGTACAATATAAACGAAAATGGATTAAGGTAGAAAAAACTGTTCAGTCCAGCCCATTTGCATATTTTTTTGGCAACAAACTATTCAGTCCAGCCCATTAGTGTATTGATAGCATGTCTCAACTGATTTGATCCATATCCAAGTGATATGCAAGAATGGCCATTAATCTTGTAATTAATTACCTTCCTAAAATTGATTTGTGCCAACTGTAAAAATGTGCTCAACCATCAATATAGAATTTGTTGTAATATTCCCAAATTTGCTGTAATATTTCCATCATTAGTAGAGTTTATCCTTTCATTGAAGATAGTTATTCCAGATTTCTACTGATACAACAAACACAGATCCTAAAAATTAGGAAATAAGTAAATCTATACACCATAATACACCATAATTTAGATAATAGGAAAAAATTTCAATATATTAAGTCAAGAATTTTTTTAAAATTTTTTTAATGTGATATATATATTTTTCACGAAAAAATAAATATATACTCATATTTTAAATATAATATATTAAAATGATTTTTAACATAGAAAGTTAAAAAATTATTCGTACACTTTTTTTTTTAATAATATTCAATAATTTCCTTCCTAAACTGATTTCTACCACACATCCTAAAATTTTGACAATATTAAATAATATTAAATAATTTTCACAATAAACTGATTGATATCACAACAAATCTCGATCCTAAAAATTAGGCAATAAGTTATGCAGACACTAGAATTGCTCAACCCTTAACTCTATATAAACGTGAAGACTTAACAAACATTCTACATCTGCTAGAACACTAGAATTGATATCACATACGTTTTTTATTTACTTATGTTTTTTATTCTTCAATTTGCTACTATTTTATTTTTTCATTTTCCAATTTCCAATGGCACCAAAACACGATGCAATTTCTGAAATCACATGTACTGAGAATTAGAACCTAATCGTTATAACCTCAAGGTGAGGATAAACTACTCACACATTGACATAGTAAGTTAGTAACACTATATCAATGTATGAATATGAACAAGAACAAAAGCAAGAATAAACAGAGAATAACAATAAAAACTTTTACTTGATAAAAAGATTGTTACAAGGCTTGAGTGATGCCAAATACAAGAGAAGTGAGTCCCTTTTATAGGCCTAAATCCCTTAGAAAACATACACATACTGACCGGGCAAGATGATGTAGCAAGATTTCTTTAGTATTTTATTATTTTAACTAGATTTAGTTTTATTATATTTTATGTATATTTGTTATTTTTATATTTCACCTAAGATTAGTTATTTTTATATTTTAGGAAGATTTGTTGTTTTTATTTAGCTAGGTTTGTTATTTTTATTTTTACTATCTTTTAGGTAGATTTGTTATTTTTATTTTTCACTACTATTTAAGCTAAACTATTGTAGCCTTGAAGACACCTTTTTGATTCAATAAAAATATAGAGATTATTTTCTCAAGTTTGGTGGATTCCAACTTACTCTTTTTGGTGGATTCCGGAAATCTGATGGATTTCAAAGCTTTATTGACAGGTTTGTCGCTTGCAAACTTGTGTTTCATAATAGGATAAGCGTTTGTTATTCCTTCCCGCTTCCGTACTGCGTCACAAGAGTAATGGTGCATAATAACCATAAGTGAGGGAATACAAAGAGTTAAAACCGACAAAAACAGCTCATGGTCTGTCACGGCCGTGCAACATACTGTCACGACCGTGACAGGTCTTCTGATGCTTGATCTTTGTTTTTCCCTTCATTTAATCAAAGTGTAATGGCTTGGAATGTCATAATGTACGAAAATAACTCCTTTGACTTCATTTGCAGCTATTCAATCATAAAGGAGGTCTCTTCATTTGTCATATTTGGATAATCAGAGACCGTGAGTCTTCTACAAAGAGTTCAAAATATTATGAATAGCAATATTATGTCTTCTAGAGCTATGAATATTGTTTTTAAGAGAATTGATTTTGCCATTATAAATGATTAACGAATGAGCTTGTTATCCATTTACCATTCTTTCATACTCCCTCCGACCTCTTTTGTAAGTCAAAATTTCTTTTTGCACACTTATTAAGGAGTTACTTTTTTGTCTTGATTTTATGTGAAATTGTTAGTACAATTCCTAAAAGGGTTAGGTTAATGTGTGCCCTTAGGGCACATTATAAGGTATCCTAATATAGAAATACTACATTTAATAATGTAAGAAATTTAATGCATAAAAGTAAAAATGCACAAATTCTCAGAAATAATTTCTATATTTGTTTTCTTAACATGTGCCCTTAAGGGCACAAGTTAACATTCTCCTTCCTAAAATGACCTTTTAATAGTATTAAATTTGCATTGAGACTCTACAATCAAGTGAAAAGTTGAACAATTAATTAGGGGTACTTTTTGGAATGATAGCATTCTTTTGGTAACTTTTGCTTATATTTAAGGCCAAAATATTTTGTTAACTTCTGCTTATAAATAAGGCCGGAATGAGTATATAATTATCTTTTATTTATCATTATTCATGTCCTTTGGTTTGGTGTCCACTAAAAAAAATAAAACATTTGTCATTACTACTACTAAAATGTTCCGTTTGTTTCAGATTAGTACTGTCCTTGCGGTTTTAACTGCGGGAAAGGTCCTAGATTATTACGAGTATGTTTATAATGGAAAACAAACACTCCTAAAAGAATTCTTATCTTATCCCTGACTGTATTAATTACAGATGTGCATGATCCGGATTTCATGCTCTAAAGATAGTATACATCTAATTCGAATAAATATAAGTTACATTGTGTGTGTCTTTGAATTATAAAGTCTTCCTTATATATCTCAATCTCAGAGTGAAATATCATCCCCTCAATCTAACATTTTGTTAAAAAATATACAACAATATAAATGGTACTCCGTCAAAGAGAAATAAAAAGTTTGTCTAAAATTCCGGCCAAATATATTAATTTTACTTTCCCAGCTCATTCTTGCAACTATTGTGGTTGTGCTGTTGTTTGTATCTGGATGGTGTGACATGAACGGAACAGTAAAATCTTTTAGGTAAAGGAGGCCATCATTCATCAACTGTTCGATAAAATCAAAACTCATTTGCTCTGGTGGATAAAATCTACTAATATAAATCTTAGTGTAAATTCTCATATGTGGTGGTCGAGTCCCTTTATTTGTTTGGGCATTGATTGACTAGAGTTTTGTTGATGTAAATTCTTGATGTTCTGTCTCCTTGTGCTGTGTAAGACTTTTTTATTCTTATTAATGAAATTCATTTTTTCTTTTTCAAAAAAAAATTATTTTCTCCGTTTCATTTATTTGACTATATTTTATACAGTTTAAAAAAAATTAATATTTAAAGAGGAAAAATAAAAAATGTGACTTTTTTTTTTACGCGATGTGACTTTTATTTAGTTGTCCTCAAAATATTTATCCATAAACTTAGCTCGATAGATAGGAATGTAATATTTTATATTTTATATAATATTTCAAATAAAACAAAGATATCCACATTATTAAACCTAACGAAGTAAGCATGGCCTCTTAAATGTTGGAGTACCAAATGATCATTGATTCTGGGATAGCAGCATGGCCCTATGGCTATACCCATTCTCTATTGTCAGGATTAGAATTTAGAAGGGCACATGCCCCATGTGGTCCTGAAAAAAGGTTGATGTGCTAGATATTTAGGGAAAAACGAATTCTCTACCAGTTAGGAAGACATATCCAAGTAGTTAATTTGTTCACAGTGGCTTGATTTTAATCAAACAATTAAAAAAGTAGATATTTAATTTTTATTTTATAAATTTAATTTTTTTAAACTTAAATCTTAATCGTTTGATAAAAAATCAACGATTCTGAGCATACCAATTACATTTTTTTTAAGCACACCAATTACATGAATGTGGACTTCCCCCTAATTGTAAAAAATTTTGTTCTTATATATATTAAGGTGGGGTGCAAAATGGATGAATTTAAGTATATAAATTATTAAATTTTACCAATTAATATAAAATATACTTTTATGATTAAAAAAATTTATTAATTAATTATAAAAGTTATTAACTAATAATATAAGTAGTAGCAGTGTTTAATATTTCTAATACACTTTTGAAATTATTTTTATTTTTTTGACATTTTTTTTTTGGTATAGATTTATGGAGAATGTTAAGGCACGTGTTAAAGAAGCAAAAATAGAAATTATTAAATGTTAATTTGTGCATTTTGACTTTTACATCATTTAATTTCTTGTGTCATTAAATGTTGAGTTTCTATATTGGGATATCTTAACATGTGTTCTTAAGGCAGATGTTAACAAGATCCTAGATTTATTTTTATTTGGGTAATGTTAACTTGTGTCTTAAGGGCACATGTTAAGCTACCTAAAAATAAAAATATATATCATTTAATGATACAAAGAATTTAATGTTTAAATAATTGAATACAACACAAGTTCAATAAATATTTTCCACATTTATCTTCTTAACATCTGTCTTAAGGGCACAAGTTAACATTCTCCTTTTTATTTTTAAATCTTCAACCAAGCATGTTTGGAAATAGGACAAAATAGCTAGGCACATGCATTAATTAATTTGAGTAAAACTATACAAGTTAATTGGAGCTTTAATTATAAAGTTGTCCAGTAACTATAAAGTGATTTCATTAATTAAACTCAGTAGTTAATCTAAGTGAGTGGATTATTTTATGTGGACTTCTTTTTACAGTCATTCATTTTATTTTTGCATTACATTGTTCATCTGATTCAGAAAAATGAAAGATAGAGATCTACACTGGATTATAACGGGTGAATTTTTCATTTGAGGGAATTTGATATAATCAATCTAAATAAATATTTTGAATTAAGAAATTTATTTTACATTATTTTGACAATCAAACAAAAAATTATATTAAATTTGCGGTTATTTAAATACGAGAATTTCGTCAAAAAAAATACGAGAATGAACTTTTGTGACAATTGTCATTTTGTTTTAAGAAAAAAAGTTACCGTAGTATGTAAGTGCTTATGCTCAATTAGTAGAAAATAATTTTTTTTATAATAATGGGATCCTAATCTTGTTCAAAAAATAAAATAATGGGATCCTAATATGTTGAAATAATGAGATTAATAATGGGAAAAGTTTAGTGATTAAAAAAACGAAATGTTTTACTATCTCCGTCCCTAATTATAAGATCATGTTTGACAAAAATATACTATTCATTTATCTTGTTTTGACTATATTTTTTTAGGGGGCTGCTAATTTAGACCCAGTTGGGTCTAAATTAGCAAGGTGCACCTTTTGAGTTGGACAAAAATACCCTTTCTTTTTATAAAAAAAAAAAAAAAAAAAACATATTGGCGCTGATCCAGTGTCGCGCGCCTACCGCAGGACCACCGTTACAGACCGTTGATTTCCATCAGACGGCCAAGAGATGATCTCATCATGGCTGTCGGATCAATCAGACAGTCTAGATCATCCAGGTCCATGATAATCCAGAGCGTGCACCACACTAGATCTGCGCCTGGAGAGAGAAAATTTTATTTTAAAAAAAGCAGGACACGTGTCAACTGCTGGGTGGTTGGCGTGTTTTTTTTTTCATTTAATACTTTAAACTCAATTATTTCGTTGTAAATTAATTTTTTATTTTTTTATTTTTATACCCAAATTCATAATTTTTTTTTGTCTACAAATAGAGACTTGGTTCGTTTGATTTGGACACAAAAAAAAAAACTCAATTTTTCACTACCTTTAATTATCTTTATATAATACTGTGAAACCATTTAACTGGTAGAATGGTTTCACAGTATAACTCTCTGAAACCATTTTACTGGTAGAATGGTTTCAGTGAGTAATTTCTTAATTGTTTGCTTCTGAAACCATTCTGAAACCATTTAACTGGTACAATGGTTTCAGAGCGTTGTACTTTGAAACCATTTCACTGATAGAATGGTTTCAGGGGAGTTGATTCTTAATTGTTTGCTTCTGAAACCATTTTACTGCTAGAATGGTTTCACAGTATAACTCTCTGAAACCATTCTTCCAGCTAAATGGTTTCATAGTAATATATAAACATAATTTTTCACTTCCTTAATCTCGTTATTTATATGTTCTATTGCATTTTAAATTATGTGTATCGTACTAAGTACGTTACTTGTGTGTTGTAATTTAACACGCACCACTCAATCAACTCACTGAAACCATTATACCAGCAAAATGGTTTCAGAATATAACTCTCTGAAACCATTCTACCGGCTAAATGGTTTCATAAGCAAATAACTAAGAATCAACTCAATGAAACCATTCTACCAGTAAAATGGTTTCAAAGTACAACTCTCTGAAACCATAGTACCAGCTAAATGGTTTCAGAAGCAAACAATAGTTTTTAATTACCGTTTTATCTCATTTAATTAACGAAAAATAGTTTCAGGTCTCCAAAAATTTCATAAAATATACCAAAAGTTCCAGAATATTATCTAATATTTTATTAGAAACAAATAAAAAAACAATTGGTTTCAGAGTACAAATCTATGAAATTATTATTATTATTTGTTAAATGGTTTTAAATAATTAGCGGAATTTGTGAAAATAATTTCATGACTTGAACTATGGAGAGTGAGGTACACAAGAGGGTTCTAAATAATTCATAGTACTTTACATAAAATTTTGGAAATTTTTTATGGAATTATAATATTTTTAATTACCTTTTTAATCATTTAATTAACTAAAAATAGTTTCCGGTCTCCAAAAATTTCATACAATATACCAAAATTTCCAGAATATTATCTACTATTTTATTATGAAAAACTAAAAAAAAAATAGAGCCTCCCTGAGGCCGCACGCGCCCCCACGCGCCTCTGGTGAGAGTGGGCGTGGGCGACGCGCACTGTTCATCGTCCCCCACCCGTTTTATGCAGAAACGGGTCGCGCGACCCGGTTTTTGACCCGGTTCGATCTCCCTCAATACTCAACGAAACTCGACGTTCCTTATATGGATTTTGATCGTTTTTCAATTTTACAAAGGTTTCCGGTATTAGTTTTTGAAATCGGCGTTCGATTCGCACGTAAAATGAGGTCGAAATTTGGAAGAAATTTAAAAAATGTAATAGTTGTTGTTGTTGCATGGGGGGCGCGCTATTTTATGATGCAAATTACATACATGCCCCAGTTGCTCTATTGTTTCAAAAAAAAAAATGGGTATTTTTGTCCAACTCAAAAGGTGCACCTTGCTAACTTAGACCTAACTAGGGTCTAAGTTAGAAAACCCCATTTTTTTAATAATATTTAAATGTAAATATTAGCATATAAGATCTTATTCAATTTATTTTGATGAGTATTTTCAAAATATTAAATTTTTATAATTTTTACTAATAGACAATTAAAGATATTAGTGATCAAAATTGTGCATTGGCGTACGTGGTCAAACATGGTCTTATAATTATGGACGGAGGTAATATTATAATTCATGCATTTAATTTACTTTTTAAATTTGATCATAAATTAATTACACGAAATTTAAGATAATGTTTATACTTTTGGATTAACATGGGCGCTCTTAGGCTCTTAGGGTATGTTAGCAAGACCGTTTTTCCAATTAATATTATGAGAAAAAATTTACTTTTTAAATTTATAAAACATTTGACGTATTAATATATTAGATAGTACATATCAAACATCATATAACTCTAAAAAATAAATTTTTTCTTATAATAAAAATTGAAGAAAAAAAAATACTAATTAAATCGTGTGAATTAATTCAAATAGTAAAAACTTTAAATCCTTTAAGTAACAATAACATATTAACCGCAAAAAAATTGGATAGTTACGGACTCTAATTACTTACCAACAAGTACTTTTGAAGATTTCACCCAACTTATTATTCCTTTTGACAGAAGATTTCACCTAAATTGGTAAAAACATAGTACGTAACAAAGTTAAATGACCCCATTAATAAAATCTAAATTAAGCTAGTGTAATTTATTGCACACACCAATTTAGTCCAATACCATCAGGAAATAATTTCATCTATATGTAAATTAACAATTGTTTCAAGACATTAGATGTAAACTTCTAACAAACTCGTCCTTCAAGTTGTTGAAACTTCACCATAAAATCTTTGATTATGACTTTCCATTTTACAAAGGGTTGCCACCACTTGCCCTATCCATCATTTCAACTCATAATGTCCACAAAGTTGAACTGTACTAAAGAAAAAAATATCACTAACTACAAACTACTTTTTCCCATCTATTTATCAATCACAATTTTCTTTCAAATTTTTTTAAATAAAATTAATCCTCACATGGAGGGAAGAAACTTGGAAACCTAAATAATAAATGAAGACAATGACATTTCCTAACCTAAAAATTCATAAAGCATTTCACTCATTCCCATCCCTAATTCCTGATCCATGTTCTTTTGCCATACAATTCACCCTTGATTTAAGGCTTTAATTATGCCACAAACCAAATCTACCTTCTTTTCCAAAATCAACAATTTTACAATCTCAAATTAAACTAAAGAAGAATCTTTTTTGTGCAACCCAACAAAATCTGCCCTTAAGGCATAGCATAGGAATAGGAGTACTCAACAACAAGAAAATATCTGGACTGCAAAAATTATGTGTCATGTTAATATTATATATCTTTCAAATCAATCATGTCTCAGATTATTGATGAATATTAATTCTCGCTAACAATGATGTAAACTTTTTGACTAAACGACAGTGTAAATATCGTCCTTACGCAAACAAAAAACTCCCGAAATGACACATCGAACCACATGATTAAGGTAAATAAATTCACATAATAACATCTCATCAAATACTATTATTGTAGTATAATAATACTATAGACACTTTATTTATTTTCCTTAAAAGTAAAATTTTAATCATTAACCTAAGCCACTAAGTTTGGTCTAGTGGTAAAGAGTTTGGATAATACGCAATAGGTCATGAGTCGATTCACACTTATTGTAAACCAAAAAAAATAAAAAAATAATCATTAACCTACTTGAAAAAAAGAAGAAAAAAACACCATAATCACATTTGTAATTTATAATCACAATTTAAAACCACTCCTCATACAATTTTTTTTTTGGTGAAGAACCACTCCTAATACAATTTATACACACATAGATAAACATGATTGAAACTTAAAATTTCTAACATGAAATCAAGTATGATTGGCATTGGTCTAATTTACATCATAGTTGTACAATTTCATTGCTATATATAATAAAATCATCAACAACAAGCATATACAAAATTCATATCATTCTAAAATCTGGTTCGACTTCGCCTCCCCAGCCATACATAATAACTTTACTCTTTCATATTTACTATAAAATATAAAATACTACTATAAAACAAGAAAAAAAAATTAACATTATAAAAAAAAAACTTATATATAATAATAATATACTGTATATAGTATTTTTTTTCTCCGTTGATAAAATTCCACGTCAGCATAATCTCCATTCCAAGCGAACCTCAGCGGGTCCATGCACGTGCTGACTCGGTTTTCTGAATGAAACAATGTGACTACTGACCATGAAAGCGGTTACACGTTCCGAAACTCTCACATCTTCCATCTTCAATTCTTGTAACCGTAGCACGTACTCCGGCACGTGCACTAGGTCCCACACAACACCTACACCACCTGGTTTCATTACTCTAACCATCTCCGCCACCGCTCTCATCCTCTCCGCCGCCGCCTCCGCCGTCTTCTGTCCATACTCTCTCCCTACAGTATGCACAAACACGCCTGACACTACTACATCGAAGTAATTATCCGGAAACGGTAACCGCCGCGCGTCACCTTCACGACACGTCACGTATTCGCCTACTCCTTCCATTTTCGCCGATCGAAGCGTCGATAAAGTCGTCCTCTTCGATCGATCTAAACCGACTACACGGCCGGAGCTTCCTTCTTTTTTCAACTGCGTTGCTACCGCGTTGAGGAGGATTCCACGGCCGCAGCAACCTAAATCAAGTGCGAGTTTCACCGATGACCAGTCGTTAACGGCGGAGACGATCCGTTGTGCCATGTCGTAGTGAAGCGGAACGGCGGAGTAAAAGAAATTCGCCGCCGCGAAAAATAAACATAAAGCAGATAGCGCTGTTACTGAGCCAGTAAATCCAGCGGCGAATCTAGCTACGGCGGCGCCGGTGAAAATTCGCTCGAAGAAAGTAGAAATTGGATCGAAGTAAACAAAATATAAAACCGATAATACTGAGAATAAAATTGCTTGACATAAGAGGAAAATTAGGGTTTGCCATTGCTCCATTCCATAGATCGTGTTCATCTGCGTCCATTCCTTGCTATTGTTAGTTGATTTTCCCATCAATTTTGTATATATCTGCACAAAATAATTTTCAGAAATATAATAAAATTAAATCAAATTAAATCATGATTATAGTTATGAATTTAGTTGAATTCATGAGTTTGATTATGAATGTGATGAATTTGAATTGAATTTGAATTTGAAATTGAATGTAATGTTATTGTTACTTACGGCGGTTATTGAAAGAGATCCAAATGTGAAACTGAAAAAGGAAAAGAAAAGAAAAGGAAGAAGTGAGTGAGAGTGGATGAGTGAGTAGTATAGTGAATTTGAAAGACGCGTTTTGATTCGTCGTCGTTTAGTTTCTTTTTATTTGTGTGAGGGAACAAAACGGCGAGGTTGAGGTGCGTTTTGGTTTAACACCCTTCTTTTTTGTGAGATTACGAATTTTCAAGAGATGGGACCGGACCTTGGTGGTGGTTGTGTTTTTTGTTTTTTTTTATGCTATGAGATGTGCTATACAAGAATGAAAGAAAAGAAGGTGTTTTTGTAGTGTGTACGGTGTTTTATAAACCCTTTTGTTTGTGAGAAGAGTTTGTTACAGGTTGACCGGCTAAGGCGGTTGCTGAGTGGGAAGCGAGCTGTTTTTTTGATTGGGTCGTTGTAGTGTTGGTAAGCCTGCAATATCTGGTTTTAACTTACAGGAGAATGTTAACTTGTGTCCTTAAGGCACATGTTAAGAAGATAAATGTGTAAAATATTTATTGAACTTGTGTTGTATTCAATTATCTAAGCATTAAATTCTTTGTATCATTAAATGTTATATTTTCTATTTTTAGGTAGCTTAACATGTGCCCTTAGGGCACAAGTTAACATGACCCTAACTTATAAACTGGTTAATTAATTAGGTGATTAATCCTAATTTAATAATTAATAATTTTCTTTGGTCTTAGGAGTACTGTATAAAGTAAGAGAAATGATATATCAACATAAATTTGTAGACAAAAATACGACATATTCTCTCTCTTCCCTCACAGTACGCAATTCGAAACATGCAAAAAAATATTAAAAAAAAGCAAAAAGTATATAAATGTTATATATTTGTTTAATGGGTCATGCTAACCGGTGCCCCCGGGGCACTGGTTAAGGAAACCAAAAAAGGAAATTTTAAAATTGAAAATAACACTTTTTAGACTTTCGAGGCGTTGACTGCACAAACTTCAATATGATATTACTATATTTGGTTCCTTAAACAGTGCCCCCGGGGCACTGTTTAGCATTTTCCTTGTTTAATATTTGTGTTTGAATAACATTTTTGATAAAGTAATGGACTTAGTATCAAACAAAAAAGGGTCAAGTTAACTTGTATCTTAAACGCACATGTTAAGCTACCTAAAAATAGAAAATATATCATTTAATGATACAAAGAATTTAATGTTTAGGGAATTGAATATACCACAAGTTAAATAAATTTTTTCCACATTTATCTTCTTTACATATGCCCTTCTTCAACAAAAAAAGTAATGGACTTATTTATTATTTTTTATTTTCATGTATGGAAAGACAAAAAGAAACTGTGACTGTTTCCTTTCAACTACTATCATGCATTATTTATTTGGGTCTTTCTTCTCCTTTTTGCTGTTGGTAAACACTTATTGGGGTCTTAAAGACCAAATTATTATTTGTACAAAAAAAATGTAAATTATTTACGGTTGCTTTATTTGGGTTTTTTTTTTACAAGATTATTTGGGTCTTATAGACAACTAGATAAAAGTATATCATCGAATATTTAAAATATCAATGATATAAATAGCTCTTATATTTATTATATAAAAAATTATCTCTTAGATTTAAAGTTAATGATTTTTTTTTCTAATAGATAGACTTACTAAAAATATGGATTCATACATTCAAATTAAAAATACATCGATCATTACAAATTTAATATTGCTAAAAACTGAAAAAGGTGAATCTACAAACAATTTTGCAGCACCTAGGTTAATAGCATACAACGACATCATGAAAGTGGCTACAAATATGATAAAATAAAAGTAACCAGAATCTTCATACTCACGGATCTGCAACGTTGACATCCAAGTCTTCATCAGATCTGTAATAAGTTGAGGTAAATATGTCAATTTGAATCAAAGAAATACCGTACTAAATCGAAAAACCAACAAACGCCGCACAAAACGACGATAAACACAACGCCGCAAAAGACGACGACAAACTTAAAAAACAAAAACGAAGAAGCAAACTATAAGAGCATAAAAATCAAGGAGAATAAAAATTAAAATAAAAAAGGTAAAATAGTAGTAATTATTTAAAGAAAAATGTTAAACAATGTTCTCTTTAAGCACCTTAAATAATAAGGTTTTGTGAAATATTTATGAAAATGTGTGAAGTTAAAGTATTGAAAATTGAAATGTTTTACTTTTTAAATAAATAATTTATTTAAATAAAATGTTTAAAGAGTGTCTGAGACACTCGTTAGCAAGACCCTTATTTAATTTATAGGTTTCATTTCATTGTATACCTTTCAAAATGGATGGAATGAAAAATGAGAGGAAAGGAAGATATGAGATGAAATTGATTTCAGGATTCTTCACGTGACCAAATATAATTTCATTAGTCACATCACACTAATAAAATTTTAATCGTTCATTTTATTCTTCTGATTATTTCATAAAAAATATTATGTGAGTGTATTTATATGATCACGTGACCATGAAAATTTTTCTTTGGATTTTATTTTAGGCTTAGTCTAACATGAACAAGTGGAGAAAGTCCTCCATGGTGCACAAATTAGCAATTATACTATAACGAATACGAATTTTACAAAATCCACCGTTGGATTGAAAAGTTTATATTATATAGATCATCCATAAAAATTTTGAAAAAAAATTGAAAATCATTTGATATGTAATTGAGACTCATCAATATTAACGGTAGCCAATAAAAAACCATAAACCGTTAATCTTCATTTGTATCTTTAACTAGTGCCCCGAGGACACTGTTAAGCATTTTCCTTAAGATATATTATCATTTTGGTTTCTTCAACCATTGTCCCAAGCTACTGTACGTTACCCAAAACATATTTAACCCATAGATAAATAATATATAGTTGGTTTTCCATTACTACAACATGACACCACCAATATATTATGAGGTTTAAATTTTAAAAAAAATTAAATATTAATTAATTATATACAATATTTTATCTCTCTCATTAATTCTCGTATATAAAATGTGACCTTTTGAGTCATACATATCACACCACAAACAAATTACTATATGCAAATCACCACGAATATATTTTTAAAAATTTGTGGGCACTAGTTAAGCATTACTTAAACATACTAAAAAAAATACAAACGATAAAGTTAAAAAATCAAATATGCAAATACTAGTAGTACTTATATAATGAGATACACAGGAATTATTATACGGTACTAGTATAGTTTGAATTGAACTTTGAATTGTGTGGGAGAATATTTGATGTTGGAGTGAGTGATTGATGGAGTGAAAATGATTCCTGCTTGCTTTTTGTGCGTGAGTGTAACAATCACAGGCCCGATATTTTGTTGATTTTATCAAAATCCTCGACCAATAAAATCCACACAACAATCGTAGTACTAATTATATGCAAGTGCTAATATAGATCCTCTGAATAGGCACTCCATTGTAGATACTTTAAAAATGAAAATGCTAGATAGTGTAATCAGGATACTAGGTAAGGATATAAATATGGAAATTATATTTTTAAATTGTGCATTTAATGATTTAACGATGTAAAAAATTGTTCTCTCTCATAATTAACTTTAGAAAAATGTTAACTTGTGCCCTAAGGGCACATATTAAGGAGATAAATATGAAAATATTCTCTTGAAAATTGTGTATCCAACTTCTTAAACATTAAATATCTTATAACAGCTTATCATGTGCCCTAATTAAGGACACATGTTATCATTTGTTTCTTTTTAATATGTTTAACTAGTGTCCCGGAATACCTTTTAGCATACCCAAAAATAAATTATTATGGTTTTCCTCCTTCCCACAACCACTAGAGCACAACAAAGATATAATTCAATATCCCAAGATGAATAAGATTATCTCTAATAAGAAGCCTATTAAAAGAAAACCAAATAAAATAAAGAAACTTTTGCATAAAAAAAAAGAAGAATAAATAAACTTTAAGAGGACCTGAATAAATTGTTCAAATGATTATCTTCAACATGAACGATTCTTCCAGAAGTAACTGAGGAAATAAGTGATAAGCTGCCTTAACAAAATATGTTTTGGCAAAATCAAGACATTATTCCTATTTAGTAGGACATGAATTTCATATAATGAACAAATGATAGTTTTTTATTATATATAAAATGATGGTTTTTATCATTAAATCAATAAATTTTACCTTTAAATTAAATGATATAATGAGACTTATTGAACAAGTAATATAAATTATAAAATAAAAATTGAACATAGACCGTAAACTATTTTACTTGCATATATCAGACAAAACGTGTTAATGAATTATTAGGTCGTTTTAATCATTCCACACAAATTAAAGTATAATTAATTTTGTAAGGTTTCAGTGAGCATAACTTAATTGTTATGGATATTGCATGTAGTGTGCATGAATCGAGATACAATACTCTCGATTTTTTCTCTTTTTTCTCTTTTTTCAAAGCCCCGGTTTGTGTTTTAAAAGAATTGGTTAATATCCAAAGGAAATTTTTGTGGGGAGGGAGTTCGGAGAACAAGAAGATTTGTTGGGTGAGTTGGGATATTATATGTCTCCCTAAAGAAAAAGGAGGGTTGGGCATCAAGAATCTTAATTTATTTAATCAAGCCTTACTTAGCAAATGGAAATGGAGAGGGATTTGTGAACCAAATTCTAGTTGGTCCAAGTTGCTTGCTTATAGATATGGCTCTTTGTATTCAAATTTCTTGGATCAGGTGGTTAGCGAAGGTAGAGGACAATCGATTTGGTGGCGTGATTTATTGAAGATAGGCAGACAAGATAATGGCGAAAGGTTCCGATCAAATATAAGTAACGTGCTGGGACAAGGGAATGCAATTCGATTTTGGAAAGATAAGTGGTATGGACCTGATTGTTTGAGGGATTTATATCCAGCTTTATATATTAAAACTTCTATGCCAAATTGTTTAGTAGCAGACACAGGTTTTGAACATAATGGAAAATGGTTTTGGAATATTTGTTGGGCTGAAACATTGTCTTCAACCGAGTCAGAAGAAGCAGAAGAGTTATTGTATTTGTTGGCCGATATTAGTCCTAAGCAGGACAAAATGGATAGCATGAGATGGATACCAGATCATAACGGTAATTTTTCTGTGAATTCGGCATATCAATTCCTTCTAAATAGTGTTGAATCAACTATAGTAGATGAGAATGTTGTGCATGCTTTGAATCAGTTATGGGTGAATGATGTTTCATCAAAAGTAAATGTTTTTGGATGGAAGTTATTATTAGAAAGATTACCGACCCGTATGGCTTTAGTGAGGAAAGGGATTATTGTTAATCATCGTGAATGGTGTTGCGCTTTTTGTTATAGAGAAGAGGAAGACATTAATCATTTGTTTTTTAATTGCTCTTTCTCACTACGTGTTTGGAAGAATATTTTTAAGTGGATGAAAGTGACTTATATAAATTTTGAGGAGGTTTGGAGCCACTTCAACAGTTTTTGGGCTTTGGTGAAGACTAATAAAAATGCTAAAGGCCGCCATCTAATTTGGTTAGCTACCACGTGGAGTTTATGGCGTGCTCGAAACAACACAATGTTTAGAGGAGTTGTTGCTAATGTGCCAGTCATAGTGGATCAGATTATTTTTATTACGTGGTTTTGGTTTATAGGTCGTATAGGGAACAATTCTTGTTATAAGTTCTCTGATTGGTGTATTGATCCATTAGCCTGCCTCCATAGTATATAATGGAGGTTCTCCGAATTGTAAGGGTTGAGTACACCTTATACTCCTTATAATTCAATTATTTGCTTATCAAAAAAAAAAAGAGATACAATACTCTCATTTATTCATTTTAAAAAATAAAATTATAGACACTAGACTACTTGACCAAAATAAAACTGTAAGATAAAGAGAAATTACGAGTTTTACAATATTGTTTTTAATTAACGGAATTAAAAAATAAATTAAAGAATTAACTAAAAGAAGAAAGTAATAAATAGTTAAAAAATGACATTATAATAATTTATTAGTATTATAAAACAACTTATAATTTAGAATAATTTTTTTCTCCAAACTGACTTATAATTTGAACGGGCGGAGTATAAGTTGTTTTTATAAGTCTCACAAGTGGTTATCTAAGCAAATAAACTCAAATAAATTACTAACAATGAATTAATTCAAGTTGATAAGAGTTTAGTGTAATTTAAATAGATAATGAGAGAATCATTTCTCAACTCATGCACATGCATTGAAAGAGTATAATATACTAATTTGTGTATGACTTTACTTATTTTTCAATAAAAATTAGTCATTAACAACGAAGGTGAAATTTTATATTTATATTATCATAACTTGAAAAAAGGAAAAACTAAAAAAAAAAGACCAAATATACTCTTAAATATAAGAGTATAGCTAAGACAATAAGTAAGTTTTCTTTTTATTCACAAAAAAAAAAGTAAAATACTTTCTAGGAAAAAAAGGAATATACTAAGGGTTAGGATCAAATGACACTAAGATGTCAAATTTTTAATATGATACCTCCGATAATTTTTTATCAGATAATTGTATTACAAAATCGACCTTTGGATCGAAAGATATTATATATATATATATATATATAAAGTATAACATTAATCGGAAATCGTTTGATACGTCAATGGGATACATCAAAATTAACGTCTTACGAACATTAAAAAAATGAGTTAATTTTTATGTATCAATTTGACATATCAAGTGATTTCCGATTAATGTTATATTCTATATATATATATATATATATATATATATATATATATATATATATATATATATATATATATATATATATATATATATATATATATATATATATATATATATATATATATATATATATATATATATATGATCTATGTTATAGTATCTTTCAATCCAACGATCGATTTTGTAATACAATTATCCGGTAAAGAGTTATCGAAGGTGTCATATTTTTAAGTTTGACACTTTGGTGTCATTTGATCTTAACCCATATATTAATGGGTTAGGATCAAATGATACCAAGATGTCAAATTTTTTATATGACACCTCCGATAATTTTTTATCGGATAATCTTATTAAAAAATCGACCTTTGGATTGAAAGATACCATAACATAGATCATATATATAAAATATAGCATTAATCGGAAATTGTTTGATACGTCAATGAGATACATCAAAATAAACGTCTTACGAACATTAAAAAAATGAGTTAATTTTTATGTATCAATTTGACATATCAAATGATTTCCGATTAATGTTATATTCTATATATATGATCTATGTTATAGTATCTTTCAATCCAACGATCGATTTTATAATACAATTATCCGGTAAAGAGTTATCGAATGTATCATATTTTTAAGTTTAACACATTGATGTCATTTGATCCTAACTCATGTACTAATTGAATATGATTCACTTTAAGTGCATGTTGATTCTTTGCTTAAACTATTTAACATTTACACGACAATATTATTAACATTTGAGTGACACTATATATATATATATATATATATATATATATATATATAAGTCAGGACCCGTTGACACCAACTAGTTTGACACCAAATGTTACACCTCTCAATAACGTTTTAACCGATATAAATTTTATAAAATCCACCGTTGGATTGAAAGTTTACATCATATAGATCATTTGTGTAAAATTTCAGACAAATCCAAAATCATTTGATATGCTATTGAGATACATAAAGATTAACGGCATTTAAAAAAATACAAAAACCGTTAATTTTGATGTATCTCAATAACATATCAAATGATTTTGGATTTATTTGAAATTTTACACAAATGATCTATATGATGTAAACTTTCAATCCAACGGTGGATTTTATAAAATTTATATCGGTTAAAACGTTATTGAGAGGTGTAACATTTGGTGTCAAACTAGTTGGTGTCAACGGATCCTGACTATATATATATATATATATATATATATAGTGACAGATATTTTGTTTCCGTAAAGGTCATTTCTTACATTACAAAATAAAATAGTAAAATATATAATTGATTTCGTAAATATATTTGCACAATAGTTGAATTGACATTTTTTATACACAATAAAAATACATATAAAATGTCTTGTGAACTTAGTTTAGTTATAACTTATAAGACAATGCATTATCTTAAAATGTAAGGGGCCAGAGTTCAAACCCTGTCATCCTACTAATGATCCACTTTCAGGATGTAATTTCTAATCGCCAGACTACTTAACAAAACAAAATACACACAAAATAAAGCAAAAAAAAAAAACTCTACGGTCCTAAAATATAAATAAAAATTTGTCAGTAAAAATTAATATATTTGGTCTAAATATTTCACCAAATAAATTAACTCTCATTGACCAAATTTCGCTTACATTTTAGGAGAGAGGAAATAAGTTATAACATTATTGCTTAAATATGATTTTTGAGTTTTTCAAATTCAATTATCTTATTTTTACAAGATTAAATTAAATTTATTTTTTTATCGATAAACAAAATGATAAATATCACATAAAATTTACTTACAAATGAGAGATTTCAAATTCTAACTAAAATATAAAATTCAGTTTATCTTAAAGACTAAAGTTGCCCGCCATTAGTATGCTTGGACTTAACTAGAGTCAATCTTATTGAAATATTTAGGGTAGGGTACTACTGCCACATGATTTTCTATCTAAGTACCACTTCAGTAGTAATTAAGTCTTAAGCTCACTGATTCATCAGTTGTGTTATTAATACAGGTAGAATCTTTACATCATCAACCGGGGAAGCTTCACATGGGTTTATTATATTAAAGAGTTGAAGTTACAAGTGATGATTTTCTCTTCATTTTTAAAGCAACCTTGCTATTGACTAATTTTTATTTATCATGGTAAAACTTGCTATTTTTTTATTAATTTTCTCCATATTAATTTTTTTATTTATCATGGTAAAACTTGCTATTAACTACACCAACCATATTGTATCCGTGAGGTAGCAATTTAGATGATCAAACTATGTGATTAATCCTAATCTTCTGATGATAATTTGTGACTCAAATCAAATATCACTTAATTGTATAATTATTTTTGAACTCAAAGTCCCTTACACATCGTTTGTGTAAAGGGACGACATTTAGATGAAAAATAGTCCTCTATTCAATTAAATATCTAGACTCAATGAGCTGCCGTCATTTTTGGTTGTATCTATTCTGACTCCACTTGAAATCAATTTAAATTCAAAATAGATAGTAAACTCTTAACTCACTTTATAGATTTTTTTTATTGCCCAAATGATCTAAGAGACAAAGATACTTTAATTTGAAATGAGATAAATATAAAAATTCAAATTGATGAGATCCAAAGGGTGTTTTCAAGAAATAGAAGTAAATGGGTCCCAACAAGAAAATGAACGCGGGAATGAGCAAAAGCCAAAAGCGATTCCGCGTAATTCGGGTGCTGGATGGCAACCAATATTACAACCCCAAAAGCACTTATGCCGTTCATGTTGACGTTTGGCACCATCCAACTTAATTCCTCCTTAATTAAATCATACTTGCTCATACACCGACACCTCCATTGTCAAATTTTCTGCCAAAACAATTCTTAAACTATTTTTTAGTCATGTTCAATTCAGACATAAATATTTAAATTATTATTTAGTAGTAAATGTCAACAATCTATAATAGGAGTATATTCTATGGCCAATTTGTAATATTATGTTTGAAATAATCTTATATTTATATATATCCTGCAATTCTTTTGAAGAACCAACATTTATCCAAGTTGATGCCAGAACTATATACTTCATGATAGAACTGACCTCCGCGAACTAGATTTGATGGCCTAATGTACTGGATACTGGTGGTAGAAAAAATTATAAAACTTTATGTTTGTTGTATCTTTCTCTTGCAAACAAAATCTTAAGTTTTGTTTGTGAGTTTGAAGGGGGAGAATAGAGTTTTGAAAAGAAACAATTAATTCGAAGGGTAAAAAAGTGCAACAAGTTTTTGTAAGAATAATTTGAAGATAACGGTGCAATAAGTTAAAATTTAATGGACATACAATGCAAAAAAAAATAAATTTAATTTACATATTTATTATCTAAAAAACTTAAAACATCAAACTATTACAAATGTAAAATTTTAAAAACAGATTTTGAATGCATTTGTCCATAAAAATATGAATGGTGATGATGAATTCTTTAGGTTGCTTAGTATAGTTTATTAATCTTCAGTTAACTCTATTATATTTGATTGAGTAATCGATCCTTGTATTTTATTTTTTTTACTAATCGATCGTCAAATTAATTAAGATTATAGTCCGTCCCTATATCCAATAACCGCCCTAAAGACCTTCAAACATCATTTTTTTTTATAGTCTTAATCACATATAGGTGTATATGAGAATTATAATAATAAATAATCCAAATTTATTGGGCTAAGAAAAATACAAAAATGACAACGATTAGTGGATTTAAGTATATGAGAATGTGACTAATTTGAGTTTGAGTTTGACTGCAAGACAAGACATGATTAGCATGCAGATTAGTAGATAACAATGATCCAAATATGTAGAAGCAAACAATTCATCTAAAACAATGGGAGGATAAGATTAATAAACGTGCATGCATGCTAGTATTCCCATATAGTGCTTTGAAAACAACCATGTCTAAATAGAGACAAATTAATACTATGGGAATCGAACCTAACATATTGACTTTTGTGTTAATGCTCATACATTAATTCTAACAAGGTTGTGTATTTTCCACTTCTAAATCTAAAATTCAAAAGCATTTTCTCCGTATACTCCATCCGTCTCAAAATATAAAGAAAAATTGATTAAAAAAGTTTATGTATTTAGTCCAAAATTTTAATCAAATATATCAATTTTCTTTGACAAACTTCAAACCAATTTTCCACAACTTAACCTAATTAAGAGGTTAAGACTATACGTACTTTGGCTCCAATTTGGATTAGGTGCATGGTGGTGCAGTCATATGCAGCGGTACCATCATAATCGGAAAAAGATCCTAATAAATACATCTAAACATTTGTATAAAGTTTTATATTTGATGTAATTTTTTTATAAAAAGAGTCTTATAATTATGGACGAAAGAAATGATTTGTTTTTAATTTATTGAATTTAGAGGTTATTTATAAATTATTACTATGCAATAAAAAAATTATATTCTTTTTCCTCTACAGAAGCTAAAATTACACTTTTTCCCCTTCAAATTTAAAATAAAAAGGTACCTAAATTAATATTTTAGTTCAAGTTTAATATAATAATTAAGCTTTTTGTTTAAATATTGTTTTCTTTCTTTTTGACTCTCATTAATCTTGAAAAATAAAAATACTTGCTTCAAGTTTTACCGTGAGAGAACACATTGCTATATAGATTCTTCTTAGATTAATTTCATAGCATATTGAGCATGTTTGTTTCGGTTTTTTTTTTTAAATATTCTTATAGTGTTGCATAATTTTGTGCAAAAAAAATTTACAAAAAAACTTTTTATAAAAGCTTCAAATGAAAATTTGGTCTAAATAGTTATTTTTTTAAAATGTTATTTTAGGTATTTCATTATTTTATTGATTTTTTTTCTCTGAAATTATAAAAAATCACTTAATTTTGAAGTTATTTCAATTTTTTTAGATAAATTAAGAGCGTCTAGATATCAAGTTATAAGTGGACATCCCAACTATGTTGGCACCCCCACTTATCCCCCTGCTCTATCTATTAGCTCATATGTATTAATAGAAATAGAAAAAAAGATATATACATGGGGGACTAGGCCTTATCCCAAAGAAAAAAGAAAATGATATTAAATAGTACGATACTGAGGGAAAATATATACATGAGGGACTAGGCCTTATCTATTGCTGCTAATTCCTTTAATTTGCCAACAACTATTAAATTGTTGGAAAAATGTTGCAGCCATATCTCCTATTCTTGTAGTGTTTCTCTCTTCTGGTTGCAATCACAATATTCCAGTCACCATTCTCTTGCAAAACATGTACTCCATAATCGACAATTTTCATAATAGAATCCAATGAAATATCAATGAAATATTTAGGGTATCAACTATGTTCGTTCCCATTGTATATTGTTTTAGTTGAATACCTACCATAAAACTAAGGAATTTAAACATAAAACAAAACAATTTTCCTAGGAAAAGAAGAAACGAATGATAGCAAAAAAACCATAAAACAAAGGAATTTATACAGAAAACAAAACAACCTTCTATACTCTCTCATATAGTGTTCTATGCGAAATAATTTTTGGGGGGTGAATGAAGGGTTCACACTTTAACTTGCGAACTGTGTTTCAATCAAAATTATTTCATGGGAGATGAGAGAAGGGTGAAGAGGACAAAAAGATTTGATTTTTATAAGGTTCGCATCCTTGAAAGCGAACTCAGTTCGAAGTTTACATCATAGAATGCAAACTCTTTTTTCCCCAATTTTTGCTATTTATACACTCACATTCTAAGTAGCGAAGGGTAAATTTAGAATGTCATTGGGTGCGTGCGAGATCGGGGGCGCAAAAGTAAATCTTAAACAATAAAGGAGAATAATAATATTTCTCTAACTTTAGGCCATAGTGGGTCCAAACACTACCTGTAGAGATTGAAATTACTTTTCCGACCACCCGTTTTTAAACGCACACCCAACCTTTTGCGCAACATATTTTCCAATAACTTATATCGCTTTTGGAAACTAAATATTCAAATTACTTATATATAATCTAAAAGTAAGACTCTAATCTGTTGAAAATGTATTTCAAATGTAACATCTAAAATGTATTTTGGATGTGAATTTTGAAGTTAATCACAAGACTATTGTATTGGGTGTTCCGCTTATATACGCCTATGTTTTATAGTTCATCTTTTACGGATCTCTGTTCGTCTTATGTAGAGACCTAGTTATTATTAATAATATATTTTCCGTTAAAAAAATATAGATATTGTGTTTTGATTACATTAAAATGACATAGTAAAATTTGTATGTATGTACCACCATAACCATTAATGTATATCAATTGGTTTTGTTTTTATCACTTCATCCTTCCTTTAGTTATTGCCGACTAAACTTTCACTTATATCATACCCATCTTGCCTCAAAATGATGGCTTATCGCGCTATTGTAAGCTCTAATGTCATCTTATCTTGTCATTATATATATATTTTTTAAATATAGATGTAAATTTTTAAGAATACGACTTTGATGTATCATAAAAATTACTTTATAATGAATTTTCATTTTGTTATTACATAAAGAAGTTTAAATTAAAGAACTTATTTGTTCAATTTTAGATTTTAACTAGGGCCGTCCCAACAAACTATAAGGCTATATGAGGTATATTTAAAGTTCATAATAATATTTTAGTATAAAATTATAAATTTTTGTTTTGAGTTTTATTTTTTAGACATTTTAGAATACAAAATCATTTATTAAATTGATTTTGTTTAATACTGTATTTTTGACTATAAAGTTAATCTTTGTTAAGATATATGATTTGATTAATTTTAGTTTTAGGCGACCCTGATTTTAACATCCACTTTAACCCATGGTCTATTTTTGCTTTTTTAAAAAGGCAAATGCTAAATAGTGCTCCTGGGGCACTCTTTAAACCCTTAAATAGTAAGTTTTTTATAGAATTTTTATGGAAATGCGTAAAGTCAACGCATTGGAAATTAGAGTGTTTAATTTTTTGAATAAAAAATTTCTTTTAATGGAATGCTTAAAGAGTGCCCCAGAGACACTCGTTAGCAAGACCCTTTTAAAAAAACATACAAAATTGTTAATTTTTGTTATGTTTCCGATTGAAAATAGAACAAAAAATATATGTTAAAGATGTCTAAGAAGTAAACATCTCAACTAGTTCGATGACAGATGAAGAAAACTCATAATTTGGATTTGAAACCCAAAATGAAGTACCTAATTGTTGTTTTTTTCAAGTAGCATAATGGCTAGAAAATCCACCTTAAAGGTTCGAACCCATGACACTATATGTTAAACCTCCACTTTTCTAAGCAATGCGAGACTTCTCACCTGACACTTGCCACAATAATAAGAGAGAAAACAATTTCATATACTAGCTCATTTTCACACTCACTTAGTAACTGATTCTGTTATTTAGTTATTGAAATTCTGGTATAGCAGAGCCAGATGTTGTACAGGTGTCGAGACATCTGGTCTGTCATGAATAATACAGCAAGACAGATAACATTAAAAACAGATACTGAAAAACATAAACAACAGATGTTCTACACGATGCTCCAACATCTGTCAGGAGCGAAACTATACTGATGTTAAGACAGATGCTAAAGCATCTCGTACCAGTACAGATAAGATTATAATAAAGTGCAGAATGTAAATAACACAGATGAGTTGTTAACCCAGTTCGGTGCAACGTCACCTAATCTGGGGGATACCAATTCAGGAAGGAAATCCACTATAATAGTTCCAATTCAAAGCCCTCAATAAACGCCCCGTTTATGACTTATCACCTAGACACTACCCGTGCTAATTTTTACCTAGGAACTCCTAGATATGAGAACCTTCGCTCACTTCCCTCAATCAACACAACCTGTGTTTACAATCGATAACAATCTGCAAGGAGTCACGTTCCCATAAAACTAATACCTAGCCAACACCCTTGACTATAAGTTCACAATTTGGAGTTGCTTACAAGCTTCCTCCAAGTACAATACTCAACTCATTACCTAAAGGTTTCTGAGTGAGGACATGGTGACCATCTCACAACCTGAGTGGTTCACTTACACCAACTCTCCTAGAGAGTGGCTACAAGACACGAAACCCTAAAGACTACATCTTTGATATTTGGTTTTGATTCTTGTTTCGGTGTCTAAATTAGGTTTAGCTCTTTCCTTTATATAGTCTGAGCTTAGCACGACTAGGTCTTGAATTTGGGCTTCAGATCACAGCTGGTTCAAAAGTTCCAGCAAGGAATATTCTTGAATCAAATGTTTTGTTTTCCTAAAATAGTTGATTTGTTTAGAAACAAAACTAGGCCATGGCCACCTTATAGAACATCAGGAAATACGCTACTTGTCGCACAAGTAAAACGTGAATATATTCTTCAATCAAATCTTTTAGAGATCTCACGCGAAAATAGACCTTTCAAGAAACGCAAAAACAGAGCACACTGGATGTCGTATCTAATGTTGAAGCATTGTATGAGCACACTGGATGTCGTATCTAATGTTGAAGCATTGTATCCAACATTTCGCTTGCATATTTGTTTTAGAAAAATGAGGCCAACACAAATCTCCAACAGTTATTACTGATCTTTCTTGATTACAAAACTAGTTAACTAGAAACTAAACCCCTGTTGTCAAAAAAAAGTTAACATAACATGGGGGTAAATCCATGATATAAAAATTGTCTCACTTGTAAATGATAAATTATCCACGTCAACATTATATTATATATATATATATATAGGGGGCTGCTAACTTAGACCCAGTTGGGTCTAAGTTAGCAAGGTGCACCTTTTCAGTTGGACCAAAATACCCATTCTTTTTAATTAATTAACCAAATTACCATCAATGGACGCGGATCCAGTGTCGCGCGCGTACCGCAGTACCATGGTTACAGGCCGTTGATTTCCATCAGACAGCCAAGATCTGATCTCATCAAGACTGTCTGATCAATCAGACAGCCCAGATCATCCGAATCCATCAGATTCCAGCGCGTGCACCACACTGGATTACAGCCTGGAGAGAGAAGAATCTACTTTTTAAAAGCAGGACACGTGTCGCTGTCTGATTGGCTGGGCGTGATTTTTTTCCATTTAATACTTTGAACTCAATTATTTCGTTGTAAATTAATTTTTTATTTTTTTTTTATACCAAAATTCATAATTTTTTTTTCTCTACAAATAGAGACTTGATTCGTTTGATTTGGACACAGAAAAAAAAACCCAATTTTTCACTACCTTAATCTCATTTTTCACTACCTTACATCAACTCACTGAAACCATTCTACCAGCAAAATGGTTTCAGATTACAACTCTCTGAAACCATTGTACCAGATAAATGGTTTCAGAAGCAAACACAATTAATAAATTACTCACTGAAACCATTCTACCAGTAAAATGGTTTCAGAATACAACTATGTGCAACCATTCTATAAGCTAAATGGTTTCAGAAGCAAATAACTAATAATCAACTTACTGAAACCATTCTACCAGCAAAATGGTTTCAGATTACAACTCTCTGAAACCATTGTACCAGATAAATGGTTTCAGAAGCAAACACAATTAATAAATTACTCATTGAAACCATTCTACCAGTAAAATGGTTTCAGAATACAACTATGTGCAACCATTCTACCAGTAAAATGGTTTCAGAAGCAAACATTAGTTTTTAATTACCGTTTTATCTCATTTAATTAACTAAAAATAGTTTCAGGTCTCCAAAAATTTCATAAAATATACCAAAAGTTCCAGAATATTATCTACTATTTTCCTGGTATAATGGTTTCAGTGAGTTGGTTGAGTGGTGCGTGTTAAATTACAACACACAAGTAACGTATTTAGTAGACAAAAAATGAGATTAAGGTAGTGAAAAATTGCGTTTTTTTTCTGTGTCCAAATCAAACGAACCAAGTCTCTATTTGTAGACAAAAAAAAATTATGAATTTTGGTATAAAAATAAAAAAATAAAAAATTAATTTACAACGAAATAATTGAGTTCAAAGTATTAAATGAACAAAAATCACGCCCAGCCAACCATTGTGTGACACGTGTCCTACTTTTAAAAAGCAAATTTTTCTCTCTCCAGGTTGTAATCCAGTGTGGCGCAGGCGCTGGAATCTGATGGATCAGGATGATCTGGGCTGTCTGATTGATCAGACAGTCTTGATGAGATCAGATCTTGGCTGTCTGATGGAAATCAACGGTCTGTAACCATGGTCCTTTGGTACGCGCGCGACACTGGATCTGCGTCTACTAATGGGTATTTTGGTTAATTAATTAAAAAGAATGGGTATTTTGGTCCAATTGAAAAGGTGCACCTTGCTAACTTAGACCTAACTAGGGTCTAAGTTAGAAAACCCCATATATATATATATATATATATATATATATATATATATATATATATATATATATATATATATATATATGAGTCAGGATCCGTTGACACCAACTAGTTTGACACCAAATGTTACACCTCTCAATAACGTTTTAACCGATATAAATTTTATAAAATCCACCGTTGGATTGAAAGTTTACATCATATAGATCATTTGTGTAAAATTTCAAATAAATCCAAAATCATTTGATATGTTATTGAGATTCATCAAAATTAACGGTTTTTGTATTTTTTTAAATGCCGTTAATCTTTATGTGTCTCAATAGCATATCAAATGGTTTTGGATTTGTCTGAAATTTTACACAAATGATCTATATGATGTAAACTTTCAATCCAACGGTGGATTTTATAAAATTTATATCGGTTAAAACGTTATTGAGAGGTGTAACATTTGGTGTCAAACTAGTTGGTGTCAACGGATCCTGACTCTCTATATATATATATATATATATATATATATATATATATATATATTTATGATAAAGCTGAGGATTGAATCAAAGATTTCAAATATATTATTCAAATTTCTCACCACTATATCAAATCTAGCTAGTGGATTAGGTGAACATTATAATTATGTTGACTATATATATTTATAAGTCCCTTTGACTTGTTATGATCTCTTGAATTGGGTTTTGATCAGTTGAGAGATTGTGTTAGTTTTGCATTGTGAAAGAGGTTGGAAGCGTAGACAATACAATCATTTTTTGAATCGTGAAAGATTGTCTAATCCTTTTATTAATCATTTTAACAAATGCATGTATCATGTACTCCATCCGGTCCTTATTATAAGAAGAAGTTAATTTTTTAGATTCATAGAATGTTGTATGTATTTAGTCAATAATATGGATCAGATACATCCAACATTCTATAAATCTAAAAAGTTAACTTATTCTTATAATAAAGATAAGAGGAAAGTATATATCATTAACTAACAACCAACAATTTATTCAATATTCTTCAAGTTGATCTATATATAAAAATATGATAGGTTCTAACAACGAATTTTTAATAAAACGACAAAAATTAAGTTTCTATATTCTAGTTTTCCTGTAGCTAGTCAAAAGATACTAAATTAATGAAAGAACTAAAATAATTTTATCACCATAAGAAAATATGTCAGTACATTGCACATTTGAACTAACATAAAATACAATTAATGACATTTTTTAGTTATCGTACAGAAAATTAACTTTTATTTTATTTCTTGAAATATTGAAGAAAATTGCTTACGATAATATTTTTATATTAAGAGGAAAATAAAAAGGCAACAAAACAAATTAACGAAAACAGATACTAATTGCATTCATAAATAGCACATGCGCTATTTGCGGAGGGGATAAGCCCACAACTTATGATTAATATCTAACTAAGCACTATGTTTGATTATAAAAAAAAAAAAAAAAAAACTAAGCACTATGTTTAGCAGTCAATTAATCAACACATTAATTCATTTAAAATAACTAAATATTATTTACCAAAACTGTCAAGAAAATAAAATTTAATATTTTTTTTAAAATTTTATTTCTCTTAATAGTGAATATTGAACTCTTTTATGGAAAAATGTAAAAAAATTAGTATAATGTTCATAAGCAATAAAATTATGTTTTTCGTATGAAATAGTTTTATCTTAAATGAAATATTTGGTAAATAATTTTTTATTCATAAAAAATGATGTATACTACTCTTTCCGATCCTTAATATAAGAGAAATTTTATTTTTTAGATTCATTAAGAAACTAATGTATAGTCCATATTATATATTAGATACATTAGATTCTCAATGAATCTAAAAAGTAAAATATCTCTTATATTAAGGACCGGATGAAGTAATTTATAAGATCAAGTATATTAATAGTATTTAAAGTTTTGAATGTAGTAATTTAGAGGTGTATGAATATGAAAGGCACTTTTTTTTCAAAAATACTCCTCAAGGAGGATGTATTTGATGACCATTTCTAACCTAACAAGTAGTTCAAGTTGTGCATGGTGCACAAGTAGCGATTTATATTATAACGAATACGAATTTTATAAAATTCACTGTTGGATTGATAGTTTATATCATATATATCATCTATAAAAATTTTGAAATTTTTTGAAAATCATTTGATATGTTATTGAGACCATCAAAATTAACGGTATTCAATAAAAACTCATAAACCGTTAATTTTGACGAGTCTTAATAACATAACAAATTATTTTCAAAAAAATTCAAATTTTTTATAGATGATCTATGTGATATAAACTTTCAATCTATCGATGAATTTTATAAAATTCGTATTTGTTATAATATAAATATCTACTTGTGCACCATGCACAACTTAAAGGATTTGTTCAGGTTAGACAAACCTGTATTTGATTTAGCAGTTTGATGCTCTATCAAGCTCCTCATGGAGGTTTGCAAAAATTACAATTTCCAAGAATTCAACCTATAACCTTTTTGCACCATAATTATCTTATAATCTGCGTGCGACTGCAGACTGCTAGGCTATTTTTTCAAATCATTAAACGTGCGTGCAAATAAATATAACATAAACTTGTAGTTTTATTGAAAAATATTAACATGTGCCCTTATGACACATGTTAAAGAAGCAAATTTAGAAAGTATTTATTAAAATTTGTTGTGCATTTTATCTCTCGAGCGTTAAATTTCTTACATCATTAAATGTAAAATTTCTATATTAAGATATCTTAACATATGCATTTAGGACACACGTTAACATGGCCCGACCAGACCACCCATTGTTCCCGCCTCTTCCTTTAAGAATACCATAAAGCTCTACCAAAAAATAGAAGCATGACCACACGATCCAATGAAACCATGCATTCATTCGGCAACACGGCATGTATTTCCAAAAGAACTATCATCCACGTTCAATTTCAAATACAGAGTCGTTATAAGAATCCACGCCACTTGCCGAGTGATATACACATTATTAAGATAATATATTCTACGTATAAAATTAATTCCTACAGAATCTTTATTTCATTCTTTAATATAAAGACCATAGCATGACTAATTTAAACATATTTGAGAAAGTAATTGCTTGAAAATTAAAATTAAGTAATATTACTTTTACAAATATTTTATTACGAACTTTAAAATTTACGTATACTAGTATTTATTATAAAGTGATGAGAGTCTCGAACCATTTATATTTTAAGGAAATGTTAAACAATACTCCAAGCAATAGTTAAGAACATAAAAATAGTATTATAATCTAGAAATTAGTGCATTTGATATCTTAATATTTTAAAAAAAATATATTTTATTTAAATTTTTAAATTTTATTTCAATTTTTATTTTCTTAACCATTATCTCGGAAGTATTATACATCATGACATTGACATAAAGAAAATAGTTCGGATGAGAGAATTCATAAGTCATTTTACATGTAATAATACATATTCTTGGATACATTTTTTTCTTTCTTTCTTGACAATGTATACATATTCTTGGATGAAGATTATTTACCCTACAAATAGAAATATTTGCTTAATAATTAAGTCAAATAAAAAAGTATATATATCCTAATATGGAGTTCGCATACTCTGTCACATCAAGTTGGTTTAACTTTGTCACTCAAATTTAATATTGCACACCTACACGAATAACCGAAGCGGTGCCTTAATTTTATGGGTCATGCTAACTAGTGCTCCCGGGGCACTAGTTAAGGATACAAAAAAAAACAATTTTTGCATTGGAAATGACACTTTTTATACTTTACAAACATTGACTACACAAGTTTCAATGTAATTTTACTATAATTAGTATCCTTAACTAGTGCCCCGGAGGCACTAGTTAGCATTTTCCTAATTTTATATTGATAGCATTTCTCATACTCCCTCTCTTAAAAATATGGTCATTACTAAGTTTATTTAGTAATGTTTGTCAAAAAAAAAAATTATTTAATAATGAAAAATTTGAGTAGTATGCTAGAGGTTTTGGATTCGACCTCAGCAAAATTGTAAACTAAAAAAAAAATGGTCTTTTTGTTGGAATATTTTATAATATTCCAATAATATTATGTGGGCAAATATCTTTATATAATTATATTAGCTATTTATCAATTAGGAGCCTTAATTGATTAAGTGATCAAATAAAGTTAAAAGGCTAATTAAATTTCTATTTAGAATTAATTAAGTATTTAATTAATTGGATATGAACTCAATATGAGTGGATGTCAGGATGACCCATTTCGGAATAATGGGAACCCTAATTGGCCATCACACTATATATAGGCTATGGTCCCCAATATACCGGACACACAGCATATCGACTCTTCTCCCCATCTGAAGAGTCCTAAAGGCATAAGGAGTCCTGGTTGAGGAAGAACCACAAGCCAACAGGTGTTCGTCATCCGATTCTGTTTCAGGTCCGTTCATCAAATGGATTCTTCTATCCAGGTATTCCTAATACTAATTCTTGATAAATCAACATGTCGTAGATCCTATTTTATATACATGCTCATGTTTATTAAGCTTCTGCACTAAAGTAAGATTATGGATTTATAATCTTTATTGTTGAGCATGATTTATATGATTAATATTAAATTAATTCCAACACTTTTTAATTAGGACTGAACATCGGTCGTATTCGGAGCAAAAAAAGTTAAATCAATAAAAAATTACAATCTCTTAATTTAAACTCAATTTTGATCATCATACATACATATGGTGGTTGAATGGGTCGGTTTTAATTAGGTTAGATTCAAACTTTGTTGCTACATCCAAAACTTCATTATATACAAATTTATATTCTTCAAATAATTCAATAGATTGTACATAAGGCAACAAAAAATAGAAGAATTAAATGAACGACAAAGTGGTGACATTAAAGGTGTACATGGATTGGACAAATCCGATGGATCCGGTCAAGGGGTTAAGTCGAGCAAGTGAGTGGATATGAATTTTAAAAATGAAAAACCCATAAAAAAATCGGGTTCTGGGTAAAACCGGACCCAACCCAAAAAATCCACTAACTCACTAATGCTATGTTTTTTGAAAAAAATTTCATGAAAATACTAATGATTTTGCCATTTGACTATTAAAATTTTTTATAATGAAAATAAATTATACTATTTTTTAAGAAAATAAAAAGATTGAATAATTTTTATAAACAAATATGATAATTCATCGCACTATTTTTTAAAAAATAAAAAAAGATTGAATAATTTTCATTAAAAAAATGATGATTCATCGTTTAGTCATTTTTATCCAACCCGTAAATTAGTGGGTTTATACAAAAAATGAGTGATTATTTTTTATAGTGAAAAAAGTTACAATATTTTTCAAGATAATATAATGGTTGTGTTATTTTTATGAGAAAAAAAATAATGATTTGATATTTAATATAAAAAAATAGAAAAATAATTTGGGTAATCCACTACCCAACCCAATCCAACAAAAAATTAGTGGATTTACCAAACCCGACCAAATATTATAACGGGTGGTTATTTCACAAGACCCAATCCGGAGTACCCTCTATGATTTGAGTTTTGGTTTTAGCCAAATTCAACTCAATACGGCCCACGTACACCCCTAAGTGACATGCAATTTCTTTATTTGGAATTTGGAGAGAGAGAGAGGGGGAGAGAGAGAGGGAGAGAGAGAGAGAGAGAGAGAGAGAGAGGAGAGAGAGAGAGAGAGAGAGAGAGAGAGAGAGAGAGAGAGAGAGAGAGAGAGAGAGAGAGAGAGAGAGAGAGAGAGAGAGAGAGAGAGAGAGAGAGAGAGAGAATTTGATCTTAATCGTTGTTCATCAAAATATATAACCCAATGTTTTCATATGTAAGTAGTTATGTTGGTTTTAGATCGGATCCGTGCTTAACACTATTTTTTATTACGAATGAAACCTATTTTCCCATGTTTTTTTTAAGTGCACATCATACAATGACACTATAGAAAAGACAAAAAACAATTATATAGATCTTTTAAGAAAATATAAAACGAAATACCGTGTATATATATATATATATATATATATATATATATATATATATATATATATATATATATATATATATATATATTAGACTTTAGAGTTAACATTGTGAGTCTGTATATACGGACCTCTTTTTCTTTAAGTTAAACTTTTTGACTTATCTATTTTCTTATTTATTGTAATTTTCGTTTCAACTCATACATTTTTCCGTACAAATTGCAACTTTTGGCTTCAAAAAGGTGAATTATATCATTAAATCAACTTTGTGGAAATAAATCGCCTTCTATGAGCCAAAAAATATCTTTTTTTATAGGGGAAAACATCCGCTTGGACCATACTTACAACAAGTGTAAAAATAGAGCCCAAAAAGTTAAACCAATAATATAATAATAAACACTAGTATAAATTATTTATAAAAAAAATTAAGAGAGACTATGACCTCTACTGGTCCCCCTTTTTTTTTGTATAATTTGATTCTTTTATTTGTATTAATTGATTTCTAAGAAAAGCGGTCATAATAATTTGACAAATTATATTTTTGGCTACAACAATTTGACTAATTATATGACAATGAACACTAATATTAAATCCTTAAATACATAAATAAACTAATTTAATGTTGTACCAAAAAATAAACTAATTGATACATAAATGGCTAATTTCCTAAAAATTAGTTCTATTTTCAATAAAAACTAATACAACAATTATCAATACTATTCAACATATAAAGAATTACATTACGGTTCTTCTTTTCTTCACCAATTTTTTAGAAAGACGAGGGGTGTCTTAATTGATCTTTGTAGATGCTGCTTGCTTGTGAGCTTGTCACACGAGGGGAGGTCATTGGGAGGCCATAAAACCTTTGTTGGTTGATTATAGCAAGAGCAAGTTGGGTTAAATTTACACTAAAAAAAAATTTAGAAAATGTATTCTGTAGTTTTCTGCGTGAAAAGAAAAATTTGGGAGTAGAAAGAGAAATTAAGGCATGTGGCAGAGTAGGAACTTGAAGTACTTCTGCCAAATTTTAATTAGTTTTTCGCGCACTCTCCGACTTCTCAATTCCATCCCCTTGCAACGTAGAATGTGAGTGAGTAAATAGTAAAAACTGAGAAAAAAATAGTTCTCATCTTAGGATGCGAGCTGAGTTTGCTACCTAAAAATCTAAAATGCAAACCTTATATAATATAATATTTTTGTATCTCCCAATCTCTTTTGTAATTTTTTTTCTTCTTTCTTTTCACTCACATTTTTTTTTGAACAGCGTCAGCACTATATATTATATATTATAAATGTAAAAGAATAAGTATAAGAAATACTCGACCAATCATCGTAAGACAAATACACGTGATACTCAACCCAACGATAACCAACCAAGTCAAAACTAACTTAGTTAGACTAATATGCTACACACCCAAAACTCACATTTATTAAACATCTCACGTGTTTTCGACTTGCTTTACTTTCCCATGGTGTCACCATTCAGGATAGTGGGAAATCAAACAAAACAATCATGTTTATTCAACAGTATATGACGGCTAATATTGATTTTGTGGTTCATAATGTGCAATTTTTTAAAAGATATTTGAATAATTGGTATAGGTAGAAATTTCAAAAGAAAACAATTGGCACCTTAAGAAGAAATTATATCACATTATCAAGAAATTTTTTTTATATCAAATATGGACACAGGTGGGGTTTATTGCTTTCGGTATTATGTGAGGAATAATGCTAGCAACACCCTCTTTAACAAACACACTACAACACACTCTCTTTTATTGGTTGAAATTCACATGGATCCCATAAAAAAATGTGGACCCATATAACTTTTATGGGACCCATATAAATTTTAACCAATAGAAGAGAGTGTGTTAGAATGTGTTTGTTAAAGAGGGTGTTGCTAGGAAGCAAGTGTGCGCGATGGCCAATCTGTTTCTTGTTATCGTTAAGAAATATCACATCGATTACTAGATAATCTGAATATGTGTTTATAAGGTAGAGATAATTTTCACTTTACAAGTCGATTTTGTAAGAATGAGTTAGGCCCAATACCCTGGTATCAGAATCTTCTCCACGACCCGCAGGACCGCATGCTATCAATTTCTGATCGGGCCTTCCATGATTTATATCCGCACCTCAAACCAAATTGCATTAGGCGTTAGAGGTGTGTTAAGAAGTCTCACATCAATTGTGAGATCATGGACTAAGTTTGTTTGACATTACACATCCGACTTGTAAAGTGGAACTTCTTAACAGTTAAATTTTCTGGCACTTACAAGCAAAAATGCTCGGTTTATAAAAGAAGAAAAAAGTTTTTTTTTGTTGAATAAAACACGAAGTTGAACTATTTTTCAATTTTTCTCGTCTCGCACTTTAATTTGCTCGACACACTTTCGAGTCTCATCTCCTTTTTCTTTACTTTTTTTCCCTTTCAGTATTCAGAGTGGTCGTAATACACACTTTTGAATCACATCTCCCTTTACTTTTGTTGGTATTTCAAGTGTGAGTTAAGTTTGCTTATAAAAAAAAAATATGTGAGTTGAGTCTCACATCAGATGAAAAAGTTCATGTTGAACATTTTATAAGTAAAATGATCAATAAACCTAATATCTTAAAATTTTGGATAAAAATATGATGTCCAACTTACTTGAATATTTGGACAAAACACGATATAATGATATCCGAACCTCCTCATATCCTAACACAATCAAATAAAAACATGCACATCTCTCTTTTATTACTCCGTACAAACCACCATGCTGAGGAGCATGATGGCAACCGAAATGGGCCTTTAATCCATTGCACCAATATTGTCATCATTACACGTGTAACACATCCACCATAATGTTCTTCCAACCCAACAATCACATTCAACTCTTAACAAATTTCTCCACCGCTCTATAAATTCTCACACACTATGTTAAGCAAAAGCAACACTCAATAATACATTAATTTATTAATTATTTTAAGCCACGTAATATAAAACAAGACAAAAAAAAATATAAATTAGGAACTAGAGGAAACAAACTTTTTTTATATTTTGGAGAGACACATATATGGCTTGTTTCTGTTTTCTTGTTGATCAGAAAAGAAAGATACGACGGAGCAAACCGGCAGCAGGAACATGTTCACGGTGTCGAAGCGGTGCCAGCGTGGCGGAAATTATTACACAAACAAGAGTTTGCTATGTTCCTTTCTATTGTAAATCTTGGAAAGCTATTATGTGCACTTTTTGTGGAGCTATTCTCAAGTCTTACAGATAAGATAAGCAAGCATCACCATATTACTCTATCTATCTATATATCTATAGCTTCATCTGTTGATTCAAAAAAATCTATCGCCAACCATTTATATGTATATATTGGTTAGAGGACATATATATTATATATATGGTTATCAGGGACGGATGCATGTAGGGACTGAGTGTGGCTATAGCCACACCAGAATTATTGTATATATATGTATAACTATTAATGTTATCACAATTGTTCTTTTGGCTTAGTGGTTATGTATCCCCCCATTTACTCAAGGGTCTTGAGTTCAAGTCCTATATAGGTTGTTTTTTGGCTTTTAATTTCTTTTTCTTACAAAGAAATTGCTGCCTTGTTGCTAGTTAACTACAAAGAATCAAGAATAATAGTTGTGGTAATTCTTTTTTATAAAGAAGTGATCAATATATATATTAGAGAAATTAAATTATACCGGTAACATTTTAACGAGTATAAAATTTACAAAATTTATCGTTAAATTTAAAATTTATATCATCTAGATAATTCATGTAAAATTTTACAAAAATTTAAAATAATTTGATATGTTATTGAAACTCACCAACATTAAAGTTTTAATTTTAAATTTATCGGATAATTTAAAATTTATCATTAAAGGTTTATACACTTTTATTGATAATACTGTTAATTTTAATTGATCTCAATAACATATTAAATTTTATTCTTTTACTTTCCTCTCAACTCTACAACTACAAATATGATTTTTTTTTGTTTGTTATTTTGTTATTTTTTTAATGTGTTTTATAGAGATAAAACTATTTCTTCAACTAATCTGCAAGCGTGATTTTTTTTTTTAACTATAAAGTTTGTGAACATAATTTTTTTAGCCACACCAATATATTAGGTCTAGATCCGTCCCTGTGGTTATGTCTAACATGAAAAAATGGTTTAACTGGTGCAGTATATACAAGTTATGATAATCTCTTGACATATCCTTGAATGGTTCTCATTTACGTATTCAAGATATTAGTTTCTACTATTGTGCGGGAAGGATATTTGAATTTATCAAAAAAAAATATAAGTAGCAAGCTGAACCAACATATATGGAGACTTATTAGATATGGCAAATGTGAAATAAAAGTTTTACATCGAAAGGAGGAGTAGAGATTTAAGAAGATAAGTAAAAAAAAAAAACTCGTATACTTATGATCCGTTTGTAATTGTATTGTCTTTTTTTTTTGGATATAGTCTTGTTTTGTCTTTTTTTTTGAGCTTATGCCAATAAGTTATGTAAATAAATAAATTTTTATGTATTATTATAAGTTATTCAAGATAGTTTATCAAAAAAACATCTTATAAAAATGCAATTTGTGTTGGTGAAAACTTATAAATTAATTATTTGCATAAATAATTTTCATAAACTCAAAAATAAGCGAAATCTAAAGGGAATAATGCTTTTAAGAATTTGGTGAAGATCTATACTTTACTTGTGTAGTTACTATCTTATGTTCAATTGTGAATTTATTTGTTTCCTATAAAGGTCGCTATAACATAACTGAGTATATATGATTCAATTTTCACATCTCAACCATCAATCAACTTCTCTCAATTTCTTTTAGATTTAGATATAGTTTTATATTTATGATCCAATGATCTATATTTCACATTATTTTCTCAATTTTTTTTCCCACTTAAAAGAATCCATTCTCAGAAAATGTTTACGAAACAAATAAAAAATACTATATAAAATATTAGGATTTAATGTCATCAACAGAACGAATCGATAAAAATAAAATATTGTCATATTCATTTGTGGTTTTCAATATGAAGTGGATAAAAAAATTGTGGTGCTCAATTGTTTTCACATGTTGTGATAAGTCAAATTTCATTTATTCTTCCTCTCAATTGTTTTCACATGTTGTGATAAGTCAAATTTCATTTATTTTTCCTCAAAACTTTTTATGGTTTTTGTACCTATGAATTTCTATACACTGAAATGTATTTAATTGCACGAGTTAGAGATTAAACCCTTAATTAAGGGTTTAAATCTCTTATCACTTGAACTAATTTTCATCTTATATTTTTTTGTGTCTTATCATGTAAATTGAAAGAATAAAAGGGAAAATAAGTAAATCTAATACAACAGTAGTATTTGTATCATTTGTGGGTGCAACTAACTCTCTATGAGATAATTTTATAATTTTTCAAGGCAAAAGAGCCCCAACCAGTTCGAAACAAAAATAAATATAGAAACAGAGTTCCAATAAACGGAACCCACGAACCATATTCTTCTCCAATCTGAGTTTTGCCCACGTCTCGAATGAATTCAAGAACATATAATGAGTGATAAATTTACTAGTCAATGATATGTTCATCGTCAACAAACATTATATCAAATATGTCAGTCTCTATATATGTAACTAAACAATCATTTAGCCATTCATCTCACATACAATTGAGGAGATCATTTTTCACAAAATCTCTGATAGAGAAATTGGGATAGTGCAAAATAAAAAGTTAAACTTGTGGTGAGTGTGGATAAGCAAAAAAATTTAATTGTCAATTTGATCCTTCTCAAAGATGATCTTTCTGAGTTAATCTTTCCGGCATATAGAGCAAAAAATTAAAAATACAATGTCAGATTAAATTATTCATTGTTGGAAGTCTATTATCAATGATCCGCCACACAAAAATAGAAATTTTCATAAGAACTAATTAATCAATTACAATACAAAAGTCGAGGATTAGACTTTTTTATTGTCAAATAATTGATATTCCATTTGTTCAAATGACTAAAAAGCTGCAAAAATTGGATGGTTGTTCTTCGTTTCCCTGAATTGATCAGAATCCGCCCTCTTCTTCCTTCCATCAATCAGGAGATATTTTCAGATAGTACAAATTTATCAATGGATATCTTCCAGTAGTGTAAATCATATCGAAAGGTATCTTTCGATAGCATTTTTTTAGTGTGAGCAATTCAGGAAGACGAAGAGCAACCATCTAAAAACTACACCATGTATAAGACAAACTACTACCACTAAACAACCGGATACAAGTACAACATAAATTCAAAATCAGACAATTTACAATTTGATTCTCAAGGGCATTTTTTTGGGTAAAAATTATTCTGAAGATTTCTCTCCCCGCCCTCTCGTGTTTCTTTTCTACCTCCGTTTTTCAATTTTTGCCCTTGAATAAATATTTTGGAGTGCATTTTCTGAATTGTTTTTGTCTTGGACAAATTTTCGAAATGTGTTTTCCGAATTTTTGTCGAATTTGAACTAGAAAAATTTCGTAAAATGTGTTCCGAAGGGTTTATACAAGGGCAAAAATGAAAAACAGGGGTAGAAAAGAAACATGGGGGTGGGAAGAGAAAAATTCAATTCTTAAGGCATTTTTTTTTGGGTTAAAATTCTTTAGGCTGCTATATAGGTAGAGAGCATTTGGGCTCAAAATTAAGACTTAGTTCATTAAGAATTTAAGACTGACTTAGTTCATTTTAAAATTTATTTATTTTCTCAAAATTATTCTCTTAAATTTAATAAAGCAAAACAACTATAAGCAATTGAAATTTGATTTAGCTAAAGATTAATGAACTTTAGACACTTCAATTAGGAAAAATTATTCAAGAGAACTCAAATTTAAATTTTAACTTTGACAATCATTAGCTAAATTTTATGAGTTTAATTGTTGTGCACCGTCGGTGTAATTTTTTTTTACACATGCATCCAATAACACTTTGCCACATCATTTAATGAATGTGACATATCATGTGTTTTTAATTACCATACATGATTTGTCGGTATATTATTGGACGCATGTGCAAAATAACTTTATACCGACGGTGTATATAAATTAAATTCAAATTTTATTATCTTTTATTGAACTATGAATTATCTCTTGTCGAACTCTAAAAACAAAACTATTGATGTTTTCCCACTGAAAAAGAATTGAGATAATGATTACACCATGAATTATTGAAAAACAAATCCAAATGAATATCGTTTTCTCTATATTGCGGTTGTACGTAAAATACACAAAAATCTAAAGTGTGTTTCCTATGTATACTTTACTTGTTGCCTTTGAAAGGCCTTGTTCACATTTATTTTTTACACATTGTTCACTTTTTTTTTTTTTAGTTACGTGATTTAACATCACCAAATGGCATGACTCATGTCACTTTATTTATTACTCTCCGTTCATTTTTAAGTGTCCAAAAACGTTGGATTTAACTTTTCTATTTAACTGTCCGTTTGGTGTTTTAAGGGTACGATTTGTCAATTACTCTTTAAGTTTTTTTTAACATATTATTATTTTTTTACATAATATATTAAATTTATTTGAATGAGAAAGTGTGTGAAAAAAATAAAAATTTATTGGTGGATTAAAATTATGGTACAATAGGAAGATAAGATGCAAAAATACACTTTCTTAATTTTGTGTTACTATTCTAAAAAGACACTAAAAAAGAAACGGAAGGAGTATTATATTGTTTGCAAACATCACTAAAAGTATAAATAACTACAAAATTTTGAGTTCAAATTCTAATAAAATTGTGTAATCTAATAATATCAGTATTAACTATCAGTAATTGGTAAAAACATTATAGAGATATTTGTTCTCGTTTACTTAAAAAAAATTGTTGGATTTTTTTTGAAACGGAAGATGTTTAATTTTTTTGTTTGGTCAAGTTATTCATCTTAAAGGTGAATAAGTGAAATGTTTCATGTTTAAATCCGGACTCTGACATATATAGTATGATGCTCATACTAACTGAGTTAAGTTTATGGGGACAGAAAATGTTTAATTTTTAAAATCAACAATTGTACACGATGAAGAGAATGTAAAATGCTAATTAGGCCGGGATGATGTCATTTCAAAAATATACAGTAGTAGCTTAATTGTAATAATGATGTCATCATGTCAACCTATGTGTATTTTCTTGTGTTGAACTTGGATTATAATTTAACTTGGATTATAATTATAAAAAAGAAAATAGAAATATTTTCTTAAATTTTTTATAATTAATTTGTGATCAAATTTAAAAAGTAAAGTAAATACATTAATTATGATAAATCATTTCTTTTTTAAAATCACTAATATGTGCTCTTAGAGTATATTTTAGCTTTTTTCAAAAAGAAAAAAAAAAGGACAAGGTGACAACTTCCGTGAGCAGAGGAACGAGAACGACAGCATTAACAGTTGACTTGGGGGTGGAGGACACAACACAACACAACACCTAGAGATTTCATTGAAGGTTGTTAAATTAGTTTAAAATTAAAGTATATATTAAAGAAATTAATAATGTTAAACCATAAAGTGAGGAAGAAAATTAACCCCTTCATTCACGGACAATACTTCAATGTCAAAGTTCGTTGGGGGTTGCATGACCTGTTGCTTAAAATTTTATAAATAAGTTGGATTGCATTTGCGGCGAAGTCTATGGTGCACAAGTCTCCTAAGTTGTGCATCATGCACAAGTAACCGAAAACACTATAACGAATATGAATTTTATAAAATTCATTGTTAGATTGAAAGTTTATATCGTATAGATCATTCATAAATTTTTTGAAAAAAAATTGAAAAGCACTTGATATGTTATTGAGATCCATCAAAATTAACGGCTTATGAATTTTTATTGAATACCGTTAATCTTGATGAGTCTCAATAACATATCAAATGATTTTCAAAAAAATGTAAAAAAATTATGGATGATCTAAACGATATAAAATTTTCATCCAACGATTAATTTTGTAAAATTCGTATTCGTTATAATGATATGGCTAATTTGTGCATCATGCACCACTTAATGTGATTGTACATGTTAGACAAAGCCTCCATTTGCACAACTTGTTTTTGTTTTAGCTTTTGTGAAGATTAAAATAAACGTGTATTGAAATAAGTTAACAATATGAAATATATCACTAGAAATAGATAATAATGACAATATTGAAATTCTTAATAAAGGATATGGAATTGGTGAATTCCTAGTACCCAATATTGTTAGGTACCGGTTATTCATGTTTAAATTTTCTATCAAGTTATATTTTTAGAGTGATGTTAAACAGTGTTCTAAAGTAATGGTTAAGAAAATAAAAATATAAACAAAAGTAAAAGGTTTAAATAATAGAAAATATTCTATTTTAAAAATTTCAATTCAAGACATTGAATATTGCAATATTTTAAAGATTTTATTACTATTTGTGCTATTTTTGTTTTCTTAATCATTACCCAAAAATACGATTTAACATTTTTCATATTTTTATATGAATTTATATTAAGAAAATCGTATTAAATGAAGTAACAGTAACCAATAATATAAATTGGGTACCAAAGAACTTATCGATAAAATCATCTTAACTTCATCAATCGTTAGTTGATTTAGTGGTGATTGGCGATAAACTTGGTAGGAAGGATCACAGTTCGATCATCCGCAACTGCGATCGGAAAGGGGCTGGACCAACGTGATGCCAGAGCTGACTCCGAACCAGATTAAACTGCTGGCGAAAAAAAAAATTACCTTAACTTCCTGGAAAAAAAAGTTAACTATTATTTTTATAATATATTTAGATTAGATATATAAACTTAAAAAAAAACGAAATGAAATGTGTTTCATTAAAAATCAAACATTAAATACAAAAAAAAAAAGTGAAACATGATAAAATAAAAAACAACAAATATTGATAGTGTTTCCTTTGTGAGGAAAAGTGGAAAACAATCACAGTCGTCCTAACACAATTTATACCAAAATTGGAAAAGAGAAAAAAAAAATATGAAGGCAATCACCAATGATTATTCTAAAATTTCAAACATTATGATGATTAACACCAAGAGTCGCTACCAAGAGTCAATTTCAAAAATAACATTGGAATAGTTTGTTTCTATCACACTATTGGTTTGGAATTAAGTTCTAGTAGGTAAACAGTTGTGGCATGCATATGCCCAGCCTCATTAGCAATAATAGATTTTTTTTTTTAAACCAAAAGTATCTTTCGTGCAACCGTTGAAATTAATCATTTTAAGATAATTGAAATTCATTTAAAGGATTGATTCTTCCGGATAAATATTTTTTCATATGCATTAACTAGAGATATTAGATTTTTATTTTTTTTTTGATGATGAAGAGGGCAAAAGCCCAAGCGAGATATTAGATTTTACATGTTACAGAATCTTGATATATATATATATATAGATAAAAATTAGTAATTAGTTAGAGATATGACCACCCTAATTAAAAAAATGCGTGAACAATTTTATTTGTCATTCTTCTTATAAATTCAACTTAGGAGTTGGTTATGAAGGAAGATAAAAGATGTCTATATTCATAAAAAAGAATAAATCACCTTATTTTAATTAGCAAGCATGAAGAACGTCCCTTGTTAATTGACAACACGCGCCGATAATACCTATTTTTTAAAGAAGTTTAGTGACTATAATTTCACCCTTAAAAAGTGAATAAAATTGAATGTCCAAAGTTCGAAGTTTGAATTCCGAGTACTCTTGTATATGTTTACGATATCCCCAATTGAACTAAATTCATGGAAACACACCGATTCCTACATATATTTTAGTAATACCTACATATTTTCACTTGGATGAGATCGTAAGAAATCTATTCAAGCTTAAGTAGAGGTCTCAAGTTCAAATCCAGCTCTAAAGATGTAGCGATGTTAAATTTTCTTATAAGAAAGCTTTAACATCATTTTCGATTTTATCTGACTTACATGGTTAATCTCTACAGTTATAGGTAGATAAATGATCGATTTTGAACTATAACACTTGAACCGATAGAGATTGACCCAATTAACTCGAACTTAAAAAATCAAAATTAATTTAATTTGTTTTTATTAGATCTTTGGATTCATCGTAACTGTTATGGTTTTTACATTATTGCCAATTAAATATTTTGATGAACAAAGCACATTTTAAAAAAACATAAAAATTCATTATTTGTCAAAAAGAAACATAAAAATTCATTAAAGTTGAAATAATCATTCTGAAATTTCTGCTCTAAATATTAAAAATATTAATTTTGAAAAATAAATTTATTTATTAATTAGTCTTTAATTTTCATCGTTATTTAAATTATTAACGGTAATTAGTAAATCATTAACGGTAACTTGCACTAGAGTTAGAGTAAATTAGAGATATTTTGAAAGCCATGCAGCTTCCAAGAGACAACTAAAAAAAGTAGTACCATCTAAAAGAGAAATATGAGTCAGACATAATAAGAGATTGAAGGTGGCCAACAGAGATATTGTTCGGGTGCGAGGGTGAAGCCATGTGCTTAGGTTAATTAGGTTACATATAAATGTCATAACATTTAATACACGTAAACTATACTTTATAGTACTACTTGCTGGAAAATGCTCATGTGTGAATTGTGATGAATCATGTACAGTACCTTAAATATCCTTCATAATCTTTATATTTATATAAACATACAAGGAATGCTTTGTCTATTGTGTAGACAAGTAGAATGATATTGGCATATTGCATATATGTATGTATGTATTTAATCAATTAATTCTTTTATATCTTATTTGATATGATGATAAATTTCATTGATCTAATGAAAACTAACATGTGTATATATATGATGCAATACATGTTTTACTCATGTACTATAAAGTTTACCTAAACTAAAAAATTGGACTTAAATGGTTAATGAGTTATCTCTAGTATGGATCGTTCGGCAGAATCCGAGTTTGATTTCTAGTAAGAACAATTCGTAGCCAAACTTTTTTAACCTCACGGTCGAACTAATTAGATGTTGGATTTAAGTGTTGATTGATCATGATAGACACTTAAAATGTTATTAGGAATTTTTCATCACTCTAAATGATGAAGGGATTCTAAAAATTTATTTATTACGATTTAATCTTGTTGATGAAATTATTTGGAGATGTGATAATAAAGGAATTAACACTATCAAGTGCTTATATAGAGTTTGTAATGGAAGGTTAGTGAATGGTGATGAGAATAAAATATTTGGAGATTTGCCTAAACATTGGAATTTACTCATTCCTCTCAAGATTAAAATTTTTATGTGGAGACTTGGTAGAGTAATTCTTCCTACGTGACCTAGGTTGAATGTAAGGGTGTGCAATGCCCTTTTAATGATCATTTGTTGTGAACATGATTTATAAAATCTTTGGCACATGTTTCTTGAATGCCATATAACATCCGGTGTTGTTGGCTGTTGTTACAATCTATTATGCATTAGACCGAAGTTTTCTCTAATATTTTTATGTAGGTTTTACATAGTTTCAATGAAATCTCAAGTGTCTATATTGTTCAACATGATAACATAGAGCACATGTCAAAAGAGGGATTTGGATTGATGCAGTCAAAATTGCATGCATTCATGCAATTATAGGATATATTTGTCCGTCTGATGGATCTGCAAAGGAGAATGTGAAGTTGTGGGACAACAACAATGAACCAATGGAAACCACAATTTTACGTGTTTAACATCTACTCAACTCTTGGCAATGTTTTCACCAAGTTAACGATAGCATCCGAGGAACACTTCATCACAACAAGGGAGACAGTGTCCACCGCCTCATGTTCAAATGCAACGTTAATGATGCCACCTTCCAATAACAACAAATGCTCATATATTGGAATGTGCAAGAAATGAGCGAGGAAGATTTGTTATGACTATGACGAATTTGTGACTTTGATACTTCAAACGGTCGAATATGAATCATTGTTGTCGGACAAATTGTTATGACTAGGACGAATTGCTGACTTAGGGTTTGTTTAATGTCTTTTATTCAATCATTGTTGTCGGTCTTCAAGATTTTATCTTTTAACATGATTATAAAATGTTGTAGATGATTTGCTCCGACGCAAAACTATATGGTTAGAGTATAGTTCTATTATTCATGATTATAGAACTATATTATGTAATCACAACAATTTTTAGATTATTTTTACCAGACGACAAACTAATAATAGTGTCCATTCTCTAATAAAGACGTCTATCTGGTATACTCATCAAAGTAATTTTCATTATTCTCCTATTGTATACCTTGGTATAATGAATAAAACAGATGTTTTAGGTAAAAAATGACAAAAATTTAAGTAGTAAAATAACAAAAAATCTACAAAAAAGTAGTAACAAAATTTATTACACCATGAACAAGAAACCCTCTTATAACTATGGTGAAAAGCTAAAAACTGTTGATACTAATCTTTCATCAGATTTCAGATCATCCAACTCTCCCTTCCTGTCACTCTCTAAGCCGCGTTAAATGGACCCCACATATCGTTGAACCCAGCGCAGCACCAAAAAACTATATTCCTTTCCACAAACCATGTTCTTTTGTTTTTCTTTTTCTTATTTTTCTCAAACTTCCATAATACTTTTTTTATTTATCCATAATATATTTTATTTAATAATCTACTTTTTTTTATATCACTCACTTATAGTTTCAAAGATTCCACAAAATCTTCACAACCAGCTGGTTTTGTAAGAATTTGAAGCTTCATTCATAAACCTTTTTTTTTTGTGGGGTCCTCTTTGACAGCCTAATCAACAGCCTGGAAAAGGGTGGTTGCATTGCATTGCAACCACACTAAAAACTTCAACTTGATTCATTTTTCAGTAATGGGTTTCACGTAATATTAATCTTGGTCACACCCTTTTTCTTCAATTCAACAATTTTTTTTTTGTAACAACAAGCACATTTTGCTTCATTCATAGGTAAGTCAAGTGTACTTTTGATTTTAATTATGACCCTTTTTGAGTAAATTTATGTTTATGTTGTGTTGTGATGTGTTGCAGTGTTAGAAGAATCTTTGTGTGTTGTTTTGTTTGGTTTTCTGCATTGAATTTGATAGATCCGAGGTTGTTTTTGTTTTTGTTGCAGGTTTTTTTTTTTTTCATCAAGTTTGTGGCTTTTGGGATTTGAAGTTAAAAGGGTATTGTAATTGCTTAAAATCTGTTTATGGGTTGGTGTTGTTGAAGAAGATTTGAGAGAAACTTACAAACTAACTACAATGGTGATGATGAAACTTGTTTTGGTTGTTGTTACTCTTATTACATTTTTGGTGAATGTGTCATTTGCCTTATACACACCTCATGATAATTACCTAATTGCTTGTGGTTCATCTAAAAGTATCAATTTTCAAGATCGTGTTTTCGTCCCCGATTCACAGCATTCATCACTTGTGTTGAAAACTGGAAATTCAATTGTTGTTGCTAGTTCTAATTCAAGTGTTGTTCCATCTCCAATTTACCAATCAGCTAGGATTTTCAGTGAGAAAGGTTCTTATAGATTTGATGTTCAACAAGGTAGGCATTGGATTAGGTTATATTTTTATCCTATTCCAAACACTAGCCATAATTTGACTTCAGCTTCTATAACAGTTGTTAGTGATGATTTTGTTTTATTAAGCAACTTCACTTTTAGAAACTATAGCGGTTCTTATATGTTTAGGGAGTATGCTATCAATGTGACCTCTGATACTTTGACTGTAACCTTTATTCCTTCGAATGGTTCAGTTGCTTTTGTGAATGCAATTGAAGTTGTGTCGATGCCAGATGACTTGTTTGTCGATCAGGCATTGTCGCTTAGTCCATTAGCCCCTTTTAGTGGCCTTTCGGAACTTGCTTTTGAAACCGTTTACCGATTGAACATAGGAGGAACCTTGCTCACTGCCGAAAACGATACATTGGGAAGAACTTGGGAGAATGATCAGAAGTATCTCCATGTGAACAGCTCGGTTACTAATGTGTCAGCTAGCCCTTCAAGCATTAGGTATCGACCAGGCATTACTGCTGAGACGGCACCTAATTGGGTTTATGCCACTGCTGAAGCAATGGGGGATGCAAATGTTGCCAATTCAAATTTCAACATTACTTGGGTCTTTGATGTGGATCCAAGTTTCTCCTATTTTGTTCGGCTTCACTTTTGCGATATTATTAGCAAGGCAATGAATACGTTAGTTTTCAATGTATTCATAAATACTGATATAGCTATTGGAAGCCTTGACCTATCATCTTTGACTAATGATTTGGCTTTGCCTTACTATAAGGACTTTGTTTCCAATGCCTCATCGGATAACACTTTGACGGTAAGCGTTGGTCCTGATACAATGGCGGACATTACAAATGCAACTATGAATGGATTGGAGATAATGAAAATCAGCAATGCATTGAAGAGCTTGGATGGACTTTCTTCGGTCAAGAGTCTTCTTCCTAGTTCAAAATCAAGCAAGAACAAGATAGGAATCATCGTTGGTTCCGCCGCTGGTGCTTTAGTTGCCTTGGCTTTTATTGGTTTGTGTTTTTGCTTGTTGGCGAGAAGAAATTTGAAATCTCCTCAAGAGGGTGGTCATTCATGGCTGCCATTGCCCTTATATGGAAATTCTCAGACCATGACAAAAATGTCAACAACTTCACAGAAGAGTGGAGGAACTGCAAGCTTCATTTCTTCGACGAATCTTGGGCGGTTCTTCACTTTCCAAGAAATCCTAGACGCAACCAACAAATTTGATGAGAAGCTTCTTCTTGGTGTTGGTGGTTTCGGAAGGGTTTATAGGGGAATCCTTGATGATGGTACCACTGTAGCTGTCAAAAGGGGAAATCCAAGATCTGAACAAGGTCTTGCTGAATTCCGAACGGAAATTGAGATGTTATCGAAGCTTCGGCATCGTCATCTTGTGTCTCTAATTGGTTATTGTGATGAGAGGTCAGAAATGATTCTTGTCTATGAATATATGGCTAATGGTCCCCTCAGGAGTCATTTGTATGGAACTGATCTACCACCTCTATCGTGGAAACAACGGCTCGATATTTGCATCGGAGCAGCAAGAGGACTTCATTATCTCCACACCGGTGCATCGCAAAGCATAATTCATCGAGACGTAAAGACAACAAACATCCTTTTAGATGATAGCTTTGTTGCTAAAGTTGCTGACTTTGGCCTCTCCAAAACCGGTCCCGCGCTTGATCAGACTCACGTGAGCACGGCTGTTAAAGGTAGTTTCGGTTATCTTGATCCAGAATACTTTAGAAGGCAACAACTCACAGAGAAATCAGATGTTTATTCATTTGGAGTAGTTTTAATGGAAGTGCTATGCACAAGACCGGCTTTGAACCCTGTCCTTCCTAGGGAACAGGTTAATATAGCCGAGTGGGCGATGAATTGGCAGAAAAAGGGAATGCTCGATCAAATCATGGATCAACAACTTGTCGGGAAGGTCAATCCTGCTTCGCTCAAGAAGTTCGGGGAGACGGCGGAGAAGTGTTTGGCTGAGTATGGAGTGGATAGGCCATCTATGGGAGATGTTTTATGGAACCTTGAATATGCTTTGCAGCTCCAAGAAACCTCATCAGCACTCACGGAACCAGAAGATAACAGCACGAATCACATTACCGGAATTCAGTTGACACGTCTTGAGAATTTTGATAACAGTGTCAGTATGGTTGATGGAAGCAACTCTGTCACGGACGAAGATGCAGAAGACGCTGCTACAAGTGCAGTGTTCTCACAATTGGTAAATCCACGTGGAAGATGATTTATTTTTCATGTATCCGTCATTCTGGGTATACGCATTTGAGTATAGTGTGGCTGTTCTGGCCTTGGACTAATTGAAAAGTCCTGCTCGATAAATGAAAGGTTATTTTCGGTTTCGTTATCACTTTTGTAATCCTTTTTGATTTATTTTTTTTCCCCTATAAGCACGTTACTATATAATATATTTGAGCAATTAGTTGGTTAGAAATTGTATGTAAGTTATCTATAAAGTTCTGTTGTACTTTGTATAAGGAAATCAAGAGTTCTTTCACTTTACAATAAAAGTTCCTCAGAAAACAAATCAACTATTCAAAAGATACTGCTTCTGATAAGTTAGTTTGCTTTGCTTTTCTCTTTTTTCTAGTAATTCTCAAGAGATATATTCAATATGAAATCCAAGAAATGAAAATGAGAGAAAACTGCTGAGAAGATCTTTAACATGAATTACTGATCTAGAAGCAAAGAAAATGAATTCTAAAGACAAAATCAAGTTTTGAAATAACTTGTGTTCAGTACATTGTTCTCCTAACAATGAAATGTTTGACCTTCGCCCGGAATGTGAGCAAATATATCATGTCAATTGCTCAATCGTACTTTGGCTATCTTACACGTACAATAAGAAATGCTGTAAATAGATAAAGGTTCATGCAATTTTTTCTATCAGCTGTTGGTAGTCTCTCACAAATTGCAATTCAAGGTGTTTTCATAATTTCAAGTTTCAACAATGATTTTGATCTTATGCACTATGAAGCACGGACATAGATACCAGACACAACATTGACACGTCGACACTGATAATAATTTAAGAAAATGACATAATTCAATGTAATCATATATGTCGGTGTTGGACACTCATGTGTGTCCCACACTAGGATGCGCCTAGTCCGAGGAATATTCGTGCTTCATAGCTTATGCATAATATCATAATGTATGAATTTAGGAAACCTTTCATATAATCATCACAATATTCAATCATTTATAAGCAAACAAATTAATACACTTATTCAAAAGGAAATATGGTTACAAAACAATAATTTTTTAGCCACTGAGTAGTGAGTACATTACAGAAATATTTTTTCTTAGTTACAACATTCAATCATTAAAAAAAGGCGAACAATAGAAACTGTCAAATTTATCTTCTGCAAACTATACCGTTACCACTGCTGGCACCACTAGTGCAATCCATCATACCAAATTCTATCTCCATGCCTTCCTGCATTGAATCTTTGGCAGAAGAGAATATACAAGCGTTACAGTCGGCAGAAACAAGCGACGTGGTTCTATACTTGTCTTCCCCGCCAACTACCGGCATTGCCACACCTGGCTTTGCCGGATTTTGAAAATCTGGCTGATAAGTCCTACCAAGAATTCCTTCAACTTTGGACGATAAACCATAGAATTTGAACTGCACCTCCAAATGAGCAAAGCAATCATCATTAGGAATCTGATAGTTATGGATTCTACTGTCTTCCTTGGTCACAGGCACCACATTGACAGATATTTCAGCAACTTCTGGGATGGTAATCATGACACCGTTCTCATTCGATGTTCTCTCGACTCTTAGTTGATTTTCCTCGGATTGCCATGTAGACAGGTGACCTTCTGGAATTACGAGTTCCTTTCCGTCAAAAGAGAGCTTCAAATGGTCAACGTCGTCATCCCAAATTGAAGATGGCGTGGCCTCAACAGAAAAGTTGTGTGAATCAAAGAGGACTCCCAATGCTTGAATCCAAGTATAATCCCTTGGTCTCCCTGTTGGCCTGAGGCCGATAAAACGAGCGTTGATTTGAAGGTTGACATCAGATACCAAGCTGAAATGCTCATTTCTCCTTCCATGGAAATAGAAAACAATGCCATCCGCACCAACGAACCGAGGATCCAAGCATGCAGATCCGCGACCATTACAATTTGGTTTACGACCTGTTCAAATCCAAAATATCATGAATGGTAAACAAAAAAATGGAATCAAAACACCAAAAATATGTTTTTCTTTTATGAAATTCACATGTATCCTATTCAAGGCCAACAGAACAATAAAGATAAGATCTCTCATAATTATCTTGCTAAAATCGCAATGTGATTGTGATTGAGATTGCGTCAGTCGCATTTGACTGTAACTCTCCACAATATCAAGGATCACAACGCGACCGCAACCACTATAAGATATAAGAAAATGTATGTAAATCTTACTTTTGCACTGAGTTTTGCACAAAGGAGAATCACAATCAAGATAGCAAACTTTGTCTCTTGGGTTAACCGGTGATTTTGAAGGACACTGAGCCGGACAAGGCATTTTCTTGAGAAAACAACTGCTCTTTCGGTTGGTGCATGTTTGAGTATCAACATTGATACACATAACACATGATGATACAAATACAAATAAAAACAAAACAAACATTAAACTTTTGTTGCTTAAGACATCCATGATTAATCTTTTGTTTTGTTTGATAGATCAATGAAAGAGATGAATGTGGCCTCTCTTTATATACTATCTTTATGCTAATAGAAAACTCACCAAGTGGTTATTTTTCTAGTGATTTTTAACATGAACGTGAGTAAGATGAATTGCTGGAATTCTTTGTGGCATCTTTTACATTGTCAAAACAATTACAATATAACAAGAAGAGGTAATGGAAGTTGACTTTGTGCTTTAGAATGAGGACAAAGACTTTCATGAGCAGCTTCTATACAGAAAGATTATTATTATTATTGACTTTCACTAAGTTATTCAAGTTCAACCATGAAATGTGGCTTAATATTTTGGTATTAACTCTCTGGTTCCCATGGGAACGATATCCAGGTGATCAGAACTCGGCCGCGAGATAAGTAAAGTCCGGCCAAGAATTGTTCCCATCAATAATGGAACTCGAGTAAATGTGGCTTAATATGATTTTTTGTAATCATGAAATTTTGTATGAGAAAATAAAGTGCAATTATAAAAGTATAGAACATTGAGTATGTAATTTTTGGTGTGGAAAATGTATAAAACATTGAGTTTTCTTTTAAATTTCTTATGAACAATTCAACATACATTCGAACTTATGTGTTAAGTGATGTAGCTGTCAAAATATTTAAAATTAATATTTAGCTAACTTTGGATCCTTGACTACATTGATACGTTAGGGCAAAACGGACAGTGTCAATTTTTTAGATTTTGTGGACCAAAATCTGCGTTTACTAACTTTGTGTCACTTGTAAGTTTTAATTAATTAATTTAATACTAGAGACTAAGGATGTGCTGTTTTTTTTACTTAGTATTTTTATTCTTTTAAGATCAATATGCAAAAGCATATTGATCAAGTAGTTCATACACTATTATCAAGTAGTTTATACATGATCGTATCATATATGATACTCATACTCCAAAGGAAGATGCTATAAGTTTTAGTAATTTAGAGTTTAAGCGCGTAAATAAAATCTAATTAATGAACATTTTAGCTATAGATCAATGTGGATAGCTCTTCTCCAAAGGAAGATGATTTATTAGTGGTTTTCGCGAGACGTTAGTAACTTTGCATTTAGCCTGGTCTTCTCTTGTTAGTGGTTGTTTAAAGCTAAATCGAGATGGTGCAGCGACCAAACACGGTGCCAATTGCAGCTTGTCGAGGTGTGGTTCGTGATCGTGACCATTGATTTATGGAAATTTCATTTTTGGCTATATATGTTGCATCTTTTGGTATTTGTTCCATTATTATGATAGAATTGTTGGTCATTTGCAAGGGGTTGATGATGGGTTTTGATCAATAATGTTTTAGAGCTATAGATGTTAAAAAAAAAATTGAATAGCGAAAGATTTATTAACCAACAATCCGGCGAATCGTCGCACCACACACAATTTCCACCCGTGTCTTGATTAATAATAGCACGGGTGGAAATTGATTAATAGTTGTGTTAGTCATATTTGTCTTTTGATAATGTTCATTATTCATTAATGACTTGAACTTAGTGGTTTAAAAAAAATACAATTGAGAGGGTGGATACTTCTATTGGTTTGATTTAAGAGTTAAAAGGAGTTGGAAGTCTCAAATTTAACATAGGACGACGAAAGGAGAAAAAAATATTAATCTAATAAACTAACTAAATTGAACATTTTAAAAAAATTGACAAATGAAAGTAAATAAATGCATTATCGTCTAAAAAATTTACATTAATATGATAATTATGAATATTTTTTTGTCAAGTAGTCTAGTGGCTAGAATTTCATTTTTTAATATGAATAATTGAGAGTATCAAGATTCGAACATAATCTCTGCATATTACATGGTATGTTCTTACCGATCATTATGATTAATTGATATTAAAAACACATAATATAATTACATAAATTATTGATGTGTTTGTTTTAGCTTTAAAACAAGTGATTTTTTCTTTGTATTTTTAAAAATAATTTTTATGATAAGTCAATTAAAAATAGTAAAAGTTGTTTCGAATTCATCTTTTTATGGTCTGTGAGCTTAGCTCTCAATTGGTAGGACATTGCATTAATTATGCAGGGGGCCGGGTTTCGAACCCCAATCATGAGGGTCATCCCACTTATCCACCTTAAGGATGAAATTTATACAGCTAAACTACTTGACAAAAAAAAATTATCTTTTTATGAATAAAAAATAATTTTGACATTCCATAACTTAAATATTCATTTTAGAGATTTTAACTTAATAAAAATCACAATTTTAAAAAATAGTATCTCTCTAAAATGATTTTTATGAAAAACTATTTAAAATAGCTTGGATTTTAAAGATTTTTTTGAAATTTTGTATCAAAATGTTAAAATACTTTTTTTTGGACACAAATGCAAAAGGGGGTAAACTTGGAGGGCCAAAATGGAGCAATTGAAACTTGGAGGGCTAAAATCGAGTATTGGAGGGCTAAAATCGAGTAATTGTGAAATTTAGAGGATTAAAATCAAGCAATTAAAACCTGGGGGCCAAAATCAAGCAATTGTGAAACTTGATGGCCAAAATTGCATTTAAGCCTAAAATAAAAAGAGGTTGTAAAATATTTTCTTGACTTGGTCGAGTAGTGATTGACACTAAACTTGATAGGGATGACTATAGTCCGATCTGCTGTAACTGCGATGGTAAATGGGCTGAAATCACTTAATGACAGAGCTGACTTCGAATGACATTAGAAAGTTTAGTGAGCCGATAGATAAGGTGAAAAAAAAAATAAAAATAAAAGTATTTGATGGAAATAAAAAGGTAAATATAAAATGGGTTGTGGTCACTATAGTTTGTGTGTGGCATTACAAAGCTGAGACCTGAGAAGTGAGAATCAATCAATCAGACAAACAAATCAGCACCGAAACATGGCGGCGTTGACAGCGGCAGCTCGACAAGCCATCAATATCGGACGCCTCTCCACACCCAAATCTACTTCACTCCTTCATCGCCGTGGCATGGCTGGCTCTGCCGGTATTTTACCCTCTCTGTTCTTCCTTCATTCTATTTTCCTCATAGGGTTTTCTGTTATTATTGTAAATTTCAAATCTTTTGATCCAAAATTTACTCTTCCTAGTAAATTGGGCATTTGATTTGGATTATTAAATTGCTAATTTCAATATTGTTGTTTTTTTAATTAAATTTTGTCATTTTAGTGTGAGATTTGTCAAGAAGATGATTCTTAGATCAATTTTATGTGTAGCTTAATGATCTTCAGAAGTTATACCAATAATTGTGGGAAAAAATGGGATTTTTGTTATACCAATTATTGTGGAAAAAAATGGGATTTTTTAACTTATTTTTAGAGATTGTGCTTAAATAGGGTTGTTTGGAATAACTTATTTGAGCTTATATCGCTGATTGTGAAAATTTTATGTTTGTTCAAATTCTGTTATGCCACATTGTTACACCTCTTCTATGGTTGTTATCGACAACATTTTGTACTAAATCGCATATTCCTGCAAGCGGGTTTGTTATGCCGTGGTTGTCTTCATCTTTAGTTAAAGTATGTGGTAAAATAAATTTGTGGAAAATGGAATTTTTAGTTCATTCATAGAGATTATGTTTACATAAGGTTTTTTTTTCTAGATTACCCTTGAAGAATTGCGGGTAATTTACCCTACAACCAATAAAAATTAGCCACATAAGTAAATATTCAAGGCGAATATATAAGTTAGTTTGTGGGTACCACTTGCAAATTTACTCATGTGGCTAATTATCATTGGTTGTTGAATAAATCCACAAATTTTTAAGGGTAACCTATGCCTCACCATACATAAGGTTGTTTGGAATAACTCATTTGAGCTTATATCATGGATTGCGAAAATTTGTTGTTTGTTCAAATTCTGCTATGCTACTAATACTACGGTATAGCTCTTCTATATTTGTTAATCGACAACACTTTGTACTAAATTGTGTATCACATAGCTGTAGCGGTTTGTTAAAGTTACGATACGCTATAGCATCCTATGTGATAACATTAACACTTGTGTAAATATGTGGAAGAGCTTGTGAAAATAACTTATATGTTTGTAAGTTGTTTGCCATTTATTTTCGTATGCTACTCTATATGGCTCATTCTCAGCTGTTCCGGCTTATGCGGGAATTATTCTTATTTACTTAATCTTTGATTGTAGAATAAGCTTCTACCACTCTTATACAATAAGCATTTAACTAAGTTGTATATTATTCAAATGCTCACATAGTGTCATTTTGCATTAACATGCATTACGGCAGCGTAATCTCTATGTATAAGCTCCTATGAAGATTCAAAATCATTGATACGTAGTTGTTTATAATAAGTTCTGGCATTGTGTTATGTGTTTGAGTGTTTTTTTTTTTTATGTGTTTGAGTGTGGTCATCCTGGCGGTGAGCATTATGTTATATCGAGTTTAATGTTATATTGACTGATATTAAGAATGTTTTTAGTAAAGGTGTTGTAATTTAGGCTCTAGTTTATGCGGTTTGAAAGTTTTAATAAGAATGTGGATTTGCATGATGTTTGGCTATGGAAGTGGAACTTAAAGTTTCAAAAATTGGTTAAATTGAATATAAACTAGTGCTGAAGCTAATGAAGTGTTTGATAAAGTGAAATATTTCCCCTTCTTTCCTTAAGAATTAATTGCCTATATTAACTTGATAATGTTGACATGTTACAGATCATCATGGACCTCCAAGGGTGAACATTTGGCAGGATCCACTCTCCCCATCTAAGTGGAAAGAAGAACATGTGAGTAACTTACGGTTTTTAGAAAGTCTTTCTCATGCTAGTTTAAGATCTCTTCCAGATTGACCACATTTTGATGCTGAGACATTTTAGTATTGACAAAAAAAACCCACCGTGATAGTATCTTCTTAACGGCTTTTTGAGGAATTAGACATGTAACTGAAACCAATCTCTCTGATAATCACTTTTATTTTAATCTTAAACAAACGGGCCCTTAAGGGAACTTGCCTCGTTTAAAACAGCACAGACACAACACACACACACACGTACTCCTAATATAATTATTCATACACAAAAATATGATACAACACATCTGATAATGAACAACATAAACTAGTTTTTCAAGTTGTGTTGAGAGAACTGATTAGCCATTGAACTACTATACCAAGGCAGATGGTTGAGTAATACAATACCACTTGTGAACATTTTGATTGCCTCACTCATGGCGTCATAAACCTGTTTCTCTTTATATTTGGTCATACTAAAATATATTGAATGTTTCACCACCAAGTTTTCTGATGTTGCAGTTTGTGATTGCTTCTTTGACCGGATGGGGTGTACTCATTTACGGTAGTTACAAATTCTTCACTGGAGGCAAGAAGGAAGAGGTACACAACTTTTCCATATAAGAAGTTCAATATGACTGTTATTCATGTATCATCAGAAATTTTTATTTTTTGATATAATTTTTGCACCTTAAGTACTTGATCTGTTCATGAAGCTTTCTTACAAATTATTTGCCATGTCTTACTGCAGAAAGTTGGAGAACCAAACAAGGCCTGAGGCACTACTTGGCTTTTGTCGGAGTTAGTGATTTTTATCTTTATGAAGGGGAAGCCAGTTTTGGGCAGTTTTATTAGTGGTATTTACATAGCACTTAAAGCAATGGTTTAGGATTAATTACATCTATTCTATTGATGTTTTTATGTATTTTATGTGTCTTGGTAATAAGCTATAACACTTTGTGGGATACAAGCCTGCTTGCTGATAAATTGGCTTGCCTGAATTTGGCTTTTAACTTTGAACTTTCTTGTTTTTCTACCACTCAAGTTGTGATATGATTCTATTACTTCCCTTATTAACATGTTAATAGAAGCACAAAATAAAAATGTTAAAACAAATTAAATATGCATCTCTGATCTTCTGTTGCAAATCTCGACCATGGAATTAATTGAACAGTCTAGATATCGGAAACAAACCATCTGCAGTGCGGCCCTCTTGCTGTTTCTCCCGCGCCAGATTTTAAGGATCACAACAGAATTCTCAGCAAACCTAAACCTAATTAAGTGGAACCCTATCTCTCTTTTGATTTCAATCTCACTCTTAAATAAAAAATTAAAAAAATAATCATGAGAGAGTGAGTACAAGGTAAATGTGGACACATGGGTATGATGTTACTTTCATTACACCCCAGAACGTCTGTACATAAATCAAACATTGTTCCGGGTTATTGAAGTTCTGGGTTATTTCTTATTTTATGTACACAATTTGACGTTGACTCTGTTTGGCAAAAATAGCTTATGGCTGATAAGCTAGCTGTAGCTGATAGCTTATGGCTGATGATTGATAATTTTTAACTGATAACCTAATTGAAGTGTGAGTTGTCTGACATATACCCTAACCGATGCAATCTACATTCCTGCTGATTTTGTAACAAAAATAAATAAATTGAAGAAGCATTTTTATAAACCAAAATAATAGTGTGATATCTGAAAGAGAAACATCACTATCAAAACTTATATTACAATTGTAATGCTACTCAGCTCACTATTCCTATCATTTTACAATGTGTTACTCTGCTCACTACACTCTTCTCTCTAATATGTGGCTTCACTCGTTGCGCCTGAAGCACCCAGAAAATGCAAGCCACGACACGTTTAACTGAATGAGACATGACTTCAGTATACTCACCCTGAAAAATGAAATATAAATCTCATTAAGGTATTTGGTGAGTTATTGAAGTAAGAACCACAACATCAACAATATATCTGCTTTATATTAAGGACATACTCAACTGTGACTTAAAATCCAAATGGTTGAATACAAATTACTACCATAATATCAAATTAATATTTAGTCCTAATCACTAAAATGCGCTGATATTCCAGATTCTTCGTAACTGATTTCGGAAATAGTTTCACTTGGTTCACATTACTCCAAAATTAAGCCATGAGGAGATAGCTACATAGGTACGAGCATTGGATAGTTTATAAGAGGAACGAGCGGATAGATTCGTATCATAATGTCACATTGAGAAAAACATGCTTCACATCAGAACTAGAATCCTAAAATTTTAAGTCTGTTTGGCGTGAGAAAATATTATCTATCTTCACTTTTAATTACAAAAATATCAAAGTGTTCTCATTATGTTTGCATAGGAAAAATCTGTTTTTGTTCTATCCTCAAGTGATTGCTAAACATAACTATGAAATTTGCAATTCAGTGAAAGTGTTAGATAAACCATACTCTGTGAAGACTCAATCTGCATCTTTTATTTCGGCTTCAACATCGATTGCTCTACCAGAATCGTTGTCTGCAATAAAAGAAACAAGGACATAATAAAGACTAGGGAGACAGGGAAAATCGATTGCTCTATCATCATCAAAAAATATTAGGGATAATAAAGACTAAAGAGACAGGGAAGAAAGTTTCATTTAAACAAAATGTATATTTAAGGGGGAAGATAACAAGCCTTGTGAAGAATGTTACCATTTCTAGAACGTGAGAAATTGTCGAATGCTTGTCCAAATGTTGTAGATTGGTTTGAAAACTTCACAGATTCCTTTACAAACTCATCGCCATCAACTGAGATCAAAATAAAAGTTCTTCAACAGTGAGAAATATGCATATTTTGATTTTTAAAATGAAACACGTCGAATAATTTTCTAACCGCAGCTAGAAAGAGTTCCTCTTAATACTGATAGAAAGCGAAGGAAAGAAGAACATAAGAAAGACATCCAGTCTTACCAGAAAAAGGCTGACCGCAAAACGGGCACAGCTGCAATTCATCATTCAAAGTGGATCTGTAAAAGAGAATCACTATAAATTATAAAGTAACCATGACTAGTTCGAATTATTTCAAAATAAATCATCTATAAGTAGCTTATTATGAGGTATATAAAACATATCTTACTTGAAAACTTGAAAATCATTTCCACAGTTTGGACACTGCATATACAACATAGACACAACAATATCTAATTAACTAAATCAAATGTAAGAAATATATTCCATAAGTTAAAAAGTGTAAAAGTTGAAAGAGCAAGAAGTTTTTCAAAGCTAGATTTGAAGAATCCTCACAGTGCCTTTCATTATATCTCTTCCTGCCCACCAGATGAAAGCAACAAGACCTACTATCGGTACTAACACTACAAAGATCTGCATGTGAATAAAAGAAAAATGAGAAAAAAAATTCAAAACAGTTAGATGATTGAATTACATGTATAAATTTTGGAGCAATAAATTTACTAAAAGACATTATAAACTAAGGACAAAAAGATATAATTTACGTTGAAGAGGAAGAATTTACATCAGTAAGATGATAGCAAGATGATAACAAGAAGATTTTACATCACACAATTTTCTAGATAAACATTTAAGATGTAACACTTACTTCCCTTGCTGACTGACTGTTCTTCCCCTCCCCTATTCTTTTTATTTAGTTGACACACTGATATTTGTGTTGTTTCTTGCTTTTTTGGATATGTTAGATGAGATTTGGATTCATAACAAGTTTTATCAGAAGATTTAGAATGTTGTAATCAGGAGAAGGGAAGATTCTACAAGTAGTTTAAAATTGTAAACCTATTTGATTAGCTCTAGTTCAGCCAGTTTCTGACATAAACAAGTAATATAATACTCCCTCTGGTCCTTTTTATAAGAGACAAATTGGTCAACAAAAGCCGATGTATTTGGCCCATATTATAAACCAAATACATCAACTTCTGTTGACTCATTTGTCTCTTATAAAAGGACCGGATGTAGTAATTGATTGAGTATTCTCATTTGTTTTTTCTGTTTATCTGCTAATAATCTATCTTGTTGCAAGATGATGGACCTTAATACAACAGTAAGGTTTCTAGCTCTTAAAATTTGGGTTGGGCCTAAATAAACTCTACAAAACCAGCTTCTAAGATGATGAATGTCTTTCAATTCTAATCACTTTTCAGGTCATATCTCATCCAATATGAGACTCTCAACAACACTAGTGAGCTAGAGCTAGTGGTCATTGATTCTAGTTGCAAAAACAGCCTTGATTCATACGGCAAGGCTATCTAAACCACAAATAGTGCGGAGCTTCTTGTACTGTATTGAGAAAAACCCAAGTCTCACATAAAAAAGTGTAAGGGAGCCAATCATCGGGACAATGATTGATGAAGATATTACAATCATTAAGGTGGGGCCAAATGCAGAAAAGGACAAAGAACACATGGCACAATCTCCACAAGGGGTGGAGGTGAGGAAAAGCATGAGGGTCAAGAAGCCCAATCCCAAATATCTTTAAAAAGGGAGGTGTGATGGTTCTTATTGGGTGTGGAATGATTAGTTGAATTCTCTCTTCTCTATCCTTTGGGATAATTTCTCGGTTTTATGTCAATTCCACCATAGCTATTGATTGTACTCTTCTCTTTTGGTACTTAATAATAGCATCTTTTCCCTTATTCCTTTGTACTTCACTCTTACACATTACAACTATCGAAACCCAGCTAACACAACTAACAGAAACCATAAACACTCAAATTCAAATCCAACTTTCTCACCTCACTGAAACCGTTGCAAACCATAGCTCCTCCATCATTGACACCTCTTCTGTGCTTCAATGCATGGAAACTCTACTCCAATCGCTAGCTTCATCTACCATCACCCATGGTCTCCACGCCAAACTACCCCCTTTCACACTCGTAGTGTCCAACTTGCATTTCCCAGATTTGACGGTTCACATGCGCTTGAATGGATTTTCCGTGCGAATCAATTCTTTGAGTATTACGACACACTGGACCCAGAACGTTTGACGATCACTTCTGTTTACTTCTATCAAACAGTGATACCCTGGTATCAAATGCTGAATCGCGCCCACCCAATCCTTTCATTGCACGCGCTTTCTCGAGCCATTGAACTGGAATTTGGTCCATCTGTGTTTGGTCGTCCTCGAACGACTCTGTTTAATCTCTCACAAATGGGTTCCGTGGATGATTACTATCTGGAATTCACGGCGTTGGCCAACCGTTCCACTGGTCTCACACCAGAAGCTTTACTCGATTGTTTTATCAGTGGATTGCAGAAGGAATTAAAACGCGAGGTAATATCTCAAAACCCCCTACTATGGTTCAAGCTGTTGCGATTGCTTGCTTATTTGAAGATAAGTTTTGCTCTAACCCCAAATCTGTCACGTCCACACACCCTCGTTCCAGCTACACCAAAACCATCACCACAAATCAACCACTAAAGCAACCACCCATTTTACCTACTCCCACCACTAAACCATTCAATTCACCTCTCAAATCCAAAACCATCAAAAATATCAGTCCTGCAGAGATGCAACTCCGCAGAGAGAAAGGAATTTGTTACTATTGTGACGAAAAATTTAGCCCTCAACACCGTTGTCCCAACAAACATCTTATGTTGCTTCAATTAGATGATGTTGAATCGGTTGAGTCTGATACGGATTCAGGGGAGCAGTTTTCACCTTCAATTGAGCAAAACTCTGATTCCCTTGATCACAATTTGTCCTTGAATGCTATGAATGGTTGTTCATCATTGGGTACATTGAGATTTACTGGGCAGGTTCTTGGCAAAGATGTGCAGATTTTGGTGGATGGTGGCAGTACTGATAATTTTTTTCAACCTAGGTTGGCCAAATTTTTGAAGCTTCCTATTGAACCAGTTTCCAATTTTAATGTATTGGTGGGGAATGGACACAAAATGGTGGCTGAAGGTAAGATTTCCAATCTCAGTGTGTCAGTTCAAGGTCATGATATGCAAATTCCTGTATTCTTACTGCCTTTTGCTGGTGCTGACTTGATACTTAGTTCATCATGGTTAAGCAACATTAGGGCCTCATGTGGCTGATTATAGTGCTTTAAGCCTTAAGTTTTTCCTCAGTGGTAAATTTGTCACATTACAAGGCACTGCACCGCATTCCCCAGGTCCTGCACAATTCCACCATTTAGCTAGGTTGAATCACACACATGCCATTGCTGAGTTTTATACTATGTTTTGTTTCAACATGGCGACTGAAACTACTCCTCCCTTGGAATTATCTCCCTCTTTACCACCTGATTTGACTGAACTTTTCCTTACTTTTGGTCATCTGTTTCAAAGTCCCACCACCAACCACCACAGAGATTACAAAATCACTCTATTCCTTTGCTTGATGAGTCCAAAATTGTCAAGATTAGACCTTATAGGTACCCCCACAGTCAAAAGGCTCAAATTGAAATCATGGTGGAAGATATGTTAAAACAGGGCATTATTCAACCTAGTACTAGCCCTTTTCCTTCACCAATCATTTTGGTTAAAAAGAAGGATGGCACATGGTGTTTTGGTACTGATTATAGGGCTCTTAATGCTCTCACAATTAAAGATAGCTCTCCCTTACCAACTGTGGATGAACTACTTGATGAGTTATATGGTGCTAAGTTCTTTTCTAAGTTGCATTTAAGGTCGGGATATCATCAAATCCTCATGAATCCTAAGGATAGATACAAAACTGCCTTTAGGACACATCATAGACATTATGAGTGGCTTTTTATGCCTTTTGGATTGTCCAATGCTCCTTCATCCTTTCAGAGCTTGATGAATGAGGTTTTTCAGAAAGTGCTGAGAAAGTTTGTCCTTGTTTTTTTATTATGATATATTGGTGTATAGTTCTACATGGACCAGTCATTTATGTCATCTTGAAACTGTGTTGAAACTGTTGACTCATCGCAAACTTTTTGTTAAACTTTCTAAGTGTTCATTTGGTATGTCTGAAGTGGATTACTTGGGCCACACTGTATCAGGCATGGGCGTGACTATGGATAAGGCTAAGGTTCAGGCAGTTTTACAATGGCCTATTCCTACTACTTTGAAACAACTTAGAGGATTCTTGGGATTGACTGGTTATTACATGAGATTTATCAAATCCTATACAACCATTGCATCTCCATTAACCGATCTTCTCAAAAAAGACAGTTTTCAATGGTCTGATAGTGCAATGAAGGCCTTTAATGCTTTAAAAATGGCTATTACTTCTGCACCTGTACTTATTTTGCCAGATTTCTCTAAACCTTTTGTGTTAGAGACAGATGCTTCTGGCATGGGCATAGGAGATGTACTCGGTCAACACGGTGTAACAGGAAATAATATTAGATTAATAGTTTATTTTAAATAATGGTTTATTTTATGTCATTTTACATTTTTATCCTTTAGGGTTGTATTTAAAGGCATTGTGCCTCACTTTGAAAATCAATCAATGAATGAATGGAAAATTATCTTCTCTCAAAACTCTCTCATTTATGTTTGCATAATCTCATTTGTACCGAATTCTATTCCATTCATTAGAATTCCTACTTTGAGACTTGATTCTATATTGCTTATTTCTCTAGCATAAACAGAACAATTGATATACACACAACCAATACTTCAAGAAAATTATAAGCTCATTAAACTATAGGATTTAATTCATTAAAATTTTCAATGTAAAGATTTTCTACACATTCAATTAATTGTAGTACTAAGTCATATCATTAAAAACACTTGACTTTAATAGTAACAACTTCTAAAATCACGAAACCGGTCAAAATTAAACTCTAAACTAAATATGAGCCAATAAAACCAAATCAAGAGATATAAACATACCCAAATGGAGACAATAGCATCCAAAATCCAACCAAATTGTCCAGTCATTGAAAGATAAGTTAACCCAACAGCCAAAGCAAGATTTCCCAAAATCTTAGCAGTGCCACCATCATCTCTTCCACCACCACCACCACCACCACCACCATTGAAACCAAACCCTTGATTATTTTTCACCAAAACAACTCTCTTTTCCTTCCTGCACCTCTTCTCCTCCAACAAACCCCCATTTTTAAACACTGTATTTCCCAAAAAGGAGCTTCTATTCCTGCATACTCTGATTGCTCTCAGCCTGAAGCTGCCCAGATGAAAAGATGTAAACTTTGGGTGTATATGAGAGAAAGAAAAAGTGGGTTGTGTTTTGTATATACCATGATGGAGGAAATTGAAGTGTGAAAATTTGATTGAGAATTGCATAAGGGTGGACATGGGGAATATTGTATATGGGAGAAATAGAAGCTTAGTGTAATGGTGTTTGAAAAGGTTTAGACATGGCCAATGGAAGCTTGTAGGTGTGTGAAATATCGATTTTTAAGGTTTCAACTTAGAATTAGAAGTGGATAAGACGATTAAGAATTTTAACATTTAATTTTTTTTGAAAATGATAAGGCAATTAAGATTTTAACATTTAAATTTTTTTTAAAAATGTGTGAAGTTAATATATTGAAATTGAAATATTTAATTTTTTTAATAAATAATTTATTAAATAAAAATTTTAAAGAGTTTTTTGGGACAAATAGAGCAATTTTTGGTATTAACCGACTTTAATAAACTAATAACAGACTAATATAAAGACTAATTAAGTGAAATAGAAAGGCTAACTAATTGAAGAAAAATCTAGCTAACTATTTATATTCTTAACATAAACCCCTCTAAAGAAATACTTTTTCTCAAAATATAAGTATTTATGCAATTTATTATGTTATTAACATAACATTTTTTTTTGTAAATTATAGAAAAATAAGCAAGTAAATTAGATGTACGTTGATAAAGAAATAATCAATATAGTTAAAAATTTAAAGAATGTCTTATAAAAAGGCATAAAAAATTCTTAAAAGGGTTTTATATTTAAGACGAAGTAATATTTCTTAATAATATCCCCCTTTCAAATTTGACTTGGGGCTAGTAAATCATAAAATGAGTAAATTTGAGGGGTCAAAATCACATAGTTAAATTATAAGGGGCCGAACTCGTACAATTGATAAATTTGGGGTGTCAAAAGTGCATTTAAGAAAGAAAAAAAATAATTAAGGATAATTTTGTAAATTAATTCATAATTCCAATTTTTCAACTTTTTTTTAAACCTTTTTAAACTTTTCTTTCTCATATTTTCATTTGCTATATATTTGTGGAGGGAGTGAATGTTTTCAAACGAGTGATACTCTTTTAAGCATCCTTCCTCAAACACTCACAAATACATTCCTTTACTTGCTGAGAAAGAAACAAATATGGCCAAAAAGAATAAGAGAAAAAACAAGAACAAGAACGTTGCCGGAGCTCCACCGGAAAACCCCATTTCCAGCTCACCACCACCGTCACCTGTTCCCTCCGAGGAAACCATCATTCCCAACATTGCTGAAGTTGAAAAAGAAGCCTTTGATTTTGCCACTGCCGTTAGTTCCTTATTCATTTCTATATTGTTTTGGATTCTCTTTCTGGGTTTTGCTTTTCATGGTTTCTAGTTTCATAAAGTCTTAATCTTTTCTTCAAATCATTGTTATTGAATTAATCAGGCGTTTAAGAAGCACCGTTTTGACAGAGATGTTGCTGAGGAGATGAAGAATGAGTTTGATAACAGATATGGCCCTACTTGGCATTGCATCGTCGGTCGCGATTTTGGTAATTAATCCTTTCTTTGATTTTTATCACTTGGAGTTAGTTAATCTGTGCTTATCAAGTTAATTAGTTCTTGTTTGTTAGTTAAATTATGATTATGATATTAATTAGTTCTTCTTTATGTTTATGGATGACACATTTAGTTTACAATTGAAATGCATTCATGGACTTTTGCATTTTTTTTGCAGGCTATTTTATAAATCATGAAACAAACTGCTACATTCGTTTCCAAGTGGGTCTGAAAAATGTTTTACTTTTTAAAAGTGGATAAATAGCTATATGAATTTGTGATGATGGTGGCAAAGTTGACAAGAATTGTGATTATGCTGCTGTGTTGGTGTTAGTTAACTTAACTCCATCATCATGTATTAATTGATCCACTAGCTGAAACCTTGCTCTTTGCAGGACATACTTGATTCTTGTGGTTTTGCTTGTATATTTGATTTTGAGATCATGTCATGTAAATAAACTAAGTTTTCAAATATGAAAATGAATCCAAGAGTTATTAGACTGAATAGTTATTCTATGAAGAGAGACACTTTACATTGTGAAACACCACACACAATACTAACTTGTCGACATCGAAAATAATTTGAGAAAACATAATTATTGAATATAATCACATGTGCCGATGTATTGTGTTAGTGTCGAATATCGGGACCCAGATTCCGTGCAGTCGAAGTTTTCGTGCAGTTATGCAGTCGGTCACTTTATGGCCGTCCGATCAAGATTTATTTAAACTGTCTGATCGTGATCGGACGACTATCAAGTGACTATGCTGAAATTCGAATGCACATTCCCGAATATTGACATGTAAATGAATTTGTGATGATTAACTAAGCGTGTGGGCCAAAAAAACCAAAGGTGACAGACAAATTAAATGAAAATGAAATACTAAAAAGAGTCAAAGAGTGAGTGCGGTATGAATTTGCGAATCACTATTTTGTTCCCATTTAATAATAATATTAATAATACTCCTTCCTACTCCAACTCCACTTTCAGAAAGAGAACGCTAAAAGACCAATTTGACCTTCGATCTTCTTCTTCTTCTTCTTCCTCTCTCCGATTTGACTCTTCTTCAATCCATCATCATGAACGGAAAAGCCAACGTTACCAAAGAACTTAACGCAAAGCACAAGAAGGTTTTCTTTTCATTAACCCTTCGATTTCAATCCATCATCGTCAATTTGTTTTCATCGCTAAAATTTCAACTATAACTGTTTCATTTTTTATTTTATTTATAGTTTATAATTATAATATTATGTATTGTAATGTTATATGATTTCACTGGAGGGATAGTTTTTCTGTGAATTTGATCTGCTTTGTTACTCAATTCTGATCATGTTCGTTTATTCATAGTTGATTCATTGATTTATAGTGTTGCTTTCACTTTGTTGGGATTTATCAATCAATTAGGATAGTTTGCAATTTTTTGTCACCGTTAGTTATTTCATCGAAAATAACGAATACCAGTTGGTTCAGTGGTGATTGACGCTGAAATATTCATAAAGTTAGAAAGATCTATTTGAGAGTGTCTTACAGAGTCAACCACTAATTTAGTGGTTTACTCAAGATTATCTGGTTATTGGGATTCTTCAAAATATGTCCTTTTTCCAGATGTTATGAGTTCCACATTCAGGAGTCTCGCCTAATACATTAGGCGTATGTATAAGTCTACGGGGTCTCCTATTTAATGACTAATCTTTTAGGATGGACTCTCTGGGCTTATATATTCATAACACCGGAAAATTCTAAACTGTTTTTTCATATGACCAGATGAATGGTTTTCAGTCATATATATTGATGACAAGAAAGTATAAAACATTGCAAGGATTTTCTGTACTTTTAAAAAATTTGCATTGTTTTGTTTAATTCATAGTTTGAGTGGAAAAGGATTAAACTTTACCTGTATGTATCTTATAAGTTATTCATATTTGGTTTTCCTTACATGAAGATCGATCCAGTTTAATAGGTTGGGAACAAGTTTACCTTGCAGTCACAAATATCTTAATTCTTTATAGTTTATGCATGATTCTGAGTAACATGTATTTGAGATCTTGATTCCTCTCAACATATGCACTACAATGATTTAAATTCTGTCCTTTCATTGAACGTGTTTGTTTTTTAACTTGTCACATCTTCTGTTTCCCTTTTCTCTTTGGCTTACATCTTTTCTCTTTTTACTTAACATATGTAGATACTGGAAGGACTTCTTAAACTACCAGAGAATCGGGAATGTGCTGACTGCAAAGCTAAGTATGTATCTGTCTGGGTCTGAATGATGCTATCCGGATCTCATGTCAGTAGCAACTGTTAAACCAATTACCTAGCAATAGATACAAATTGGTTCATGCAATGTGGATAGCCTTTTTATTTTTTCATTTCCAGGATTTTATTTTTATTATTATTCAGTGTGCACTCAACTTTCTATGATAATTTACTGTGCAGAGCTCCAAGATGGGCTAGTGTAAATCTTGGCATCTTTATATGCATGCAGTGTTCAGGAATACATCGAAGTTTGGGGGTACATATATCAAAGGTGATGCTATGCTCCTTTAGTCCTTGTGGAATGTCTGTCATACTGTGAAATATCAAAAGTGGTGGAGATTTGTGGGTTTACTTATAATGTTGATGCTAAAATAATTTTAGTTAAATCTATAGTAAAAATTTCATAAGTGGGTAATTGTATATTATGGTGATGGTAATGGTGTTTGTAATTATTGTTATGTGTCTAGTTGAATGTGTTGATTTTCATACTTAATAATTTTGATAGGCACTGTAACTTTTGTATCATGCTTATTTAAAACCCTTGCTAGTAACAAGAAACAGATAGTTTGTAAATGTGAGTATCATTTTCCTTCTTTAACAGGAAATTGGCATCTTTTTTTCTTTTTCATCTGTATATTATGAGACAACCCCACCTAGTGAGGGATGACATAGTTATATTGCATATTTATAGGTAAGTTGTGCTTATGAGTCAACTCCACCTAGTGAGGGAAGACATGGTTATTGCATATTTATAGGTAAGTTGTGCTGCTGTAGGGCATTCTCTTGTTAATTTATAGTAGGGCTGTAGGGCATTCACTTATTAATTTATAGTAGTACTGAGGTTATTTTATACTGCGACTCTGGCAGTGTTTATGGAGATTAGTTTTAAGTTTTACTCTGATGAGTAGTAGGCTGACAATAGCTTATTGTTAGAGAAGTTGTTCAATATGGTTTTATTGCTTTTCCATTTAAAATCAAATATTAGTATTGACTTAAGTTGACGTGAGAATTACTGAAGTATGGTATCTTCGTCCTAAATGTTTGCTTTTTATAGTAATTAAAGACTGTTTCTATTAAGTTCCAATTACTTCTGCGATTCCTTTATTGTATATTAACGTAATGGCTTGCCTTTCAGGTTCGTTCTGCAACTCTTGACACTTGGCTTCCGGAGCAAGTTGCATTCATCCAATGTAAGTGAGTTTGAAATTTGAATGGTCATGAATCATGATCTTGTTATTGTAGTTAATTTGAACTTTGTTGATGTATGTTAGTTATATAATCAACTCATTATTTTAGAATTTCTTGTTTTGGTCCCGTTCAGCAATGGGAAACGAGAGAGCAAATAGTTACTGGGAAGCAGAATTACCTCCAAATTACGATAGAGTTGGAATTGAAAATTTCATTCGTGCAAAGTATGTATGATGATAAACACTTAGTTTCAATTACATATACTGTATGCATCTTCTTTTCTACACCTGGTTTCAATTATTGCATTTACTTAAAGGTATGAAGACAAGAGATGGGTTTCAAGGGATGGGAATCCGAAAACACCTTCTGGACTGCGTGAAGATAAATCTCCTTCACATTTGCAGAGGCCTGCGGAAAAAAGTGGGCATAGTTATGCCACTGTTCACGAGAATACTTTTGAGGAAAGGAAGAAAATCCAGCCATCAAATGCAGTTCCTGCTACAAGACGTAGGGTTCCTGCTCCTCGCAAAGTACCGGAGCAGGTAATTGCTTTTTTGCATGTGAACCGTTTTTTTCCTTATTCTGATTTGACATGTATGTTACATTACATGTGTATTTCATTTATAATGCATGTTAATGTCATGAAATACTACTTCTTTTGGCACTAGAATTAATATTGGAGGGGAAAATACAGAGTTTTATATTTAAAATATTTTGCATATGATAGATAAATAATATATTATATTGTTATGAGCAATTGATATTCTAGTTTTTTTATCAAGGAAAACTTCCTCCTTTTTCTACTTGAAATTTTGAGATTATTATAATTTATTGTGGTATGAAATAATCATTTTGTAAACAGGTAACTCCTGCTACCCAACCTCAGCACACTGAGAAAGTGGAACCCGTTGCCCCACAACAACCAGCTGAAACTTCAAAGCCGGCTACAGACACAGCTCAAAGTACCCCTCCCAAAGTAGACTATGCTACAGACCTTTTCAACATGTTATCTATGGATGACCAAAATGAAAATGGCTCCAAAGCAGCTGGTGCTACTACTGATGATATTAACTGGGCAGGTTTTCAGTGTATGTCTGTGTCCTTAAAAACGAAAAGGGAAAAACACACACTCTACTTTAGCACAATAATATTTTGCTCGACATTTTGTTTTGGAAGATTTGGAGATGCCTCTATTGTGTTGTGAAGAACTTGGGCCTGTTTACTTTGAGAATACGCTGTGTTTTCTTTTTTGTATTTAGTTCTAATTTCAAAATGTCACTTTGTTTTCAACCTATTTTCTGTTTTAAAATATTTGTGCATAAAACACTAAATAGAAAAGAAAAGAAAAAAATATACTGTTTTTAGTGTTTCAATACAAATATTTGAAAATAGGAAACAAATTGAAAGCAGTGACAATTTTGTTGTTAAAAATGAAAAAACTAAAATGAAACAAAATATTTTCTTAAAGTTAGTGAACTCAAAGATTGTAATTTTATTATTATAATTGTTTCAGCTGCTGTGGAGGGGTCAACAACCGAGAAGACTGGCCCACCAAACCCAGTTGAGAGTACTCAGTATGCACCTGGAATTGAGGATCTATTTAAAGATTCAATTTCTTTGACACCAAGTTTAGCTCCAGCAAAACCACAGAAAGATGTGAAAAATGATATAATGAGCCTCTTTGAGAAGGTATGAATCAATGTTTCAATAGGTTTGTGTAAGATTGTGGAATTACTTTTTGTTTGAAACTTGGTTTGCTTGTCTTCTTTTTTACGCAAGTCTTATTTATTAAATATATATAAATTCTTCTATTCCTGTTGGATATCTGCAGAGCAATATAGTATCTCCATTTTCAATGCATCAACAACAGCTTGCCATGCTAGCACAGCAGCAGTCTCTTCTGATGGCTGCTGCAGCTAAATCTACTGGTGTGGATCACAAGTATCCAACTGGCATACAACAACCGAGTCCCAATGTTTCTGTTCAAAATTGGCCGGCTACTGGATTGCCGATATCTGGAGTAATGCCCATGGGTGCTCAGGGAGATATGCAGAAACTTATGCAGGTAAATGACTCGAGCAAGCCAGAAATTTATATTGATTCATGATATGTTTCTGTGGCCAGCAACTGACTTATTTCTTACCTCTCTGGATCAGACTAGAAACATGACTCCAGCTATTCCAGCAGGGAACTCTGTTCAATATCCACCATCTGGGTATGTCATTAGTTAGCGTTTTTATAGACAACTAAAACAACTTAATGTCAAATCGGATGACTAAGGAATTTGAATATATTACCTCCACTCCACAGAATTCAGATTAACCCTGGATTGTCAAAAATAGATCGTCGGTCGATCATGATTTTTCATTACTTGCATTTTCATTTCAATTGAATCAAACGCTACTTTTGCTGCTACCACACCACACACGTGCTGATATGATTTTTATTTTTTTTGTGGAGAGGATGTGCTGATATGAAATTAATTTGAAAAGCAAAGATATTTTGTTTGAACAGCTTCCCATTAATTTACCAGATTATAGCTTTTATTAATGAAAACCATCTTATAAACAGGGCATTAATCTACAAACTGCCTGAAAATGACTTGCATCAATTCAACTTATTTAGATGTTATGTTATTATTTGTTCTTCTATCTTGTTACTTCTTTCTACATCATCTCTATTGCATTTTCTGTCCGATAACCTTCCATCTTGATTGTAGTATTAACAAGTTTCCATCTGTTACAGTTTCTATGGTATGGGACAAGTTGGTCCAGTCAATGGTATGATGACAATGGGAGCTAATAAACCTCAATCAACTCCAGTGTCGTCAACCACTTCCAAGTCTGCGAAGGAATATGATTTTTCATCCTTAACACAAGGGATGTTTGCGAAACAATGATCGGTTTGTTGAACATTGCTGGCTGTCATGTAGCATAATAGAAAGATTAGATGAAAATTACAGGAACTGCACTTTCTTTTTCAATTTTTCCCTTGGCCAATCCGTGGGTTGTAAACCATTTGTGTAGAGCTAGTTCAGTTTTTACCACTCCTCTTGGGTGATTTATTCATTCATCTGAAGGTGTATTCACTTTTTACATTAAAAATGATCTTTATTATATAATCCTTTCTTTGCTTTTAACTATATTACTCTAATAGTAGTTCCCTCTTGACCAAAACTATATTAAAATGTTCAAATAAAAAAATTATATATGTTTTTTTGGTCAAGACATCGAAAACAAAAAATTTAAAAGTTTGAAAGCAATTTTTCAATCCTACTAAAAATATAATTTTTAGGAGGATGAACTTAAGTTTAGTTTTTTCTTTTTAAGTCACATACAATATTTTAAGTTCAAAAACAAAAAATTTAGAAGTTTGAAAGCAATTTTTAGTATAGGATTGAAAATAAAAACTGATATATTTAAAAGGACAAAATACATTTAACTCTTTATAGTATTATACTCTCTACGTTCCTTTTTATTTGTTGTTTTAGAAAGAAAATTTTGTTTCGAATTATTTGTCGTTTTGATAATTTAAGGTTATATTTTGTCTATTATAGCCTTCTTTCAGTAAAACTAATTAATGTTATTATGTTATAATTTAATAGTTGAAACAACTCATTCTTCAACATGTTTACGATGATTTAGTATGTTATTAGTATAATTTAATATTTCAGCTTTTAAATTAAGTTAAAATTTTAAATTATTGATGCAGTATAATATTATATAAGTATATATATGTCTTGTATATAAATTTTATATTATTTTAATATATGTCGTGTATATAAATTAACAATAACTTGCATATGAGTCAGTTTTGATTCTGCATAAATCTACTAATCATTCCCTCACTAGTAATATGTTAATCCTCTTAAAAGAATTTTTCAATACACATGTTAATACTCATGAGAAATAGTAAAATTCAAAGGCAATCATATTAATTCTAGAGATAATTGTCCGCCACGTATACATATTAAAACAAATTTAACTTCAAAACCATATAAATTTTAGAAAGGGTTAGTGATACTTATCTCTTTAAATTTTTGTGACAAAGGCAATATCCCATTCTCTTAAAATTTGCAGCACAAATACATCATAAATCGAACTTAAAAATTGTGAGATCTTGTGTTGGGGGAATACTGCAAATGACTTGAAAAAGAAGATGATGAAGAACATGATGAACATTGTATATAAATTCCAAAGAATAATGCTAACAACACACTATTTAACAAACACACTCCAACACACTCTCTTTTATTGGTTGAAATTCACATGGGTCCCATAAAAAAATATGGACCCATATAACTTTTATGGGACCCATATAAATTTTAACCAATAGAAGAGAGTGTGTTAGAGTGTGTTTGTTAAAGAGTGTGTTGCTAGCACTCCTCAAATTCCAAAGTACCCCCACCAGTTTATACAAACCGGATACAAATGGGTTAACCGACAAATCATCTTCAGATACTTTGAAAACTTTGACATGGATTGCACACACATATCAAGTATATCAATAGTTTACAGAATAAAGTTCTTCGATTCCTCTCTGCATTAGACAAATGAAGAAATGACTTAGATATTTTAATTTCCGAAACTCATGATTATATGTCCTTTTCTGCCTCATGTCTCGATCTATTTATAGAAAAACTTATACCAAATAATAAAGGAACACAACTCGAAAGATTTTTAAAAATGTAAATTTGCATTTCAAATTAATCATTGCAATTTTTCAAATATATTTTGGAAATTCTCCGACACAAAGTCACGAGTGCAACGGGTTGGATTTTCAATGATGTATATTCTATCCTTGCATGAATTGTTTTTGAGAGCCCATTCGTCATTGCCTTAATTTGTTGGTAGTATATATCTACTTCTTCACATTTTCAATTTACCAAATCAATACGACAACGATATCTGACTTTGGTGCAATCATATATATGATAAGAGATAAATTTCACAACCATCATCTACGGTCGTGGTCCTTTCTAATATATGCCTTAAGTAACTAAATGTTGAAATATATATTGCCTTAAATTACAAGGTAGTATTTAGTTCTTCGGCACAAAAATTAGGCCACATATGTTATTAGTAAAACTTTTTTTTATCATCATATTAATATGAAGATTTCACCGATCATTACGCTGAACTTAGTTGAGAGGACTATATATGTTTTAATTTTCACAACTGTAATTGAGAGATGACTGGAACTATGTCAGAACCGACCCCAAATCAGATTAGATGATCCAGTAGACCGAATACTGATCATGGTAGGAAAAAAAAACAAAATTCCCACTGCGGATTAGTGATAAATGTTTATCAGAATAATCATACCAATTTAAAATCCATAACCTTTTACACCTTAACATATTTAACCCTTAGATAATCAGTTGAGTTACACATCCTAATTGAGGTTGGTACTTGCTTGATAGTATGCCACAAGTTCAAATGAAATGCAACCACATATATGAAAGTGTGCTTATGTCGGAAATGGATCATGTGCAGTCAATTTTCAATGCAGTCATTTTATAGCCGTCCGATGACAATCTGACGGTTTAGATAAATACAGTTAATAAATACAGTTTTAAATCATGACCGTCTGATCTTGATCGGACGGCTGTAAATCAGGTGACTGCACGACTGCACCAAAAATTTGAATGCATGGAATCCTGGTCCGCTTATGTCGCATTCTATGAATTTTGTTTTGGTTAGTGAAACAGAAAATCTAGTGGACCCTAACTTAATTTGTCAATGGTTGGCGATTGGGATTGTTATTAACCATTCATTATATATACACAATCCCTTTTGAGTTTTGACCGTAGAAAGTACTAGTAGTATCAAACATGTGATCACTTATCACCCTGGACATATTTTTTCAATGCAAGGATATGATTAAGAATGGATTTCGTCGACATTAACATTACGTGTTTAATAACTTATTCGATATATACGGTAAGACTAGTACTAGTATACTAGCTAGCTAAGAACGAACTTAAGTTTTTCATTTTATAATAACATATGCAATATATTGATGGCTTTGGCTAACATGCACAAGTGCACCATATGATGCACGGTGCACAAGTTAGCGTGTTCATTATATCGAATACGAATTTTACAAAATCTATCATTGGATTGAAAGTTTATCATATAGATCATTCAGAAAAAAAATTTGAAAAAATTGAAAATCATTTGATATGTTATTGAGACTCGTCAAAATTAACGGTTTATAAATTTTTATTAAATACCGTTAATCTTTATGAGTCTCAATAACATATCAAATGATTTTTAATTTTTTTAAATTTTTTTACGAATGATCTATATGATATAAACTTTCAATCCAACGGTGGATTTTGTAAAATTCGTATTCGATATAATGAAAACGCTAACTTGTGCACCATGCACCATATGGTGCACTTGTGCATGTTAGAACTTGTGCATGTAATTAATGCATGCAAAACAATTACGTATACTACTAATATTCATCATCATATATTGGAAAATATTGTAAATAGTCAATTGTTTTGAGCTAATTAGGGTTAAAGAAGTGGAAAAGACGTTAAAATATAGGGATTCGAATTAACTTTGATGAAGGAGAAAATGTATTAATATAGGAATGAAGTATTCAAAAAGTTTAATATATCATCATATGATTTTATCTAAGAAAAGTAACTTATATATATGTCATATTATTTTATTTTTTTTCATTTCTTAATTAATTGGTTAGAAAAATCATCGGCGCTCTTCACCAATACATATTTCGTTAAAAATAGCTTATGATCCCTATGCAAACAGCTTATGCAATATAAATTAGATTTTATGTTATTTTATAAGTTCACACTAGTGAAAATTGTATTTTTATAATCTATTTTATCATAAACTACATTGACAAACTTATAATATATAAAAATTGCATAAGTTGTTTGCATCAAGTAGTTCTAATCCCCTCCCAATTACAGTTATGAGAGATCGAACTGTGGTTCTCGTTATCAAGTTAGCGTCAATCATCATTGAATCAATTAAGTTGTAAATTTTAGTGTTAGATTATTATTTCATCTACAGAAAAAGAAAATGACAGAATTAATTTTGGTGGCTAGTGTGTAAATGCAATGGATAATCTCTCACACTAGTCAAACTAGTTCCCATTAAATTCAACTGGTCGGTGCGGTGGGCTTATTAGTAGGCCACATGAAAATCAGGCCCGCAAGAGCTGCAATAGAATCCATCAACTATCCATTTGCTTGCTTTGCTACCGCACCAACTTCAACGGTCATATTCTCTAGCCGTTGCTACCCTCTCACCTAATAAAATAAAGATTAAATGCTTCTCACACACTTACACCATCCAGCTCATTCTCAAAAGGAAAAATATTTTCATCAGTTGATAGGAAGGAACATGGTTCGATCCCTGCAATTACGAACAAGAAATGGCTAAAATCACTTGATACCAGAACTGACTTCGAACTGGATTAAATTGGTGAAAGGGAAAAAAAAGAATATTTCTCATTATTAAACGAGGAAAAAAAACTAAAACATCGAGTTCAAGTTTTAACAAACAATTCTGAATTCAATTTTTTATGAAAATAATTCTTGATTAGATTTTATTTATATAATAAACTAAACTCATACTTGTTCTCATTAGAAATCTAAAATTCCCACGTGAAGTAACTAAAATCTAACTAGAAATTATTCTCGCTAGAAATTAAACTCGAATTCAGGAATTCATAAGCACTTTGTTAACATGCATGAGTCTCTAGATACAAAATTTAATCGATTAAATTAAGATTTTGTTTGGTAGAAGAGAAAAAGATAAATAAAAATACGAAAATCAATGCATGCACTTAGATTAAAATTAGTCCAAATATATAAATTGATTTTCGTATTTTTATTTCTCGGTTCTCTTTTTCCCTCCTATCAAACAAAGAGAATAAATTATTAATGCAGTGATAATTTAGTACGGATTGTGATAAGTATAGTACTATTAATAGAAAGCATGATGATGTGGGTGTTGATTTGATTTTGCTGCGTTCAATGTGGCACCGGTGTCTTTCATCGTCACGTCTCGTGGGAATTTTTTCTATTTTAAAAAGCTTAGCTCCAAAGTTAAGCAAACAACTCAATCAATGAAACCGATCGATTTAATTAACCGTCCCCATGCATTACCTACTTCTAATCTAATTGTTGCAACTAATAGTGATTAGTACTCCAATTTTGTTTTTATTTTTTGGAAAGCCAAATCTAATTTGAATTACCAATATAAATATAAAGGAAAATTATATGGACTTTTCTTAAAAGGTCTTTTGAAATAAGTGGTTCCTTTCAATAACGCTTTAACAATTTTAGATATCAAACGATTTTAGATTTTTGTAAAATTTAACATGGATGATCTATACGATATAAGTTTTCAATCCAACGGTGGATTCTGTAAAATTTGTATTCGTTAAAGCGTTATTGAGCGGTGTAACATTACTCAAATGTTACACCGGTATAATTTGATCCCTCCTATATATATATATATATATATATATATATATATATATTAAAGATATTTTATATTTATTTTAATTTCTACTTCTTTTCTACTTAATCTATTATTATCTTTAGATTTACATAATTGAAATAATGTAACTACATCTCACCCTCATTATGTTTACATTTAGTTCTTCTATGATTTGTTGCATTATATACGAGTGTTGAACTATTTAAAATTTAATTAGTAATTTTTGGATAATGAAGTTTTAAATGGAAACAAAGTTTCAACCTAACCCATAATAACCGATCCGTTTCACCCACCACTTACACGACCAACACCCAAATAAACTGACAATATAGACGGTCAAAAGTGTGTTTTAATTAAATAGTTACGATTTTTATCGAATTGATAATTTTTAACCCGAACTCGACCGAAATCGACCGATGATCATCCCTCCTTGTCATCTTCCTACCAAACTTTAAATTGCTAAAATCCATTTTTTTTTGTTTAAATGAAGGGTTGGCACAAAAGTTAAGGAAACAAAAAAACTTTATTATTTTTGTACTGGCCCTAAAGTGAGACCATACATTTTTGTAACACTTTCTCCCTAATTTTTCCTTTACACGCTTCATCAAACGGTCAAGATTTCTCATCACACTTAGCTTATAAATACCCTTCTCCCTTCTCTCTCAAACCTTCTAACAGTATCACACACCACAGAACTAAGGTAAGTTCAATTCATCACTATTCCAAAAAAACAGAGAAAAAAATAAATAAAAATGAAAATGAATTTTCTATCACTGAAACTGATTCTAATCTCTTCTGCAATTTTATCAACTGCAATGGCGTTGAAACTCACAGTACCAATCGTTTCACATTTCATCCTCAACGAAGCTCCAACTATCTGGAACTTCATCCTTTCTTGCTTCACACCACCTTACCTCTATCTTCTCCTCAACCTCATCATCCTCACAATCGTCGTTACTTCCAAATTTCACAATCACCACCACCATTCCCGCCGGAGGAGCTATCTCCGGTTCAGATCCCTGTACCGGAGCCAGTTCAGATCTCGGAAATAACCACGCTAACGAACTACAACGGCTTCGTTGAAGAAGGATTCGGTTATGAAATGAAAACTGATGAAACAGTTGTTGTAGGTAACGAATCTAACGATTCTGTTGTTTCCGGCGTTGATGAGAATACTCCGACGAAAATAACGGTTGTTGAAGATGAGGATTCTGTTGTTACTCCGATTTTTAAGAAGAACTCGTCGGAGTTTTCGTTTAACGATGAGAACGAGAAACCGCCGGTTTCTTCTAGGTTCAGTCACCGGAAAACCGTTAGATCAAGTCCAGAAGGTACCGTCACGTAACCGTTTCTCTCTCTTCTCTCTCTCTGTCTCTAGTTTTGTAACCGTTTTTTTTGTTTCTAATTTTTGAAATTTGAAAATTATTAATTATTATTTATTAATTAATTGAGGAAAAAGAAAACTGAAATTCGAAATTGTTGTGTTATATTATAGGAGGGAAGGTGAATGCGTTGAGAGTGACGAAGATGAAGAAGCAAGAAACATTGGAGAGTACATGGAAGACGATAACGGAAGGGAGAGCAATGCCGTTAAATCGGCATTTGAAAAAATCCGAGACGTTTGAAACGCAACCGCGTCGTAACGGCGTGCCGTTAGCGGATTTGAACGGTGGATTAGGAGGTGGAGGCGGTGTTCAGGCGATGAAAATATCGGAGACATTTTCCGCAAGGGAGAAGAGTGTTTCTCCGGGATCCGGTGGGAAAATGAGGAAAGAATCGTCACTGAGTCAAGATGAGTTGAATCGGCGAGTTGAAGCGTTTATTAACAAGTTTAATATGGAGATGAGGTTGCAGAGGCAAGAATCGTTGAGACAGTATCGGGAGATGAATGGTAGAGTTTGCTGACGTGGCAGATATGATATGATCCAACGGTCGTATTTTTTTTGGGGAAAAGGGAAAGTTGATGGTGGAATTTGCTGACGTGGCAGATATTATCCAACGGTTCAATTTTCTTGGGAAATGGAATAGTGAATGAACAGTGAACAAAAGTTTTATTTATTTTTGGTAATGTTGCAGTTGGTTTAATGAGAAAAAAATAATTGAAACATATAATAAGGTTTTTTGTTATGTTTTTTGAAGGATATAATTCAATTTCCTTCAACTGGATTTTTTAGTTCTTTATGATGTTAATAGAGTTCTTTGCTTGGTGATGCAATTTTGTGCTACATGATTTTCTTGATAATAGGGTATTCGAATTATTTTCTTGTTTGTAAAAAATACAAAAATGATTTATGATTTTTAATCTATAACAATATATAAAGGGGATAAGGGAGTTTGAGCTGGATTTTTTTTGGTCCATTTTGCCCTTAACTTCCTTTATGGTTTTTTAATTATTCCATAATTGCCCTTAACTTCCTCTTTTTTTTTTTATGGTTTTTTCATTTATATATATTCTATACTATAATCTATAACAATATATAAAGGGGATAAGGGAGTTTCAGAATTGGTATGAGAGAGAGAGTGGACAATCAAATTCGTTTGTTGTCCAACAAATTTAACCTCAAATTTGTATAATGAAAATAAACAGCTTAAATAGTAAGAACAATAGAAGTAAACTTTGAATTCATTATACTATTTTTTTTTATAATAATTCATTATACTATTTAGTAACTATAGAATTTACTTAAGTTTGAGAATCACTTCCTTCCAACATTGTCAAATTTAAGTAACTTTTATCAAGTAAATTTTTTGGTAACATGCATCGAATAAATAAAGTTTAATTTAACATACCAATCATTAATTGATTCAATAGTGATTGACGTTGAACTTGATAAGAAGGACAACGATTCGATCCCTCGTAACTATAATCTAGAAGGTGTTGGAATCACTTGATGTCAGAACTGACCCTCAAACCAGATTATGCGGTCAAGTGACATGGATACTTAAAAAAAAAAATTCAATTTAACATAACTATGATATTGGACTTTAATGAGCCCCTAGAATGTAGCGTTCGCAAGAATTTGAATTCGATTTTTTTTTTTTTTGGCTTTCACCACCAGTTTAATCTGGTTCGGGGATCAGTTCTGGCATCAAGTGGTTTCAGTCCCCTCCCGATCGCAGTTGTGGGGAATCGAACTGCGGTCCTTCCTTCCTACCAAGTTTAGCGTCAATCACCACTGAACCAACTAACGATTAGTTAATTTGAATTCGATTCTTGTCTTTATGTCTAAACTAATGACATTATTGGTGCCAGTTTAATACACGTAACACTTCTGTTGTTTTAATCGAGCTGATTTCAATCAAGTTATTATCTCAATCATAAAAATAAAATTATCTATTAACTTATACTTACAACAACGATATAATTTAAAATTTTAAATTTAAATTTTATCTAAAATACAACTTTTTAAATTTCTAATTTTAAACTCTGACTAAAATTACCAATCTAAAATTGTTGCGCAGAGAATTAGGTGGTTAAAACATTTTTCTCACAAGTACTGCAAAACAAATCAAAACTTTAAAATGTAACCAAAAAAATCAAAACTTGAATGATACTAGTGTTTCGTGGGACAACATTTGTAAAGATATTCTTTTCTCTCTTCACATGTTCCCTCCATTAGCCACTGGTATTGTGGCTAATGTTCCTTCCATATTGAGGGCATATAGTCAAAATTCCTTGTATTGTGGGGGGTTGAAGAAGCTTGTGAATAGTTTCACAGTGAGCGCATATAGTAAAATTTAGACTTTTTTTTTTTTTGGGAAAAGCCAAAAGGAATTTATTAATGATATAAGACATAAGCTATGCCAAATACAAACCAAACAATTTAGTGTCATCTTTAAATAGGCAATAGTTACATTTTACAAATGAATACAAAGCCCAAATTACTTCCAAGGCTACACCTCAGGCGCAGATATAACACCAAAACATTGTAATGTAATTAAGCTCCCACTACAATAATTTCAAGGCTACAGAGCAGATTAAGCCGCATAAAAGAAATCAAGCTGCATTTCTAGTAAAATTTAGAACTAATTAGTAAAATGGTTTCTTAAAGATATTTTTTCTTTTACATTGGTCCCTTAAAAAAAGTCTGAATAGATCTCTTAAAGATAAAAAGATTCGAATAGGTCCCTTAAAGACATATTCGTTAATCAGTTTGGTCATATTCAGACCTTTTTTTAAGGATCAAACTGATTAACGGAGATGTTTTTAAGGGACCTATTCGAATCTTTTTTTCCTTTAAGGGATCAATCTGAAACCAAAAATATTTTTAACGGACCATTTTACTAATTAAGCCTAAAATTTATCATATTATTATGGCTCTACCAGATAATAAATACATTTATGATGATGTCATGTCATATCTTCGAGTAATTTGAGTACTAATCTAACCAAATTGGTCTTATCTACTAGCGTTACATTACAAACATTCTGAGATCATACATAAGACATAATGAATTGCATTTATTTGAGTAGTTGAGGATCATGCTTATTTATGGATGAACTTTGGGGGGATAGAGAGTTATCCAGCAAAATAAAGGACACCTCACAGCATCACCCAACAAGAAACTTGTCATTAGGGAAATTTGTGGTTGGTTTAGATTGATATTGAAGTAACACGTACACGTTCAAACCAAAGATTAAAATAAGCATCCTTATAAAAATCTGATTTTTTATCTATTCATTTAGCGATAATATAAGCATGTGGATGGCTGTGAATTAATTGAACACCCAAAACTAAAAAAACTATAACTTTTCATTTTCAATGAAAATATAATGAACAAAACTCTACCATAAGAATAAGGATGTAACAATATTCGAAGATTCGATCTTAAAAAACACTTGGCCTAAACAAATAACTGAATTTAGGTAAACTAAATTACAAAATGTGTATACTCGCCGCATGCAACATAAAGTATCATATTTTAATCAGTGATGATATGAGCCATCCAGCTAGTTATTTATTCATAGAGTGTTTTGGCAGATAGAACTCTACTTTTTTTGTTGTCATGCTTTGAAACTTTCTCAGCAGACTTCTCATTTGCAGATATAGCCTTTGCAATTTTCTTCATCTTTCGAGCATTTTTTGATCTCTTCATAGGTCTTCCATTCTGCTTCACCTTCCTGTTTCAGAAGAGGTCCATAATAAAAAAGAAGCAATTTAGAACAAGCTGTATTGAAAGCAAAGAAGCTTGTATTTGAAAATGCGGTTAGAATGCAATACTAATCATCATGTAATTTCAATAAGTGTGAGTTGAGAGGAACTTAAGCATTACTATGTATTGCAAATGAATGGAAACAAAAAGCAGGTACGAAGTGTTTTCCCCACTTCAAAGTAGGTACAAAGCATATTACAGATGGGAAATTTCCGGTGATATGTTACAATATTTTGGAAATTCCTGTAATTGAAACTAGATGAACAATTCACAGGCAGTTTGAGGAAACCTGCGATTTCCCATACAACTATTATTTGACAAAAGATGACTTCTCTCGACCAAATTCTCCTATTAACAGACGCCCTACCAACTACTATTCCCCCTATTTTTAACCCTTTATTTGGCTTCCTCCTAACATCTATATCTTGCAACAACAATAAACTAGTTAAAGGGGAGACAGCAAATATTGCTTTAGATAACACTCTAATGGACACAGAAGGCAGAAAGGTTAAGATTTTGTCTTAAATAGTATGCATTACACGCAACTGTAATAAGCAAGAGGGAACCTGAATTTGTCAACAAAAAAAGAAGAGGGAAGCTGAATTGTGCCGAACATGAAAAAGGAATAAACATGATTCAACAGCTCTACATCCGTCAAAATATTGTGTTCACAAAGAATCAAACTCAATAGTCTATGCAAACTCGTGAAATGTCCATATATTTGACTTGTAAGAGTCTATTTAATTCCCAAAAAAATGTTTGAAATTTCTATGTGCTTAATATATTCAACATTCTAAGTTAGTAATAAAAAACAGCCACAACAACAAAGATGGGCGATACAATGGGACCGTACCCAAATACACAAATATTCATGGACAAATTCACAAATCACAGGATAGGTTTGAAACTCCACACACACAAAGTTCATAATCAATGGCTAAATTGATAGATCAAAATTACTAACGTGAAGGATGGCAGAAAGGGTTTCCCTTAATAGCACTATATTCAGATTCATAAGAGCTACTAGTAGGTTTCAAGTTAATAAGAGATTCAGAGTTAGAATCATTCACCCTGCTTCCGTCTGCAACACATCTACAATAGATCTGACCCTTCTCTAGACACCTCTATGGTGCGAGCTTTATAGCACCATGATGCCCTTTATTTAGGGTTATCCATTGTTATTTATTATTTATGTATTTTACGAAATCTTGGAGAATCTTATCTTATTTCAGCTTAGATATAGGAATAACTTATGAAAATGTTAGGCCTTTACGGGTATATTAAAAGCCATTCAGTGTAGTAAACAATGGAGACATTTATATTATTATATCATATAATTTTTCTTCATACAAAGTCTAGATATTTGATTTTGAGCAATACTGTGGTATAAAAGTACTCGAGGTTTATCAGAGGAATCTCTTCCGTAAGGAGTACTCAAATGATCTACATTGAACTCCCTATAAAACAATTGTATCTCATTGAAGATGAGTGCAAATGTAATAAAAAAAATAGTGCTTTTTGAGAAAGAAAAGAATTGTACATTTTGCTACCAAGACCACCAAGTCTTCCTCTGATTAATCATACAAACTGTACGCAAAAGTTATGATTCCCTTATAGTGATAATCGAATCAGATACTTGTTGATATTTGTGAACATTCTCTATCAGTGAAACTACCAAGCACCTCCCCTGTTAAGTGACCTACTTAGATTTGATCTTTCTATCATTCATATTTCAGACTTAAGGCAACAAATGCATTCTTTAAAGAATACACTTCTTTAAGATCTCGACAAACCAAGTAATTGAAAGAGAGTCTAGAAACTAACAACCAGTGCAAAAGTAACTCTGTGATTGAAGATACTGTTGTTTTGTCTTGTTGTTCATGCAAATTTAAAGTACAATGCCATTGCTATAATGGAAAAATGGCAGTAACATGTGAATGGTTGAACACAATTGTAGAAGGGACGAGGATCCAGATTTCCTATACCACGACACGTAGTCAACGGATCTCACCCGTTGGAGGAAGAATGAACAGCTCATATTCTATCTTCACCAGATTGGATTTAAAATAAAACTTAGAATATGGGGAGACATTGAAGGAAAGTTAACATTGATCCAAATCATAGATATGAAGCATAACATATTATTAAAACAACATCGATATTTAATTATTGTAACCGTGTACCTTGAATGCTTGATAAAAGAATCCATGGAGTGAGATTAAGAAGGTTCTTCTACCTCTATTGATGAGCAGTTACATATTTTAGTTTCTGTCAGAGTGTGTATTAACCTAATGGGATGGTTAATATATATGTTCATCAGTGGAGGTAGGGACCTCTCATTGGACTTAACTGAATGGTCCAACCCATCACGGTCAATTCAGAAACAAGAGCCCAATTATATAATTAATCAATATTAAGTGCTTAATAACAATAGACCATAATTTATATTAATAATAATTTCTAATAATTGATTATTGTCAACCCATAATTGATTAATTAAATAATTAATCCAACAATCTCCCACTTGGATGACAATAATCAATTACTAGAAATTATTATTAATATAAATTATGGTCTATTGCTATTAAACACTTAATATTGATGAATTATATAATTGGGCTCTTGTTTCTGAATTGACAGTTGGACCATTCAGTTAAGTCCAATGAAAGATCTCTGCCTCCACTGATGAGCATATATATTAACCATCCCATTAGGTTGATACACACTCTGACAGAAACTAAAATACGCAACTGCTCATCAGTAAGAGGTAGAAACACCTTCTCTGGATTCTTTTATCAAGCATTCAAGGTACACTGTTACAGTCATTAAATATCATGTTGTTAATAATATGCTATGCTTCATATCTATGATTTTGATCTCTGTTAAATTTCCTTCAATGACAATGCCCAAATCACCATCTAAACACAGAATTATTAATTAATATTCAACGACATCCGATAATCACTTGCGTAAATGGACGGTAATTATGTTGCACCAAATCAACCTTATTCCATTACGGGTCTGTTTGGATTGGCTTAACTGAGTTTATCTACTGGCATAAACACTTGTCAAACTGTTTGGAGAACTTACTAAAACAACTCATGACATGTTCATAAGCTTTTATCAGCTTATTTCCATAAGTAGATAGCCTACGAAAACAACTTATAGCTTATACAAAAACAATTTGACTTTATAATAACCTACAAATTAAGTTGTTTATCCAAACAGGGTCTATATTTCAATGATTTGGGAAAATGTTGACATCATTCACAAGTTTCCACCCACCAAAGCATTAAAAACACATAACAATTAACCTAATTATAACTAGGGTTTTAAAAAAATCCGCGACCGGGATTAACCACAATTAAACACCATTTTCTACAATATCAAGTATCACAATGTAATCAATCACCATTTAAAATTTAAAACCTTGCCTAAAACTATAAGGGCAATAAAGTAAACTTACAAATTGGTAGCACCAGCAACCTTGATTTTAGCTACTGATTCTGATGTGTCCATTGCTGCAAATAATAACAAAGTCTCAATCTTAAACCACGCAAAGAACAAAACAAAACAAAATTAAGAACTTCACAAAGTTAATAGTAATAATATAAAAAGCAGAGTGAAATATGAAATAAAAGGAAAATAAATACCTTGAGGTGCTTCCGAAACGACGATGTCGGTTGTGTCCATTGAAACGACACCGTTTTTCTTCTTCTTGTTCCTGTTTTTTGCCATAGTGACTGACGGGGAGAGAAGGAAGAACGGTGAAGCAGCAGAAAGGTTTGAAGCCGCTGCTGCTATTTTCTCAAATATTCATACACGGTGGCATTACTTTACTTTCTAGGGTACATTAAATTAATTAATTTTAATTTAATTGACAAAAAAAAAAAACTATTACTTTTTTTTTTACCAAAAAAACTAGTATTACTATTACTTTCAGTTTATTTATTTGTTTGTTTATTTATGAATTTTTTTTTGATTAAATTTATTTATGAATTAAATAACTTTTTTGTCCCACAAATATATTAAATTTAATTTTAAGTGATTTAAAATATTTCAGTAAATTTTGATTCTCAAAATGTTCTCCGTCAAAAAAAATTGTCTCTATTTTTAACTGAATTTTTATGTGTACTATTTATATTTTTGATAAAACTTTTCATCTAATTTTGAATAACTTTTGTGCCCATATTTATAATATCATAATAGATAACTAGTTATTAAACTTTTTGTTTGAGGTTTTTGATATTATTGAAAGTTACTCTATTGCAAAAACATGTCTTCTTACTTTTGTGTCATCGTAACAATTTAAACACACTCTTTAAACACAATATTACATCATTTAATAAATTATTTTATTATTTTTTCATGTATTATTTCTCTTTGTGTGCGAGACTTACTCTTGCTAATACACTAATTAGTTGAGATTCAAATGAATCTTCCATTTGAATTTCAACCAGTTAAATAGTACATGCTGAGAAGAGTGTGTCGATCTCTACATATAATTCATAATTATGTGATAGAAAATAATTTCTGTGCACCAATCAAATCATAATAAAGCCTTTTCATGTAAATACTTTATATTTATTGTATAGATGTTTATTGAGAATTCATCATTTCTTGATAAATCTCAAAGAATTTAATGCTCAAACATGTATGTATTGCAAAATGATTATTCTTTTTGAAACAACAAAATGATTTTTCTTGATGGTTGTTTATAAATATATGTGAGTTCTCAATCCAGTTAGGAAAAAGCTCGATCTACATTATTTGAAAAAATACTATCAAACTGAATATATAATACAGGATCATATAAGAAAACATAAAAGGGGGGACGGCCGATACAAGAATCCCTGAAAAATTTCAATAATGAAAAAACCCTCCTCAAATTGTAGTTGATGGGACGAAAAATCTTAGGTCGCTAATCAACCTCTCCCAGAGCAGCAGCCAGACACCACATAGGGCTGCAATACAGCAGTATCAAACTCCAGTAATCAGCAAAATTTGACAATGACTATGTTTGCATCCGAAAAATCAATCTAGGCTGATCCTGCAGCAACCTTTTTCCGCACAATCCTTTTCCGACGAGGTTTGGGAACTGAGGGCTCTGCACCAGACACGTCTGCATTCCCTTGTTTAATGCCCAAGAGCCCAAGACCAGACACGACTGCATTCTTTGATATAAACCATTTTGAATCAGATGATGATGACGATGGCGTTTCTACATTTTCAGAAGTCCTATTGTATACTTTCAAGAGCTCATCTGACTGAGCCAATGGATCTGCCTCAACTCCAAGCCAGGCACGCTTGGAAGTCTCTCCTAATTGAACGTTCAATACCCTGTATAAAATTTTGAATAAATCTTCAATAAAACACATAAAAATTCAACAATAGTTTATTCCTATACATATAAAACTATTGGCAACATTCCTTTACATAAAAATCCAACAATAGTTTTTGCCAATATTATAAGCATTGTTTCCTTTCAACAGGATGCAGGGCACACGTTACAAAAACAGACACATAGTATAGCAAAGAATGTCGGATTTATGAGCCATTGAAACAAAAGAGGAAATGTCAAAGTCATGAATAAATGCCAGACAAATACATCCACATAACTCTTGAACAGATTCAGTTCAATCAACAGCTCATTTGGTAGGGGGGAAAGCTTACCTAAATGCTGTGCTGAAGAACAATGCGACTCCAATAACATCAAAATGACGAACCAATCCTCTATCAAATCCACATAGCAGTTGATATCTCAGGTTAGCATAGATTCCAAGAAAAGCACCATAGCCAAGTGCATTACTGCTCACACTTGGGACAGTCACAGATAATCTGCAATGTAATTTATGTGGCATGTTTAAACATAAAATTAGTATGTATCAACCATAGTTTGACCAACACAGGAAAAACTCTGGATCTATTAAAATAAATGAATTGAATACTATTGAACATAAGCTGGGTTTGGACCCTGCACACCTTCCTTCCTTTTTCTTAGCCAAAGTGTTTGACAATGCACCCTGTACTGCACCCGCGCCTAAACCAACCATGCACAACTCAGCAGCCTTGAACAAAAAGCATTGAACTCTCTTTTGCAGGTCGAATTCCCTAAGAGGATAGCTCATTTCAAATATGTTGTTTGGAAGCTTCTGCAATGTATTTTGTAAATCAAATTGAAATGTGTTTCCATATGATCGAGAAGGAGCAAGGGACCAAACAACTACAGCATTGCATGCTGCTGCGGTGAGCACATTGATAAGTGCAAGATCCCACTCTTGCTTTATCCTAGAGTAAAAATAAAGTCAACAATTATTCAAATTATCAACTGAAAACACCAAAAAAACTTCCATATCTTTTAAAAATAGACAGCATACCTATCTTTCCGATTTTTAAACTCCCACCACACAGAGCAGCCTATTGTAGCAACTTCCTCTAATAGAAATCTATACATGAAAGCAGGATCTGCGAGCATCCTGTGCAAAAAAAAAGATTTGTCAGAAAATAGTATATACAACAATACACTCCAGAAAGAAAGTTCATCAATTTCCATGATATTTAAGTTTTGGTGACAAACTAAATTATCAAGTCTTATCAAACACGGGAGTACATCTATTCCATGTTAACAGGATATCCCACAAATCATATTTACGTAACCATGTAAGCAAAATATATATATCCCTGCTATACTTTCAGGATAAAACATAAATGAGAACTCTGATATTTAAACAAAAATGGGAAAATTCATGATTCATTAGCAAGGACATGGGGTTAAAGTTTGAGATACCAAATTGCCAAATTTTCTTATATTTGAAGTCAACCAAAACATAATTAAGATTACCTGCCAATGAAAGATCTTGATAGTCCTTGCGGTAGTTTTCTGGAAATAAGCCTTTCGGCGGTTGGCCTGGCATTCATTGCTAAGAATTTCACCATTTGGGCTGAGCTAACCAAGCCCTAAAAGCATAATTTTAGTCAGTACGCGGCCATATGCTTTACAGCCTAAACAAGCATAACCTGAAAAGTACTGTACCATTTCATAAGCTTGACGGAATCCAGCAGGCAAATCCATGATAGTCCTTTGCCATTCACTCAACACAGCATCCACAAATTTACGGTCAAATAGCTGCCACAAGGAAAAAATGGCTTTCATTCCTTCAGGAGATGTCAAATAAAAGCGACAAAACATAAAGGGAAACAAACCTACTTTTTAATAACATAAATGAGATGTCTAACCTCTTGAAGAAGTATGCGTCTTCTAAACAAGCCACCCTCATCTCCCTCTTCACCATCATCAAAATCATCAAAGTAGTCGTCGTCATCCCCATCATCATCACCTCCATCACCACCACCAAAGCTGATTATCTTTCCAATATCTCCACCACCTCCCCCAGTGGCTAGCTGTCAATAAAGCATAAAGGAATTCATATATACAAACTTCCAAATAATGAAAACATAAAAAAATTAACAAACACTCCAATGGTATTGAGTAGCCACAGGTGTGTAGTACATAGTATGTTACTTGATTAAATCTATAATATATAGGAGATACTGGGTTGATTCACCAGTTGGATTCTTAATACATATAATACATATTAAAATTTTAATTGCTAGGCTTCTGATATAAATCTCTTCAAGAACTGAAAATTTACATACTACTTTGAATTAATACATTTGTCAATTTTAACTTTCGCTTTATTTTCATATTAGCTCACATGTATTGTAAGATATTTTTCCTTCCTAATAAGTAGGTATGCTTCGAAGAGACACTTCCCAGAACTCATTCCACCAAGTATTTCAGTTTTTATACTTCCGGTGCCAAGGGTCCCAAGAGAAACAAAACTGTAAACTTCCTCCACTTCCCCTCTTAAATTGTCCTGTGGACCAGGGGCTATTCCTTCCTCTTCCCCATTCCCTCCCTCTTTCCTCTCTCCCCCTCCCACTTGATGTTCTTTAATTTATATAGCAGCAAAGAGACTAACAGGGACTCTACCTCTAACCCTCTCCTTTCCCTTATTTTATCTGTATTGCAAAAATTGGCCCTCCCTATCGCTTTTCCCTTCACCAAATAAGGCACTGCAAACCGGAAGCAGTGTTGTCACTGACAGACCATGGCGGATAGCCAAAAATCCGACATAACGGACGACATATGGCACCACCATATCCTAGTAAAGCGTCATAGCACCGCCATCCTTCATAAAATTGGCCGTGGCAGAAAGTCAAAAACCCGCCACCGATATCCGCCATGGAGCCGATATTTGACAACATTTACCGGAAGGAACAAGATAGGAGCTCAGCTCACAGTTGTGTCCCATATGTCCGAACACATCTTCCACAAACTAGAACAAAAACGAACCACAAACTGGCATGCACGGTGACACGGACATGGGACACAACTGTCAATTAGTTAAAAAAAAATCATATTGACATTAGTTAACCTTTATAATAATATATTCTTTTCTAAAAAAGAAAAGTATTATTTTGAAATTAATAACTACGTTACTATCTTAAAATCAACTTATACATCAAAATAAAAGATTCAGGACACCGCAACATGCTATTGCTGATGCAGGCTTATTGTCGATGTAGGCATAAAAAACTATTTACCAGGACTTCATATATTCGGCTAGGGAAGCAACACCTCTTACAATAAGTCTTGCTAGATGTATAACTTATTGCATTGATAATGCGCGGGAGCAAATGATTCAATTGAGGTAATTCTTGAGCCATAACATGTGGTTATCTCGCAACAACAAAAATAGCACAAAACGACAACAGAAGTATTAATGCGAAGACCGGTAAATCCGGACATGATACTCCTCACGTGTAATTCCCTAAACAAACAACTTATTTTTTGCATAAAAAACATTCATTCAATTCTCATTTCAGACACGAAACCGGCCAACATCTCAAGTCTTCACAATTAACAAGCAACCACAATTATATGCATCCAAGGCCAACACATTTCAGCACGAACCTGGCCAACATCTTAAGTCTTCACAATTAGCAAGCAACCACAATTATATGCATCCGAGGCAACGCAATTCTGACACGAAACCGGCCAACACCTTAAGTCTTCACAATTACCAACCAACCACAATTATATGCATCCAAGGAAACACACCATGCCCAACGTGTATTCTCCCATAACAATCAACTTAACTTTAGGATAAAATACATTCAATCAAATCCCATTTCAGACGCAAAAAACACCTTCAGTCTTCTCAATTAGCAATACATCACAACTCTTAACGTGTTTTTGTATATGCATCCAATGCAACACATCGAGAAACATGAGTACTAGTATGCACACATTTGCATTTGCACGTGCATACAAACACACAATTAGTTTTTCAAGCACACTTCTTCATCACTACTGATGAAAACAATATGATTGTATTGTATCAGACACAATTAGACGAATGAGAAACGGGAAAAGCCGTAAAAAAATAGTACTCCCCCATCCGATAATAATTGTCATATTTGCAACAAAATTTTGTCCCAAATTTATTATTCTCCAATTTACATTCATTACAATTGAAATAGATAATTTCGTAAAATCACCATTCTCTTTTCTCTTATTTATCATCTTTTCTTAATTCTTTTTTTTGGTCAAGTAACCTAGTGGCTAGAATTCCACAATAAGTGAAATGTTCGTGGTTTGAACCTCGGCCCTGCATATAAAATGTCATGTCCCTACCAACTAAGCTAACCTCATGGGACATCTTTTCTTGATACTTAATATGTGTGAAATGGTCAAATGCGACGACTATTGTGGGATGAAGGGAATACCATTTAGCCATGTTAATTCAATTGTCAAAACCAATCCTCTACAAAATGTTAACTATCATTATCTAAATCTTCCTTCACTCCAGTATTATCACTATGTTAATTTCCCAAGCCATTGAAGTCCAATAATTAATCCAAATTTCAGATACAAGTTCTCCTAGTTGTACCGTAAACATATATACATCATAATTCAAGTATTCAATCATTTGCTAATTTTTCTCTTATTCCTCAATTCAACCACAAATAATCAGAATAAAACTGAAATAAAATTAAAATTAAAACTAAAACCCTAATTGTACGAAAGAAAGAGTGAAAATATCACAAACCTCAGGAGAAGACATTTTAGTTTGCTGTTGCGAAAATTCAACTTTGGATTTCTCAAGCGTAACAGCACCAAACGCACCGTATTTACCTTTCATAACCGGATTAAAATCACGCGAAGCAGAAGGAGCAGACGGCGCAGCCAAACATCGTTCAAAAAGCGAAGAAGCGGATGAAGTATCACTGTTGATGTCGGCGGGGGAAGCGAACGACGCTCGGAGAATTAACTGGCGGCGACGGTTGCGAAGTAAGGGTAGTTTAGGAAGTGGTTTTTTTGGTGTTAAGGTTTTGGCGGAGATATGTGAGTTGATAGGGATAATTTGCGCTGTTTGAAACAGCGCGTGAGATGACATGGTTTGAGAAGGGATGAGAGTAGAGAGAGAAAGTTGAAGATTGTTTAGTTAGAGAAGTGAAGTGTGGAGAAGGTGTGGAAATGGAGGAAGAGGAAAGAAGAAGATGAAGATAGGCCCATCAAAGGGAACAAAGCAACCAACCCAATCCCAAAGAGACTTCTCTATTGCCTGCCGGCCCCCTTATATATTTTGCATTTTTGTTTTTTTTTTTTTTTGACGGATGCATTTTTGTTTTTTTTCTTTTAATATAAAAGCTCAAATTTTTCGGAGAAGGATCTCGATTTAGAATTTGATTTCGAGTAATTAAAGTCAGACAAAAAATTGTTTTATTAGGAATCAAACTAATTTTCTTTTCTCTAACTAATTTGTTCTAAGAGGATCTCGGTCTAGAGTTGAAATTCTGGTTCTCTAAATGATTCATTCTAAAAAAAGTTTCTTAATCATTTGAGTTCAATGTATGTTTTTTTTTTTCCTTAAATTATTTTTGACAAGTTTATTTATTTATTTTTATTTTAATAAAAATAGTTTTTCATTTCTTCATATACTTTTTGTGTTAGTCTTCTTCTACAATTTTGGCTATAAATTTGAAACAATAACAAAGGTTTCTCTAAGTTTTGTAAGGTGTGATGATAACTTAATTTCTAATAATATTTATATTAATAAAAAGATATTGAGTTTTTCTACCAAAAAAAAAATATTGAGTTTTTCTACCAAAAAAAGAAAAAAGATATTGATGTGATAAGAGTAAAAAAACAATGATTTTTAAATTTACATGGACTGAATCCAAAAAAAAAGCTTTAAATTATAAAATGTTATAATTGCATGAATAAACTCATACTTAAACTTTTTTAAAAAAAAAAATAATCACTTTAATATAAATAAAATATAGTATTATTACAAATACTAAATACTAATAGTATGACTAAAATCATATTTAATTTCACCGTAAACATAATTCAGTTGGAAAAAAAATCACATTATATATTCAGGAATTAGTGTTCTAAAATTCTTCGATTATTCACATGTAAATCTTCGGTGCTAAAACTCTTCGATTATCACTTGCTGCTAGCTGCAAGGAATAGCGGGTACGTGGACAGTCTCCATGTTGATGGTCGGTCATTCGCCAAGATCTTTTAGGACTTCTATTTTTCCTTAGGATTATCTAGAAGTTGGTATGTTCGTGTTTCAATGTTCTACGCGCTTATGTGTGGACTTACTGGGTTAGGTTATGTCCCCCAATTTTTGTATATATATTTTTTTTTCTTTTTTTAATATAATAAAGAGATATAGATAAAGAATGAGGGTGAAGCCTGTTTTATCTCCTAATATCTAGACTAGATGCTATTCATCTTATAAAAAAATTAGTACTCCCTCCGTCCCAAAATATAAGCAAAAGTGTGTCAAATAAACTTGATGTACATACATCAAGTTTATTTGACACACTTTTGCTTATATTTTGGGACGGAGGGAGTACTTGACAAGAACCTATTTAATTTATTTTTTAATAATAATAATCACTTTATTTTGTCAAAAAAAAAAATCACTTTATTATAAATAAATAAAAAATATGATCTTTTTTCTTCTTTTTGTGGAACCGGAGAAGGAAAGAAAATGGTTGTGCCTCGACCATTTCTGTCACCGGTTTGCAAAATGGCTCCTTACCCACTTGATATCATTGCCACCGCCGCGTCCCTCCACTTCAGCCACCGTGTCTCCCACCGTCTCCGCCTTGAGTTTCTACTTCGCTCCTGTTTCAAGGTCTCCTTTTTATTTACTCTTTTTGCTACAAATTGCAGAATTTTGGAGTTGGTTTTTTGTTCAAAATTTTCAAATTACATATCTTTTCCTCATTTAGGTTATAAGAATCACTGAAATGAAGGAACTTAGTATCATATGTTGCTTAGTTTATAACAATCATGAATTCCTAGTTGATCATATCATACTTTAGTTAATGCTGATGATGAAAATGGGAATAGGAAGTAGGTCATGTTTGGATAAACGACTTAAGTAAGTGCTTATAGCACAATTTCTTATCATATAAGTGTTTATGTATAAGGTTTGTACAATTTTCATATAAGCTATAAGCTATTTTCATAAGCTATCCTGGAGAGATTATGAAAATAAGCTGAAACAACTCTTTGTAGTAAATAAGCTCAAATAAGCTGAAAACATAAACTCGTTTATGAAATATAAGCACATATGAAAATATAGAATTTTTTAAACAATATGCTAGACATGTCATATGTTGTTTCTATAAGCTCTCCGACCGTCTCACATGTGTCTATGCTAGTAAATAAGCTCAAATAAGTCAATTTCAAATGGACCTATAAGCTATGGTGATTGTGGTGTTGAGATGTATAATGCTCTTTTGTCATGCAATTGTCTTGCTCTGGCAAATAATAAACCATTATGGGGGATGGTAACGGTAGAAGAAGCCTTTTCTTCCGCCTCTACTTTCTTCTATTAGTATTTTTGGTGTCTTTGAAATTGACTAATTGTGTCTCTATCTTTTGGATATTGTGGAAGCTTTCACCGACTCACACGTCCCCCTCTTGTTGAACAGAAACTTGCTCCCGTGTTTAGATTGAAGGATAAATGGTGTCAAAGATACCTTCAACTCAAAGGATTGAATTATCTTAAACTGTCAAGTGATGGTTTGACTTCCACGTGTTCAACTAGTTTCTCGTTCTTTAATGGGGGAAGACCTGAAGCCAGCTTTGGAAATGCTGACTCGAAGATGTCCCAAAAAAGTCCATTTAATGGAAGGAAGTGGACAAATATTCTCCTTGCTGCCAATGTTTTGTGCGTACAAGCATATTCACTTGATTACTGCCATTTTTCTTTCTTTATTTTGCCTAATCTAGTTTTATTAGCTGATGTTACCACTTTTTGCAAATTTACATACCACTTGGCACTCGATGAGAGGGCTTATTAATTATTATTTATTAATTGTTTACACAGATTTTATATTGCGCAACTTGCAACCGAAGGCAAGCTTTTGTCGTGGGGGGCGAAGGTAAGGTTGCAATTAATAATCTGATCTACATATATGTAGGTTACATATATGGATTGTTACATGTTAGTTATGTATGCTACTAGGTAAATAGTCTCATTGACAAAGGACAACTTTGGAGACTTGTTACGTCTTCCTTTCTGCATGCAAACATTGGACACCTTTTGGTAGGATTTGAATTTAATTGCTTGAACTTCGAAGTTTGTTCTGCCATGCCTCTTTTAGTTTGGTACTAAGATTACTACAAATTCTCTGTAGATAAATTGTTATTCCTTAAATTCAGTCGGTCCCACTGTGGAGAGGTTCAGTGGTCCTCGAAGATATCTTGCAGTTTACTTTGTCTCTTCAATTGCAAGTAACCACTTATATTCTTCCTACAATAGCCAATAAAATTACTTAATCCAAGTATTCTAATTCTATAATTCCTAGAATATCAGGTGCAGCTATGAGTTATTGGTTTTGCAAAATGCCTGCAGTAGGTGCTTCAGGAGCAATTTTTGGACTAGTGAGTTCTTTTAATATTTTATTTGTCACAAATTTGCTTCATCATTTCACCTTATGTGCTTCTATCATAAAATTAGTCATACTTCATAAATAATAAGGGACATCGTCCGAGATGTTGGTATTTTTTTCTTCAGTCTTTATTTCTAATGAGCTGTAACGATTCAGGTTGGATCAGTTGCAGTGTTTGTTTTACGGCACAAAGACATTGTAGGAGGTGGTACAAAAGATCTGCAGCACATTGCACAAGTAATTGCCCTCAATATGGTAAGTGTCTCATTCCCTGTGTCACTTCTGATTCTGCTAAGTTGCTACTTTTACAATTTCATTGGATTAAGTTATCACAAAACAGTTAGTGTGTGATACATGCTTCTGATTAGCTAGGACGGAACAGATATCTTACGATAATTTTCTGTGTAATATGTTATATACTTTTTGTTGTCCATCGAGAAATTATAGTTGGGTAGAAGTGTTGTTGGGGTGTTGTTGGTTCATGCAAGGGTTATGTAATTGTAAGGAACTTTTTCTGCTTTTAACTTAGATCATCACTCTATGAATGCGACTTATACAGAGGTTATTGTTTACTTTCATCATTTTGTTGCTCTAATAGTGCAAATATTTCTCTTGTCATGCAGGTTATTGGGTTATCATCGACTGGCATTGACAACTGGGGACATGTAAGTGTAGGAGTTTATCGTCTGTGGATTTGTTTCATTTTCTTAGTTCCTTTAGTTTGTATAAGTTTGTTGGCTATGCAAACATATCCTACATGCTTGTTACTCTATTCTTCACTTTTAAAAAAATGGCATGACCAGAAACAGCTCTTAATTTGGGAATAACTTAATATACTAACCATAACTAAAGCTTTGTATGGATAAACAACATAATTATGCACTTATAATATAAGCACTTTTCACATATACACTTATGCATAAGCACTTATCCCCTATAACAACAAAAGATAAAATAAAGTCAAACTATTTTCATATAAGTTGTAACTGTTTTATAAGCTATCATGAAGAGCTTATGGAAATAAGCTGAAAACAGCTTATGATTTATATGAACATGTCATAAGTTGTTTCCATAAGCTCTCCCAAAATGTGTCACAAGTGCTTATGCCAGTAGATAAGTCAATCCTAACAGGCGCAACAACTATGTAGATCTATAGACATAAGATTCAAAAATAATCCTCAATTTATATTCAATGCATAAGACTGCCCATTTTGTTAGGGATGTAGGCACTGGTGATCTTATGTTCAAGTAAATAATGAAAACAGTGTAACCTGTGCATAGTTTCTTTTTTATTGCTATCCTTTAACATATACATTTTCAGTTTGGAGGTTTGATTGGTGGAATTGCTGCATCATGGCTTATTGGACCTGCATGGAAACATGAATCCACAACTATAGATGGAAGAAGACTTTTCATTGACAATGCACCAATGAATAATCTCTTAAAGATTACAAGAGTCCCTAAACAATGGAAATAGAAACATTATTGACCTATTGGATTACAACCTATAGTAAGTAAACAACAAATAGTTGTTCAATGTGTGTATCTGTATAATGATAATGATGCCTTGTTGTAAGCTTCCCTTAAGAAAATATTTGGATGGTGGTTTCTAATTATTTTGCATTATGTTAAGATTTTCATGGTTTGGGGAAAATGAAGGAGAAGTGCTTAGAAAGTCTTCAAGATAGTAAAAATCATAAGGATTCATATTTTGATAAAAGATGATGAAAATAGTACAATGATAGCTCTTATACAGAGCAATTTGAGGGTAACTAACTAAACTAACTATTAATCAACTCTAACAAACTAAAAACAGACTAATGGAAAAACTAACTAACTAATGGGAGCTTTTGGCTAATTATGAATATTCTTAACACATTACATAAGAGATCATTCAATTATACCTTTCACAGGTCATTTTTTTTCCTCAATGTTTTGGTTTATTTAATGGTCTGAACCAGAATAGGCATCAGTGGTTACACTAGCATTTCCTGATTGTTTTGCAAAGGAGAAATACCCCATAGCAGCCATGTCTAATATTTTCAGAAAAACAATTTTTGTTAAGCAGAAAAAAAAAACTTCAACTTAGTGCCACCTTGGCTCAATCCAACTACTATTCAAGTGTTCTCTCACATGATAGAAAATTCATAACTTGATTTTCAAATGTATGGTAGTTCTTTGTTACTAAAGAATAAAACACAATACTCTGACTTGCTTTTAATGATTTAAAAGAAAGGAATTTTCAAACTTTGATTGATTACAAACCCACTCTTGAGATTGTAAATTTGAGCTTGTGTATATTGTGATTTTACCTTTTGTTTGAGGACAAACAAAGTCCTAAGTTGGGGAGAGTTGATAAGTGCTAAATATTGATAAAATCACTTGTGAAAAATAAGCACTTATTAACTTATTTTGAAAAGAAATTCATGAAAATTCATCCCCTTGGTTTGTAAATATTGTTTTGATTAGAATATGTTAAGTACAATAAAATCCCAATCATTTTGATAGGTTTTGCTGAATAAAGATAAGAAAATTAAGGTTTTGAAGCCTTCGCTCAGCGAGAAGCAGCGAGCTGCAGCGAACCAAGTCAGTGCACTAAGGTTCCATAGCGAGCAGTAGCGAACAAAATCAAGCAATGGTCGCTCAGCGAGCTTCAGCGAGAGGTAGCGAGCAAAGTCAGTGAGTTTTAGTGTGGTGGCGAGCTTCAGCGAGCCTCAGCGAGAAAGTGCCGAGTAAGGCAATTAAAAGGCACGTGTCAGCAAACCCTTCCTATGAAGCAACTTGGTCGCTCAGCGACCCCTCTGTTCGCTCAGCGAACATGTAATTACAGAAAGTCTATAAATAGCCATCAGATTATGTTTTTAGAGGATGAACCATTTTTTGATAAAACTTACACGATATTTACATAGTTTCTAGGGTTTCATAGAGGTTTTCAAGGTGGATCCATCACAACTTGAGAAATTTCTTTCATCTTTCATTTCTTCACTCTTGTAAGTTGATCATGGCTATGAGTAGCTAAATCTTTCTTTGTTGGGATTAGATGTAGTTAATTTATGATCATGTACTTCCTTTAACTTTGCTATATATGTTTTATTCATCAATCAATATGAGTGATATCCTTGTTTACTTGTTTATTTCAAAGATTTGAATGATATAAACATGTGTTGTTTGAATCAAAGATCTAGGATGATCACTTGTTGAATTTCAAAGTTTAGATATAGATTTTGGGTTTAATATTCACTAAAGTATCAAAGCTTAATGCTATTATATCGATTAACGATTCGAGATATCGAGAGTTAATAGATACGATAGATTTCACGGCGTATTCCGGACACGGATATGTCCGAAGAGTGATACGTGATAATATTGATTGGTAAATGAAACATATATATCATTGTTAGAAGTCCCACATTGACTAGAGATATGGTAAAGATAGCCTTTATAAGTGTAGTGCAAACCTCAACTCTCAAGCTAGCTTTTGTGGTTGAGTATAGGCCTCTCAAATTCTAATATGGTATCAGAGCCTATCCTAGATCCATTTGTTGTTTGTTGTGGAGACCTCCCATATTTGGGCCACCCGTTGTTGTTGATTTCACGTTCCAGCTTGTTCAGTTCTGGACGTGAGGGGGTGTGTTAGAAGTCCCACATTGACTAGAGATATGGTAAAGATAGCCTTTATAAGTGTAGTGCAAACCTCAAGTCTCAAGCTAGCTTTTGTGGTTGAGTATAGGCCTCTCAAATTCTAATAATCATTAGTTGGGTGATACATGTAAATGAATTAATAAAGTATAATCCCGGCAATTTCCTTTCTCTGAACTTCTAACAAATTTTATATCGCACTTTTTATGTTTCAAAACTAAAATCATCTAAAAACCCATACCTAAAATCATGGTTATTGTGGATCGACATTTAATATCGCACTAGTCCATGTTGATACGATATATTGAAAATACTTACTTTTAATATTTCATCACACGTGAAGGTTTGCTTAGACCACCTCATCAAAATCCTCATCCGACAATATCACAGTATTTTGCATTGTTTCAGGTAAAACAACATAATATTTGCTTGCGGATTGTACCACTTGCGTCTCAAGCACATCCTTTGAGTCATTTGACCAATCGGAGCAAACTTAAACCTTGTCTTATTGTCCCGCAGAGACCGTGTAACCATTCTCCGTATCTTGCTCATTATGTATGTTGTCAGTTTCACGCTCTTGGTTTTGAACAATAACTTCAGCCTTATCCTTATGAATATCCATGGTAAATGCATTCTCCTTTGTGATCAGGTTATCACGGGGGGCTGCTGTCAGGTCCGAAATTGGACATTGCACGGATACTACAGAAATGGATTTTGTAGTCTTATCAGTTTCTATGTTTGCAGCTAAAACTATTTCAACCTCCGCAGACGGGGGATAGTATTTGTTTCATCACAGATCAATTCTAACTTTTTATGATCATCATTCTCAATTATAATTGGAGTTTCAGAATTACCGTTGGTTTTAGTTGGTTCAGTGGCAATCAGTTGACGTTGTTCTGACGCTCTTGATTCTCTATCGATAGCTTTAATAACATATTCTTTTTTAGTAGCCTTGTGCCCACCTCTCTGTCAAAAGTCATCGATTTAAATTACAAAGAACATCAACGCTAAAAAATAATTTTTTTCACTAATATATAAAAAAACTTTAATGAACAAGACAATGTTTATCGCACACCTCTCTATTTTATAAAACTATAGTATAACAATTAACTATAAATAATCTAAAAAATTTATTCACAATAGAATAATCTCTTTTAGGACCAAAATCTCAAATATTTGAACTGCACAATCCATTATTTATAAAAATTTAAAATGAAAGAAAAATAATTATAGAGTTTTTTTTTTTTTTTTTTGGTTTTCATCCTCTAGTTCCTAGAGGAAGGAGACCCTAATAGTCCAGAGTTCGGGGCGAGTTCTGGCATCAAGTGCTTCCAGTCCCCTCCCAAATGCAATTGCGGGGATCGAATCGTGGTCCTCCCTACCAAATTCAGCGTCAATCACCACTGAACCAATTAATTTTACCATTTTTCGTCTCAGTTTCATCTCATTTGTCAACTATATATAATTATAATCTTTCTATCAAGCATAAGTTCTATTACAAGTACTTAGAAGTAATAATATAGCCTATAAATATATCCATTTCGAATTTTTCATATAAATTAAGAATCTATTTATCCTTTTTTATTTATCATTTGGAAGTTTTTTTTTTCTTTATTTTTCATATAAATTGAGAATCTTATTTTTCCTTTTTTATTTATCATTTGGAAGTTTTTTGATAAATAATTATAGAGTTAACCAAACACTTTTTTTACAAATGCCTAGGAATAAAATGTCTGCCATTATAATCCTGGGAATAGATTTTCTTGGAAAGAATTTGGAATCCGGGAAACAAACGCATATTTATGACTAGAGGGAGTAATGTTAATATGAGAGGCATTTGATTTTTTTAGGAGTGAGAAGTCAAAAGTCGGAAGTCAAAACCCTCCAAACATTGTTTGCGTCGTGCGATGTTGTAGCTAATTCTTCACTCACACTCACAACTCACAACAACACACATTCAAATTCGACTTTCTTCAAACTAATCTGTGAGTTTCTTATTTCAATTCTTCACCTTGATTCTATCATAGCACCTAGGTTTTATAATTTAATTCTTTATTTTTATTTTTATTTTTTAAAAAATGCTCTTTTATTTTTATTTTGTAAAAAATGCTCTTAACCATGCATTAACATGATTAATTTCTTCCTAATTTAGGTTTTTGCATTATGGATTTCAAAGCAAAAAATCTTTGTTACAAGAGAAAATCTCTCACTATCAAACCAACAAACAACAACGTTGTTGTTGTTAGTGACAGAAAATTTCTCATTGATTTCATATTCACAACTTACCTAGGACCTGATGTTAAATCTGATAATCCAAGATGTTCATCACTTCAAAGATTAATCACTGGATTACCACCTTATAATTTCAATGATTTAGGTTCTTCTTATGTTACAATTTCTCTTTTAGAGAAATTGTATTACTATCTAGTTAAAAATGCAGTTCCTGAAGTTATATTAGATCTTAATATGTTTCATATGTATTTAAAGGGAAAATTGGACTTGCCCGGTTCGGAATTTTTAGAGGGTAGTCAACAATTTACTAGCATTTTTCCTTTGGATCTTCATCCACAGATTTGGTATCCTGATAGCTTTAGGATTGTTAAAGGGGTTGTTTTGATTGATGATCCTATTGTATCGTCGTGTGTTAAAGAGGAGGATTTGAATAGGTTTAGGTTGTTAACCGGTGTTGGTAGTTTGAAGTTGGATTTAAGTGAATGTTTGTGTTTTCGGATTGATCCTCGGTTGAGTAAAGAAAGTGATAGTGGTTGTGTTGACAAATTGTTAGAGACTAGTCCAAATGAGAGGTGCAAAGAAAGTGATGGTGATTGTGTTAACAAATTGAGTAAAGAAAGTGAGAGTGATTGTGTTAACAAATTGTTGGAGAGTAGTCCTAATGAGGGGTGCAAAGAAAGTGATGGCGATTGTGTTAACAAATTGAATAAAGAAAGTGATGGTGATTGTGTTAACAAATTATTAGAGACTAGTCCAAATGAGGGGTGCAAAGAAAGTGATAGTGACTGTGTTAACAAATTGAGTAAAGAAAATGATAGTGATTGTGTTAACAAATTGTTGGAGAGTAGTCCTAATGAGGGGTACCAATCGGGGAAGTTTCGAGAAGAGTGTAAGAGAAAGTATGATGATGTTGATGTTGATGATACTCCTTCCATGTCGGAATTTCCACATACTGCTACTACTAATGGAGATCCTTCTTTTAACAAGATGTGTGAATCTGATGGGCCTTCAATGATGCCGCTTTTGTCAATACCTGACATTGACGATTGTGTCCAAGATTCTTCTGTTGTTTTAACAGGGACAGCTAATAGAGGGCTACTTGGTCCGTCTGTTGGTGTTGTGGATATTGGTATTAGTAAAGCGGCGTATCTATTTCGAGTTTCCTTACCTGGTGTCAAGAGAGAGTACAGTATGTTTCTCCTCACTATTTTACTCATGTTTCTTATTCCAGTTTTTTTTATTATCTTTGATTATCTGCTGTGGAAATGTCCCGTTCATGTATTATAGAGCCAATGCTTTTGCTTTTTTTTTGTTTTCATATATCTTGGTAAAAACTCATGAATATTTATTAACAAAGTAACCCTCACTATTTGCCATGTCTGAATCGAATGATTTTATTATATTTATTAGAATTGTTCTGTGTGCAATTGACTCGTTTTTCTTTCGGATGTTTTGATTGGTGTTGAGTGCTGCAAAGAATACTTAGCACCTTCAGTAGTAAAGTGGATAAGTCTAGGGAGTGACGTTCAGATGAGTTATTATATATGTTACTATCTGAGAAGTGAGAACAACTAAGGACATATCTTTGAAAAGAATTCAAAATTTAATGTTATGGCATTTCTTTTAATATATGAGTAACATTTAATAATTGCTAATCTGGCATCGAACAGGACATTCTATTATTGTGACATGCCTCTATTACAGCTCCATTCATTTTATCGTTAATTTCAATGCTTGTTCTGCACAATTGAAATGGTTTTTAAATTTTGAATATGATTTGTTTTTTGTTGTATTGAAAAACCAGACATAGTCAGGTATCTACCGTGTTTATGTTGGTAGAAACCGTTACATGGCTGGGAAATGAAACTGAGAGAGTTTGTTTCAGATGAATTTGGAGTTTCCCATGTTTTCTGATTCATCTCTTTCAATAGGTGTTTATCGTTGCCCAATAATATACTTATTATTATTTGAGCTACATCTGGACTCTACATTACACTCAATTATATACTTTATTATTATTATTTGTTTTCAATTTTGAATATTGATTTTTTGTTATTATATTTCAATTTTCAACATGTTGGGTTTATGGGTGTTATAAACATCCATAAACCTAATATGCATTTTTGAAATCTAAGTAGACAGATTGATGACACAATTAGCCAAATTGGGTCTTCACTCTATTAATAAAAACAGATACACATGATGATCAACAACAAAAATTAGCCCAGACGATGTCAGCTTGATGACTAATTACCCTTACATACAATAATTTGATAATGGATTAATGGTAGAGTAATGGACATACATGATATTAAAAATAATTGGTCCTTTTTTTTTACAGTAAAAATAATTGGTCCTTAAATTGTTGTATATTTGCTATTTCATAATAATTCTTGTGATTGCAAAATTTTATCCATATTCATCTTAGCTGATATTTTTATGGACTATGGACATTTAAGATGGTAAAATTGGTATAAAAAAAATACTGAAAATATTGCTGAAATTGGATTGTTATTTTGCAATTTCAATGATTTTCAATGATTATTTGGTATATAATTTATGGGACTAAGTTGGTAATACCCTGCAATATTAAGTAACTTGATAATTACTCAAAAATGAAGATACTATGGTTTAGATATTAGCATCCACCATTAATTTTATGAGACCTCAGTCTAGGTAAGTTAACCATATCTTTCTCAGTTGGCTTATCCTAGTTGGCTTATCCTTATCAAAGAGTTTGGATTTGAGAAAGTACTTGAGAAGTATTTGGAAAGAAAAGATAGTGGTGTAAGCGCACCCTTTCTCATGTACATGCTGCGTCGTAGTCCTTAAACTAAGATCTGCCTGTATCCCTCGGCACATCCTCTTTCTCCGGTCCTTGTCTTAGAACACACATACAGTTTATCTTCATCAAATGATACATTCATAACTAACTGTCTTAACATGTATATATGTTTTTCACAGATTCTTTCTTACTTGTTTCTTTAAATGAATATTCATCCTACATTTTGCAGATCAGTTCAGTTGTGATATTGAATCTGATGGAAAGGTTGAGATCAAAGGGTTGTTATCTGGTGGAAGAACTATCGAGAAACAGTCTCGTATTTTCCAGATGAAAACTCAGCAGTTATGCTCTCCTGGACCGTTCACAGTTTCATTCAGTCTTCCAGGACCTGTTGATCCAAGACTCTTTGCACCTAACTTTAGATCTGATGGAATTTTCGAAGGAGTTGTAATCAAGCTCTAGTTTTCTGCATCTAGCTTTTGTAAGTAAATCTAAAAGTTCCGAGAACAAATTTTGGTTTCGTTTTTGCTGTATTGCACCAGATGCTAGTCTGTCATCTAAGTTGACATTGAACTAATTTTGTTTATCTAGATTAGTCTGCTACCACAAAGAGCTTTCATGTGTGTTATGTAAAGAATCACTTTTCTTTAACTCATGGTGCCGGGACCAGAATTGGTGAATAGCATCTCTCTCTAACTATTTGGTCTAATACTGTGATGTCTTTTTATTTGCACACGCATCAGACACATATATGATTACTTTACATCATATATCATGGCGTTTGTCTGGCAAATAACTGAATTTATTTTGCTTCCTCTGTTACTGTCCAAATATTTCTGGTCTACACAAAACCTATTAGAAAAATGTAAAGGGTCCCTTTCTGACAAGGCTTTTGTTCACTAAAACATAACTTGCTCAAATTACATAACATGTTTGAAAGGTTGTTTCTTTATTCTTGAGTTATGTTTGCATTGAAAAAGTGTCACCACAGTAAATGTAGGATGTTCATGTGGCAGACAGTATTTCCATACCGACATTATATGCCTTTTGCTTCTTTGAAAAGTAATATTATTGAGGACTTACTTCAATATTCATGTCTCTTTCGTGTGACTCGATTCCTTGAGTCTTATGATAAATAATCAAATGTCTTGTTGCTAACTCAAACAAGGTTGATCTAGATTAGTATGCTAGTCTTAGCGCTAGCAGCTAGTGCAGAGAGATTGCATGTGCGTAAAACATCAGTTTTCTTTGATTAAAGGTGCTTCATATTTTGGGTCAATTTAGAGTTCAACTTGATGAGCTATAAACTAACTATGCATAAAAATCAGATGTCTAAATCATGATTCCTTCCAACTGAATTTTTTATGGACTCTAATGTCAACTAGTGTTATCTGGAGTCCCAAAATGATGCCAGAATTTAGGAATGCAGCGGTGGACAGAGGCAACTCACTAGAGAGGGGTGAGGCACTTGTAAGGACTATAACGCTCAAACCGGTTAGGATTTTAGGAGAGCCTAGAGGTTTAACTGAATGTAAAACATACCTTTCATCAGAGTGTTGACCCATTATACAGGCGGCATGGAAAGGGCTTTGAATCCCAAAATGGTTATGCAGTTGCATGGTATCCAGTACAATTCCCACGTCGTTGTCTAATTGCCATCAGAGATCATAAATTCATAATCTAGCTGTTAGACCTATTCCCATGTATCGTTGGTTATGGTGTGCTTGTGCGGTCACTAATGAGTTATTTGTGGATTCGGCTGCGTTTGCCAAACTGATTGGGCCTTACCCCAGTTCAAAATACAATGCATTTTAACTAGCAATAGGTAAATAAAATACATGTTATGTTGAGGAGGAACATTGTTCGTCATTTGTGACATGACACTTCATGTTACTATTGTTGCCTTGTTGGTCCGACGCTCGCCACTCATGCCAACCCCTATGTTCTCCATTCTTAATTTGTCCGTTTTCATTTTTTTCTATTTCTAAAGCAGTTATACGGTGCTTCCTTGGCGAGAAACGCCGGTAAGATTAGGGACAGCAACAATGAGAGAGGTACACAAAAATATTGTAACATACAGTTATATGGTGCTTCATTGCCATTTTCGAAATACAATTGGGGAGCAATTTTTGCCGCTCCTGTATATCTAATAAACCATGAATGATGTATGTTTTCAGAAGTGTATTTTTGGATATCATATTTTTTGGAACAACTCTTGTTTTATTTTAAAATGTGTACTACATACCTAAAGTGATAATAGAGAGTGATGAAAGCTCATCCTTTTAAATTTTAAAGTCACCCAATTTATCTTCCTACCAACATTGCTACTACATAATGTTAGCGGTCAACACTCGGTGGGATTTAGTCTCACATCGGATAGATAGGACTCTTGAAAAGAGTTTATAAAGAGGAGACAATCCTCACCTTACAAGCCGGTTTTGTAAGGATGAGTTAGACCTCGATATTCGTGACACGGTATCAGAGCCTATCGGGTCTATCGTTGGGCTTCTGACATCGTTCACGCTTCAGGCCCATTTGGCCGGACTGAAGCGTGAGGGGGTGTGTTAGCGTCCAACACTCGGTGGGATTTAGTTCCACATCAGATAGATAGGACTCTTGAGAAGAGTTTATAAAGAGGAGGCAATCCTCACCTTACAAGCCGGTTTTATAAGGATGAGTTAGGCCTTGATATTCGTGACACATAAAATCTCAGGATTTGGATCCTCTTCGGCACTTTCTCTCATGTTCCTCATGCTGTCATAATTTTGACCATTCATTCAATATTTTCTCTCTCTTCTTTTCTTCTTTGTAGTTTAATTAACTACTATCAGATTAGAAAAAGAAGAGAGGGTAACATAACCACAAATGGTTCACTATGTTATTTGATATTAGCTCATTCGACTAAACCCAACACTTATCAAATATTAACACTATATATATTTATCGGATAGAAACATCCTTCTGTGCATGTTTAGTATTACAGTTGATTTATCAAATCACAGTGAATCGCCGTGATATTCAAGCATGCAACAATAATATATACATGTATGTAGGGGTGGCAAAACGGGTCCAACCCGTCGGGCCGACCCGTTTACCCGCCATTTTTGGATTCTCTTCAGCACTTTTTATCATGTTCCTCGTGTTGTCATAATTTTGACAATTCATCCAATATTTTCTCTCTCTTCTTTTCTTCTTTGTAGTTCAATTAACTATTATATTAGGAAAACGAGAGAGGGTAACATAAACACAAATGACTCACTATGTCGTTTGATTTTAGTTCATTCGACTAAACCCAACACCTATCAAATATCAACACTATATTTATCGGATCGAAACATCCTTATGTGCATGTGTAGTATTACAGTCGATTTATCAAATCACAATGAATCGCCATGATATTAAGCATGCAACAATAATATATAACATGCATGGATGCACTATACTAATATTAATATTACTTAATGAGGAATCTTGGTGAACCACGTATGATGATAATTAACCTCACTATAACTATAAAGTATAAATTGATATAGACAATAGCACGTGAGATGAGTGATTCAAAGTGCTACAACTTGGTTATTTATTGATAGGAACTAACAAAGAACATGGCCCGCACATTAAAAATTATAATTGAATTGAGGAAAGGGAACAAAAGCAAATGATTTATGGAAACAATAAAGAAGTGGGCACTCTTTTCTTTTCACTTGATAAACTCACACAATTACATGTCAGAACACGACACCATGCTTGTGGAATATGCTATTGTAATGGCTCTCTTCATTCATTCATATAATTTTGTGTAGGTCCTATACCAACAATTGTACCTAACATTATTTGATGTTTTCCTGGATTTAATGTTTGTTATTTTCACTTTTTAATAATGCATTTGATCAAATGTCATGTTACTAAATCTATTGTAATCCGTTTGAAACCTTTTTTATTTCATCATTGGTTTGAGGCTTGATTTATAATGTGTTGTTTTTGCATAGTCAAAAGATGGATAACATTGCTTTATGAAAAAGATGGATAACATTGTTTATGATATCAGCAGTTTGCAATTTTTGTGAAATTAATTAGCATTTGTTTGTTTTGGTGGTGAAAAATTGACAACCGATGTCACTGGAAAATGTCAATTGATCGCACTGTAAGTGTTACCAACTGACAATACGAATCTTGACTAGTATAAATATCGTAAAAATGAAATTGGACATTAAATCGGTGAAACTTTGATATAATGATTTAATTACTTTAGATTGTTTAAATTGGAATGAAATCGCAGTAGGAGCATTCAAATAATAAAACCACATACAAAGTTGGTTCAAGTTTCAACTAACTTGACCTTCAATTCCGTCTAATCTGGTTCGAGGGTAAGTTCTGGCATCAAGTAGTTTTCAGCCGTCTAATGGTATTAGAGGTTGATTCAAGATCGGTTCAACTACATGATATCATTTTTTTGCTATCAAAACACCACAATTATATACACGTATCAAACTCAATAATGATAGACGTGAGAGATGTGTTAAGAGTTCCACATCATATGCGAGATGACATAAATATGAGTTTATAAATAGAGACAATTCTTACCGTACAATTTTTTTAATAAATATTTTAGAATTTATAGAATATGAATTTAGTTTTCCTTCATCCTAACTTCTTATAAGAAAGAGAGAAAAAGAAATTTATAAATCCATGTCAAAAATGGACTCATAAGTTTATATCGTTATCAATATTTTATGGTATGGTTTAGTGCCACGCACATACGATTAAACAAAAAATTGCCAACTACAGTTCTGCCACGAACCCTCGGTTTCTAACCAATACTAACACACATATATATACACCACACAAATCCTGTCTGAAAAGGACAATTAATCTACCAAAAATTGATGACAATGTATGGAAATTTTGCATTAGCCATAATATTTTACACTATGAAGTATGAAGCACATATATTCTCAGATCAGATGTTTCATGTGGGATACGTGTCGGTGTCGGATACCGATATTTAAATTATGATTACACTAAATTATATTATTTTTTAAAATTATTAATGGTATTGTGATGTGTCAGTGTCCATGTCGTGTCTCATATTCGTATATGTGTCTTCATTAAATTTTACATCATCCAAATTCAAAGTATACAATCATCCCTTTGCACGCTACTTTAATTTTACCCCATGATTTTTTTACATCATCCAAAAGTAACATTTTACATGGTGTTTTAATAATTTTTTCTTTGATTTGTATGAAATTTGAAAGTCTATTCATTTAATGAGAACTTTGAATTGAAAATAGAATTATGTCAATTTTTTTTTTACACAATAATTATGTCAATTTTAATCAAGGAAATACACGTAAGTCTTCCATGTTGGACTTTATGTAATGATATTTTAGTCTATATATTTAAAATGTTTAAAATCAATCTTCTCATTTTTGCAAATCCTTTAATATTGGATGTTCATGAATCATGTGTGTTTGGTTCTGCAATGACAATAATATATCTAATGTGTGTTTGGAATAGTCTTATGTTGAGAGTGAGGACCAAATATTTTATCTCCTTATCACTCAACTTTTGGTGTAAGTCCTAGAGGCCAATTATTCATAATTGCATAATAAATGTATTGAATAATTTACTTATTAAATAAAGGCTTTTCTTTATTATGTTTATGTGTTAAATAATAATAGAGTCCCTAGAATAGTAAGTTCATTGTATGGAACGTTAAGTATGACTTAATCGTGAGATTCCATTAATATAAGAACACTATTCTTAAACATATCCATAGTCGAGCTTTATTGTGAAATGGGATAACGTTAAAGCATAAAGACTATTATGTTGGTAGACTGATGATCATATCTCACTGATCATGGATAATGAGTTATCAAGTCTTCACATAGATATAAATGTTAAGGGTAACTTTATATCGGATTGACCCACCATGAGAATACTACATAGAGTGTTATGAAATGTCATAAGTTTTCTCATAGTGATAAAAGTTGTATTCCACCCTTCGACCTGAAACCACTATGTACCCTAGATGCAGGAGTGTAATACCTTGTTGCCATTCAAACGTTATCCGTAACTGGATAATTAAAAGTTGGTTGATGGGTATCCCACGAATCATGCTGAGGGACATGAGTGACCTAGATGGAATTTGTCCCTCCTACATAACGGGAGATATGTCTATGGGCCCAATATTGAACTAGACAAGGATGACATACTATGCCTTGTGTTCAATATAGACATGAGGACAAAAGGGTAATTGTGCACAAGATATTTATCACGGAAAGGTTAGTCAGATCACGTGACATTCCTGTGACTTGGGTAACAGTGATGTGTTGCTAGATACCGCTCACTGTTTATAATATTTCGATTAATATTATTGCCAACGTCATAAGAACCTACAGGGTCACACATATAAGGACAGTTATGAAGGGAAAAATAAGTAAGACTTATTGTGGGGGTGCAGTTAGTGAAAAACGGTTATTGGGCTTGAGAAGCCCAATTTCGTGTAAACTAAAGACCTCATAAGAAACTCTATAAATAGAGCCTTATGAAGTTCAGTAGTTACGTTTTGAAACCCTAACTGAGTTTAGAAAAATTCTGAATTTCTCTAAACCCTAAACCGCACAAAATTCCCTCAGCCTTCATCCAAGAACAGCTAGCACTGTGAGATCGAAGGTTCCTGTTCGTGTGGACTAAGTGGAGGTGCTGCAAGTGCGGTGCTTGTGATCGACAAAGGCGGCCACAGATTTGTTCTTCAAAGGTAATATTCTAGACCTGATCATGCTCATTCACAAGAATCCATTGATGGGAAATTTTAATTTTAAAATTCCGCTGCGTTTATAAAAGTGTTTTATGAAACGATTTCCCAACATCAACTCCTTATCGTCTATTGATTTTAATAAAAGTAATTTGAATGTGAAGTGTTTTTATACACGTTAAGATAAATTCATGTAAAAATATGTTGAATAATTATTAATGTAACATGTGTTTGTTTCCTCCTCTAATTTCTTTCTCATTTTGTTTATAGACGAAGTAACAAGAATCACTTAAATACAAATGTACACACAACTTCGAGGTACTAAATTCAAACTTAAACAAAGATATCTAACTTTTTTTGTCGGGTAGTCTGATGGTTAGAAATTTCACTCTTAAAGTGGATAAGTGGAGTATTTGGAATTCGAATCCCGACCCCTATATATAAAATGTGACGTTTCTATCAATTGAGTTAAGCTCACATGTACACAAAGATATTTAACTTAATAATTTTAGAATTGTCAATTAAGCTATTACTTACATTTTTTTTCTTTAATTTAATAAATTGAAATAATTAAAGAAATGTCCGGATTGTAGGATGTTTGGTAGCATGAGTGTCCTCATCCTCCATATGTCAATGTGTGAAGTTTAATTCATAGTAGTAATTTAAGGCCATGATTGGTTTACGTGGCCCTCATAATAGGATTATAAAACATTAGACAATGGCTATATTTTCAATTGGTCCTGTCTTTTTCTACAAATCCAACTGCATAAAGTTAATTTTTATATCATTTAAATTAAAGTTCTCCCAAACATAGATCGTAATAACTAATTTTCTCTTTGAGATCATGCAATATTGCAAGGTACTAGTATTTTCTTATCAATTATTGCAATAGAAGGGGCACAACTAATGTCCTCATACCTAAACGTTGATGGCTTGTATTTGGCTACATATATATTAGCACCTTATATTGATGGGATTATATAAGGAAATAAAGTGAATTGGGGGGCACAAGCTATATGTTTGGCTCAACATCTTTGTCTTAATATATTTCGTTGAATATATTAAAAAGGTTAACTTAGATAAGTTTTGTCATATAAATATTTATTTCTTACAAAAAAATTTCCCTATAGGAAGGAAAATGTAGGACACCTGTTCTTTTCAACACAAATTTTTTTGTTTTGTTACTATAACATAACTAAAGAAATACAGTAATATAATAAAATGACGAAATATGATTGAATAAAATGTGAAAAGGTGTGATGTACCAAAAAAAAAAAAAGTGAAAAGGTGTGAAGCCATAAAACAAATTCTTGATTTACCAAGTGTATGAATATTAATATTTTGCTCAAGTGGTTAATGAGCTATCCCTAAAACAAATTTTTGGGAGCATCTGAGTTCGAATCCTGGAAGGAACAATTCTTGATCAATTTTTTTTAACTTTGCAGCTGAATTTTGGATTACTATGGCCTCCTTCCCCTGAGAATTAGAGGACCAACACAAAAAAAAAAAGTGCATGAACATGCTATTGACCAAATCACATAATTTTTAAATAAATTATAGTAATAATTTATTTATGTTTCGAACTATGCATCTGAGAATTGAACTGTGTTACCAGATCCACATTTAAGCAAAGCGGACCATACAGTAGACATGCTCTATAAAGGGAAAACGAAAGTGAGCGTTAGCACACCCGCTGAAAAAGCCCATTCCCCTAACTCTAACTTCACCTCTCTCCAACCAGTCGAGCGTCAACCCTAGTGCATCAGTTTTCTTGCTCCTTAGCACAAGCACTAAGTAAGCCCGTGATTGTGAAGGATGAAAACAGACATTTTTTGCTTGACAGAGACATGTGGTCCACCCGATCACACCTCCTTACCATCAGCAACACATGTCATATCATAATTACAGGTGCACACAGATGAATGTATAATATGACATTGTAAAAAAAAAGTTAATATTGCAATAGTGATGGTTAAATTATGAAATGGGTTGTATTGTATTACAAATGTAACAAAATTATTAATTAGTCATACTCTATTGATTGCTACTAGTAGTTATAGTATAACTCAATTAAATGTGTTTGACACTTGACCCCATTGGTCCTTGTTGTTTTTGTATTCTTATCCAATTTTCCTTTTGAACCAGGCAATTTCCTTTTCCTTTTCAGCCATGGAATGGAATTTCCCATTTTGTACTTGTGGCAAAGGGAACACAATAGTGCATGATCGATCTTGGGTTTTGCCTCACTTCACGTTAAAGTTAAAGCAAATATCATTATAGATTGGAGAGTAAGGAAATAAAATCTTGGATTTCCCTCAACTTAATTCAATTTGTTGGTATATTCTATTATATATATAAAAGTTGAATTTCATTTTCCTTTTACTCAACTGTGGAATATCTTGAATTTTTACTCAGAATTAGCGATTATGACCTTCGAAGAAATTTTTAACGATTTTTAAGTGTAATTTACCCGTAAAAATTACATGTCACTAAACTAACACTTTTAGCAAGGACTAATTTCTTTTTTGGAATGTTTATAATGACTACAATTAAAAAATCATTCTGTTGTATGTTTATAATGACTACAATTAAAAAATATTTTTACAATAATTAAAATCGAGATACTTCATATTTATAATGTATATTTTATATATAATCCTAATATATACAGAGTATCATTTTGCAATGTTAGAAATATATTTTTTCTATTATTCAACTGAAAAATTTTATGTACAATATATTTAGAAAAAAAATGATAAATTACCCACAAGTGGCTTTATTTCCCCGTGAACTTAGCTCGGTTGACAAAGACATCACACTTTATATATATGAGCTGAAGTTCAAACTCTGAACACTCCACTTATTCACATTTAAGGTGGATTTTCTAGCCACTAGACTACTCGGCAAAAAAAAGGTAGCTTCATATTAGTTAAGAATAATGCTAGCAACACACTCTTTAACAAACACACTTCAACACACTCTCTTTTATTGGTTGAAATTCACATGGGTCCCATAAAAAAATGTGGACCCATATAACTTTTATGTGACCCATATAAATTTTAACCAATAAAAAAGAGTGTGTTAGAGTGTGTTTGTTAAAGAGTGTGTTGCTAACACTCCTCTATTAGTTAATCCAAGAGCTAGGGTCCGTTTGAATTAGCTTATTTTTAAGCTTATGCAAACAACTTATACAATATGAATTATGTTTTAAGCTATTTTATAAGTACACACTAGTGAAAATTGTATTTTTATAACTTATTTTTCTTAGTAAGATTTTTATAAACTATTTTATCATATATTATCTTTAGAAACTTATAATAATGGACAAAACTTATATGCATTTCTTTAGATGCTGTTTTTCTTGTTCCTCTCACAAAAAGGTAGTTATTTATATTTTTTAAATAAAAAAAGGAAAATAAAAATGTTTTTAAATAAAAATAACTTCCCCATGTATCTAGCACAGTAAAAACTGTGTACATGGAATTGTACATAAGTTTGGTCCTATAATAATATATAAAAATTACTTGAACCTAAAAAAAACTAATTACACACGGCCTAAAACTAAAAGGCAGACCATTTCAGTAATTTTCCTCATCAGTTCATACAGTCTCACACCCTTTCTTGAATATCCATGTCATTTCAAAATTCACAACGATCCTCACATTAAAAAAATTCAAAATTATTCATTTTTAATTAAATAAATAAAATCATAATCACTGTACAGTGTCCATGTCCCAGAGAGATCCAAACCAAACGGTTTTTTGAAGAAACGAATTTTGTTCCTTCCTTTGCCAACTCAACCTGACAAATTTTTCAAATTTCTAAACCCAAAAAATTAAATAAATAAAAAAATAACCATCTTCATCATCATCACCACCAAACACTTTCAAACTCAGAAAAAAAAAAAACATTAAATTTTGCAAAAACACAACAACATCATTAACAAAACCCACTTCAACAACAACAACAAAAATTTCCCATTTTTTAGGTTTGTTGTTTGTTAATTTGTTATCATAATCATCATAATTTTCTCTCTCTTTTTTTCTGAGGGAGGTTGTTTTTTACAACAACCTCAACCTCCTCGCTTCAAACCTCGTAACTTTCGTTTTCAGTAACAATGAAATTATTACAAACACCAAAATTTTCTTCTCGATTTGTCAAATGCACTTCTGGAATTTGTTTTACGAGATTGGCTTGATTTCTTACAACGAGGTTCTCACACCAAAACCTTATCGTTGTTTTTTTCTTTTTCAAACCATAACAAAAAAAGAAACAATTTTTCATTTTTCCCACAATAAATCTCAAATGGGTTCTTCATTTTTCATAATTTTGATGCAAAATTAGAACATGGGTTGGTGAAATCTTGACTTGGGCATGTCAATTTGAACAAAAAGTTTCAAAATTTGTTTGAATTTTCATAAAATAAATTCAATTTGATTTCAAATTTTCAATTTTGTTGTTGTATTGTACCATACCAAGATGATGTTATCACCTTCACCATCTGCTATTGCAAGAAGCTCTTTAGAAGAGATGCTTGATTCGCTTCGTCGGAGAGACGAAGAGGAGAAGCCTAAAGACCTACCGCCGGCATTGCCATCAAGGCCTATGTCTAGAGGCCGGGTGCCGTCGGCGAGAAGGTCTTTGCCTAAAAGCTTTAAGGTTGATGAAGAAAATGAAAAGGAAAAATTGGGGCATAAAAGGAAAGGAAGTTTTGGAAGCAAGAAGTTAATGTTGGATGTGGAATCTCCTTATGTTGTTGTTACAGAAGAGCATACTGTTGTTACTAGTGAACAACAATCTTCACCTGGTCCTGTTTCTTCAATTCCTGTTGATGATTCTTCTGTTGCTCCACTTTCTCAGGAATTGGTAGATGACAATGTTTCTTATTTCATCAAAAAGGTAACTAAGGACTTTAACTTTTTGTGGCAACTTTTGCAATGGTGACTAGGTTTTAGTTTAAGTGTTAACAGTGGTTTCTTAGTGTTAATCTGTTTTTTGTTTTTTTTTTGTATTATTATAATATTTTATAGTTCATGAATGATGAGGTTTTGATGTTTGGATTAGATGAAAAGCAATTAGCTTGAGTAAAATAGATATGTTTGTGACACTGCATGCATCATTACCTTTTCAGAATTGCAAATAAAGACACACTCTACACATGTTAATTAGAGTAGGGTTTAGCTAAACTGTTCCTGAAGTTAAGGAGTCAACAATTAGATGTTTTCAATGTACCAAAAAATGTTCCAATAAGCAAATTTGATTTTCTTGGTAAATTGAAAAGATGATGTATTTCGTATAATATGGACCAAATACATCACTTTTTCAATGGACCAAAATGTCAAACTTCATGGATATATCAGTTCAGAGCCTTTATTTGGTTGATATTTCATACTGGCACGAGTTCTTTCGTAGGTTGATTGTTAGGCATAGATAACTTGTTTGTGGCATGCATACTTTTAGTCTAATTTTCTTTCCGATTCTGTTGTTTCCTCAAAACCTTCCTATTGCTTGATTATATAATTGAACTACATTGAAGTTACTTTTAATGTGCCACCTAAGAAGAAGGTTTGTTTGCGATTATTATCTATTTATTAATTAGTGATGTATCAGTGTTATGTTTTTTAAATTTCCTTTCTGTTTTTGGTGTTTCCACAGAAACTTCATGTTTGGTGTAAGCAACCAAAAGGGAAGTGGGGACTGGGAACAATACAGTCAACTTCGGGAGAACAAGCATCTGTTTCACTCTCAAATGGAAATGTAAACTTCTAAACTTTTCGTGGTCTTTATAAGATAAGAACTCAATGCTGAATATGCAAGATAACATGCTATTTGTGTCGATGTGTTGTTGCTGCAGGTTATGGAAGTGGCCAGAACAGAACTCCTACCAGCTAATCCTGATATTTTAGAGGGTGTGGATGATCTTATACAGCTCAGCTATTTGAATGAGCCCTCGGTTCTTCACAATCTTCAGTTTAGATATTCTCAAGATTTGATTTATGTATGTAGAATGCTATGACCTTTTTTCCCCCCCTACTCAGATGATTATCTATGTATTCTCATATGTTGCTTGTGCTTTCTGTATGCAGAGTAAAGCTGGGCCGATTTTAATTGCGCTCAATCCCTTCAAAGATGTACCGGTTTACGGAAACGAATATGTCACTGCTTATAGGAATAAATCTCTTGATAGTCCTCACGTTTATGCAATGGTAGATGCAGCTTATAATGAGATGATAGGAGGTAAATGAATTTGCACTTTCTTTCTCCTCTTTTTAAATCCTTAGAATGTAGTTGTATGATTTATATGACATATTTACGAAGGTTTTCTGTTTACGTGTTGTTCATTGCAGAAGATGTAAATCAGTCCATTATCATAAGGTCAGAACTCAATTAAAGGCTCTTTTTCTATATGTTCCTGAAATTGTTAGCATCAAATTTTCATTGTAATACTTGTTAATATTAATAATCACTGGTGCAAATTCGTTTACAGTGGCGAGAGTGGAGCTGGGAAGACAGAAACAGCAAAAATTGCGATGCAATACTTAGCTGCTCTTGGTGGTGGCAGTTGTGGGATAGAAAATGAAGTTCTTCAGACAAATGTTATACTAGAAGCTTTTGGCAATGCAAAAACATCTCGGAATGATAACTCTAGTAGATTTGTGAGTTTGCGTTTCTTTTCATTATGGTGAAACTTACTCCAGTTGTTGATTTAGTACAAATTTATATATTTTCTATCAATATTTCCATAACAGACTGCAATTTTAATCATCCTTTTAATCTTCCATTTTCAATTTGACGCAGGGGAAGTTGATTGAAATTCATTTCAGCGCAACGGGTAAAATGTGTGGGGCTAAAATTCAAACCTGTAAGCATGTTCAAGTGAAATTCCTCGTAAAGTTTTGTTCTTTTGTGATATCCAATAGTTTTTTAATCTACTGACTTGACTTGACGGTTTTGTGTTTTTCATATGTCGATTCCCAAATGCTACATAAACAGTTCTACTAGAAAAGGTAACTTGTGATTCTTATTTGAACATAAATGTCGAACTGAAATATTTATCTTTCTCCATTTCTTATACCATTGTGTCTTTTGTCGGCAGTCAAGAGTTGTTCAACTGGCTGATGGCGAGAGGTCTTATCACATATTTTATCAACTTTGTGCTGGATCTTCAACTAGTCTTAAAGGTGTATTTTCTAGGCGACTTATCAATTAGTTGGCATACTTATATACTTCTATATCATCTTTGAGATCTCAATGACCATCTTTGAGATAATTCTTTTATATATGACTTTCGAGTTGGATTCTCCCAATATAATTAGTGTAGATCTCCTCTGCTGTTTAATTTTATGTACAAATTGTCATTTTTTACACGGAAGTTCATTGGCACCGATTTCAACATGCGAAGGCATAAATTACATGTTCCTTTTGATTTCTTCATCAGCTTAATTGAGCTCGTACATATTATTACTTAAAATCATATTCTTTTCCTGTGCAGAGAAACTAAATCTTAGAGCGGCCAGCGAATATAAATATCTTAATCAAAGCGACTGCATGACGATTGATGGTGTCGATGATGCTAAAAAGTTTCATAAGCTGAAGGTATATTGTTTGAAAATTCATTTGTTGAACAATAACTTCAATTATCTTTATGGCCTCCCAAGGTATCATTTTTTTTTTTAACTTTTGGCATATGTATATTTTTCCAGAAAGCCTTGGATGTCGTTCAAATGAGCAAAGAAGAGCAAGAACGTGTCTTTAAGATGCTCGCTGCGATATTATGGCTGGGAAATATATCTTTCGAAGTTAAAGATAATGAAAATCACATTGAAGTGGTGAACGATGAAGGTAGCATTCATAATTATGCATTATCATTTTACATGGGCTATTTGCACCTTATTATGTTTAATGTGTTCTAATTTGGTGGCCGGATTACTTAAACTTTGATCGGGCGTACTCTGATTGTGATCATTGGCATATGCCATAAAGAAACAAGTATATGCTATTTTGATTTGTTTTGGACAAGGTTCTTCGATGGTTCATATTTACAGTGGCTAAGAAGATAGTAACATAGAGGGTATATTATGAAAATTTATGTTAAATCGTAAAAGTGACGTTTATTTATATTTACTTTTGGCAGCTGTAACCAGTGCTGCTTCGCTGATGGGTTGCAGTCCTGAGGGACTAATGACAGTATTATCTACTCATAAAATCAAAGCTGGCAAGGATACTATCACCAAAACATTGACATTGCGGCAGGTCTGTTTATTACTTAAACAATTAAGTTAGGGCCAGTTTGTTATGGTCTTTTTTATTTTAATAAAAAATACTCATTTTTTAGAACAAATAATCACTTTTAGGAGTTTTTATCCAATTGGTACAACTTTTAAAAGAATGAGAATCTGAAAAGAAAAAAAAAGAATCTAAAAACTGCTTACATTGGAAAGCTGTTTTGAGTAACTTAGTTTAAAAATCAATTTTGATAGGTGATTTTCTTATAAAAATTATTTTTATCATATTAAACAAACACAAAATAGCTTCTGTTTCTCATGAAAATCTCTAATAAATAATATGGAAATTTTTGAATGTCAAACTCTTATTTTACTGCTCGTAGTTGAATTATATTAAGTCTAATCTTTATATTCCTTATTCAGGCGATTGATGCAAGAGATGCATTAGCAAAATTTATCCATGCAAGCTTGTTTGACTGGCTAGTAGATCAAGTTAACAAGTCGCTTGAAGTGGGTAAACGACGTACCGGAAGATCCATAAGTATCCTCGATATTTACGGTTTTGAGTCATTCCAGGTTTGCAATTTCTATTAATGTGTTTATTTTCCTTCTTAGACTATCATTATGTGTTCTGATAATTTTTTTTGTTCTTCTATTGTAGAAAAACAGCTTTGAACAGTTATGCATAAACTATGCCAATGAGAGGCTTCAACAACATTTCAATCGGCATCTGTTTAAACTGGAGCAGCAGGTCAGTGACTATGTTTAGCTTCAATTTAAATGAAAAATTATTATGAATATATGATACAATTCATATATAAATAGTCCATCAGAATATTGTTTATTTCTACAGCAACATCACAATTTATAATATCTTGTTTCAGGACTACGAAATAGACGGCGTTGATTGGACCAAAGTAGATTTTGAGGACAATCAAGAGTGTTTGGATCTCATTGAGAAGGTAAATTGGCCGTTGATTGTGTTTTTGTTTGCATCCATTTACGGACATTATGCAATTCTGCAAAGCGAATTATTTTTCAAAAATATTATGTCTTGGTCTATATCTTGGAGCTCACATTAACATTATTCTTTGACTTAGTATACTCATTATATTATATATTGTTATAAATGTGCAGAAGCCTATAGGGCTACTCTCTCTGTTGGACGAAGAATCAAATTTTCCGAGGGCCACTGATCTAACACTTGCCAACAAACTCAAACAGCACCTGCAAACTAATCCTTGCTTCAAAGGGGACTGGGGAAGAGGTTTCAGTGTTTGTCATTATGCAGGCGAGGTTAGTAGCTTCTCGGTATTTAAGGAGCTTTGTAATTTGGTTGCTTGAACAATTTTTTGGCTTTTTTTTTAAAGTCAAATTGACCTTTCCATTTAGATGCTGCCGACGAACCTTGGAAGTTTGTTTTTGATCATTCTAATGTTGTCCTCGATCAGGTTTTGTATGATACAAGTGGCTTTCTAGAAAAGAACAGAGATCCAATGCCTTCCGATTCCATTCAGCTACTATCATCATGTAGTTGCGAACTGCTGCAATCGTTCTCCAAGACGCTTAACCACCAGTCTCAGAAGCAATCAAATTCACAGCACGCAGGGGCTTCTGATTCGCAAAAGCAGAGTGTTGGTACAAAGTTCAAGGTATTCTTAAGCATTATTTGCCTAGCTCTACATCTTCAATATTTCCAAATAAATGATTTTACGTTATTGAGTTGTCGGTTATTATTGTGGATGATGAACTTAGATAAATGACACTAAGAAATAAACAAGATGGCATAATTTGAGGTGAATTAGGACCTATGTAGTACCAAACACTTTAGAATGAATGTGTTTCTGTTGTCTGACACATGCAGTTAAATTCCAACACTTCTATTTTCATAAATTATTATCGATGTCTACATGTTGATATCAATGTCGTGTTCATGTCTGAGTCGGCGCTTTATTTATCGATTAGGACTGACTCTTTCTTTCTATTAGGGTCAATTATTCAAGTTAATGCATCAGTTGGAGAGCACGACGCCTCACTTTATTCGTTGTATAAAGCCAAACGCAAAGCAACATCCTGGAATGTATGATGAAGATCTTGTTCTCCAGCAACTCAAGTGTTGTGGAGTTTTGGAGGTTGTTAGAATTTCAAGGGCCGGATATCCTACTCGAATGACACATCAAGAGTTTGCCAGAAGGTAGTGGAGAAAACAACTATATTTTTGGATTATCTTGAGTAATATGCTGATATATACATTCCTGCATATATTTAGGTATGGGTTTCTGCTCTATGAAGCCTACACATCTCAAGATCCATTGAGTGTCTCGGTTGCTGTTTTGCAACAGTTTAATATCCTTCCTGAAATGTACCAAGTTGGCTTCACCAAACTGTATCTTCGAACAGGGCAGGTATGTCTGCGTAGCTTCATGTTTTAACGATCTATAGTGCAAACAACCGTGGTATTGATGGATGGTTTGTGGTTACATTGGCAGTTAAGTTCATTACGGGATTAACCATCCATATCTAAGCCACATTAACATATACTTTAATATCCAATTTTATCAATAGGTTTTGGTTCTGAACTATGAATTTGTTTGCTTGGCAAAATATCAATAGGCTAGTATATTACTTCAATAGTTTTGTTTTAGCTGGTTTTTATATCAATTCATAGAGTGGTTTTTCTAACGCAATCATTCTTGTGCTTTGGTTGACTTTTGTAGGTTGGTGCACTCGAAGATAAGAGAAAACTGGTTTTGCAGGGAATACTTGGGGTTCAAAAATGCGTTCGCAGTCATCAAGCTCGCAGTCATTTCAATAAACTTAAGAATGGAGTGACCATTTTACAATCATGTAATGTCTGGCTACCAATTTTAGTTTATTTGTGTCAAAAGTTCCCAGCTGGTTCTTTGTTTAATGAACTTTTCTCTTTTTTGTGCATAATTTAGTTGTTCGTGGGGAAATTGCAAGAAGGAAATATGGTGTTATGGTGAAGTCTTCTATAACTATTTCTTCTGAAAATATCGAGGAGATACAGGCTATCATAACACTACAATCTGGTTAGCGTGTTTTCATTTTGTAAAGTTTACCGTAGTACATGTATGACGTATGATTTTCTTAATATGTATTTCCTTTTTATGTAGTAATTCGTGGATGGTTGGTTCGAAAGCATCATAGTAGCTTGAATAAGTTGAAGAAACATCCTGAGAATGGAAAATCTAGGCGAAGGTCACGTTCGAAGATGTCATTCGACAAGGTACTTTACTATGCATTTTTTAATTTGGAAAAAAAAAGTAATATAATCTTAGATTCATTATGCTGTAATAGTTTTAATTTAGATAACTCAATGAAAAGATTCATTATGCTGTAATAGATTTATATAATTAGTTTGCATATAAAAAAAACACAATGTTTCGCAAACTTTTCACCATACTTTTATTATGTATCGATCCACACATACGCACAAGCACTCTTATGTTTTAATCGGCAATAATCAGAGGTGTTTGTTAAGTGATATCAACATCTCGCTAACTGTTCTGCTAGCGTTTAGCACTCAAATGCAAGATTTCACAAAGATTTCTTTTACCTTAGTTCTTGTAATTATTATCCTAAACTTTATACCAACTTTCTAGTACAAACATTTCCAAATACTTATCTGCATAACAATGTGGTCGAAAACTTGAAATCTGTCTCACCCTTAATGCATATCTGTCTCATTACTGAGCTTTTCTCAAGGTCCTATGATGCTAAGTTACACGGCATTGTTGAAGTTCACAACTTTTCAATGTGATAACTCTCTTGTTCTTTTTTTAACAGGATGCGAAAGATCGGGTCCAAAATCTGCCTTCGGCTTTAGCAGAACTCCAAAGGCGGGTTATCAAGGCCGAAGCAACTATAGAGCAAAAAGAAGAGGAAAATGCTGAGTTGAGGGAACAGCTAAAACAGTTTGAGAAAAGGTGGATTGAATACGAGAAAAAGATGAAAACAATGGAGGAAATGTGGCAAAGACAAATGTCATCTCTGCAAGTATGTTTTCATATCGTGATTTTTTTAACATGCTCTTTGAACATTCTCTGATTGCATTTGAAACCTAAATTTTTTATGGAAGATTCTGATTGCAATTTCAATGCAGATGAGTCTTGCTGCTGCTAAAACCAGCCTTGCTTCTGAGAATGCCAATGGTCAACCTTCAAGACATGATGTATCATTACCATCGAATTTCTGTTATGATTCCGAGGACACTATTTCGATGGGAGCTCGAACACCTCGAACACCCGGGAGCAGCACACCTTTGAAGTATTCTACTAGTCTATCTGAAGTCAGAGCAGCGAGAGACGGTAACGGTACAATTAACAATCTGATGAAAGAGTTCGAGCAGCGCAGACAGACATTCGAAGAGGATGCAAGAGCTTTGGTTGAAGTTAGACCAACAGCGCAATCTGCAAATCCGAATAACATTGATGACCTGAGAAAACTCAAACACAAGTTTGAAGGGTGGAAGAAAGAATACAAGACGCGGTTAAGGGAGACGAAAGCAAGAATTAAGTTAGGGAATTCAGAAATGGAGAGAAACCGGCGAAAATGGTGGGGGAAATTGAGTTCTAGAATACAATAACATTACAAAATGTTTTCTTTGCCAAAACAAGTGTATAAAAGGTGAAGGATCAAACACAAAATTTGAAAATGATTGTTGTGTCATGAAAGTGTTTTTTCCTTTTGAGGGAACATTTTTTGGCATGTGTTGCACTATTGTACTAGTTGGTGAAGGGAAAATGAATTGTAAATCTACCAATTTTTGTTACATGGTGGAAGTTGTTTGTATAGTTTTAGTATTTTAGGTTTTCATAGTTGTATTGAGTAGTATAGTTTTACTATATGTACATTTTGTTGTTATATATAAAAAAAAATAGTAGGTGATGATTTAATTTGAGACAAAGAGACGAGTCAACTTATAAATTTTGGTTTAAATGTATTTATATTAGAATGTGATTCATTTTAATGTGATTCATTTTATCTTTAGAAAGTATTGAAACGGGAAGCCACTAAGTTTGGTCTAATAGTGTGAGGTATTTGAGTAGTATGCATGAGGTTTTAAGTTCGATTCTCATTGACAACATTATAAACCAAAAAAAGAAAGTGTTGGAATGCCTTATCATGAGACCAACATGGGCTTGTGTCGAAAAATATAAATGTCCGATGAGTTTATAGTAAGTAATGATTAGATTTTGAAGAAAATTCCCTCTTCATGTACCAAAAAAAAAAAAGATTTTGAAGAAAATTAGCATGTTAAGATATAAGTTATAGTTAGAGTATATTAGCTTAAGATTTTTAGCAAAAAAAAAAAATAGAGAGTAGAGTAGAGTAGAGTAGTTAATTAAAAATGTTCAAATAGATTAGGTACTTGATAAATTAGAGTAGTTAATTTTGAGAACATGATTATCTAATTTCAGGTAATTGTTAAGGATGTATTGTTGTGGTTAATCATGCTACTCAATGCTTTGATTTTGTGATAGATATTATTGAGAAGAGTTACCTAGCTTGGGAGTGGTTATAGTGATACTTTGGTTGTGAAGTACTTAGCTAGTGAGAAGATTTAATTGTACACACATTTTATGATGGGGTCTTACCCCTTTCATTTACATAGAAAAATCTAGAACTTATATTAATCCAATCATAATTATATGTTTTTAATTATTATTACTCTTAATATTAAAGTGGAATATTACATCTCCAAACAACAACGGAAAAAATAACAAAATGGCTAGAAGTGTTGGGGCAACCTTATAACACTCGTTCTAAAGGTGATCCCTTCATTTGTCGTTATCGAGTTTTCACAATTGAAGTAGGTCTCCCGTGTTAAAGTGGAATAACAGTGATGTGTGTTGTAGTTGTGTTGGTTTTTTTTTTTTTGTGGTATTTGTTTTTTTTTTTGTCTAGCCTAGTGGCTAGAATTTCACTTTTTAAAGGTGAATAAGTGGGAATATCGGGGTTCGAACTTCAATCCCTACAATAATTTGTAATGTCCCTGCCGATTGAGTTATGCTCACCGGAACAACTTAACAATATCTTTATTTACACAATTTGTTGCTTTATAGCTAAAAATATTGGGTTCAAATTAAACCTATTCAATGTTTTCATCACTGCATTTTCATATTATTTGTCGTAAGATTTACCTCTTGAAGTTATACTGCTTCATTTTTTAGAACGACAGTAACCTCTTAATATTGGGTGTTGAACTAATTTAATCTTAAAGATTGTCTGTTTAAAAACATAAACATTTAAGAAAAGTTCCAAATGTGTCATATAATTAGAGATATTGAGATTTTAATTAATGGAAAATGCATGTAGTTGGTTTATGATGTTCAAAATACATTTATTTCAAAATGCATTATTGAAAATACACTTTAGGTGAGCCCCGTATATTTTTTATGAGAGTATTGAGATTTATATTAATGGAAAATGCATGTAGTTGGTTTATGATGTTCTTGGTAATTGATGAGGTGTGTAACTCACCTGGTTTGAATTAAGGATGAAGGATTTAAGGTGTAAAAGTCAAAGTTTAAGTTCCGACAAGGTGAAAAAACACTATTAACAACTAATTACCAACTTTGACTATTTAAAAAATCAAATAGGTCATTCATTTCAAAACGAAGAAAGTACTTAACGGAGAATTCTTCTAATCACAAATCTAATGAATTGAGACTGTATATATCAATCTCATAGATCAAATTTCATTTTGAAGTACTCCTAAATAGTAGTAAGATTAATGATCCGTTTGATCTGCAAAATATTAATACTGGACAGAACAGTACAAGACAGAACAACACATGACAAACGTTTAAGGTATTGAACAAACTTTGTGTTGTACGATGTTTGGTAGATAAAAGGTTATTTTGGTATTTTAGACAACTTGTGCTGAGGTGAGGACAAAAAGTTGTCCCGTGGTTTTGTGGGGGACAAGAATTTCAAGTTTTGTCTTGTCCATTGGCCCCTAGTTTGTCTAGTACCAGAAACAGCTTTAAAATCAAACACAGTACAGCAGAAGTTGTCTTGTCCAATCCCTTATTTTTTAGCATATCAAACACACCCTAAGATACAAACATTGTCTCCGGTACTTTAGCTCAATTAGTAGGAACATCACATATATTATGTAGGAGTCGAAGTTTGAATTCCGAACACTCTACTTATTCACATTTAAGGTGAAAATTCTAGCTATTAAGTTAATAAAAAAAAGAGGTTAAAATACAAACCGTACTATCTTTTAACAGAAAATTTTATTAAAAAATAAAATACAAGTTTTGAATTATTTTTATCAAGAAGAATCACCTGTATACATTGTTTGTTTTGTGACTTGTCTATTATTTAATCTATCTATTTCCAAAAACATTTTACCACCAACTAACAATACTTGAATGCTTGATTTTTTTATAAGATTTTAAGAAACGATTTTTTTTTTTTATAAGAACTAAATGCTTGATTCTAAAATCATAACACCATTGATCGTTAGTTAATATTGTGATGAGTGACGCTGAATTTGATAGGGAGGACCATAGTTCGATCCCTCAAAGCTACAATCAAGGAGGGGCTGAAACAATTAATGTTATAACTAATCTCCGAACCAGATTAAACTGATAGTGAAATCAAAAAATAAAATAAAATAATTCTGAACAAAATATTTATGAAAAAAACCGGTGACTCTGCCGTAAAAAAAAACCAGTGTCTCGATGGTTTCTCTAAGTGGGCCGGGTCAAATACTTATTAGAAGAGAAAAACCATAAAATAATAAAACACGAGTTGTTTACTTGATTGAGAGAGCATAAACCCTCTCCGTTTATTTCGCGCCGCCATAAACCTCAGTCAGCCACCGCTGTCAAATCTTCTCCGGCAGCTTCTCATCCACAACACCGTCTCTCTCTCTCTTTCTCTCCGTCTGTAATTGAATCAACAATGGCGACTCGTGATGGCGGTATCAAATCAACATCAATAAACGGTGTAAAAGTGTATACAATAGCTTCACAACAACCTTCAGTTGCTTCATGGCTTCCAACTAAGAAGCAACAATCTCATCGTTCTATCAAGAGTATAATTCTCTTCACCTTTTTCATTGTTCTCTCTGTTTTCGTTTTCTCTTATTTATTGTTTTTGTTTTTTATTTTCTGTTATTAGGTTATACACAAAATGTGCAATTGATTGAAGATTTGAGGTTCACTACTGCAACAACAAAGATTAAAGCAACTCCTGATGGTGAATACATCATAGCTTCAGGTACACCAATAAGGGCCTGTTTGGATGAACTTATTCGAGCTTATTTACTGATATAAGTTTTGTGAGATTGTTTGGCGGAATTTATGAAAACAGCTTATGACATTTTTCATGAGCTTTTTTCAGCTTATTTTTATAAGTTACGCAAGATAGCTTATGAAAACAGCTTATAGCATATGCAAAAACATTTAACTTTATTTGATGCTATAAAAATAGTTTATGTAAGCTTTATCATGATAAGAGATTGTACTGTAAGCTAGTACAGGCCAAACAGGGCCTAATTAATTTGGCATAGTGTTAATAAGACCCTCCAACAAAGTTAACTATATTAAGCAAAGTGTACTAATAAATACCAATGGATAATTGATTCAGTGGTGATTGGCGTTGAACTTGGTTGGGAGGACCACAGTTAAAAAAATTGTCGTGTAATAAGGGACAGAAAAAAAGTGTAAAAGGGTCTTATAATTAGGGAGTAGGGACAAAGGGAGTACTTGATTTTATGTAGGATGGAGAAGGTTGATATGTATTATACAAACTTTAGATGGAAAAATTAAAATATTGATGTTTGATGTTTTAGTGTAGTGTCCAGTCTTCACTATTTGAGACCACTACATTTGGCATCAACATTTTTCATAAAAATAATCAACACTTCTTCTTGGTAGTTACCAAGGCTTTAAATTGTAGTTGCGTCTGCATTGTGATTTTTTATATTTCGGCCAAATATTGCATCTGTGGTAGTTGCCTAGGTAGTTAGATGTCAAACAAGCCACAATGTGCAGAGAAAAATCACGTTTTAGGTTTCCACAACTAGCAGGAAACACAAATTTGGATTACTAGAAATTCTTGATTTTATTTGTAGTGACCAGTTTTGAATTCCTCTTTGAAAAAAATTATAGAGAATTTGTAGCTGCGTAAGTTAAAATGTGGCCGGTCATGTGTTGTAAAAGATAGGAGGTTTTCCTCCCAATAAGATGCATTTGATGAGAGCATAGAGAATCTGGCAAGGAATGATATTATATTAATTCAAGAGTCATGACATTCACGTTGATTCAATGTTGAAGGTATATATCCACCACAAGTAAAAGTGTACGAGGTCAGGGAGCTGGGATTAAAGTTTGAAAGACATTTGGATTCAGAAATCATTGATTATCAGGTACTTTAGTTGAAAATAATTGACGAATTGATTCCTGTGGCCATAGTTGCCATCTCTTCATTGATGTGTTTTTTTTATCTGAGCTGCTTGTGATGCAAATAATTTTTTCTTTCTTTAGCTGGAGACAATTTACTTACAAATTAAGTGAAACTCATTTATGTGATTTGCTTAGAAAGTTTCCAATATCAACTTTATAAAGTTTGTTATCTCCATTCACTTTTTCCTTCTCCTTATATGGTTTAATGTATATCAGGCGTGAGTCCTATAATCATTCTTCTATGTAGTTGTTTTTAATAACTATGGTGTTACATGTTCTATTCAAAAGTTAGTATGATGCCATTTTGATGCTATCTCTCTTTTTTTTTTTTTTAAAAAAAAAATTTTAGGCAGAGTCTTTAAGTTTTCACAGTCAAGTAAAATTATATTCCAATTGTTTTTGAGCTTCATTTCATTTATGTTGATATTGATATTAATATTTGATTTGTGTCAGTAGGAAATCCTTTACAAATGAATTAGGCAGTTGACTTGAGTTTACCTAGTTGACTTGAGTTTACCTATATATATCTGTAATCTTCTTATTTGATAAATATATATATATATATATTTTTTCTGTTGTAGGTTTTATCTGATGACTATTCAAAACTTGCATTTTTATGTGCTGATCGCTCAATAAATCTACATGCAAAATATGGAAAGCACTACAGTTTGCGAATACCAAGGTTTCTTCTTTAGGCTTTATATATATTGTTCTTGAAATGTAAAGTTTGTTTTATGCCAAAAACAAAGGAGTTAACTATCACATTGATGTGTTTTGCGGAGCATCTAGGTTTCATATACATTAAAAATATTAATATTGAAGTCAATTACCATAGAATATTGAAGTATTTTTTTGTACTGAACCTGGCCGTTATAGACTAAAGGGATGAATTAGTTTGTTCTTGATTCTTTTATTTGTGTTGTTATTAACCGATTTTTTTTTTTTTGACAAATTAACCGACTTTTTCATATGTTCTTCTTTTGTTTCTAACTTAAATAAGAATTTCAACTTCTCATCACCACACATCCCATATTTCGTGAAATTGGGGTTGAACTCAGACTAGTTCTTCTTGACTTGGTTTATAAAAAATTTCGGTTTGTGTTTAGTAAATTTAATTTATATTAAACAATTAAAGCCTTAGGAAGATTGAGAAGGAAAGGATCCTATTTTGTGAAAACTTGAATAGATTTCTGTTGTTAATCTCAAATAGCGGTGTGGAGCTGCGGATGACTCTAAAACTGTCAAAGCAGTTTAGTGGAAAGCTGCCAGGCTAATATATTTTTTATATTTATTAAATAATAAATACTATAAATAATTTTCTTTTCTGTTGTAATTTTTTATTTATTAGCATGTTAGAGTATTTTTATTTCAGTTGTTTTCTTAACAATTTGTTTAGGTAGTGTTGGATATTCCGCCTTCATTGCGGTCCGCCCCTATCCGCCTAATTGCGGCATTTGAGTTGCCTTCATTGCAGCCCCCAACACCTTCATTGTGTTGGGTGTGAAGGGGTGGATTTAGTCCCACATTGCTAAGAGATATGGCCTGTGTAGCGTTTATATAGCTTTGGCAACCCTCACCTTACAAGCCGGTTTTGTGAGGATGAGTTAGGCCCAATATAAAATTTGACATGGTATCAGAGCCTATCCTAGATCTATTGTTGGGCTTCCCGCATCGTCCACGCTTCAGGCCCATTGGGCCTGAGCGTGAGGGGGGGTGTTGGATATTCCGCCTTCATTGCGGTCCGCCCCCATCCGCCTAATTGCGGCATTTGAGTTGCCTTCATTGCAGCCCCCAACACCTTCATTGTGTTGGGTGTGAAGGGGTGGATTTAGTCCCACATTGCTAAGAGATATGGCCTGTGTAGCGTTTATATAGCTTTGGCAACCCTCACCTTACAAGCCGGTTTTGTGAGGATGAGTTAGGCCCAATATAAAATTTGACAGGTAGGGTTACACTCTTTTGTCTAATTGCTTGGCCCATTATTGGGTCTTTATACTGCTACCAACTCTGAAAGATTTATTAGTCATTAGGAAAGTAGATGGCCCATTGCCTAGTTTATGTGTCTGTGTATATATATATAGAGAGAGTTGTCATTTGGATGTTATATTTTGGTAATTGGTTGTGAATTGTGTTTGTTCTTCTGATATGCAAGTTGTATATAATAATATCTTCCTTCTGGATTATGATTTATTGTCCAGAATTTTTCCTATGCTGTGGATCCAATTATAGAATTGTAGAAAAATATAAAGTCATGGATTAATTTTGTTATCCTTTTATGCAAGATTAGAAAGTACTTAGTTAGAAGCTTGGTCTACTGCGAGGTGTATGTTTATTCTGCAGTAGTAAGTAGTTACTTTGCAATTTTAGCTATGATCATTTGAGTAGAAATCAATTCCTCATCATATAATGATTTTGGTTCTGCTGTGCTGCATTACTGATTATCAGCTGGAAACTTTGTACGTTCAAAATTGTTCATATTATGGAGTAGTTACTATATTGCTGTTAACTTATGTTACCTGACTTTAAAAATCATTCAATAGAAATTATTATCCCATACTTTCAAAATAATTTTTTTTTACCTAAATTCATATATGAATATATATTCATGATAATTACATATGAATGGAAGGTAGACGCGCAACAAGGTGCGCTGCTAAATCTTTTGTAATACTTGGTCAATGCATTTCTTATGTATTTCCAGTTTCCTTATGCGTAGCTGCAATATATTCTTTGGATGAACATGCATGTTACTTCACCCAACCCTGATATAATCAGATTCCTTTGGGGTCAACTTTTACAAGCATGGTAATGCGACTTGTTGTTCTCTTATGACAGGATGGGAAGGGATATTACTTATGACGACTGGTCTTGTGACTTGCTTTGTGCTGCCTCTTCTCCGGAACTGTACAGAATTAACTTAGAGCAGGTGTTTAGCTTTTAACTTGCCGTTATATAGCATCATCATTAGCATACAAATGTCTTTCCAGATTTGTTGAATTTTGTCGAAAAAGTAATTATTAAATATGGAAAGCTGTTGGATAGCTATCCTTAAAATGTAATTCCATGTTTAAATTATCTTTCAATTATTTTCATTGATGATTTGGAATTTTGGAGAGCTGTTTTGGTTGAATTTGGGAATTTTAAAGAAAATATTAAAAACGGAAAGCTGTTGTATAAATTATCATTCAAATCTAATTACATTTTAAATATTTTTAATTAATTTTATTGGTCATTTGGAGTAGAGCGTTACTAAGCTTTTTTTATTAGCTCTTGGTATCCCATATCTGGTATATTGAATTTGGGAATTTTAAAGAAAATATTAAAAACGGAAAGCTGTTGTATAAATTATCATTCAAATCTAACTACATTTTAAATATTTTTAATTAATTTTATTGGTCATTTGGAGTAGAGCGTTACTAAGCTTTTTTTATTAGCTCTTGGTATCCCATATCTGGTATATATATGACAGTGTTTGCCTACTTTTCTTGTCAGGGGCGATTTCTCTCATCCTTTAACACACAATCCCCGGCATTGAACGTAGTTTGTCGAAGGTAAGCAGTGGAACTTAAATACCGATTTACCTGTCGTTATTTTCTTCATTTATAAAAGTTTTGCATATTTGTTTATGTACCCTGTATTGAATTAATGGAACTTGAATTTTACCTGAATTCCAGCAAGCTTCATGGGTTAGTTGCCTGTGGTGGTGAAGATGGTGCTGTGGAATGCTTTGACACGCGTGTGAGATCTTCAGTTGGTAGAATTGATGCTGTCGGACCTAGTGGCGATGTTGATCAGGTAGCATTTATTCTCTTTCACAGTAGACTATCTTTGAGCCTACGATGTTGATCCCGGATAGCAGCACAGAGCAGCCGGCTGCAAATCTAGGGGTTGCGGTTTAGCGTGTAGACTATCTTGGGGACTGCAAATCTAATAATAATAATATTATTATTATTATTATTATATATTCACGATTGAATAATTCATACTATGGTTGCATTTGGCCCTACTTTTTTAAGACTTAAAAGCTACTTTAAGAATAAAGTTGAAAATAAGAAATTTAAAGTTGAAGTTGTTTGGTATTTTATTATTTTTTTCAACTTAATTATCACTTTTAAGTTAAAATCTGTTTGGTAAAATAATTTTATAAAAGTTTTGATATTTTAAAACAAATTTATAATAAATAATAGGCTTATGCAATTCATGTTTTTTTAATAAAAAAATATTATACTACGTAGAGACGTGATTTTTAAAAGATAATTATCTTAATGATAATAAATTTAAAAAGCTATGTAAACAATATTTGGATAAACATCTGGAAAAAAAATAATAACAAAGACCAAAAAAGATAATAACAGATAATTATCCTAATAATAACAAACTTAAAAAAAGATAATAACAACTTAAAAATGATAATTATCATAAATTTTTTTTTTAAAAAAAATCACTTATATTTTGTTTTCTTCATTACAAAAAAGACACTTCTTATTTTAAGAAATTTTCAAAATTGTGTTTGGCCCCACTTCTCCTTAAAAGAAGTAGAGAAATAGAAAATAAGTAGGGCCAAACACAACCTAAATATAGTAAAAAAATTATATTAAATTATTTCGTTTAAGTAATTTATATTCAATGTAGAAAAGATATGATAATATGATTTATTATACTGGAACTGCTGAAACTGTTTTAAGTTATAAGGCAAATATGATGGATCACAATCTTGTCTACATTTATGTGCTTTTAGAAGTTCCATTTTGTCTGGAAACTTATATCTTTCCTCTCATTTACATGTCATAATTTTCTTTCATTTACATGCCATAATTTTCTTTCATTTACATGTCATAATTGAATCTGAGGTTTTAAATTTCTTTGTAAATTTTGTTTTGTAATTGACATCTTTATTGTTTAACTTTCTATATTTGTAGGAGGTCACAGCATTGGAGTTTGATGGTGACGGGCTCAAAATGGCTGTTGGAAGTAGTGCAGGAAAGGTGCGGTCCTATTTTCGTTGCAGTATATTATAATTCTATAGCCAAAGTGAAATGTAGATAATGGTGTGATAGAAAAAGAAAGTTTTGTATGAGAAGATTGAAGAGAGGGAAATCAAGATAAAGTGATAAGATGAGAAGGAAAGTTCTGTTAGTTCAGTTCAGAGTTCTAAGAAAACTCAAGGTGGGTAAATCAAGGAGAATCATAAATCACCGAGTTTGTCACAAACGTCACCAAACCTGTATAAGATTGTTTTGATTAGTGCGAGCTTACCAAACTTGAGCTGGGATGTGACCTTTCGAGCGACACCTTTTCCCATGTGTTCCCTAGACCTTGCTTTGGTGTCATAGCCCGACAAATACAAATTCTGTCATTAGTAGCACAACATTTGTATTCTTTACCAGTGAAGGGATGCCTCATGAATTCATACTTGGAACCTATAACCCAATTTATGTTGGTGTCAAGTTAGAGTTAGTAGCATGCACAACCAAACGCCTACAGGAAGTTGGTGAGAGGAAGTGCAAGAAAATGCTGAGAATTTACCGAGCTTGACCGTTCTTTTACTGTAAATTAACCCAATTAATTGATATAGTTTATAGGTTTGCTACCAAACAACCCAATCATGGTATTCTAAATTGCGATCCAGGTCGTAGAATCATACGCTTCCACGATCTTGCAGGTCTTGGCCAAATTCGTTGATATGCAGAATCGGAAATTGGTAGGCACGTGTGGAATCGCTGTGAAAAAGTGTAAACTCGTGAGATCGGTGAAGTTTTGCGACCCTCGAGAAGGGTACAGGGCAACCGGCTTCATTTGCTTAAAAACTCTATCCTTATTTGACTCTGTCTCACAAACCTGCACTTACCCTCATCCATTCCATCGGCATAGTTGTTTTTTTATTATTTATTTATTGAAAAGACCTGTTCTTCCTTTATTTATTTATTGAAAAGATTGCCCGATTTCCAAAGAGTCTTCTTTTTCTCATTAGTTAGCACAGGAAAAGTTGTTATTGGGAAAAGAAAAAGACCCTTTCAGTTGATGCTTCGTTCTTTTAGGATAATTTATTTTCTTTTCATAATAACAATTAAATATATGATATACTATATATTAAAATATTGATGGTAAAATAACTATAAAAAAATTATCTATATATTCTTTCAGAAAATATATTTAAGTTTGATACTATTAATTAATTAATTAATTATATTATCATATATTTATATTAAAATATATTTTAATACTTCTGGTAGGATCTACAATTCTGTTGAAAAAACATGGCCACAAGAAAACATCTTAGTGAAGTGTGCAGCTTAGAAGTTACCCTCTACCATCATGCCACACTCCCCGTTATACAAGAGCTTTCGGGCTTGAAGTATGAATAGTGCATAAGCAGCAAGCCTACTCTTCCTTATGCTGAAATTTAATTATTAGCTGTTGGGGACCAAGCATTAAAAACTTGACCATTTGATATTTAGAAACTTCAATACCCATCACTGTGTCCAGGGCTAAGTCTTCTGAAACCTGGAGTCGTTGGTTGGAGGTCAAGATGCCTTTATATCTCTAACAGGAGGTATATTGTTAGGTACAAATGTTGGTTGAATTTCAAAGAGGGAACTCACAAAGTCAGACAAGATAAGTTGTTACATCTTGCACAACCCATAAATTCATGATATTTTGTTCAGAAATGATAAGGATACTCTGTGCAGACATAGCTGATTTAAGTTCTGAACACAAAATGGAGATGGGAATCAGGATAACTTCTCGTGGCAGGATAGAAGATGGAAAAGTTTTCTGTATTTTTTCTAATTGGTATTTGTAATTGTTGCAGGATCACAGATTCACAATGTCACTAGTTAAACTAAATCTTTCCCCTTCAACATGGATAATATTTACATTTAATATTGTATATGCAGGTTCTCATCTATGACATGCGCTTGTCACGTCCTTTACGAATAGAGGATCATATGTAAGTTGGTGTCCTCATTTTAGAGATTTGTTTGTGATTAATTTGTATCACATATATTATTGATTTGTTGGTTAAAAACTGTCATACAGGTATGGCAGTCCCATATTGGACATTAAGTGGCATCATACTCTTAACTTCGAACGACCAATGTTGATTACTAGTGATAATCATGTCGTTAGAATATGGGATCCTGTCACGGTAGGTGAATTGGTTCCTGCTCTCATATTTTCTGATTAACAGTTCAATATATCCAAATTTATCTCTACCCCTCAGGCCTGATTGTTTTCATTCTTTAAGTTTGCACGTTCTAGTGTCTGTTTTTATTAGTCATATGAGCGACATTCTATTAGTAGGGCGAAAAATCAATGCTGAAAGACATGATGAATACTTCTATTAAAAGAATTAATATATATTATAAGTTTTCACATTTTATAAACGTTGAATGGCTTTCTTTTTTTTAAAATGTAGTGATAGTGGGAGATAGGCTGCAGTAGGCTAAAAAAGAGATGATGAGATGTTTGAAATCTGAAGAGAAAATGGAAATTGTGAGCAAAAGATATTAAGCTAGGATAAGAACAAAAAGAAAAACAATTAAATGAACTAAAAATTAAAAGTCAGTAATTAATAAAGATGATTATTTTTGGAAATAGATAATAGGTTTGAGTTAATTGACTAATAGACAAAATAAAGTGATGTGTAGAATAAATAGGCAGAAATGAGGACCAAAACGTTGAGTATCATCAGAAGTTATACTTCCGGATGTTGAGGAAATTAATAAAAATAATACCTGTAATATTTTGAAAAAAAGAAATTAGAGTAGATAAATCCCTGCATTCAATGAGGCATGTTTGGAATGTCTACCATACCACATCCTATCTTTTGGAGATGGTTGTTGGAACATGTCAGACTGTAAAAACATGATCTTAACATGTTGTTTTGTGCAAATTTTATTAACCGGCGTTAAAAATGAAGAATCACGGAGAAAGTGCTGGAAACCATGAGAAAATGAATGTAAAGAAAGGAGAAATTTAACTGCTGAACAGCTGACAAGTTAAATTTGACTGCTGAACATATGCTACTAGGTGTTTACTGAGCTATTATCAATAGTAATACGAAAATCCTTTTTGAAAGATTAAAATACTTATACTCAAGTCAGTACCTTCTTCATATTGTAGTTTGCTTGTCACTTGTTACTTGCAACATATTTTTATAAATAACGTGTTTGTGATATCTCTATTAAATTGTAAGTTCATGCGTGTTATGTTTAGTCCGGCTTGGAATGCGATTAGTATCTAAACACCTGGGAAACCCTCCCTTAAAAGTTAGCTTACAAAGGGGAAGAACCAGGCCATTTAAATACCCCACAGAGCATCCCATACTACTCAAAATACCAAATTCCCTATCAGAATGCCTTCCTAAACGTAATTGCAGCATTTATATTGTGCGTTCATCAGCATTGGTTGTCATATGACCGATTGTAATCTGTTTTCAGGGAGAAGGCTTAACCAGCATTGAACCAACAACAGGAGCAATAAATGACGTGTGTACATTTCCTGGTAGTGGTTTGATCCTGTTGGCCTTGGACAGTAGCCAAATACCATCTTACTTCATTCCATCCCTTGGACCTGCTCCCAAGTGGTGTTCTTCTCTGGAAAACTTCACGGTATGATTGCAATTACTTCGGCATTACTATTACATTATGTAGTCTTTCTTTTGTTTATTGACATCAGATCTATTTTTACAGGAGGAACTAGAGATGGGTGGACAAACAACTATTTATGATCATTTCAAATTTTTGACAAAGGAGGAGCTTGACAGGTTAAATTTGACCCACCTGATTGGAACCAATGTACTCAGAGCCTACATGCATGGCTTCTTTATTAATTATGCATTATACAAAAAGGTAAATTGTGTTTGACATATTTTCTTATTCATTTAGATGTATTTCATAAGTTACTGAAATGCTGAGAACTTTTTTTTTTCCTTTCTATTTTGAATTTCCTATTTTTAAGCATCTTCAGTCTTTCAATATTTGTATCAAATGAAGTTGATAAAAAGTATTTACAAGCGTAATGGAAAATAATATTGTTAGGACTTAGGACAGTTAATAATGAGCATAGCAAAAAAACCTTTGCTTGTTTATCATAGAAGGAATATGATTTATCTACCTTTTGAGTTAGTTAGGTGGTTATATATTTTCTGTTTTTAGTTATATTAGTTAGTTAATCCCTATCTTGGTTGTATCTAGGTTGTTAAGGGAGTTAGTAACCTATAAATAAAGGTTTCCTTTCCTTAGAAGGGATTTTTAGGTTTTGTTTAGTTTTGATTGGAATATTTTCTATAGTGGAGTGTATCTTCCTTGCTGTATCTTATACTTTTCTTTCAATAAGACTATACGGACAAATGAACTCCCTTTCTCAAGTGTTCTTGCTAAAAAGAACCAGAGCAAATATGTTAGATTGTCATTTCATGCAACGGTGGTTGATGAGTTGTACCAGTTAGTAACATTGAGGAAAGTTGCAAGTTTAGAAAGAAAACAGATATCAGTGGTAGAGTATTGCCCACTAGGCTCCTTTTTGCAATATTCACCCTTGGATTTTCCTCATTTTTCATGATGATATTTTTAGAAACTAGTATTATGTGAACGACACTGGAAACCTGCCCAGACTTTTCCCTGAAATTCTATAGAAACTGCTGTTAATTTTCCATGAGAGTCCTTTGCATCCCCTGTTTAAATGAGATTGGGCAACAAGAGGAAGAGTTTTTAAATGAGAAGTGTTCAGGAATAGTTGGAGTTTTTTACTGTTTATGGTGTCGTGCAAGTTAACTTCTAAAGTTGAATTCAACAACCCTATCATATGATGAAAGACTTGTACTTTTTCCTTGCCATTATGGAGTAATATGTAAAGTTGGTCTGGATACCTTGCATCCTTGAGTGTTGATCACATCACAATAACAGTTCTTAGCCAGAGTTTTCTACCCATTTTTTCTAATGTAGGATTAGTTAGTTTTTTAAATTTTATTCAGTCTGTTTTATTTATACTTGTGTTTTACTATACATCAAATGAGTTTTGAACGACATTTAGACTTTATTTGGGATGTGTGAAATGTTGGGCTAGGAATGGTGACGGTAAATAGTGTGCTTTAGTAACAATATAGAAGACTAGATTTTTTTTTTCCCTCGTCTTCATTGTGTTTTTTATGATTAGGAGGATATCAGATGGATCCACTGCTTTGTTATACTCTCTCTCCTGTCACTTCAATATATCTTTACTTTTATAAACAATCTATTGTATCTTGTTTGATTACGATAGTTCCATAATGGCTGTTTCTTAGATATTACCATATCTAAAGTCTGCTTTTGTTTTCTTATATGGTGTATTTGTTCTTGTAGGCAAAAGCGTTGGCGGATCCTTTTGAATTTGAAGAATATTTTGAGCAGCAGAAGCGAGAAAAATTTGAAAAGGAACGGGAATCAAGAATTACGGTTGAGTGCTTTACTAGGCATTGTAGTTTCCTATGCATATTTTACCTCGTTATGGGTGATTAAGTAGTTTATTAAGAAATATTAATCCATGTTAATGCATCAATCACCTGCCTTGCAGATCAAGAGAAAATTACCCAAAGTTAATCGGGACTTGGCAAGTCGCCTCCTTGAAACTGAAGATACTGAAAATGAGAAGAGAGATGCTGTTGAAGATGATAAAACTAAAAAGCCATCTAAGAAAAAGAAAGGCATTAGCATGCAAGATCTTGAAGATGATAGATTTAAAGATATATTTACAAATAAGGTACTGTGATCTGAAATGTCAGGCTTTCTAGCCTTTTTAATGACTTGGTGCTATCCCATCAGCCCTTTTCTATCCTGAAAAATGAAAGTTCAAAACACTCCTGATTGCCTACATTTTAACATTGTAACTTCCCACTTTTCTACTTTTCCTATAGGCTGGATGGGATTTGATTTAAATCTCATGTAGTCCCAATTAGTGATCTATTGAAACTTTCGCATTGAAAAATATCATGTTTTTCTGTGGTTGATTTTTCCTCAGCTTTGCTTTATGTTTCTTACAGATGCATGATGTAAATTTTTGCTTCCAATAAGTTTTGTTACAAAAAAAATCAGATTTAACTGCAGCATAAAAATATTTGAATGAAATTTTGTTGTGTTGCTATGATTGCATTGTCTTTAAATGAGATGTTTTTCTCTAACAATTTTTCCTTATCTGGCTTCAGGAGTTTGAGATTAAGGAGGACTCTGAAGAATATCTGGCTTTGCATCCCATGGGTGCTAAAAAGCAAACATCCTTGTTAAATGAACACTTTGAACCTGTCATGTCTGATGACGATCAAAGTCTAGGTGAAGATGATGCTGATGCATCATCTGAAGATGAACCTGCAACTAAAAAAAGGTGAGAATCTGTTACCAATTTGTATGGTTCCTTTTCCTTTTATGGGAGATAAATGTGTTGCTTCATGATATTATTAGGCACAATTTAATAGAATTTCTGGAATCAGGGACACTGCTTTTGTTATATCTGGGAGAGTTTGTAGATTATTTTCTGCATGCTAAAAATGAAATAATATGGAGTATCTTAATTTTGTTTTTATCTTTTGCGTGTTGGTTTCTGAAACATTGTCACACACTATGTAGGATGTATGAAATTAAGAATGAGGAGCATGCAGAGGCATTCTGGAGCCGAAAATCAATTGCAGATGAGGAATCACTTCCTATGGGAGATAGAGTGTTAGCTCTCAAAGATGACCGACAATCCTCTCGTCTTCCTCGTGGCGTTAAGCAGGGTCCTGGAGGATCACGGGAAATAACCTTCACTTCGAGAAACAGAGCAACCTACAAGGAAGACGATGAAGATAAAGAAGTGGAACCCCGGAAAAAGAGGGGAGTTCAATCCTTGGGGCTCAAGTCACAGGGACCAGTGTTTAATGGCCGTGGTCGCGGTCGCGGTCGTGGCCGTGGGAGAGGGAACCGTGGCCGTGGTCGCGGTCGTGGTCGCGGTCATTAGTGACTTCATACACAAATGTAAATTGCATTCGATTTCGCAGATCTTACTCAGTCTATACAGTGACGTGGGTTGAAGGCCGACATGGTTGCATAGCTTCATGACCTCTGATGTATCATTTATAGCCTATCATCTTATGTGTTAAACTTATTTTTGTTCTTCTCCCCCTTTATTTTGGATTCTTTATCAAGATAAATCTTGTTTCATGCGAAACTTACCTGACTTCTTAACTCGTTAAGGGAAAAGGGGAGGGGGTTTTAAGTTATCACATCACATGCTAAATATAGGATAGGAGCATGTAATCTCAATTTTGTTTTTATTATGTATTATTACCCATTTCAGATAAATTTTCACCCTTAATTTTTTTGGGTCTTAAAATTTTCATTTTACCTGAATGCATAAAGTCTGCCTCCTTCATAAAGGAAAAGCTCCATGAACTTCTACTTAATATCAATTTAGTATGATAAAGAAATGCCATTACACATTGGTTGATGATTTTTCTGTTGATTTGTTTTGTTTATATATATTCCATGTAATAGAGAAAAGTTTTGAATCTGTAATGAGACTTGGTTGATGATTTCCTGATGGTTTGTTTTGTTTGAATATACTCCCTGCATTGAACATTCAAATGAAGCTTATGTAATTCCATGCTCGATTATAGTTTAGTTGTTAAGAAAAATTAATATAAGTATGAAGCTAATTAATGATATTCACTTAGTCAACATTGCTCTAATATTGGTATTCAAAACTTAAGTGCAGTTCTTTGTGCTGTTTTACCGTTCTTTATTCACAAATCAAATCAATAACAAGCACAAAATATATTAACAAGAGATCTTTCATGTTTAAAATGAAGCTTGGTCCTTAAGAACCAAAAACAAGTACACTAATCCAATACTCATTAAGATCATAATCTACACATAAATGCCATGTCTCATCATTCACACAAAGGCAATCATAGATAACATTAATGTTTAAGCACCAGGTACAAACTTGGTAGCATAAACCCAAGCATTGTTAGCAACAGGGTTATCAAGGTGATCCAAAAGATTCTCCAAAGGTCCTTTACCAGTAACAATAGCTTGAACAAAGAAACCAAACATTGAAAACATAGCCAATCTTCCATTCTTGATTTCCTTCACTTTAAGTTCGGCGAAAGTAACGGGATCGTCAGCAAGTCCAAGAGGGTCAAAGTATTGGCCACCAGGGTAAAGATTGTTGCCATCTCCAACACCAGGAAGACCGTTGATGCGGAATCCTTCGACAAGTCCCATTAGAACAACTTGGAAACCTAGTACTGCTAAGATGCTTTGTGCATGAACAAGGTTTGGGTTTCCTAAGTAGTCAAGTCCACCTTCTGAGAATATTTGTGATCCTGCTTTGAACCAAACTGGTTCTTTGAAGTCAACTCTCACCCATTTTTCAAGTACTTCTGGTGTGATGCATCCTAGTGCTCCTAGCATAGCCCATCTTCCATGAATCACCTTCATTATTCAACATAGTTTAGTATCATTATTTATTGGTCTTATAAAACCTCATCATGAAGGAAAAACATTATTTTTTTAAAAGAGAAAATTGAAGTTTAAGCCTTAATTTTTTTTTGTATTTGAGCATTTTTAAGTATGAAAATTAACCTCAAGAGCCCTGTTCTTGGCAAATGCTTCTGGATCAGCAGATAATCCAGCAGTGTCCCATCCATAATCACCGGGGAATTCTCCGGTTAAGTATGAAGGAGTCTGAGCTGAAAACGGTCCCAAATATTTCACTCTGTCTGGTCCATACCACAATTCATTTCCCTTCACAATCACAAACACAATGCATGTATAAGACACACACACTAACTAACACTATAAAGTTGTTCTTAGGATAGTATTTTTTTTCAAAAATAAAATAAAATTGGAGAATGACAATATAATTATTAATTATGAATGATACTAATAACAATTTTATAATCGGCTCTAAAAATTTGATTCATTAAATAACTTGTGTATCTGATTTATAATATTAGATCAAATATATTAGTTATTCCATGAACATAAAAAGTCAACTGTTTCCTATAAAAACGACATAAGGTAGTATTTAACAACATTACTAATAAGTGTTATAGAAAAGGAAAGTGAAGAAAAAAGGGTTATTGGTGAATACCATAGTGACTTTTGAAGTTCCCATGGCGACGACATCTCTAAGAGGATTGGCACCCTTCCTTTGACCAAGGAAAGGGGTTTGCTTAACAACAGTTGCTGAGCTTGCTGCCATCAATGCCATGACTTGTTCCAAAGCTTTCAAGTGCTTCCTCTTGTTGAGTTGAAACCTTAGTTTACTCAAAAACGGTTACTAGAAATGTGTGGAAAGAGAGGGTGAGAGTAACAGCATATGTAGGGAAAGAAAATCAGAGGAATGTGTGGTTAGAAACACAAGTTGAAATTGGTGGTGGAAATGGTGTGGTTTGAAGTAACCAATGAGAAAGCTTTAAAGGATTTTATGTATATCTTACTCATATCTTTCTATCCACATTTTATCCTTGTTTTTTTTTTTTTTTGAAGGAACATTTTATCCTTGTTGTCTAATCATATAGATTTTCTGTTAATTTAAGGGGTCTTGATTTCTCCATCTCTAATTTTTCTAAAAAGAATCTTTCATTTTTATGTATATGGTTTATAAGTCTAAATATCAATTTATTTTTGTTTGTTAATAAGGATGAGAATAGGTAGGGTACTATAATCCGCATATCCACAGTTTGAAAAATATTCGTACCCATCCTCATATCTGCGTGGGTAACAACCTTTGTACCTATCCTCATACCCTATGGGTACTTAAGTACCCATACCCGTTACCCGCATTTTTGCTAAAAATAAATCGATAAATTATGAAATATCATATAATTTTAATATAATTAATTTTTTTAGAAAAATTTAATATTTACTCATGAAAATTATAAACAAAAATTTTACTATCCTCATGTTAAAGTTCATTTCTTTGTTGACATATTCACATTATATTTGTATTATATTATAAATAAACATTTTTATTAAAAATGTGTAATAGTTTAATAGTGTTGTATTTTTTTAAATTCATACATATGTTATTATATAATAATAATATATATAAAATAAACAAATATATATTAAGTGGGTATGGGGCGGGGTGGGTACCGTACCCGCACTCATACTCGTTAATTTTTGCGGGTAATTACCCATGCCCGTACCCAAAATGTGGATTTTTACCCTACCCATTATGGTATTATTTGCGGGTACCCGTTGACTATGAGTTAAATTGTCATCCCTATTTGTTAAAGAAAAAAAATCCTTTGTGTGAAGCGTAATATTTATCTATAATATTCTCTATATCTTAAAATGAATATCATTTAATTTTTTTTTACACACATTAAGAAATGTAATAAGAAGAAAGAAAATAACTATTTTACTACGAATTATCTCTATTATCAAAATGCAAAGTAAAATGAATACTTTTGGATGAGTAGAGTATATATACTTAGTTTTTTCTTTTACACATATAATACTTAGTTTATTTTTTTTGAGTAAAAGGTAGTACAATTGAAAATAAATAATTAATATTGTATTGGAAACGGAAAGTAGCTTTCATATTGAAAAAAAATGGCCAGTCTAAAATAAATAAATATGCATGAGTTTCATCATTAACATATTACATCGGTTTCTTCTTTTCACGATATAATAACGTTTTATTATATCACTTGGCACGCGCGCAGTAACATGTAATATTCGCTTTAACAATGAAAAAACAAAAAAATGAAATGCGGTGAGCGTGGATCGAACACGCGACCTTCAGATCTTCAGTCTGACGCTCTCCCAACTGAGCTATCCCCGCAACCATGCTATATTTGAATCGTTATTGTATTTAAAGCATATACGTTTGTGTACCCATATCCTAACTCATCAGTAGTTTGAGGGACTTGATTGTCTTAAGTTTTTTCTTTACTTTGTGGCATAATCTACTATCACTTGATTCATTATATTATTTAATTGCTTACTTAATTTCAAAATTTTCTTTAGCAATGCTAAATGATTTTTGATGTTGAAGTTATTATTTTCATTATGGTACGGTACAAAATGTTGTAGATGACAGGCAAATGTTCTTGTGATAGCAATGGTTAAAAACATCAACAATGGTTAATGATAATAGAAAACAACTAGGGGTCGTAAATCCACTATTATAGCTCTAGCAATTCCAAACATACACTTAGTTATTAAGATAAGGTTATTAAACTCTTTATTTAAGCTATAATTGAGATCTCAATCTCCTATTGTTTCATAAAACATTTTTGTATGCCTGAAAAATTGGAATCTCAAAGGATAAAACTATTAAGTGTTGACAAGTCTCAATGAGTATAGTTCACTTGACGACACACTCAACTTGTAGTTGGAAGGTTGGAATTTGATCTCTACAAAACACACCATCTTTGAAGAGAAATAAAGAACTTTAAATATAACTAAGGCTCTGTTTGAATTGGACGGTCACTGTTAGTTTAGAAATTTCTATATGAAATTTCTAGTCCTCCGAGATTTTAGTGCTTTTCAAACACACTAAACAAAAGAGAATGGTGTCACGTACAAGTTATCGATACTTTTAGGGACACACGAAAGAGATTGGTCATATTATCTATTTACAATAAAATCAAATGTGGAAATGCTTCAAAAGAGCCAAATGTTGAAGTTATTTGATAATAAAAGTGTGGACAATAAATTTTCAACTTGAAAGCTAAACAAATTTTTAGAATGGTCTGTGACAAAGTTTGATCTTTGCTACTAACAATTTATTTCTCTCCTAACAAACTAGCCACTAACATTTAACCAAAAAATAATATTGGATCAAGTCTCAAATATAATTTTGTTTAGAATTTCAAATTTTCTAACTAAGGATTCTCAATAGGACAAGGGCCCCATTTGGATTAGCTTATTTTTGAGTTTATGCAAATAGCTTATGCAATATAAATTAGGTTTTATGCTATTTTATAAGTTCACACTAGTGAAAATTGTATTTTTATAAGTTATTTTATCATAAACTACCTTGACAAACTTATAATAATACATAAAAAATGGATAAGCCATTTGCATAAGCTCAAAAATAAGCTAATCAAACATTGAACATAAGTCCACTAGAATGTAAAATATCTTTGCTAGCCATACCTATGGGTTAATTTTCTAGATCATTTTTGCCATAACATAAGCACTTGGGCAATCATGTTTTGCAGAAGAACACAGGCTTGTGTAAATATAGTAAACGAAAGAAAGCAATCACATGCTTCCATCTCTATCACTTTTACACAACAATCACTGCTAATTGAATGGATTTCATGATCCCCAAACCCATAAAATGTGGAAAATGAAATAAAAGAGCATATTGAGCATTAGACAAACAGGGTGGCTGTCGAGCTGAATGACTGATTCTCGAGTAAGAAACAGGGTTCTGTTTTGTCTTCATACCAGGCTCCTGTCTGCCATTGTTTCTTGCACTCTGCTAAACCAGTTTATCTATGAATCCAAGGCAAAACGTTACAAACTAGTTAAGAGACTCTTCCGATGTTTTTTTTTGTACAAGCTAATGGAGCTAAATTCATCATATGACAGTAATTATCTTGTCAGCAAGTCCTGTTGAAAACGTCAAATAGAACAGAGTTTTCATCTTCTTAGAGCTCCATAGTTTCTGGGCGCCTAAAAACAAGAAAAATGGTTTAGTTTCATGAAACCACACAACTCCAAAGAAGTTATGAATCAAAAAGTTCCACACTTCCACTATCAACCAGTGTTATCAATAGATGATGACAAATTTATGACGGCGAGCAAAAATTGCCATATAAAAATGGTGTTCTGGCCTATGGTGGAAACATGGCGAATCCGATTTTAATAGGTGTTGCGGCTTGCACAAAATCCGCCATGTCATAGCACCATGCCACAACTTAATAAAACTGACCACAACTGCATGTTATATTTGCTAGAACTATATCAAGGATGAACAGATCATGGCAATATGATGATAAAATGTACAAGCAAAAGGATAGGAGATCAAAGTCAGCAATCAATTCTATTCAAATAATCTTAACATTGATTATTTACGTAATAAGTAAATTAATTTAAGCATCACCAGAAAAAATTTATTTGCAAATGCCAAATGCAGAAATTTAAGAGAATCGTGCAGATATTTTCAAAAAAAAAAAAAAAAGAGAATCGTGCAGATTTCAAGGCGATCTATCAAAAGTATCCCGAACAACATTTTTGTGACATTTCATTTGGTATATCTTGGTGTCTATGCCACCCAAGCATAAATAAAATTCTCCTGTTCTGCTGGCTATAATTATTAATTACTATGGGTAATGACTCGTAAATGTATAAGAACACAAAATTTCAAATATGCATTTTGCATTAGTAATATATATCCTATCAGAAACAAATGACGAATTGAAAGGGAGCACAAACCCGAGGTTGAGACGGATTTAATCTCTTTCGAAGATTGTCATCGTCGTCGTCATCGTCGTCGTCATCATTGTTCATGAGCATTCTATGGATTGAAGAGTTATCTGATTTCCTCCCCCGTTTAGAAGACTGTGTAGAACCTCTACCTCTTCCCTTTGGAGCAGCCCTTTTCCGTGCCAGTAGATTGGATTCATCGTCCTATGGAAATATAAGATGCCACAGATTACTTAATAATTGAGAATGTAAAGGATATTTCATGACAAATTACAGTCCAATGCACACAAAAGTCAACACTGTCAGGTTGCTCAAAGAAAATGGACTATCACTGAACCAAAGAAGCTAATACACTTCGTATTTGAAGGAACTGTAAACAATGGAATGCAAAGCATAAGGAATTGACATTAATCCATACCGAACTGTCATCAATCTCTTCGGCTGCATTTCCTTTGGCATCGTCACTTGAAGCATAATCATCAGCACCACTTTGGATGGAAGTTGCTGCAGCAACTGATGCAGACCTGCATTAAGTCAATGAAACTATGTTGGATAAATATACACAGTCAATGCACCATCAAGGGAATATCTGAATGACTTTATCTATACCCTAAAATGGCAAAAATATTCCTACTTTAGATTATTTTCATGCATGTAATCTAAATAGTGCTTTATCCACGCTGGCCAAAGCAACAGGGATGCATGAAGCAGCTAAGCATCAGAATCATAACTCTAACAATAATATAAATAAACTGAAATGGGATAAATATATTCTAACTGTAAAGACATATTTGTTCAATTGGAAAGTGTTGAACATTAAATAAAAATGAACGTCAATCTTTTGGGGGGTAAGGGAGGAGCTCATTTTTTAGTCGTCACCACTTGGATTTACTAAAATGATTTATTTCTTAGCAAATGCAACCTTTGAGAAGAGCGAAACCCTAAAGCTCCATCAAGGGTTGTCTGCTTCAAGGTGGTGGAATCCTTGCCTCTGCCCCTACCCCTGCCCCTGCCCCTTCCTCTGGTTGTGGTTTGAGATGCAGATGATCCTTTCCGACCTCTGGTGCTTGGTTTTGAGCTCGATGTTGGCATGGCATCTTCATCATCACTGAAGGAAACTGCACTATCAGCTCCAGCAGCACTTCTGCCTTGAAAATCCTGTATGGAATAAAGAGAGAAGCTGTGAATGAAGGTCATAAATAATATCACCTGCCCAAAACCGTGCTTTTCCATCATTTGGCAAATTGCAATAGCAAGCATCAATGTAAAATATTATTTGTTGGGTTTACCTCAAAGGACTGAGCACCAGGTGTGAACTGTGTAGATCCTTTGGGGCGAGTCGATCGTTCCTTAACACGTTCCTAGAACAAAAAGGAGAACGATAACAGTCACTGACGACACTTACATGTATGTTCTGTTCATTAAATAATTGTGATTTGTGATCACAATGACCTAATAAAATAATCACAAAGGCCCAATAATTGCAACAAAAAAAAGGTGATTGATGAAGGTCAAAAGGACATAGGCAACTGTAGTACTAGTACCTAGATTATCTGCAACCACTATAATGCTATTTCATGTAAGCCCTAGTAATAAAGGCCTTCCAAATAAGGTAAAGTGAATTTTAAACCTAAATTCAATGGAGAATAATTGGTTCCTAAACTAATGAAAAACAGTGATGAAACTTCTAACCTCAAAGCACTCTCCAACTTTAACAACTAAATCTTCCTCGTCAAACTTCTGCTCATTTGAATCCTTAGCAATTTTATTCTGCGCAAGCATAAAAGTTAGTTATCACGGGAAGAGGAAGGAATATGACATTAACATAACACAAACAAGAATATGAAGAAACAATGTACTCATTCTTAGTAAATATGGTGTGGAATACAATATGTACTAGATGTTCCAGCATATCAGTAACACAGACGAAGGCATACAGTTGATAAATGCCATAAAGAATCTCACCCGCGTTTCATCAATATTGTACTGTACACAAGAGTAAAACGCCATTTTATCATCCTTGTTCACAAAATTGTGTAAAGCAATATCCAAATCATTGACTGGGAGTATCTCCATTTTCTGCAAACCCATTAAGAATTAGATACATTCAAAGATAAAAAAAATAGTAGCATCTTTTTACATTTATATTACTTACCCTCAACAAAATTAAAGTCAATCTAGAATTCCAGATGCTAATTAAGTTTTCCAGTAAAAGGTGGACATCCCTAAGGTTGAGTTAGGCCCAACCCAAGTTCTAATAGTTCCCAAGGTACAAGAAGACAACAGCTTAATATATAATATACTACTTATATAATACATAGCACCAGAGGAACAAGAAGACAATAGCTTAAATCTTGAATTACTGATTGGTTAGGATTATTTCATCTTTTTAAACTTCTGTTGATTAGGATTATTTTTTAAACTTCTGTTGATTAGGATTATTTGATCTCTGATAAATTATGCTTTTAATGTTTTTAATCTTGATAGGATTTTGCATAACAGAACTTTTATCATCAGCAGTAGATAATTTTTTATCTTGATAAGATTCCGCATAACAGGTCCTTCCTTATCAGTGAGTCACATAAACCTATGTGTTTGTTCATTGTTGAAACAGGAAATATCCATAAAGCCATATATAGAAAGACTAAAGGATTGAAGTACTAAATGAATAAAATACCAGATTATTTTCAGCAACCAAAGCCTCTATGTTCTGTTGATTTAATTCTTCTGGACGAAGTCGTTCTGAATCTTCAATTTTGCCTACAACCAAAGTAATAGCACAACTTAATCAACATGGTATTTTTGCCATTAAAAAAAACACAAAAATACCATGTGGTATTTTTTCAACAGAGATTGCATATGTCTTGTACACAATTATTAATATGTCCAATAATATTCCTTCAACATGACCTTAATGTTTATTCTTCTAAATTTCTAATCATAACAACAAAACACAAAAAGGAGGAGTAATGCAGGGAAATAAAACAAATGTTTAAATGTGCATATGGATGTGAATTAAAGGATTTGAATCTTGTGAATTATATAATTTGGGTCACTAATATGGATGTGTAATATTCTATACAGATATTGCAGGAGTTAAGGCAGGGGAAACTGGTGCTTAAAATAAATCACAAGGGGCCACATCATATTCAAAATACAGTGTCAAAGGTGGGAGTGAACAAGATTAAATTGAACTTTAGAATAAATAGATAAACCTGCAAAAGAAATGTACTTTGCAACCTAAAAAGCGAAACAGAGATAAACTATATCAAGATTCAGCAAGAGAACTAATAAAAGATGTCCGCTTTGGATATTGTAACTGGAAAATACTGTGTTGGTAATGTCAAATGAACCGGTATAGAAAGTTAAACAAATATAATTTTAAATTACCTACACCCTTCTCCAATTTTGACGCCTTTGAAAATATAAGAATGTCTTGCGGGTTTGCAACCTAATAATATAAGGATGATCAATCAACAATAGAAAACAAACTCCAAGTAAAATTAGCATTAGCACACTAATTTAGGAAAGAGTGATAGGATGAAATTACCTTTCCTACATATTTCTGCCCAAATCTTTGAGGATTAATAGTCATAAATCCAGAGTAATCCACCTGTAAATTAAGTTTTATTAGTTGGACTTGGAGACTTAGAGTCATGCCAGAAAACATTATGTAATATCTAATGAAAATAGATGTCCATTAAAGCCAATACACAAAATGTCTTTTGAGGGGTTTGTAAATCCTACTCCATGCACTATGGATAGAGTTTAATTGGTTTGGTATAATGAAAATTGCTATCTTTTCTAAAAGACAAGTGTCAGATCAAAACCAATAAGATTATAGAATCATGAATAGCAGAACAAACTTCCTGCAAAGTGAAATGCTAAAAAGGAGGAAGTGCCCTCAAATATAGAAGTGATTTTCAAAAGTCATGTTCTAGAGATTACCTTGATACGTACTAGTGGAAGCTTAAGTTCTGCTCGTTGCACAACATTCTTACTAGATTTTTCTAGAAGCTTCTCGACCTGTACAAACATCTATTATCAAAATAACGATACACATGATCACAAATATACTACAAAAACCAAGTTTTATTACCCCACTAGGTAAGGTCAGCTACATGGGTGAAACAGTGCAATACTTTTTTTTATCATAAATAAATCATGTCTATAGCCAAATCATTGGCCCCTAAAACTTGAGAAAAGAAACCTAGGTGATACTCTCCTCCAAAACTAATTAACAAAAAGCGCACAGCAGATTATACGGTATAAGAATAGAATTCAATATAAAGAAACCCACACATACCACTTTGTCGAGATGTTCAAGAATAGAATTCTGATCATTGGAATCAATATCAGGCATATCTTTCAGTACTATCTGCATTTTAAAGATTTAAATGGTTATTGAAAAACCATAAGATGGATGTAAATGTCATGAATTTGAGAAATGAATTTTGTTGTACTTAATTGATATTCCATCTCTTTATAAAGTTGATACAAGACTATTTTGAGAAATTATTTGCCCCTTTTTATTAGATACCCTCCAAATTGTCTCTTGCATTAATTGTTCTCTTTTTTACCAAAATACCATGATTACTTACTTTGTCATCTCTCTCTCTTGAGCATTGGAGAAAGAGGTGGAGTGATGAGTCCCAATACAAATTAAGTTGAAAGAGTGATATGTTAAGTCCCAACATTTTTTAGTGTAATTTTGGAAAATTATTACAAATTATTAACAAATTTAATGCTACAAACTAAATTAACCAACTTTCTTAATTCTTTTCTTAGTTCAAAGAGTCTTATATAAAGAGATGGAGGGAGTGATTACAAATTAAAACAAAATAATATCACCTGACCTCTGTATACTCAAAAGGCCGCACAGATGTTAAAGGTATCTTAGTAGGGCGATACTGATTTCCCTGTTAAGAATCATTAATTCAATAACTTATATAGAATATATATAGATATGACAATAGTTGCATCTGTGAAAGAGTCAATAAGTTACTCATTATATAGACAACCTTAATTTCTAAAAGAAGTACATGCTTTGGCTTCGATTCTCCGTCAATAAGTGATGTTGCAACCGACGACCCTGGTTGTGAAATATGAAATCCCATCCCTGGAACTTCCTGAAGAAAATTAAAATCCATATTAAGTTCGCAGAACACAACATGTGTCTATCTGGGCCCATGTAATAGATGTTTAAACAGCATACCTGAGGGTCAATCAAACATTCATGCTCATGCCCCCACACAATGAAGTCTAGAAATCGTGGCAGGAAGTGCTCATTTATAGCATTTTTTGGATTTGTTTTCACTCTGTGTACCATCGTTCAAAAATATCAATTGTCACGTTGATTAAAATCTAAATCTCACACACTGAACACCATTTACCCGACAGATAATTTTTAAATGTGTAGATCTTGGGTTAATCAACACATTAATGTGATATTAAACACAATCTTTCAAAAAAGTTGGAGACACAGATAGACAACCTGTTCTGATGAAGTACCAGCATGTTGAACCAATCAGAAACTTCACACCTTTCCTGAGATTCAGGTCGCATCCACTGCACAGCATGTGGCGTCTGAAAAAGAATAAAAGAATATACCACATCCATATTTTAGTGGACTTAAATTTATCAATGAACTACTTGAGACTTGAAAGTAAAGTTTATCAGTTACATACTTGAAACATCCTATTAAGTCTTTCATCTCTAATGTTCCCCAGACCATATAGAGCTACAGCTGTTGAACCCTGCAATGCAATTCATAAAAATACATCTCAGGACAAAATGAGATTTATGACCATCCTGTTTTTCTCATATCCCCTACCCATACACATACACCATTTTAGTGTCTGGATCAGTTTAACAGTACTCAACAACAAACCTTCTTTATAAGAATAGGGTTGATAGTGATCTGACCAACACCAGAACCCCCAAGGACCGTTTTCCCAAAGTAGTTGACTAGATTACATGCTGAGAGAATATCAACTACAGAAAGGTTGTCCTGTCATAATCATTCGACAACATATTAAGTCGGGCAAGTATATATCTAACTAAAATAGAGTGAAATAAAATCAGTTCCCTTAGAATGTAAATGAAATATTTTACCGCATATATCAATGGGAAACTAATATAAATAAATGGATTGGAAACAACGCAAAAAGCCAATCTTTATTGTAAAAAAACCCACTTCAGACTCGGTATCTAGATGATACAGAAACACAGATCAAGAATGTACTACAGAAACTCTCTTCTCTAATCTCCATTTGTTCGAGAGACCTGGTTCTCTCCCTCCTCTCAATTAATTTCACTCCGACAAGGTGTCACACGTTATTCCCTTAATTACCTTATAACAACTACCCCCGTACAAATCCCACCAAAACTGAAAAGGATGTTATTATTCGGCTATTAATGATTATTTCTATTTTTATTAATAGTCACTAAGGTTCTAAATCCCTTGTTCCCCCTTCTATTCTTCCTAGTGTAAACCCACCTATTTGAAGGTCCTCTCTCAGAAACATGAAACTTAACTAGTAAAATAAATAAATATAAAAAGATCATCAAACTTTCAGCATTACACACAAAATAGGCATAATATTAAGAATCCCCTGTGTATGCAATGCTACTCTGAACTTTTCTTGCTGCAATGCAGAGTATAGGGCAAACAACTCTAGCCATAGTTAAAATTTGAAAACATAATTTCCGAGCAAATATCCATTAGCAATATTAACAACCAGTCAAAAAACACTTGTGTTCTCTAAGTCCACGGAAAATATTATTATATTAACCCTTTTTGTGATCTCTACCACCCACCCAACCCCAAGTTAAAGAGAAAATATCCCCCCTCCCATCTTTGACAGTCTCTTCAAGCTCCTAGTGCATAATTGATGCTCTTGTTCCAACGAAACATAGAAATTCTTGAAACAGTATTTCTTCATATCATCTTTCTTCTTGATTGACCAGGTTTAAATGAAGCAATGAACAACCAACTCAATTCCATTGGATTTATTTACATACTGAACAAGTTATAGTGGTCGATTTGTCTCCTCTAAACTGAACTAAGTAGTGTAATTTGAGGTGAAAAATTATAACCACTAATTGGATTATGACAAAATACATACATGCGAATAACAAACTACAACATTGTTAAAACTTCAAATGTAAAGCTTCGAATCTTCGATTTTCCAATAAACGGATATAACTCAACAGTTTACCCATCTAAAGTGAACCCTCACCTTATAGAATTCAAATTCTATATCCTAATATAAAGACTCCACCGATAACAAATTTGATTAGCACCAACTATATAAGGCCCTGTTTGGATAAACAACTTAATTAGACGCTTTTAGCATAAGTGTCTATCATACACATGCATATGTATAAGCTATTTCTATAATAAAAGGTAAAATTAAATAAAACTGTTTTCATATAAACTATAAGGTCTGTCGCTAAGTTATCCTAGGGAGCTTACGGAAATAAGTTATAGACATGTCATCAGTTTGTTTCTATAAACTCTCCCAAACAACCTCACAAATGCTTATGACAGTAAATAAGCTCAAATAAGCCCCATCTAAACAGCCCTAAGTAAGTAGTGCAAGAAATTAAAGCAAAACACAAGTAAACATGACAACCATTTAAGAAAACAACAAAAACAAGACCAATAAAACACTATATATAGATAACTAGGGTTTCATTTCATGGATATGCTATGTCCGTGTAAATTAATTTTACACTGACATCAATAGAAATAAAGTATTCTGCCATGTCATATAATTGGACGACAATGTAAAATTAGTTTACAATTATCCTATTTTATTTTTTTATAGTTAGAAGAAATGGCAAGCCATTGGAAACTCACACACAAAGTGGAGAGACCGGAGTTCGAACCACGGTCATGGCGTCCGACCTAACAATTTCAGCATTTTTGCCAATTGAGCTAGGATTTATGGACTGTATCCTATTTTATATTATAACAAACAATAGCAAATGTGCAAGTGACTCATACCACTCCAGCAGGATCATCGTGATTTCCATGAATAGTAAATACAGGCAAACCAACATTGAAATGAGGATCTTCATAATTTACATGACCAAACCTGTAAAAAAAATTAAAATACAATTACTATAACAGTAACACATTAAATTAAAAAAATATAAATTATTATAATTATTGAATGAAAGAACATTACGTATTCTGAAAATTAAGAGTCTGGTCGCTAACAACTTGAAAAGGAACAGGACGATCATTAAGGCAATAACGACGAAGAATCTCAATAGCTTTGACTAAAGTTGACCTAGAAGGTTTATTTTCATGGAAAAGATCACCACCAAGTAGCATGAAATCGACATTCTTTTTTTCGGCTATGGAACAAATTTCTTCAAATGCTTGGAATGAATCGTGGCGTCGAACTTCGTCTTTTTCCATGTAACCTAAATGGCAATCCGTTGCTATTAGGATTCGAACTGTGTTTTCTTCGCCGTCTTCCATTTCATGAAGCTGTTGCTATTGCTATTGCTATTGCTGCAACCACAATTGTGAGAGTGAGTGAGAGGAATTTTTGTGTGTTGTTTTCTAGGAGGAGAGAAACGGTGTCGTATCGCCTCTGAGAAGAGCGGGGCCGGGACCTTCTTTCATCATTTTCATTTTTGTTTTCTTATTTTTTAATTTTCATAAATTTACTTCTAATATAATAATATTTAATATATTAAAACCGATTACCACTAAATTTATTGATTTATTCTTATTAGTTTTAATTACGGTGATGTTTTAAAAAGGGGGAGAAATCGTGTGGTGCGTGCGGTACCACGATGATTCTGAAGCTCAGAGGAGTATCAGGACACATTTAAATAGGTTCAGTATCAAGAAAATGTTAATTTCTTCTATCGGGACTGCGGAAGCTAGATGTAGCATTGCAGTATCAGTATCAAGACTTGTTTGACATTTTTTCAATTGAAATTTGGGGGATCAAAATCTTACAATTCTAAAACTTGGGGGGCAAAACTGCGATTAAGCCATAAAATTATTATTATTAGGCATGATAATGGGGGCAAAGGGGGATTTTTCCCTCCAAACTAAAACTCAAAAAGTTTGAGTATCCTCACACCGATTTCAATTTTTAACAGGATGAAAAGTAGAACAATAAACCTATATATCTGACGGTATTCGGATATCTTCAATGGTGTTCGAATATTTTCATCCCTCCCCACTTTCACATGAACTTGGATTATATTTTAGTATTTTTTTTATTAAAAACCTAAAACTATTTTGTTTTAACAATATAGTTTTTTTAAACAAAGAAAAAATAGAGAAAATTGCTTGTTTAATACTCATCTTAAAAATAAAAATATAATTTATGAATATAATTTTTTTTTTGGTTAGTATTTTGCTCACTGAATCGCCTTATCTAGTTCGGGGTCGATTCTGACATCAAGTGCTTTCAACTCCCTCCCAATTACAGTCGTGGAAAATTGAACTGTGGTCCTCCTACCAAGTCCCACGTCAATCTGCATACATGATGAATTTGTGAATGCATCATTTGTTGGTTACTTATGGTTTGGGATATATGGTTAATCTTTGGCTTTTAGCTATGAATTTCTATATATGGTTCATAGTGTACAAACCAGAAACGTCCATTTAAGGAAGTAACAAGACAAGTGAATCACACAGCAAATCTTAGTGCCCTCGCATTCATAAGATGTGGTGGGTGGGTTGGCTTGGCTTGTATAATTGTATTCTAGTTCTTGACAAGTATTTATTGGTTCATTATGGTGAACTAAAAAAAATCATTAATTTAATAAAAACAAATAAATTTTGACTATTGCATTTTTATTTATTATTAAATTAATAATTATTTTTGAGTTCACTAAATATAATTCACCATGTTTTTAACCTTCATTTCATTAATAGTTATAATTTCCTATGCTTTGCCTCTATTACTTTCTTAGTTTTTATATGGGTGAATTATTGGAAAAGTTTAATTTTTTTTACTGAAAGTATTTCTATATTTATTTTTAAAAAATGTGTTTACATTAAATTGATAATAGAAAAATGTCAGTCATGAACCAAAAAAAGAAGAAAATATATGTGAATTTCTTGAAGTAAATTATTTTGATGGAAAAAAATATAAAAGTCTAGCTAGGCAATATGTATTTTTAGAAACATATAAAAAAAACAATTCTTTTGGTATTTTTATTGTTTCTGAAAAATGTAGGCAATTGTTCACTTAATTAATTAGTCTTTTATCTCCTTGTTAGTAGCAAGTAAAACTAACAAAAAAAAAATATATAAAATTGAAATAAAAATGTTTTCCCAAAGTAATTGGGCTGTTAATTTTTATTTTTTAGAGGTTTTATTTTTTCATAGGTTTATTTCGCTAGAGATAAATCTTATTCATAACATGTCAAACAATAAATTTGAGTATTATATTTCTCCTAATCAGGATTCATATTATTATGAAATTTTAGACTCTTCCACTCAACTTTTGTTTGTACATTTCTTAGAGATATTATATAAACAAGGTTTACGAAACTTGAACACAATTTACACAAAGGGTGAAACTAGGAATTAAATATCGGGGTGACCAAGACTAAGACCCGTTTGGATTAGCTTATTTTTGAGCTTATGTAAATAACTTATGCAATATAAATTAGCTTTTATGTTATTTTATAAGTTCACATTAGTGAAAATTGTATTTTTATAAGCTATTTTATTATAAACTACCTTGACAAACTTATAATAATACATAAAAATTGCATAAGCTGTTTGCATAAGCTCAAAAATAAGCTAATCCAAAAGAGGCCTAAAAGAATAATTTAATAAAGAAAAGGTAAAATTTTAAATTCACAATGCATATAAAAAATTTAAGAAAATTATATGTATGCTAAAGAGAAGGTCATGCATGTATCGAAGTCAAGTTGGACCAATAAGTTGAAAAAGGTAAACATCCACTATAAAAAAAAAAGTGTTCTTAGAGCCCAAATTAAAAAAACCACTATAAAAATTGTGCTTGTATTTAACTTTTTTGAAGTTTAAGAACTGTCATTTTTATTGCAAAATTGCTATTTTTAATTTTTAAATCAGTGCATTTAGGATTTTTTTTGTATTAATTAACCTTTTGGCCAAGAGAAAGAGGTACTCCGATAATTCAGAGTTCGGCTGCGAGGTTAAGAAAGTTTGGCAAAAAATTGACCTGATTATATAAAAAATCGAACTCGAATTTTTTCAAACGATCCATCTTAAAAGGAGTTCATTAACCACTCGTACTCGACTTCAAAATCATTAATCGAGAGAAGAGGAAGGCTCTCTATCACATAATATGATATTGTATAGACTAGTAAGATATATAATCATATATATGTCATCTCACGTCATATATATTTGTTGTGAATTCAGATTGAATCACACCAATAAAATAATTGATGTGTGGAGCAAATAACGATTAAGCAATCAAATAATGAGATCGACAATAATAATCACAAATCAAAAAATAAAGCGATAAAGAAAAAAGGAACACAAGAGAATTGTTTACCTAGTTCAGTCAATGTGACATACTCTAGGGGAGAGAGCAGCTCTCCGATCCACTATCAAATGATGTTCTTGATTACAATGAAATCTCACAATAGAGTTACAAGAATTAGCCTTGATCCTAATTCTACCCTAAGCCCGAATTTCTTCCTGTGACCAAGAAATTCAATATGAAAGTGTTTCCCAAGATGATAGAGTGATTCCCCAACCCTAGAGTCTTTCCAAGATGATCTATTTTAACCCTAGCCGTATTGCTGGCCTTAGAAACCCTAAAATCCTTGTACAAATATCAGAAAACGTGTTATATTTATAAACCTGCGCAATTTTCCGCTTGAGGCACGAGATTTTCCGCCTGGGGCGCAATTTCTGCCTGAGGCACCAGTTTTTCCGCTTGGGGCGCAGAAGCAGAAACCAGCCCCTTTTCCTGCTGTACAATTTCGCCCGGGGCACCAGAATTTCGCCCAAGACGCCAAAACAGCAGTTTTTGCTGTTTTTCCACGTTTTCAAGGCAATTTGTAACAATATTTTTCTTGGTTTCATCTCACGTCTTATTATTATAATAACGAAATCATTTGGGATTTATATATTTGAGAGTTCAAACAACACCAAAGATTTGAAATGCCAACTACCAACTTACGATATTCAAGTTAAGGACAAAACAAAATCAAAATTAAGAGTATATATATATATATGGATAATAACAATATGTTGCACAAAATATTTTGTTACAAAAATGGACCACATAGATTGTTTCAATTTTAACGTCACGTTTGTTTTTTTATGTTTATACTTATATAGTATGATATGAAATACGGTAAATACATATAGAAAATTGTAATAAAATTGATGAGCAAACAAACAAAGGATGAAATTGCTCCGAACCTCAACTGCTCAAATTTATTTGCTAATTATTCATGTGTTTCAACATAAACCACTACTCTGCATCGCTAATTTCATACATATGTTTTATATATGATGTTATTCTAATAACATAATAATACAATAGTACAAGAAATAATTAAGAATCAAGAATGAGTACCTTTTCTTGTGAAATAATCTAGAATGTGTACCTTAATATATAATCCATGATAATCAAATTAGGATTGGTAGAGAATGAGAGTGGACTACACCCTCTTCAATGTTTAGGTTTTCAATCATATGGTTAATCGTATGAATATTTCTCTTCCTTTCAAGACTGTTTTCTTCCCTCAAAGAAGACTTTTTGGCACTTTTTTTTGAACAAGACACTTTTTTTGACACTTATATGATAATTTTTTGAAACCATTGCCCAAAGTCAGTAATTAATTATGAATGTCAGTATTTTTCTCCTTCACCATAACTTAAATCCGATTTCTTTTACATCTTAACATATTTAACTCTTAGTTCAAACTAGTTGAGCTACCCATCCCACGACATTTCACTCGCTAGCTACTTATATGATATTTAACATGTGCATAAATGATATAAAGCCCAAGATGCAGCGTCGGGCCCAAGTGTTTGTTGCATGGGGCCCTTCAGCAGGGGCGTTTGATTTTGACAAGGTGAAGAACCTACCTTCAACCATGTTGGCTGTTGAGCGGCAGGACACTGGCAAAGGAGGCTGCAGCATGCAGGTTCACTTCAAATGTCTTGTCTGAAAATGTTGGAGAATATATCGATCACAATCCATGCCAATATAAATTTCAAACAGTTCATGCTATACAACAGCTCCTTTACATACATACACACTGATTAAGTATCAAATTCTCTGACTTGCTACCAATTTCTAGGAGGATTAATACAATGGAACAACTCTCAAATGGGTGCCGTGGTTGATTGTCAAGTCCTACAACGCCCAGTTTCTTAAACAAAAAAAGAGGTTAAAAATTAGCTATTGGAGAAGTCTCACATCGCTTAGAGTGGTAAAGCAAGAGGGAAACCAAAGCTATATATTGGACCTCTTAACGTTTGGTGTCTCCCTCTCTTTGAGATCACAGAGCTTTGACCTATTGTTTCTTCTTAGCTCCCTCGGACTTTCCAACAAGTGGGTATCAGAGCCGTGGTTCGGTTTGGTGAGAGAGCGGGAGGGGATCCTGGTATTGGATCAACTATAGGATGCGAGAACTCACACTTGGGGTGGGGAATGTTGGATTTCAAGTGTGAGTAGTCAAGTCTCACATCAACTATCTATGAGAAGAATGTTGAATTTATAAGAGAGATGACTCATTAACCTAATTCCTTAAGGTTTTGTTGGCTGGAGATATGGTGTCTTCCTCTCTTTGAAATCATGGAGCATTGACCCATTGTTTCTTCCGAGCTCTCCCGAACTTTCCAACATAGTTGAGTCCAACATTTATTGTATATAAATGTTAGTAGTATCTAATCTCTTCAACACATTAGTCATTTTAACTTTTTAATAATTTTTATTTTAAATATAAATGACTAAATGCTGTATAAAATAATGTTTTAAAAATCAGACCGAAAGTCGAACTAATATAACCTCTAAATTATGGCTTCAACCGGTTGTACCGATATACAACTATATATTTGGTGCTAATAAGTTCTAAAATATATATTTTGTCTTAATAAAAGACACAAAATTCGAGTCTTAGACCTCTTAAATAGGTGATCAAATGTTCGATTTTTAACTCTCGTGTATAGAAAAAATTCGGTTATAGAGAAAAAATTTCACCTTTTATGCCCCGCAGATTCTCCAACAAAGATAATAGAAATACAATTAAGTCCAAAATTCTTGTATCATATTATTTTATCATAAGATACTTTTTAATAAAAGGATATATTTTGGGTAAGAAATCAAAATAAAAGTATATGCTTGGTACTCTCTTTATTTTGTTACAAAGAGAAAATATATCATCAATCGTTAGTTGGTTCAGTGATGATTGACGCTGAACTTGGTAGGAAGGACCACGGTTCGATCCCTCACAACTACGATTGAGAGGGGGCTGAAACCACTTGATCTAAAAACTGATCCCTGAACTAGATTAAACCGATGGTAAAAAAAAAAAAAAATATCAAACTAAAAATTGAAATGTTTATTAGTGAAAATGTGAAACCTACTCCAAATCCAAATCCACGCAGTGTACACATAAGTGGAGTGAGAGTAGAGGCATAGCAACGTCATTATATTCCAAAAGCTAGCTATCTTCCAACAATTTCCTCTCAAACTTCTCTCTTCCCACCTCACTCTCACCCTTTGCATGCACTCCATTTCCCTTAATATAAGCAATACCCCCAACTCCAATTATTGTCCTTATTATCACTAATTTCCTCTATATACATACATCCATCTTCAATATATAGCTATAACACACTTCAAAAGCAAAATCCAAAGATCTCTCTAGCTTTTTCATCCTCCATCCATGGCACCCTCACACATGCAAAACTACTACTACAACACCACCGACGACGAAAACGACGTTGTTAACTACTACAACAATGTCGTGTACGAGGACGAAAGCGAGGACGAGTATCAGGAAGACGAAAAAGAAGAAATTGAGGCCAAAACCAAAACCAGAACCAAAAACAACGACATTGTTTTCAATGGTTCATCTTCATCACGTTGTTCATCATTTTCATTGAGTAGGGTAATACTTGACCCGAGAGGAAAATGGATTGAAGAATGGAACCGGATATTTCTATTGGTATGTGCAATGGGTTTATTTGTGGATCCATTATTTTTCTACACGTTGTCTATAAGTGACACGTGTATGTGTCTGTTTATTGACGGTTGGTTACTAGTTACCGTCACCGTTATCCGTTGCATGACGGACGCGTTACATCTATGGAATATTTGGTTACAGTTGTATATTGAGAAACGCTCCTCTTTTGGATTTGTTCATCGTACTACTCGTCCTCGTACTTCTTCTACACATGTTTTTCCTTACTTCAAATCTAATAAGGGGTTTTTCTTTGATATCTTTGTCATCCTCCCTCTTCCTCAGGTAATTATTTATTTATTACATCATAATATGAATATAAATTTGTACTTCCTTCACTTTAAAATGAATATCGTTTAAGATTTTTGCTTGCAGATTACAAAATGCAATTATGTAATAAGAAAATATGATTTTTCTTTGTCACATAGTTTATTGACTAGAAATTTCATCCTTGAATAAATGGGTGTCTCAGGGGCGGAGCCAATTTTTTTAGAATTTTAGGAGTTATTTTAGGACAAAATTAAAATTTTTAAGAATTAATTTAGGACAAAACTGAGATATTTTATTCAAAACTAAATTTTTTTAGTGCAAAACTGAGATTTTGCCTATACTTTAAAAGATTTCTGGTTCTGCCACTGGGGTGTCTGAGGTTCAAATTTTGTTCCTTACTAACTGAGCTAAGCTGATTCGATCACAAACATATTTTTTTTTCAGTTTGTTTTCTTTTTGAAAATGTTCCGCTCAAATAGTACTTTGTCATGTTGCATAATTCTGAGCTGGCAAATAAAGGAGACGACAAGCATGAAAACGTCTTGTTTTTATACATGCAGATTGTGGTGCTAACCTTACCTGCATCACACACACCGTGACACACATAACTTCATGAATCATATGATCATGCATACCTTTTATGTGCTTTGGATCTAATATATGTATTTTGGGTATATTATAGTGAATACTTGTTGTGATGGAGTATAGCTTAATGATGATTAAGAATTTACAGACTTGTGAAAATATATTATTGACCACTAAATCACTATAATACATTGCGGCCATTAGTGTGTGCATTTCATATGATAAAAAAATAAATTTGCCCATAAATATAGTCAGTTTTTAAATTACTAGATACATAATTACTATTATTTTTATAAAAATGCTTTTAATTAATTTTTTTTTATACAAAATAGAAAAATTTAATATACAACATAATTTTCTTAACATATGTGAAATTATTAAAATGTCACTGTTTTGTAGATTGTGTTATGGGTGACAATTCCGTCTATGTTAAAAGAAGGATCAATTACGCGGGTGATGACTGTATTGTTGACGATGTTCCTCTTTCAATACCTTCCTAAAATTTTTCACTCTGTCAACTTTGTGCGTCGCAAACTCGCAGCTGGTTACATTTTTGGAACAATTTGGTGGGGATTCGCTCTCAACATGATCGCTTATTTTGTTGCTTCCCATGTAAGTCTCTATAATACTCTGTTCTTTCTTTAATATAAATCCCCATTGCAAATTTGACATATATTATTTAAAAAGTTGTTAGTGTAATTAATGTAACTATTTTGTAATTCAGTTAGTTTTAGTTTTAATAGTGAGATCGTATAACCTCCTAACGGACTTCAATATGTGAGGATCCAAATTCGTAGACTACAAAATGTGTAGTCGAAAAAAAAAAGTGCTATGCTTTACTTGTTGGTAAACATGAGTCTAAAATAGGAACAAATTCTATCATGTCCAATTTTGATCATGCTACATTTGTTAATAAAAAATATTAAATATTAATTTTTTAAAACATTCACTAATATTTATGTAATTAATATTAAGTTTTTGTTATAATTATAATGTTTTCCAAACTTAGACAACAAGATATATAACATACTTCACCTATGGTTGCTTCTTCTAAAAAAAACATAGTTAACTATGCAATTTTGTGTATATATGGTAAAACAGGCAGCAGGGGCATGTTGGTATTTATTGGGACTTCAAAGGGGAATGAAGTGTTTAGGAGAGCAATGTGAGACAACAACAGGTTGTGGTTTAAGAACAATGTGTTGCAAAGAACCAATATATTATGGAAGCTATAGCATGATGAAGAAATTAGAGAAAACAAGGTTGATATGGGCACATAACAAAGATGCAAGGTTTACATGTTTAGATACTGCTGATAACTATGAATATGGAGTTTATGAATGGAGTGTTCAACTTTTAACAAATAATAGTCGATTGGAAAAGATACTCCTCCCTATCTTTTGGGGCTTAATGACTCTTAGGTAATTTTTCATAACATACACTTCATGTTTTTTTTTTTTTGAATCAATACTCTTAGGTAATTTTGCAGCATATTTTTTGTCTAGTAGCTAGTGACTAAACTTACTTGTGTGGAAAAATGTGGAATTCATGATTCGAACACATGTCCCTCCTCCAATAATATCCCTAGTAGTTACCAACTGAGTTACCTTAACGGAACTGTTTCAAATTTTTATATTACGATAAAATATGGATAAATATTAGAGCCATTTTTTTTCTTCCCTAAATAGTCCAATTGCAATGACTAGAATTTCGGCCCTTTTAAGTTATTGATGCTTCACAATTTGGTTGAAGTTACTTTTATTTTTTGGTCAAGTAGCCTAGTTGCTAGAATTTCATCTTTTAAGGCGAATAAGTGGGAGTACCGGGTTCGAACCCTAGTCCCTATAATAATTTGCAATGTCCTTATTAATTGAGCTACGTACGAGGACAACTTGGTTGAAGTTATTGATGCTTCATATGCACTATATCTAATTATCACAATTTTGTTGTTGACATGATCAGCACTTTTGGGAACCTCCAGAGCACAACAGAAAGGATGGAAACCGTTTTCAATATTATTGTGTTGACCAGTGGCCTCCTTCTAGTCACTATGCTAATCGGAAACATCAAGGTATGTACATAATAGAATACACTCAATTTGGGGTCACATATATAACAAAAATATTTCAACACTTTTTTACTTGTGTAAATATACACACCATTTTGTTTTGGAAGATTAGTTCTATTTTGGTGACATAAATTGCTTTTTTTAGCCCTTCAATTCTTAAGAAAAAAAGACTTTTGATAATTCAAAATTCTGCCAGAAGTTAAAGTCTTTCTTTTTTTCTTTCATTTTTTTAATAATTTTTTAAGTCAGAGATCAAATTCAAGTACTTCCGAGTTTCGATAGATTCAAACAAAAATAAGTAATTTATTATTTAATTTTTATATGGTGAATGTTAGGTATTTTTACATGCTACAACATCCAAGAAACGAGAGATGAAATTGAAGATGAAGAACATTGAATGGTGGATGAACAAAAGACGCTTACCACAAGGACTCCGACAACGTGTTCGTAACTACGAGAGACAATGTTGGGCTGCGATGCGCGGGGTTGATGAATGCCAATTGATCAAAAACCTCCCCGAGGGTTTGAGAAGGGACATCAAATACCATCTTTGTTTGGGTTTGGTGAGACAGGTAATGTTACCAAATTTTGATTACCTCTTTTTGCTTATGATTTTAGATTAAAGGTGGCAATGATCACTTTCACATGAGGGGAAAAAGACTTGAATGTTAATGCTTCAATATTTTGTTTTAGGTGCCATTATTTCAGCATATGGATGAATTGGTGCTAGAGAACATTTGTGACCGTGTCAAGTCCCTTGTATTCACAAAGGGAGAAACAGTAAGTTCTAAATTCAATTTGCCACGGTAACCGTCTAATCTAGATCGAAAGGTCAAGATTCAAGCTCACCATTTTTAGATTATTAAATAAAATTTAAAATCATTTTTTTCTGGATCATTTGATCATGATCGGATGGTTACCGACTCCCTAAATGTGCGACTGCATGAAAACAACGACTACAATGGATCTAATTTGATCATTCTAATGCTAATAGCATATATATATATATATATATTGCATATACTACTATGTATTAATGCATTAACCAATATCTCACGGTCAACAAATCATAATCATCGTATTATTAAAAAAATTTAACCTGTATTATAATAATTTCTAAAATTACACATACTAATTGGTTATAATTGGTTAACATTGTAATTTTTTTACACCTACATTGCATCAAAAATTAAACTAGAAACATGGATTATGTATGGTTAATTATGTTATACATACAGCTAACAAGAGAAGGAGATCCAGTTCAAAGAATGCTATTTGTAGTAAGGGGTCATCTTCAAAGTACCCAAGTCCTAAGAGATGGAGTAAAAAGTTGTTGCATGTTAGGGCCAGGAAACTTTAGTGGTGATGAGCTTCTATCATGGTGTTTAAGAAGGCCATTTATACCGCGCCTTCCGACATCATCATCAACCTTGGTCACACTTGAAACAACAGAGGTATTTGGACTTGAAGCTGAGGATGTCAAATATGTGACACAACATTTTAGGTATATAGTACTTCTTTTAATCATGTTATTGGCGTGAAAAAATAAAAAAAAAATTAATCACAAAATTATCAAATATCAATTATTATTTTTTATATAATTTGTGATAAATGGCTCATGGTTTCTTATGGCAAACCATATTTTAGGTACACATTTACAAAGGAAAATGTTAGGAGAAGTGTTAGATATTACTCACCTGGTTGGAGAACTTGGGCTGCTGTGGCAATTCAGTTGGCTTGGAGAAGATACAGACATAGATTGACTTTGACTTCGTTATCTTTTATTAGGCCTCGTAGACCTTTATCAAGGTCTACATCTATGGAAGAGGATAGACTTCGTCTGTATACAGCTTTGTTAACCTCACCAAAGCCTAATCAAGATGATTTTGACTCTTCATAATATCATGTTTGTGGAAATGATTAATGTATAGTAGTGATGTATATGTAGAGTTTTGGTACAATGGTTATTTTTATTTACTCTTTACATTATTGTACTTTTGAACTTTATTTTAACCATGAGCTGACACATTAAGTGTTTATATGACACTCAACATATGCAATCAGATTTGTGGTACGTGATATGGGTTCAATTGAAGTATTGAATTTTTTTCGTGTTTGACATCCAAAGTCAAATTCCTAATCTTCTTTCCCATTCTAAACAAATCCGCAATCTTCTTCCCAGCCCATTCCAAACAAAACTATATTATTCTACCTCATTCATACCAATCAAATTGAGAGGGGAACACAAGGGGTTATTAGAATTTAAGAGGCCTATATAGTTATACCAACCACAAAAACTAGCTTAAGAGTTGAGGTTTGTACTACACTTATAAAAACTATTTATGCCATATTTCTAGCCAATGTGGGACTTCTAACACACCCCTCACGTCCAGGACTGAGCAAGCTGGAACGTGGAATCAACAACAACGGGTGGCCCGAATTCAGGAGGTCTTCACAACAAACAACAAATGAATCTAGGATAAGCTCTGATACCATATTAGAATTTGATAGGCCTTTACTCAACCACAAAAACTAGCTTGAGAGTTGAGGTTTGCACTGCACTTATAAAAGCTATCTATGTCATATCTCTAGGCAATATGAGACTTCTAACAGAGATTATAGTGTTCAGGTTGATTGTAATATAAGTACAACATTACTATTGAAAAAAAAAATCAACGAAATTATATTGGAGAAGTCTCGCATTGCTTAGAGAAGTGAAGGGTGTGGAGGAGCTCAATGCTATATATAGAGACTTCGAGTTCCTTTTTTCAACGCACCAGTCAGTAGCACTATAAACTTATATCTGACTTAGTTTAAATATTTGCTTTGGAGAGTGTGAGTATATTGGGGGCCGTGGGATGGTTGGGAGGGTAGTCCATGCGCTGTAACAATTTTCTCTATGCCTATGCATGTTATTTTTCCCAACAACTGATATATCAGAGCTTTTAGTTTTTATTCTGGGAGAGGGAGTTCTTTATTCGCTATAAAGTTTATACTAAAGAAAATTGATGAAAGAATCACGTTTGCCTTGAGGAACCATGACGATACTACTTTGAGCATTTGGAGATTAAAGAATATTAGTATATTACTATGTTTAAGCACTCTTGTTAGGTTGCATGAACTGAGACATTAATTACCTATATGGCAATCCACATACACTTGAGGCGTTGTTTCAAATGGTCAAAGTTTAATATTATAAACACTCTTGGATTGATTTATTTTTGAACTTATGCGAAACAACTTATGTAAATAAATAAGCTTTTATATATTATTATAAGTTTTTCAAGGTATTTTATGAGAAAATAGCTTATAAAGATACAATTTGTTAGTGAAAACTAATGAATTAACATAAAAATTTATTTATTTGCAGCATAAGCTATTTTCATAAGCTCAAAAATAAGTCAAATTCAACGGGATTAATAAAAAAAATTCCACTCTCAAATTTCATTTTAAAAAAATATGGCACTCCAAAAAAATTCCACTCTCAAATTTCATTTTTAAAAAATATGGCACTCCACATATGCAATCAAATTTCTAACACACTATATGAACCAAATTAAAGATTGAATTATTTAGGTCTTTCTCATCTAAAGCCAAATTCCTAATCTTCCTCTCCGTTCCAACCAAATCCCCAATCTTCCTCATCCCAAACAAAACTTTACTCCATCTCCATATATATATATATATATATATATATATATATATATATATATATATATATATATATATATATATATATATATATATATATATATATATATATATATATATATATATATTCCTTTTAAAATGTGGTTTTAGATTACTACACACATGTTATCGTACGATTTTGATCGTTAATGTCTTTAATTATCTATTATAAAAAATTATGAAAATATTATATTTTAAAAATACTCGTCGAGACAAATTCAACAATATCTTATACACTAATATTTATTTTTATATATTAATAAAAATTATGGTCAAAGCAAATAATGTGAATATATAGTGCATAATTGTCAAAAGTGACACTCAAAAAGAAAATAATGAACTAGTAAAAAATGTATCATAAAAATGTTAACAGAGAAAAAGAATGTATTATTTCTTAATTAAATTAAACTTATACATAATTCAAATATTACATACGAAATAGATTTGTCTTAAACCTTCCTTGAATTTTGCAACACAAGGGGAGATCAGGACAACATAATATTGGAGGAGCATGCCTATCCTCATTTACACTCTTAATCGACTGTGCACTTTCTATCGGTTGTCTGCTACCAATCTCTTGTGTGTTATGCACCTCTTGTGCATAGGATAACTGAATACTCACAATAGCAACCAGTAGCATCACCAACTTCACCACCATCTTCAATGACATCTTCATCATATGCAAACTTACTTCTAAAGAATACTCAAGTGTTTAGTTTCTTGAGATGTATGTTAAGAAAATGTACTTATTTATATGCATAATGAAAACATTAAAAAAAATAATATAATTGGATTTATAAGATAATGTCTAAATAAAAAATTATTTGTCTTTTTTATCATATTTATAAGTGATTATTTTATTCATTAATATTTGACCATTTTTTTGACCAATTATTATTATTTTCTTTCTTTTTCTTTTGCAAAGGAATTTCTATTTTAAAAAAGAAACTTTTGACCAATTATTCATTTGAATTTCCACCTAACAAAATTTCTTTCATACATATGTAAAAAATTAATAATTTATTGTACAAAAAAATGGAGTTTATTATAAATTTAAATTATTGAAATGATATCTATTAAAATTATAATTATAATTTAATTCAAAATACTATTTTATATATATATATATATATATATATATATATATTTTACTTCACCACAAGTATCCGAGCCACAACCCACTGTACAACCTAATATGATTTGGAGGTCAGTTCTGACATCAAGTAGTTTCATCGTCCTCTCGACCGCAGTTTCGGGGATCGAACCGTGGTCCTCCCTATTATGTTCAGCGTCAATTACCATTAAACCAACTAACAATTGGTGTCCTTATATAATATTAATAAGTTGTATGATATTACCTTTTTTTTGGGCTCTGCCCTCTTTTTGTAAAAAAAAAAAAAAATACCTATTTTTAAAAAAAAGTTGTAAGATATGAAAAGCTATCAAAATATTTTAGAAAGTCAATCAATATCTGCATAATTATGTTTGGTCAAAAAAAATAATAGCAAAATTATTGCAAGTTTTTTAAAGCAAAAAAAAAAAAAAAAAAAACACGAAAGTACCTATATTGGGGCAAAAATCTGACCTAGGAAATCAACATAAAAGTGTTGATCAACTCAAATATAATACAGACAAAAAAATAACACAAATGAAATATCTATAATCAATCCTAACAAACGAGCACCTTTCATAATTATTGTAATTAAAACAATATGATTAAACAAATGAAATATATACATCATATATTACTATTATTTTTATTATTATTATTATTATCAATTTTTAATCTAAAATTTACTAACAATAATTTTTTTTTCCTAGAAAACTATAATATATTAATCCCTCCATTTCAAATTACTTGTCATTTTTAAAAAAATACGATAAATTAAGAAAGTGTATTTTTGCACCTTATCTTACTATTATATTCTTATTTTAATTCACCAATTTTTTTTTGTGATAACAGTCAATTATATGATGTTTTTAGTAGTAATTTAGGGTAGTTTTAATAGCATTTGAAGCTCAAAAGCAATTAAATATCGGGAAAACTGAAGTTAATTGGCCGATAAGCAAGAAAAGTGGAAAAAACAGCAAAAAGGGCAAAAACGTAATAAACAGCGCAATCCATCGTACCTACGATGAGATCCAGCGTGACGCGATGAGAAGACAGTTTAAATTGAAGAAAATTTGCAACAAATCCTTCCCACCTTACCACGATGACTTGTAATGCACGATGAAATACGGTTAAAGAAAATAGAAAATCTAGAGAAGATCTCCCATCGTACCACGATATGATCCATCGTGGCCACGATGGGTGCGATGGACACGGAGAAAAAGCTCAAACCCAGCTGAAGAACTTTAAATAGAGTCTTCCTCCTTCACTATTATTCATTCAGAAATATTGGAGCATATTCAATATTCACTCTAGAGTTAGGAGAACTCTAAGGAGGTGGCAAAGAGGGTCAATGAACTCCAAGACCAATAAGGTTCTTTTCTTTATTGTCTTTGTAATTTATTTTTTCTAGGTTAGGTGGAGTCGATGAACTCCCTTACGAATGCTTGGCTTTGTATAATTTGGGTTTAAATTCAATTGTTCCTATTGAAACTCTTTTATTGTCCGGTTTTTATTCTTTATTTTAATACCGATCACATTAGAAAAAACTCTAAGGAAATTAGTGGATATCAGATAGGAAACGAAGCTAATTATCCAGATCAAAGGACGGTACGCTAGAGCTTATATGAGACCATTAAATTCAGTATCTGCGGTTTTAGTGTAGGACTAAAGCTAAGTTAAGAACGATAAATTCTACCTGAAGTTAGAGTTTAGACTAGTTTAGGCACACGTGACAGCTTGTGACATCATTGAGCCTTAAGGGTAAGGATACCTAAGTTTAAACAAAAAAATGGAACCGACTGGGGCGAAGATACATATAAGCAGAGTAAAGACAACCTAAACTAGGCTCTAACCAGTTTGTAATAGAAATATGCAAAGAGTGCTTCTGAACCTATTTTATAAGACTAATCCTAATAGAGGGGAACAAGGGAAATTAACCACCAAGCAGGAGTAAGGGAGGGATTCAAAAACACTTAACCACCCCGTGTGGACACACACGCACCACTTTACTTTTATCTGTCATTTACTTTCCTGCCATTTATTTTTATCAGCACAACTATCTCTAAACAACAAAGCGAATACAAAACTATCTAAATTCCTAAGCGAAACTAGTAATTTTGGCACAATCTCTGTGGAGAACGATAACTTATCACTTTATTAATTGGTTGCGATTCTGTGGACTTGCCTCTTTCCAGTAAATTTAATATATATAAAACAAACTTTAGTTTTCCAAATATATATTAAATCTTTTACGGTTTCAACAACTACTCCTAAATATTTGGAATTTCCATATAGATATAATAGACAAAATATAACCTTAATTTATCAAAACGACAAGTAATTTGAAACAATTTTTTCTTTCTTTCTAAAATGACAAGTAATTTGAAATGGATTACTCCATCCGTTCCTTTTTATAACATTTGACCATCGTTCGCACTATTCATATAACCTATTTTGACCATATTTTTTTATTGATATATAAAAAAACAAATGTTATAGCATATAATATTGTTCAATTTGTCTCGATGATTATTCTCTAAATATAAAATTACAATTTTTTATAATATATAATTAAAGATATTAGTGATTTAAGTTGTGCATTGACATGTGTGCCAACGACAAGTAAAAAGGAACGGAAGGAGTAATAAACATAGATATAACACCCCATATATTGATTTATCTAGAATATCGGTAGAAGCATACATAACTGAATTGGAAAACATTAATTTTCATTACATAAAGATCAAATACATGAATAGGATTACAATCATCCACTAAATGCATACATTGAGCTAACTACTGAACATAAAGTAACTGAATCTTATGCAATGATAAGATTAACATGTTGTCAGCTCCATATCGTAATCCACCTATCCGAATCTTCATGCTTTCTGACCACGATATCTCGATCAACCTGCTTATCTAAAAAAATTTGATAACCGTGGGGTGAGATTACTAAGCCTCTGTGGATTCCGACTAATGGTGACTACACCCGAGAAACTGATGAACTAATAGTTTCTTGATCCTGATTGTCAGTCTCTAACATAATATCATAACACTATTTCATAAACATAATAATATAAAGGTGTATCACATATTAATTATCTTGTTCGTTTTAACTTTCGAAGGACACTCTGAGGTGAGCCGGTCTCAGAGGCCTGACATATCGGTCTTGGATGATTATACGCATCGACACGACATGAAGCTCACAATCGTAACATGATTGAATTCCTCGAATCCCATAATGTGGTACATAAGTTATGAAACCAGTACCACAACGACCGTATTATTATTATTATTATTATTATTATTATTATTATTATAATTTTGAATCTAAAATTTACTACCAATAATATTTCTTTTTTCCTAGAAAACTATAATATATTAAATGTTACTCCATCCGTTCATTTTTACTTGTCATTTGACCATCGTTCGCACTATTCATATAGGTCAAATGTTTGGAAGCTGAATATTTTTGTAAAAGTTGTTTGGCAATTTATTTTCAAAGTTGAATATTTCTTTTAAAAGTTGTTTGACAATTTATTTTGAAGTATTTATTTTTTACCCTAAAAATTGTGTTTGATCTGCCAAAAAATAAAGAACTGGACAACATAACTTTAGCTGTACTATGTTTAATGTCAAAACTATTCCTGGGACTGAATAAACCGGGTGCCAAGGAACTGGACAAAAACTAAAATTCTTGTCCTCCAGTGAATCACATGTCAACTTTTTATCCTATGCACAAGTTGTTTATCAAAATAATATTTTGTCCATTAAACATCTTACAAGATAAAATTTGATCAACATTTTAAACTTTGTCATGTGTTGTTTTGTTTTGTACTCTCGTGTATTATTCTGTTCAGTACTTATATTTTGCAGATCAAACATATGTAGTATAATGTTCACCTTGCCTTAAAAAAAATGATAAACTAGTAAAAAGATGTATCATAAGATGTTAACAACAATAGAGAAAATGATGTATTATTTCTTAATTAAATTAAACTTATACATAATTCAAATATTACATATGCAATAGATTTGTCTTAAACCTACACTGATTTAGGGCAACAAAAGGGGAATTTTTTTTCGAAGATGATGGCAACACCATGGGAATCCGGGGCAACACCAGCGATCCTCATGTGCACTCTTAATCGATTGTGCATTTTCTATCACTTGTCCACTACCAATCTCTTGTGCATATCCTGGCTAAATACTCACAATAACAACCAGTAACACCACCAACTTCACCACCATCTTCAACGACAACTTCATCATATGCAAATTTAATTTCCAAAGAATACTCGAGTGTTTAGATTCTTGAGGTGTATGTTAAAAAAATGTAATTTTTATAAGAGAAATCCATTTTTTAGATTCATTGCAAATTTGATGTATTTGATTTATATTTTAGCCCAGATACATTAATTATTGAATGAATCTAAAAAGTCAACTATCTTTTATAAAAAGGACCGAAGGGAGTATTACTTATATGCATAATGAAAATATTAAAAAAATAATATAATTGGATTTATAAATTAATGTCTAAATCAAGAAATTATTTGTCTTTTTGACCATATTTATAAGTGATTATTTTATTCATTTTTTTCTGACCATTTTTTGACCAATTATTATTATTATTATTTTATTTTTTAGCAAAGGAAATTCAATATTTAAAAGAGAAATTTGACGGATTATTCCTTTGAATTTCCACCTAATTAACAAAATTTCTTTCATACACCTGTCAACAAATATTAATTTCTTAAGTCACTATGGTTAGTTTAGTGGTAAGAGATTTATGTAGTATGTTAGAGGACTTAAGTTCGATCCTCAGTTCTGTTGTAAACAAAAAAAAATATTAATTATATAATTAGGTTAGATCTTTAGCTCCATTGTAAACCAAAAAAATTAAAATATAATTCAATTCAAAATACTCTTATATTTTTATTGATTGTGGTTAATCATTAATGCGTATGTGAGTATTCACTTAAGAATTTCTCATTAATAAGTTGTAACATATTAGCCCGTTTGGATTTGCTTATTTTTGAACTTATGCAAAACAGCTTATGTAAATTAATAATTTTTTATGTATTATTATAAGTTTGTCAAGGTAATTTATGATAAAATAGTTTATAAAAATATAATTTTCACTAGTGGAAACTTGTAAAATAACATAAAACCTAATTTATATTGCATAAGTTGTTTGCATAAGCTCAAAAATAAGTTAATCCAAACGAGCCCTAAAAGATATCAAATATTTTACAAAGTTCAATCAATATCTGCATAATTATATTTGGTAAAAAAAAGTCTAAATAATTATTGTAAGATTTTTTTAAGCAAATTAAAAAAATTAGATAAAATAAAAAATAAAAAAAGTACAAATATTGAGGGCAAAAAGCTAACCCAGAAAATTCACACAAAAATGCAAATCAACCCAAACAGATAATATTTACAAAAAAAGTAACATAAACGAAACTAACTCTAATCAATCCTAACAAACGAGCATCCATCATAATTATTGTAAGTTTTTTTTTTATATATAAGCAATGAGCCTCTAGACATCAGGAAATAAAATAGACATTCTATTTATATCGGCACCCCTAAAATTGAAAATATACACATTAATTAACTTGGTTCATTTTATAACTCACGAACACTTCAAGGTGAGCAAGTTTCGAAGGCCAGACTGTAATCCCTAATATTAAATATAGATCAGAGTACCACCTCAGCTCAAAATTTAAATAAACTGATTCTCAGTAGTAATGGAGAATCCTTCCTCGCAAAGTTAGTTTCATCGCCAAAGGCTAGATAAAGTTGTGGTTTAGAATTAACCACGTCATGATCAATTCTTCTAAAGTATTAGTCTACTTGTACCACCCATTCCATGGAACTATGTAGTTAGTAACTAAGTATTATGTATACCTCTTCCCATTGTACTTTCTTTAACCTGTTTTGTATTGTTAAACAATGCTAAAAATCATGGGCAATAGTCGTGAATTATACTAGTATGAATCGGGGATCATTAGGACCTTAAAAATGTAGTTTTTTCCTCACTTATATGCGGTATCAATCGATTAATTATATCAGAAACAGTTTGTCAATCAATTGACCTACTGTATAATTTTGCCAAAAAAAAAAAAAAATTCAGCATTAGAAGGTCGGTAAATCGATTGGTCTGTGCATGGATCGATTGATGCTGCAAAAAATGAGTTTTTACCTGAAAATTAAGTTTTCGAACCAAAGTTTAATATCCCCTATTCATCCTCAATTTAATAGCCCGAACAAGTTTCCGAACCACAGTCCATAGCCATCATCAAACATGTTTTTAGCATAAGTCTAAACATTTGGATAATGGAAAAATAGCTAATAACAGCATACAATTTCATGAATTTCTAGTTAGCCTTTCTTGATAAGCGTTTATCTTTCTTCTTTTGTTATTTCGACATAACGGTTTATCTCCTTTAGCCATAGTTGCCCATGCTTTCTTAACCACCTCAGGCCAGTTCACATCTGGATCAACATGTTCAAGTTGAGTTTCAGGAACCTCTTGTTGACTCATGTCTTCTGCAATACAGTCGGTACCTCAATGTTTAAAGCATCATCAAACGAATCTTGACACGATACTCATACGATATCGGTACGGTGGCACTGGAAAATTTTCAAAATTCTCGATATGATACGGCTGAGATACATATTTAAAATTTAAATTTAAAATTAAATATATAAATGCACAATATATAAACATAATTAAAATCGATAAAGATAAAAAATTAACATTCAAATCCTTTATATATTAAAATAGAATACAGTGCTAACAACAATTAGCGCCTAAACGTTTTCAACATATCCCGCCCAAATTCCCTCCACACATCCTTGATATTCTCAATTTTCACTAATTAATAGTATAATAATAATAATAATAATAATAATAATAATAATAATAATAATAATAATAATAATAATAATAACTACTCTGCCCAAATTCCCTTCACACATCCTTGATATTCTCAATTTTCACTAATTAATAGTATAATAATAATAATAATAATAATAATAATAATAATAATAATAATAACTACTCTGTCAAAATAATAACTACTATTCAGTTTTCATTCACCTTCATCGTAAAAAAACTTCCTCTCTTCCCAAGATACTACATTATTATTACTTTGTAATTATATTTCATCATAAATGGTGACGTTTCTTCTTCTTGAGAACCCTTTTTTCCCTCTCCTCCATTTTGCAAACAAACAACTCTGCTTTTTTTCCTCCATTTTTGTTCTACATCATCATACATGGGATTTTTTTGGACATTTTTTACATTATCATATACATGTGTAGCAAGTTGAAATTTTATTCGCTATTAGAATCCACTATTTATTTTTGAAAGAATTCTTTATGGATGGGTTGAATTTTTTGGGGGTCTTTCTTTTTTGACAGCGCTATGTCTCTCCATTTTCTATTTTTATCTCTTCCACATGAATTTCTTCTCTCTATTTTTATTCTTCAAATTTCTTTTTCTTTCATTCATGTTGCCTGGTATAACAAGTCTATACGCATAACCAATGTGACTGTATTTTGAGATGGAAATGGTGCAAGCAATTTATAATGGTAATTGGTATGTTGATGCTTAGATAATGGTAATTGGTATGTTGATGCATCATTTTCATTTATGCACTATGATAAATATTTAATTGTATTATACATTTTTGTTTTGAGTGTGGTTCTTTTTTGTACATCTATTTTATTGTATTGAAGATAGAGTTTAATTGTTGTGCACTGTCGGTGTAAATCTTTTTTACACATACATTCAATAATGCATTGCCACATCATTTAATGAATGTGACACATCATGTGTTTTTAATGACCATACATGATGTGTCGGTATATTATTGGACGCATGTGCAAAATAACTTTACACTGACAGTGCATATAAATTAAATTCTTGAAGATAAAGTTCATGTGTACCGTCGGGTAAAATAATTAATTAAACTCACATTATTGGATGCATGTGTAAAATAATTAATTAAACTCGCATTATTGGATGCATGTGTAAAATAACTTTACATCGACGGTGTACAATAATTAAACTCGCATTATTGGATGATGCATGTGTAAAATAACTTTACACCGACGCTGTAAAATAATTAATTAAACTCACATTATTGGATGATACATGTGTAAAATAACTTTACACCGACGGTGTAAAATAATTAATTAAACTCACATTATTGTATGATGCATGTGTAATAACTTTATACCGACGGTGTAAAATAATTAATGCATGTGTAAAATAACTTTACACCGACGGTGTAAATATTAAACTCACATTATTGGATGATGCATGTGTAAAATAACTTTACACCGACAGTGTAAAATAATTAATGCATGTGTAAAATAACTTTACGCTGACGGTGTAAAATAATTAATGCATGTGTAAAATAACTTTACACCGACGGTGTAAAATAATTAATTAAACTCACATTATTGGATGATGCATGTGTAAAATAACTTTACACCGACGGTGTAAAATAATTAATGCATGTGTAAAATAACTTTACACTGACGGTGTAAAATAATTAATGCATGTGTAAAATAACTTTACACCGACGGTGTAAAATAATTAATTAAACTCACATTATTGGATGATGCATGTGTAAAATAACTTTACACCGACAGTGTAAAATAATTAATGCATGTGTAAATAACTTTACACCGACGGTGTAAAATAATTAATGCATGTGTAAAATAACTTTACACCGACGGTGTAAAATAATTAATTAAACTCACATTATTGGATGATGCGTGTAAAATAACTTTACACCGACGGTGTAAAATAATTAATTAAACTCACATTATTGGATGATGCATGTGTAAAATAACTTTACACCGACGGTGTAAAATAATTAATGCATATGTAAATAACTTTACACCGATGGTGTAAAATAATTAATGCATGTGTAAAAATAACTTTACACCGACGGTGTAAAATAATTAATTAAACTCACATTATTGGATGATGCATGTGTAAAATAACTTTACACCGACGGTGTAAAATAATTAATGCATATGTAAATAACTTTACGCCGACGGTGTAAAATAATTAATGCATGTGTAAAAATAACTTTACACCGACGGTGTAAAATAATTAATTAAACTCACATTATTGGATGATGCATGTGTAAAATAACTTTACACCGACGGTGTAAAATAATTAATTAAACTCAAATTATTGGACGATGCATGTGTAAAATAACTTTACACCGATAGTGTAAAATAATTAATGCATGTGTAAATAACTTTACACCGCCGGTGTAAAATAATTAAGGCATGTGTAAAATAACTTTACACCGACGGTGTAAAATAATTAATTAAACTCACATTATTGGATGATGCATGTGTAAAATAACTTTACACCAACAGTATAAAATAATTAATTAAACTCACATTATTGGATGAGAAATTTAATGGGATGAGAAACAATGTATGTATTCGTAGATTAGCTTTATACTTTGTGGTCTGATTTGTATTTGTAGAATGATGCAGGAAAATTGGCTGTTAAAATATTACATGGATTATGGAATCTTGCATTTTTTTTTGTTATTTGATTGATGTGCGGTTTCAAAGGTATATGAATTAAAATTGAAGTGGTTTGGTAGCTGCTTATATATATATATATATATATATATATATATATATATATATATATATATATATATATATATATATATATATATATATATATATGTAGTATATACTGTATATAGATTATTTTTCATATTAGTACTCTTCATGAATATTGAATTAGATCGATAATAACTAAAATCTAATTTCTATGAAAATAAAAAATTGTTTATTGCTTACTTTTGATAGTTGCATGGGCCAAATTTGATCGATAATAACAAAAACTTACCGTAGTATTTGAGTTTTAGTTGGTATCATGTCTTTGAAATTCTAAAGGAATATTCATGATGTTCTTGCAGCGACGTGTATTCTTCTTTTTCTGTTTTAGACAATTTTTTGATAATTTTCTCTCTTATACTTACATTATATTCTTATTTTCTCTCTTTCTTTATATCTCCCTATTATTTTTATCCAATTAATAAAAAAAGTTATCTCAAAATTATATAAAAAAGTTGTTCAAATAACAAATGTGTAGTTTGATGGTGTCTTATCTATTGTCTTTCTACTAAGTATCCCAAAAATTCTACTAGAGTTTATTGACATTAAATTACTAATGTATGAAGTTATGGAAGTGTGTTTAGATTACTATTCATGTTCTAGAATTTCACTTATTTTTTTCTCCTAATAAAGCTATCATATTTCTAGGCATGTTTTAATCAATTTATTGAGTTATGTTCGGAGTACTCCTTTTCTTATTTTTTTTCCCACTTATTGTATAAGTTTAACAATAGAATGCGAGACAGTTGAGGGAACACGGAAGGCAAGAGTCTATTTCACAAGATAAAAAAATTAGCTTATAGCTTATGTCTTATAGTTAAAAACATGTTTGGTAATAATCTTTTTAAAAAGAGCCATCAACCATAAGCTATAAGCTATTAGCTAGCTTATCAGTCATCCGTTAATTTTGCCAAACACAGCCTAAGAGAGAATGGTGATGAAATTTTCCGGCTATGTTTTGAGTTTGCTTTTAGAACATCTTCAATAGTAATACCACTTTGAGTTTCATACATTACTAACAAATGGTCTCTATAATGCTTATGCAAGTCACAATGGTACAAAAATAAGCAACTCATACTTCTATTTTTTTATAAAAGTTATTTAAATTGACCCATCATATTAAATAAGGCAACATGTACCAAAAAAAAAGTCAAATTTTAGGAAAAAACTAACAAAAAAATAAAATGACCAAAGATTAGAGACATATTAAATATGTTTAGGAGAAAACTTAGGTAAAATACCATCCATTCTTTTTGTCTGTTTTCCACTTAAAATTGACACATAAACAATTTTTTCATGTCAGTTTTTAATAAATTAACACTAAAAATGGAAACATAGGATGCGTGGTAAAAAAATTGTTGATGTGTCAAATTTTAAGTCTTATACAATATATATTTAAATATTTACATAATTATTTACTTTATTTTTTTTGACACTTACATAATTATTTACTTAAAAAATATTTTATTCTTCTTCATAGTCATTTTTTTAAGAAAATTATTGTAATATATAACTCCTCCAAAATTCGTCCGTGCATCGCACGGGTAGAAGAACTAGTTACTCAAAAAGAACAAACGAGTGACAATTACATATCTAAAGTTAAGTACTACCCAAAAAGGACAATCAGTACTATCCCAAAAAACATCATTAATACTATCCAAAAAAGACATAGTTGGTTATCCATAGAATGAACACTATACTCTAACATGCATTACTTAAGAGGAAACACGAATTGTATCGGTCTCCTCTCCTCTGTTTCCATCATCAAAGAGCATTAATTGTCGGAGTATCCGACACGTTTCGGTTATATTTTTTTAAAAAAATAAAATTAATTGCTGATACTTCTTCGATACGCGTATCGAAAGTATCGGACGAGTATCGTATACGTATCAGACATGATACTTTGTCATTTTTAGAGTATCGGGACTTCATTATGACTTTTGTCTTAGGGTGTGATTGTTTCGGATATTAAAATTATAATCCAAGAAATATTATTCTCGGGAACATTATTACCATATTATTCCTATCAACGGTAAATAAATAAATAAATTTTCCTCGAAAGATGTTATACGTTTCTGTATCATAGTCTTTTTTACAGAATACTCCTATTACAAGAGCATGAATACATATATGTTTTAACTTTTAAGAGCTTACACATATTTTAAGAGAAAATGTACCTATTTACTTTAACATTATTTGTAATATATAAACACAATATCAGTTATTTTAACATGATTTCCTCTTCAAAATAAATTGTTCCCTTAAAAATAACTAGATCCAATAAAAGTGGATTGAGTTTTGAATAATTTGATGTATGTGTCTGATCATAACAAAGATACACAACAAAAAATGACATGATCATATCTGTTATTTCAACGTTATTTCACAAGGATTGTAGTGAAGACTAGCATTTATTTTACAAACAACCAAACTCTACTATATACAGGTATGACTTTTCTTCCAAAGAACCAGAATTTTTTGACAATAATCTCAATGGACTGTTATATCTTGAATTGCATCCTAGGTTGATGGCGACAAATCGACATCAATAACATCTTGGTTCATTTTACTCTGAAGAAAAGCACTAGCTGGAAGAACAAATTGCACTTTACACTGAATCTACTGCTTGAACTTGTTGCCGAGCCAGGTACTTTTCCCTTCTTTCTTTCTATAAACATTTGGAGACAATTTAGGACTTAAAAGTGATCAAACATAATATATTTAAACTGAAAACATTGAAATGAACAAATTACATACTAAACATTTAACTTACCCATTCATCGATGACAAGACCTTCAGCAGCAACTCGAGGACCTGTCTCCGCGGGAGGCTTCTTCCGAGCTTCAACTGCAGCATCAGCTTCAGCCAACTGTCTTTTCAGTTTTTCCAAAGCCTAAAAACACCACATATCCAATTATTAGAATCAAACGTCTAGAACTTTATTAAGACAATTTGCAGAAAATTTGACTTACGGGACTTGGCCGTTCTGGATCTAAAAACACAACCCCCAAGACTCGTTCCACTGTAACTAGATCCTTTTGTTCATCAAACTTCAGGACAGAAGGCCAAAGATAAAAAAAAAAAAAATAGTTAACCATTAATTAATTGCGCACCACGAAAGTATTGTCAACTGTCAAGAGATGACTAAATAAAACAAGTGATAATGAACATAACAAAAGTTGACACAACAAGAAATATTCTGCAGACAATTATTTATGGAAACAACAATTCTTATACAGAATTTGGAGTTCTGTTTTCTTGGCATATATGATAATATGAATGCCATTAACAATACCAGGATTTGAAATGCACTGGCTAGACTGTACTTTTTGTTTATTCAGTTGAAGTCATCATGATTAAACTACGTCAAAAAATCACAAGGAAAATTGAAACATAGACTTGCTTCAGGCATAAACAAGAAACTGAATAACCGACATTATTCTCAACCCTTGCCATGGGGCAATTAAAAATATTGATAATGATAAAATTAGGTGATAATTGGGCAATTAATCCAATACAATATCACAATAGTCCATGGAACAATCTCGTAACAGACAAAAAGAAGCAGGCTGGTACTACCATGCAACCCATAGAATCCTAGCCACCACTTATAAGAAGCAGGCTGGTAATCGTATAACCATGCAACCCCAAGTTTTGCATCAATTGTAGCTGCCGTAAAGAAAAACAATCCATGCTTTACACATGGCCTCAAGGGAGAGTACATAATCTGAGTTTTTGGCCACTAGGCAATCCAGATTCGATGTCACAATATGAATTTACTGGTTTTTAGCAGCTATTGCACAATTTTCTTTTTTATACAATATGGTTAACATATTAGCCAACAGAATAAACAGAAAGCACAAATGAGCCGATGCTATCCCTCTCCGTCTCTCATGCAAACAATATATACCAGAAGTACCAGACATACCAGCTCAGGGACATAGTCCACCCCTTCTTTCACTTTGAGACTCATGATTTTGAACTTGACCTTGTTCTTCTGGTCCGACAACTTTTCATTGTTTTCAGGTTGTTCCACAAATTTAAACACTGAACGCCGCATTTGAAAAGGGATATATTAATATAATGCAAAGAAGAAGAAAACACTAACAAAATAGATAATGAACAAAATTTATAAAAATCAGTTTAATGAAAAAACTACCAGTTGCAATCACACTTTCTCCAGGAGCAAGAATTCCACCAGGGGGCCGCATGTAACAACTCTTTGGTGCCGTAGTTTGAAACTGAAACAACAAAAGCAAAGTTATTAAAGAAGTCATCAAGGAAAGTGCAAGCAATTAAGCATACACAAGGACCATGACAATGAGTGTATTCATTTTACATCAAACTCTCACATCAAAACATACACTATTAAAAGAGAACTGCACTGTTAAATTAACATGACAAGACAAACCCCCAACGACGTTTCTTCTTTAGGAATAAATATGAAATGTAATAATGAATAAGCACTCAATTCAATCCATAAATTATCGCTCCCTCACCAACTTAGTCCATAAATTATATTAAAATAATAAATAAACTCTTAATTATATGAAATCTCCCACTTTAGCCCTTATATTTGAAGAGCTCCACCCAAAACTTTAAGACATTATGTATATGGGTCCCCTCTCTTATATATCTAACATTTTGTCCATTCATAGTTAATGTGTGACTTAACCATTCAAACTAGAAAGATGCTACAAACTTGCAAGACAAATTTTCATATACTTTAGGGAGAAAAATGACGGATTTCATATACTACAGAGACTACTTTAATATTGTAAAAAAAAAGGACTAATTTAATATTATTAATGATTTACTTCATATATACCGTCAATCTAAAGATATTTTATAGTGTCAATTAATCATAACCGCCATATCATTAAAAAACTTGACTTTTATTATAGTAAAACCATACACATGATTGGTTGTGATGTGCTGATAGTGTAAAACATTTTACACCGACAATGCATGAAAATCAGTAAACAGTTATTAAATTAGATAGAAGGTGATACTTTGATGACTAAAGTGGTTACATGGGATAAACAAACAAATCCCTCTATATTTATATTACGGACCAGGATCACCTGCAGTTGAGACTACCCCACATCCTCATGTGCTAGTGTGCTACTATGTCTATGTTCATTCTTCTTAAAACTAAAGTAACAAAATAAGAGACACATGAATCCACATAAACCAATACCTTAAAAGCAACACGAGACTTGCTAGTGTTTTTTAATCGAACAGCACTTCTAACCTGCTTACCCGGTTCATCTACAAAACCAAAAAAGATTAGTATTAAACTATTAATTAATCATTAACCATTAAATTAACAAACATAACACACACACTCAAATATTTTACTAGTATTAAGATATGTGCTCATCCAAATTTTCTTCTTTTAAATAGTAATAATAAAAATTATTGTTTCTAAAACTAGGAACTTTCACAAAAAAATTATCATTCACACACGTGACAGTTATTAATAATTTTAAAAAATCAAACTTTTTTTTTTCAAATACTAAAGTGAAACTAAAAAGTCCACAAATCCTAGCTCAACAGCAGAAATGTCGAAATTGCTAGGCCGGACCTCAGGACCGGGGTTCGAGTCCTGGTCACTCCACTTTGTGCGTGTGAGTTTCCAATGGCTTTAATGTGAATTCTGTGCACTTCAGTTCACTCAAAAAAAAAAATCAACAAATTGAGAAAAAGGAAAAATCAGAAGGAAAAGAAAAACAGAGTAATGCAGAAAAATGGTTACATGGAAAGTAAAGGTGATTGGAAGGATCAAGACGGAGTCTACGTCGAGGAGGTAGCAACAACGACCTTGCTACAGACGACACCGTTTTGGAGGTTTTTTGAGCGTTTCCTTCGGTTTGATTCTGTGCGTTTCCTGAAGAACTCCAAAAGGGACAGAGACGGAAGAGATTCGCGTCGGAGTTTGGTTTATTGTTGCCGGCGGCGATGGCCATGGGATCACCGGAAAATGATGGAGTTAGGGCACGGAGAAGTTGAAATCGTAATTGAATGTAAGAATGAAACGCAGCGTTTTATGGTTTTGATTTTGATTTGATTGTTTGAGTGTATTAAGAGAGGAGAAGAGAAATGAGAATGCAGTTAGTGTGGTTGTTTGTGTGTTTTAACAACGACTTTTGTGAGAACGTTTTTCATCCAGGTAGCGTTTTATTTAATGCGCACGCTCCTTCTCATTTATTATAAAATAATATAAAAGGAATAATATAAAATTGTGATAAATTTGAAAATTTTAAATACATTTGAAAATTGTAAGTTCATATTATTAAAAAAAACATGTTTGGTAAACCTTTTTTTTTAAAAAAATTATAGTTTATTTTACTAGTTTATAGCTTATTTTTCAAAATGTTATTTCAATTAGATTATAGCTTATCATTTTTTTCTTCTAATTTTACCCGCAACATCTTACTTGAAAAAAAATTAATATTAATTAAAAATATTTTTTTATGTCATTTCATACTTATAAGCTAGTTCAACCTCTTGTAAAAAAAAAAATAGTTCAACCGCTAATTTTACTGAACACTACAAATTCAATCAGGTTACAAGTAGCTTATTCTTTATAAGTTCATCAGCTATCCGTTATGTTTTTATCAAATTGAGCCTTGGTATAGTTAGGGGGCTCTAGAGGGTGTTCGGGAGGAGCACTGCGGTCGGACAGAGTACCAAGCTTTTAGTGATACCAAAATTATTATTTTTTAGTGTGTGTGCGCATATATATATATATATATATATATATATATATATATATATATATATATATATGTTAAAATAAAAAAAAAATTGAATAATTAATATAATATTTTTTGAATAATCATAAACTATAAAAAGAAAAGGCTTACACTAACATACAATAAAGGCTTAATTGCATATTTGGTTCATTATGTTTATTTTAGGTTTCAATTTGATCCCTTATGTTTAAAAAGTTTCAAGTTGGTCATTTTCGTCAAATTTTTGTTTAAATTGTCGACATGTCTAATGAATTTGCGTACGTGGACCACTTACGAGAGTACTATGTGAAAGTTATAGAAGAAATTAACTCAAAATCTTTATATATATATATATATATATATATATATATATATATATATATATATATATATATATATATATATATATATATATATAATTTATAAAGTCTCCAAGTAACTCTGATTTAACTCTAATTTTAACTCTAATAATTCATATTAAAATGATAAAAAAATTCCTCAGCAAAATTCGAACCATGACCTTTTAGTTACACTTCTTATTAAGTTTATCACTAAGTCATATAAAGTACTTTGATATATTTTGTAACCAACATATAATTAATATGTGTTAAATGCACAATTTTTCTTATCCTATATATTTATTGTCTTATATCACCTGCCATGTTTTTCTTTCTTTTTAGATACAAATCGCATTTTTTTTTCTTTTTATCTACAAATCCAATTTTATGTATGTAATCCAAATTCAAATGGCCCCATTTTATTTGTTATTTCTCCCACTTTTATATCAAATGAATGTATTTGTTTGCAATAAGTCATTTCACATTGGTAACGATTTAACACTTTTATTGATTTTATTTTAGGGCGCAGTCATGTTGCCAAAAATATTTTCATCGGATTTCTGTGGCAATGTAAATCATATGCTACACTAACTGATCCAAACGAAAATCAATTTGATGTTTTCGTTGAAAAAATTAATGGCATTATATATTTAACACATGGATGGTCTGCATTGCGTGATTTTTATAATATCCAGTTTGATGCTTGGGTAATTTTGTTATACACTGGATGAGTTAATTTGGACTTTTTTTTTTTTTTTAGATAAATTAAGAGCGTCTAGATATCAAGTTATAAGTGGGAGTTAATTTGGACTGATTTTGAAGGACAAATTTGATTGTGTTATTCATCCTCCTAAGTTCACTCCTTCCATAAAATTTAATTTGGATAAATTTAATGTTCCACCATATTTTCCTGATCATCTGCCAGAATCAACTTAACTTTTAACTTTTTCTCACAATGACTCCAATTTTGCATTAAAATTTAAAAAGAAATTGACTGATATGATCTGAAAATCGGATTTTTGGTGATTTTTTTAATTAATATTTTTATGGGTCAACTGGTTCGTTTTTTACTCTTCGCTGTCTCTTTACAAAATTATATGTTTTTATTCTACTTTCATCATGATTTAGAATTCAACTTTATAATTCAAATGTCTATATAACTTTATTTATAGTTTTTCAAATGCTCTTTTTTTTTACATGGTTCAAATAAAAATTTCAAATTATAATTTTATATTTGTAGGTCGTTATGTGTTAAAGGTTAATGTTGATCCTTTCACAAATATCGGCTAAGAAATATCTTCTAATTTTATGATTCTACGATTCTTTATTTAGAAACTAAATAGTGATCATACTTTCAATTTGTTGGTTATTTAATTTTGACACTTTAATGTGTATTAAATTTTCTACTATAGTTCTACCTTACTGGAAAATTGTGAACAACACTACGTAAAATAATATATACTGAGAGTCACTCTCAAATGAACATGTAGGAACAAAATATAGTGTTTGGAACACTTAGTTATTGCATTTTTGGGGTAACACCATTATGAATGTATGTATGGGAAAAAATATTATAATAATACTATGCTATTTATATATTGAAAATAATATTATTTTTCACATTTAAGTCGAGAAAGATTTAAATTTAAGTGATTGTGTTAAATGTTTGTTTGTAAATTCTAAATTTACTAATTTGAATTTTATATATACGACGTAATAAAAAACCCGTGCATCGCACGGGTCAAAGTTTAGTTTAACAAAAAGTTAGAAAAAATTAACTCAAAATTTAATGAAAATGATCAACTTATGTTGAGATCAATAACATAAGGGACCAACTTGAAATTTTTTAAACATAAGGGACCAAATTGAAACCTAAAATAAACATAAGAGACCAAATATGCAATTAAGCCTATAATAAAAGGAGGATAGATTGCCCACATATGACATGCGTATTTAATTATAAAAAATAATAATTAATATATTAAAATTATTTGCAACAAAAAATACAATGAGGATGATGCTCAAAGATTAATAGGTGGTGGTTGCAGCTAGTATGAGATGTTACTAACACACATTGTGATTATCCTATTGTAGTTTTGGAATCGTGTGAATTAAATAAGGGTATATTAGGAATAGTAGTATTAATTAGTTTAAAAGTAGTTAATTTTTGCTTATAATTGTGACCAAAATTTGAAGTGTTTTTTTTGCTTATATTTGTGTGCGGAGGGAGTATATGACTTAAAAAAACGGGGCATCAAGTTCATAATTCGAGCAGGGCACCCAAAGTCTCAAGGACGGTCCTGGATATAGTGGTAAAAAAGCAAAACGCATCCATTGCGATCAATTAAAGCACAAAATTATGTAGTTAGGATAATGTATAGTACCATAGATTGGACGATTTCTCATGTTTGACTGCGTGAATGTGAGTTTTCATTGATTGTAGTGAAATATACTCAATCTATAACACTTTATAAGCAAAAATGCACTTTCTAAGTTCATTATAATGAACTTAGAAAGTGCATTTTTGCTTATAAAGTGTTACAGAAGAGCAGTAGTTAGGTTTTATGATTGAGCTCTCCACAAGTGTCTTTAGAGTTATTCTAATGAGTTTAACAATATTATAATGAGTGAGAAACCAATGATAAACCGTAAGTTCAAATGATGTTTGAAGCAGCTTATTTAAAAATAGTACTTCATCCGTCTCAATTTGATTGACACAGTTGACTATTTCATGCATGCTGATGCATAATTTTGACAATTAATATTTTTAAAGATACTCATCGAGACGAATCAAACAACATCTTATATGCTAATATTTATTTTTGTTTATTAGTAAAAAAATAAGGTCAAAGCAACATGTGTGAATAGTGCACAATAGTCAACTGTGTCAATCAAATTGGGACGGAGAGAGTATAAATTAGTAAAAGTTAGTTAACTTGAGTTCAAACTTAGTTAACTTTATAATTTTAAAGTTTGGCAATGAGAAAAATAAAGCCACACTAATATTTATTTTCACCAATAATTAAACTTTGATTCTTAGGAACGATTCAGGAAAATTCATGAATCACTTTAGCTCAATATTTTGGTTAATTGAATTGGTGAATGAATGATATAAAACAAACACCTGCTGTCAATGAAAAATTATAAATGCAGCATTAGATCACTATTCAATTATGTTTTGGCTTAATATTTATTTAATTTAATAAAATACTTATCTTTTTTGTACCATTTTTGCTTCTGTCAAGTACATAATTGTGCTGTGTGACTGTGAGTGAAGCTATTGTTTTTTTTATCATTTTCATAAATTATTGATTATCAAATGGTATTTAATAAAATATCTTCAATATAGCGTCTACAAGGAAACAATTATTTTTTTCTTGAAAATTCATATAATTATTTATGATATAATTTGTTGTAGATAAGGTGGAAAATGAATTAAGGGGTGAAGTTGGGATTGATTGAATGAAGTGTAAGGGCATTTAATGATGGGGAGATTGTTAGGTGTGGGGAAGCATTAAACAAATGTGGGCTAGGTTTGTTGGTGTAGGTTTATTGTTCGTTGAGAAATTGATTATGGGAATTATTATGACATTCCTTAAATCACAGTACAATTTACAAGAAGAGTACAATTTACAAGAAGGATTTCTTCGATGGACTTTCACTCTCTTTCACCCTTTTTGTCTCCGGTTAGAGCCGGAAATGAATCAAGTTGAGTCAAACATGTTTTGAGCTCGACTCGATAAAAATTGGTTATTCGATTCGTAATTTGCTTCGAGTTCGACGTGAATTCTTTTTTGGTTTGAGTTCGGCTCGTTTAAAGTTAATGAGCAGTTCGATTCGGCTCGTTAGGTTTAGTTCATTTTAATCTCGAAACTCAATTCAAATTCAGCTCATTTAATTAACGAACTTAATTTTTAACTCAAGTTCGACTCATTTGATTTATGAACTAAGTTCAACGAATCAATTGTCGAATCGAATCTCAAATTGTGTTCGAGTTGGTTCAATTTATTATCGAATCGAATCTCGAACTTTGTATGAGAAATTAAAATTAAGAACTAATATGCATATTATATGAAAAATGAACATATTTTGTTCACCATATATAAAATAGGCACAGAACTTATATGATGTAATAAAATAAGGCAAAGAAAAGTACAAAAGCAATTCAAGTTTGGTAAGACAGTTGCTACCTTATATGGTGTTTCTTCTACTTTCTCTATTCCTTTCATTGTGCTCAGAACAAACCATTCAGGTTTGGTAGTCTCATCTCATCTCATAACATTATTATTCTAAAATAGATAAGCTTCATGATTCTAAAATATGTTGATTTGAAGTTGTTATAAGATTTGAAATTTTTATTTAATATTTTCAGCTTTTTCAAGAATTTTATTTTCACTTATTACCATGTTTTTTTATTAAAATAAATTTTACAAAAACTACATATGGTGAAGAATCTGTTTTATAGACTTCCCCCACCCCAATGTTAGTACATTTTCTCATAAAAATATCTCATTTTAATGATCGCATGTTTTCTCTTCCGACCCCGTGTTTCTTTTATATCTCTTGCATTTCTAATTTTGCCCTTGCAAAAAAAATCAGTTTCTAGAAACCGAATTTTTCTGCAAGGCAAAATTGGAATATTTAGAGTATAAAAAAATCAAGAGGTCGAAAGAGAAAACATCTAATGATTGAGCACATGGGCCATAACAAAATATGAGCCCAATAATCGGTCTCAACCCTAATTCTTCATATGTAGGTTTAAAAGCAAATAAGAATTTCATTGTTGCCGCAGCTTACTCATGGAAATCCATTCTTGTGTCTACCATTCTCATTTCTCATAAAAATAGAGCAACAAATAATGGATTTTGTTGGAAAGCATTACTTGTTGGATTGTCTCCTAAGGATATTGAATTGAAAGTTGATGATATTGATCACAAAGCAGTATCAACTTCAAAACCTCTCAAATGTTATGATATGAATGGATTGTCTCCTAAGGATTGAATTGAAAAATATCGCGACTGATTTTATATTATGTTTAAATTGGTTTAATTTTCATTTTGAAATATCTAAGGTTGTTTAGTTTTCATCTGACACAATTATTAAATGAAAATTGTTTTTTAGGCCCCCTATATGCCTCAGACCCCCCAAAAATGCCCTTGATTTTGATCCCAGTTTGTTTTGGATTATACAATTCGAAATCAACTTTAATTCGGAAAATATAATCCGAAGTTGATTGAAACAGGGATAACACATATGCAATGAAATATAACAGCTTGTAAGTGTTCAGAGCCACATTCTAAGCAATCCGGCCTACTGCATATATATAAATGAATCATGTCTGACTGTCCTTCTGAAGCATTTCTTGTTGTTGTCACTTCCGAAACGAAGCAAATTCCGATGGTAACTTCCAAACTAAGCAAATTCGGATCGTAACTTCCGAAGTATAATAAGCGGTGCCATGAACCCCTTATTCATGCCATGGATGATAAGATCTCCGATGTTGACCAATTATTCGACCGCTCTACTGGGATAAATATTTTGGATATCAAATTTGATTTCTATCAATGGAAGAAACCTTGAATCTTGCATGGTTGAGTGATTAAGATGATGATGGAGGAAACTATGAGATGAATTGAAGATTGTGTGAAGATTATGATGGTTGAGATTGGGTGAAGATGATGATGGAAGAAAAAATACTAGAGATTTAACTTATGGACTATTGAAAATAAAATAAGTGTTAAATGCACGCCGGTGTAATTCGAGCCAAATTTTATTTTATTTTAACCATTTAATTTGAAGATTCTTTGATTTATTGAGACGCCAGAGAAATGTATAAAATAAAAAATCTTTAATTTATCGGATTACGCTCGGATTTCACTGGACAAAAGGTCATTTAACCCAATAAAATATGAAACTAAATTAAATTACAATTCTCTTGATTATGAACAAATTTTTGGATGAATTAGAGATACATAAGTGGCAAGTTACATGGAAGATTTCACCAAGTCTTTTAAGGTACACAAGTTGTGAATATTATTATAACGATTACGATTTTTATAAATTTACGGTTGGATTGAAAGTTTATATCATATAGATCATCCATAATTTTTTTAAAAAAATTGAAAATCATTTGATATGATATTGAGATTCATAAACTGTTAATTGAATACCGTTAAACATACAAAAAAAGAAAGAAAAAAAAATTATATTGAAATTTGTACATTCATTAGTCATTACACATTACCTCAAAAATAAAAATAAAAAACTATCTTTTCAACATTACTTTTGTCTTTGATTTCTCTTTTTAGTATGCTTAATAAGTACCCCGAGGACACTGTTTAGCATGACCTTAATTTTAATAACATATCATTTCAAAAATTTAAATATATAATTAACTGCATTTTTTTGTACAAGAAATTAATAAATTTTTACAAATGTATGAAAGGAATTTTGTTAGGTGGAAATTCAAATGAATAATTGGTCAAAATTTTCTTTTGCAAAAAAAACAAAAAAGAAAGAAAATAATAATAATTGGTCAAAAAAATGGTCAAATATTAATGAATAAAATAATCACTTATAAATATGATAAAAAAGACAAATAATTTCTTACCAAAAAAAAAAAGACAAATAATTTTTTGATTTAGACATTATTTTATAAATCCTATTATATTATTTTTTTAATGTTTTCATTATGCATATAAATAAGTACATTTTCTTAACATACATCTCAAGAAACTAAACACTTGAGTATTCTTTAGAAGTAAGTTTGCATATGATGAAGATGTCATTGAAGATGGTGGTGAAGTTGGTGGTGTTACTGGTTGCTATTGTGAGTATTCAGTCATCCTATGCACAAGAGGTTCATAACACACAAGAGATCGGTAGCAGACAAGTGATAGAAAGTGCACAGTCGATTAAGAGTGTAAATGAGGATCGCCATGGGCCTCCAATATTATGTTGTCCTGATCTCCCCTTGTGTTGCAAAATTCAAGAAAGGTTTAAGACAAATCTATTTCGTATGTAATATTTGAATTATGTATAAGTTTAATTTAATTAAGAAATAATACATTCTTTTTCTCTGTTAACATTTTTATGATACATTTTTTACTAGTTCATTATTTTCTTTTTGAGTGTCACTTTTGACAATTATGCCCTATATATTCACATTATTTGCTTTGACCGTAATTTTTATTAATATATAAAAATAAATATTAGTGTATATATGATATTGTTCAATTTGTCTCGACGAGTATTTTTAAAATATAATATTTTCATAATTTTTTATAATAGATAATTAAAGACATTAACGATCAAAATCGTACGATAACATGTGTGCAGTAATCTAAAACCACATTTTAAAAGGAATATATATATATATATATATATATATATATATATATATATATATATATATATATATATATATATATATATATATATATATATATATATATATAGAGTCAGGATCCGTTGACACCAACTAGTTTGACACCAAATGTTACACCTCTCAATAACGTTTTAACCGATATAAATTTTATAAAATCCACCGTTGGATTGAAAGTTTACATCATATAGATCATTTGTGTAAAATTTCAAATAAATCCAAAATCATTTGATATGTTATTGAGATACATCAAAATTAACGGTTTTTGTATTTTTTTAAATGCCGTTAATCTGTATGTGTCTCAATAGCATATCAAATGATTTTGGATTTGTCTGAAATTTTACACAAATGATCTATATGATGTAAACTTTCAATCCAACGGTGGATTTTATAAAATTTATATCGGTTAAAACGTTATTGAGAGGTGTAACATTTGGTGTCAAACTAGTTGGTGTCAACGGATCCTGACTCATATATATATATATATATATATATATATATATATATATATATATATATATGGAGATGGAGTAAAGTTTTGTTTGGGTTGAGGAAGATTGGGGATTTGGTTGGAACGGAGAGGAAGATTAGGAATTTGGCTTTAGATGAGAAAGACCTAAATAATTCAATCTTTAATTTGGTTCATATAGTGTGTAAGAAATTTGATTGCATATGTGGAGTGCCATATTTTTTTAAAATGAAATTTGAGAGTGGAATTTTTTTTATTAATTCCGTTTGAATTTGGCTTATTTTTGAGATTATGAAAATAGCTTATGCAAATAAATAAATTTTTATGTTAATTCATAAGTTTTCACTAACAAATTGTATCTTTATAAGTTATTTTCTCATAAAATACCTTGAAAAACTTATAATAATAATATATAAAAGCTTATTTATTTACATAAGTTGTTTCGCATAAGCTCAAAAATAAATCAATCCAAGAGTGTTTATAATATTAAACTTTTACCATTTGAAACAACGCCTCAAGTGTACGTGGATTGCCATATAGGTAATTTGTAACACCCAAACCCATTATTTAATAAAATTCTACTATGATAAATCTTTTTTAAAATACGCGGCGGAAAATCAAAATTTATTATTATAAAAGTCATGGTTCGAGCATTACACTCTTCAATCATAATAATACTAATGTGATTAATTAGAAAAAACAGTGTTTATACAAAATAATCCTCTTTATCAAAAGGTATAGTTTTACAAATAAATATCAAAAGCCATAAAGACTCTATAGTCTAAATACAACCTAGATAAGGAGACTCTATATACATATAAAACTCTTTCCCGTGTCACAATCAGAGCGGAGCTTCACCGACGACTCGACATCGAATACCACAAAACCTGTGAATCTGGACCCCCAACGGTCCAGCACATAACACATAAAAGAGAGTTAGACAACATACTCAAAATATACAAGTGTTAGTAAATGGTACTTAAACACTTCTTCATAAAAACATGCATAATCATACATTATACATATACATCACCATCATTCATGCATATTCATATATCATGCATATACTTCATTAATCTCATTCAATTATAAGCTACGAAAGGTTATAACCAAATATCAATCATAATTCACAAGATATTGAAGCCAATTACATAAAACAAATCATCGGACAATCAACACATACATCAAGTCTAACACACATAGACAATTATCACAAACTCCAAACATATGTGTCACATATCAAATATCAAGTAATGTACACATATCCTAATGCAATCTAATGCCACAATCTTCATGCTATGTCCCCTAGACATATCTAATGCATGTGGTACCATCTTCTTTATTAGAGTATCTCACCTCTAATATCCTTCTTTATCGGATAAATATAATCTGATATCCTTCTTTATTGGAATATCCAATATCACATATATTCATGAATGCATGTATATATTTCATGAATTCACTCACAATCAATAGCATTAAGCTCTTCATTTACTAATGTGGAACACTATCCAACATTACTTCTTTATTAAGATAACACTATACCTTAATATCCTTCTTTATCGAATAACATAATTCGATATACTTCTTTATTAAGTTAATTAACACCTTAATATACTTCTTTGACATTTTAACAAACATCATCAACACAATCAACAACAATTATATTCCACACATATAATCAACAATTCATCAACATTCATGCATATTCATATATCATGCATTTACTCACATTTTTAACACAATACTAATAATATAAGTAAAGTGTATTAAGCATACATTTTATCATAAAACAAACTCCGGAATCGGAATCTACGCGAAAAACTCGGTAAAATACATAATATAACATATTAGAACCCTCAAAGCCATTCAAATTTCAAAACAGCAAAGTGTTGTGCTGTCACGGTGGCTGAGCGAGGGCTTAGCGAGCCGTAGCGAACCTGCCCTGTTCGCTGAGCGAAGGCTTAGCGAGCCGTAGCGAACCACACCAGTGGAACTCATGCTCGTGGCGAGCTGTAGCGAGCCGTAGCGAACAGCTCCTGCCAGAAATGTTCAAAACATGCGATTTCCACCCAAATTCACCCAAAAATCCCATTTTTCATGTTATAAACCCCAAATGAGTTTGTATTCAAGTGCAACAAACATATCTAAACACAAAAGGACGGTTCATTTCACCGATCTACCATTTTTACTACGAAAAAGTAAAGGTTTACCACTTTTACTCAAAACACTCAAGAACACAATGTTCTTGAGTTTAATCCTCTATAAATCCCGTTTTTATCCATTAGATTCGTTCATACATCATGTTAAAAGCATATTAAGCATGTTATGAACCTTAGAATCGATTTCCATTAAGAAAATCCATTCAAAACTAAAACGAAAATGGGGTGGAGGAAGTTCGGGTGAGGAGAAATCGACATTCTCCCCTTCCTCGAGTCACCCACGAATATGAAATCTACTCTCTTACCTTAATCCGACGAAAGCTCGACGATTGCTCCTCGAATCTCTCCTCCGAGCTCTTGCCCTAGCTCTCCTCTTCTCTTCCTTCCCTCTACTTCATAAGAACAAGAGAAATAATGATATTTCTCTCTCTAATGGGCTTCATATAGCGCCCCCCTCTCCTTGTGCCAAGGCCCATTGGGCCTCAAGCCCACTAACTTGGCCCAACTCGCGTTAACTCTCACTAACTCGCGTGTTAACTAAAACTCTCGATAAATAACTTAAAGTTACTATCTTACTTAAAAACCACGTCACCAAATAATTAAACACTTACATAGTGAATAATAAATTTGGGTCGTTACATAATTAATGTCTCAGTTCATGCAGCCTAACAAGAGTGCTTAAACCTAGTATTATTCTTTAATCTCCAAATGCTCGAAGTAGTATCGTCATGGTTCCTCAAGGCAAACGTGATTATTCCATCAATTTTCTTTAGTATAAACTTCACAGCGAATAAGAACTCCCTCTCTCAGAATCAAACCAAAAGCTCTGATATATCAGTTGTTGGGAAAATAACATGCATAGGCATAGAGAAAATTGTCACAGTGCATGGACTACCCTCAACCATCCCGCGACCCCAATACATTCACATTCTCCAAAGCAAATATTTAAACTAAGTCAGATATAAGTTTATAGTGCTACTGACTAGTGCGTTGAAAAAAGGAACTCGGGGTCTCTATATATATCATTGAGCTCCTCCACACCCTTCACTTCTCTAAACAATGTGAGACTTCTCCAATATAATTTCATTGATTTTTTTTTTTCAATAGTAATGTTTTACTTATATTACAATCAACCCCAATACTATAATCCATGTTAGAAGTCTCACATTGACTAGAGATGTGATATATATATATATATATATATATATATATATATATATATATATATATATATATATATATATATATATATATATATATATATATATATAAAATGACGTAGTTGCTTTATTTTCTCATGTAACTATAAAAATATAATAGTATTTTGAATTAAATTATAATTTAATAAATATCATTTCAATAATTTAAATATATAATAAACAACTTTTTTGAAGCAAAATATCAAGTGAAAAAAATGTGTTGTATGTCATCTACCTCTTTGAAGCAAAACACACAACTTCTCTCATGATTATTCGTGATAATACCTTTGCGAAATAAAGCCTCCCGGGTTGGTAATTTTTCAAGTAACAATCGCCAACCGAAAACGCTAACTTTTGATGGAACATTGTTCTTCCATAATCTTTTCAACGCTGCTAGTGTTTTTCCGTTGTTTTTAACATTTTATGATACATCTTTTTACTAGTTCATTTTTTTAGGCTTAAATATTTATCTAATCCCTACAATTCAACCGTCTTTTGGTATTAGTTCCTATATTATTTTTTTTTACTGGGTCTAAGTCCCTGCAGTTTCAAAATGTAACTCAAACGTTACAAAATGGATGGAATTAACCGAGTTTTTAATTATTTCTACAATCGTGTTTTTAACATAAATGAGCATAGGGGAAAGTGGGCATAGCTCATTATTACATTCAATAGCATAATAATTCATTCATACATAAAAGAAAATGGTCTCCGTGAGCTTAGTTCATTTGGTAGGAACATCTGCACTATATGTACAGAGTTCTGATTTAATTTCACTTATTCGCATTTAAGGTGGATTTTCTAGCCACTTGATAAAAAAAATGATGAACTAGTAAAAAGACTTTTTATTATTTATCATTATTTTATTACATGAAATTGTTTGTGAATATATATTAATTCTTTCTTGGTGAAAAGACTCAAGCAGAGAAGCACAGCCAAACGGAGGAATGGCAAAAATATATTAGAGATTTAACTTATGGACTAATTGAAAATAAAAATTGGAAACAAACAAATAAAATAGTAGTAGGTGTTAAATGCACTTTTGCCGGTGTAATTTGAGCCAAATCCCTTTTTTATTTTTATTTTCTATTTCAACCTTGTAATTTGAAGATTTTTTGATTTATTGAGACATCAAGAATGTATAAAAAAAAATTAAAAAAAAAACTTCAAATTACAGGGTTAACTGGATTTTGCTCAAATTACACGGGCAAAAGGTCATTTAACCCAATAAAATATGAAAAGTAGATCACAATTCTCTTGATCACATAATCATTTCAAGAACAAAAATTTGGATGAATTAGAGATACATAAGTAGCAACATACATGCATCATAATGTTTAATTGATAGATCATTACCATTACATTACAACAACATCATACATTTTCTCAAAAAAAAACAAAAATAAATAACATCATACATTAAAACCTTGAAGTACTAGGACCCCAACAATTCAAGTCCAAAACTTTCTTCATAGATTCTTCCTTAGTTCTTTTCACCTTATTGGAAACAGCAGCAGAAGAAGCAGATGACAATTTCATAGCCTGAGTGTATGATCTGATATTATTCTTAGCATGTTGATGAAGTGATCTAAGTTGGTCTTTTGAGGCTTCTACTGCTCCTGTGCTTGATGCTACTATCCATGCTCTTATTGATGCACTCATGTTGTTGTAAGTTTTTTGAATCTGAATCTTATGAAGTTGTTTTGATGTTTGATTCTGATTATGTATTAGGGTTGATTGATTTGTATATATATGAGGGTATGATTTAGAAGTGGGGGTTAAAAAGTAAACCAGGGGCTTGTTTGTTGGCGAAGTAAAAACAAGCATAGGAAAACAACTAGCGGCGGTATCAAATTGGCTTGTTTCTCAAGACTAATTTTATTAGTTAATTGGCTAATCATAATTTATTTTAGGCAATAAATTTGTGGTTATAACTTATTTTTCAAGTTTAGTTTGGTCTCTTAATTCTAAAATGAGCCATTTATTTTGGTCTTTTTTGTTTTGACCAATTTTTTTTGTCTTTAAAAATATGTTAATGCAATTAGGTTTGATGAGGAAACAAATCAGAGGGTCAAATACAATAGACTCAATTCAATTGGAAGTCGACAATAAAGGAAAAGCAACATTTCACGCAGTCACACAGTCAAAGATATTGATGGTCGTTTGATCTTGATATGATATTGAAAAATATTTAGCATTTATTTTATAATTTTATTGATAGATCTTGATATGATATTGAAAAATATTTAGCATTTATTTTATAATTTTATTGATATTGAATTTCAGTCTTAACCGTTTGATCTTAATAAGACGGTAATTGACGTATGATTGTAGAATTTTGCCGATTGCTGCAAAATTGGATCCTAAATAGGCTGGGTATAATTCAAATATTTGATCATATGACTAAGCTCAACTAGGGTGAATTAATTTGGGATAACTCAATATACATTATTAGACTAACTAGATCTCAATTCTCTATTTGTAATACCAAAAGACAAATAAAATTTTGCATAAAAAAAAAAAAACACAGACAAATAAAATATGAAAACTAGATCTCAATTCTCTTTTTTGTCTTGGTCAATGGTCATCATAGAAATTTCATGAACAAAATTTTGGATTAACTACATACATAAGGAGATACATAGGCAGTAACTAACTTGCAGCATAATGCCAAAATGTTTCTTAATTAACGGATTATGACATTATTACATTGCAATAACATTATAAATCAGCAGTAATTAAAACTTAAAAGTCCACAATATTAAAACCTTGCAGTACTAGGACCCCAACAATTCAAGTCCATAACTTTCTTCATAGATTCTTCCTTAGTTCTTTTCACCTTATTGGAAACAGCAGCAGAAGAAGCAGATGACAATTTCATAGCCTGAGTATATGACCTGATATTATTCTTAGCATGTTGATGAAGTGATCTGAAAGCATAGTTCCATCTACATACACCAAGTTGATCTTTTAATGCCTCTACTGCTCCTATGCTTGATGCTACTACCCAAGCTCTTGTTGCAGCACTCATGTTGAACCTTTTTTGAATCTCTGAATTATGAAGTTATTTTGATGTGTGATGATGGGTTAGTGTTGATGAATTTTCTAATATATATATATATATTGGTAAAGTTGAGTGATTTGGAAGTGGGAGTTAAGGGGCTTAATAAACAAGGGGCTTAATACAAGCAGAGTAAAAAATACAAGGAGAGTAAAACTAGGGGCGGTTTTGCCTATTGTTTGGAAACGTCGTTGTCTCAAAATCTACGCGGTGTCATACAGTGACGGAGCCAGAATTTTTCAATAGTGGGGGCACCAAATATATAAATTTGTAACATTAAATATATAATCTAAAAAATCTTTCTTTTATAGATAGATCTAATTTTATACTTTCACATTCATCAAGTGCTTAAAGTTAAAATTGGAATAAAAGATAAAAAGTTATAAACTATAAGCTCAAACGATACTTGAAATAACATAGAAAAAATTATAAGTATGAAAGAAATTTTTTTTTTCCAAACACAATTTTATTTTATCAAACAAGCTTATGGGTCCGTTTGGGATAACTTTTTTTTAAGCTTATGCAAAACGACTTATTCAAATAAATAAGTTTTTATATGTTATTATAATTTTTTTTTTTTTGAAAACTTGGTATCCAGCTCAAGAACCGACTAATTCGAGAGAACCAATCTCACCGCCCATTGCGGGGGGTCCGTTTAAAGCTAGAGTTTTTTTTAACTCTTTATATATGGACCAACCCACCGAAATTGGCACGAACTTGAGACCTTGAGAGGAACAAACTCCAAGATTCTAAGCTATAACACCACTAGACCAACCCAAATGGATATTGTTCGTAACAGAACTCAAGTTTTATCGATAGAGATAAAAGAGAGATAGAGAACTCACATTGATGGATCGGTGGAAGGATGCTCCGAGCTGGAGGTTTGAATCCGAGCATCAGGGACGACCGACAACACCGAAAGGGGGGTACCTGCAGATAACGCTCCGACGCCCAAGTCAGTATAAGCTTGAGGTGGAGGTCGAGGTTAGAGCCATGCATACCTTGTGAGGTTTGTGAAAGTCGTATATATAGGCCAATGGATGTGGCATTGGGCCAGTGGATTTGACCTTGGGCTTGGTTCAGCCCAAAAGTCTTGTCCAGAACAGATATTATTATAAGGTTGTTAGTTTATGATAAATAACTTATAAAAATACAGTTTTCGCGTTAATGAGAATTTATAAATTAACATAAAAAATTATTTGTATAAATTGTTTTACATAAGCTCAAAAATAACTATTTCAAATGAACTCGAAATTATAAGATAGCTTATTTGTATTACCAAACGAATATTGATATTAACTTGACAATGACTTGAATTGAATTGAGCCTAGTTACTTTTCAATTGATGATGGGTGAATGTGGGGGACTAGTTAAAATATCAACACTAAAACTTACTAATTGATGATGGGTGAATGTGGTGGAGTAGCATATAAAAAATTTTCTCAAAAAGTTTGTGCAGGCAAGTGCTCACATAACCCCTGCCTGCCTCCATCCCTGGTGTCATATGTGTTGTCACCTAAGACTGGTTTATTCATCTCATTGTATTTTTCGTATCAGTTATTCACAATTTAATTAATAATTTTATTATATTCCATCTGTCCTATTTTATTTTATTTACCACTTTGTAAAAAACGGGTTTAATTGTAGTTTTTGTTTATATGTTTTTACGACTTTGTAGAATTGGTCTTTCTAATCCATAAAACTAATAGTAAGGCCGGTCCCGATTATTTGGAGATCCGGTTTAAATATTAAAAATGGACTCTAATAAAATAAAATGTTAAACAATTAAAAGAATCATTTTCTATTTAAATTATAAGGAACATAAGAAACACCAACAAAGAATTCATTCAAGTGGTAAAAGTTTTGATTCCCTTATGGATTCGATTTCATAGCACATGCGTATGGAGAAAATTCGGTTAGGATAGAAGAAAATTCATAATAAAAAAACATGTAATTATTATTTTTTACTTGATTAGGATATTTTTTTTACGTATTTTATGAACATTTGTAATATATAACTATTATTATAGGGCTTCAAAATTAATCTATCAAATACATTTGATATTTTATAAATACCGACATTATATAACTATTATTATAGGACCTCAAAATTTTGAGTCGAGGTCCCCAAAATTTGGAGGCCCGATGCCGTTGCTCACCCTGCACCCCTATGGCGGTCGGGCCGACTAGTAGAAATGTCGAAATTGCTAGTGTCGGACATCAGGACCGGAGTTCGAATCCCGATCACTACACTTTATGATTATACAAATTCTTCACTATTATTTGTCCACAAACTAATAAAATAAAAAAAGATGATAAGTTTTTTTTCTTCCTTAAATCAGCTATTATTTGCGTGCATCTATAGAGATTAATTCATCAAATTTTGTGAGATTCAAATGGGCAATAAATTCTAACATTATTGCATATCCAAGTCATATATAAAATCTAGAACATTGATTAAGTCAGACATGTTATCTTATCTAAGTGCTCTTAGATGGTGATACTCTCTCGTCCCAAAATATAGTAAATTGGTCGACAAAAATAAATATATTTGATCCAAATCTTTAAAGAAATACATTAAATTTTTTTGACATGTTTGCTTATATTTTGGGACGGACAGATGATATTGTTAGCAATCACATCATTACAATTTTAGGAAACACTGGGAAGTTCGATCACTATAAGCTTTTACGACGTCGTTGCAAGGCATTCAATCATGAAGTTCAAAAACTCGCGCGAGTTTCCCTCAAATTCCGTTAACAACTGTCTACAGAGAGAAACACCACTGACACTAGCAGTGCTGAGTCAACATAACCAACACACATCACAAATTTTCCCTCACTTTCTATTCTCATTTTCTCGTGAAACCCTAACTTTTCAGATCTTCACCTCAACGGAAAAATCCGAAAACATTTCTCATCAATGGATTCCGAACCAGAGTTCCCTGTCCTTAGTAGGATGGAAATCGTAAGGAAATACTTCAACACTGAATCTCTTCACAAGCGATCAGAAATTCATCATCGGAAAATTGCTGTTTCTATAATCGCCAATGTAAGTGATGATTTTAAGCTTCGTATGAAAACTTAAATTCATGCATGATTCAATTAAGAACAGTGTATGTTAGATTCTTCTAGCGCTATGATTTCTTGCTTGAAGCTCAATTTCAGATCTACTTTTTAGTTTCGGAAGATTTTTTTTTGTTCTGTAACTGTTAGTTTACTGTTCTGTTCTGATTTGTTGCTTATTTATTTTATTTTTTTGAATTTTTCTTTTTGGATCTATGTAACTTTGACTGAAAAATTCACTATCTGCTTTATATTTTAGATAGTGAGATGAATGTGTTGATTTCGTTTTGCTTTGATTTATATTGCAACGGTGAAATGAATGTGTTGATTTCGCTTTGTTCTGCTTAATTTGCAATCGTGAAATGAATGTGTTGATTTCAATCTGATATGATTTATATTCCAAGTTTGCAACCGTTAAATGAATGTGTTGATTTCGCTTTGTTATGATTTATTTTGCAACCGTGAAATGAATGTGTTGATATTGATTTGGTCTGGTTTATATTTCAACAGTGAAATGAATGAGTTGAATCATGTTGTTGTTATGCTGATTTTTTTTTCTGCATATTTTCCCACATTCAGTACTGGTGGAGTGATGATCCTGACACATTTATTCCCTAACTTGCTATGAATTATTTTGACCGCGTCATTTCCAAATACAAAGAAGATATAATGAAGGTAACATATATGTTTCTTTCACTTCTAGAGATTTTTGAAGTCTTGCTTTATTTGAATTATTTGTGTTATAACTTAAAACTCTCTTTCGCTTGATTACTATCGCCTGTCTCATCATGTCTGCCAAGATGAAGATGGATAACTTCTCGTTTGATCAGCTTTCGGCAAACCTACTTGTGCGTGTCAATTTACTCGGCAAACCTACTGTAACATCATAGTAATTTCAGTTTTAGTTCTAATAAAATACTTGACTATTTTCAGTCTCAACATTTTATAGAAAACAATGTGCTTTTAATTCTTCAGTGAAGACTAAAAATTTATATAACGATTAAGTACTTAACAACATCATCAATTTTATATTTATTTTTTATATTATAAACATCATCACTTTTCTAGTAGCATTGTTTTTAAATTCACTAAATGAATTCATTGGTTGCACTTGCACAGAAGGACATGAATGTGAGGATAACTCTTCCGATGATAATGAGAGTGCAGCTTCGCGTTCTTGATGTACTTAACTGGGAATTGCCACCAGTGACTGCCTTCTGTTTTCTTAAACACTATTATCCTTACTTCAAACAATCCAGTGGTTTTAAACGACGTTGTATAAATGAGATCATTGTTCAAGCTCAAGGAGGTAAATAGAAACTCACATAACATTAATCTATGTTTTCTCCAACAGTGATGCTTGGACAGTAACAGTATATAATTATCCTTTGGAATTTTTTTTCTTTTATTCTGCAGGGCACACATTTCTTCAATACAAGCCTTATCAGATTGCATTGTCGGCTTTTCTGGCTGCTACCAAAATTGCATATCCGCCAAAGTATTACAGAATTGCAAATCCCTCTAACTTTCACAAAATTGACGATCAAGTAAGTTGGTTCAAATATTAAATGTACATCATGTTATGTCTAACAGTATAATCGGTGACATAGAAAGGCCTTTATACATTACAAGTTATAGTAATGAGACCCTTCATTTCTTTTGAGAAATAGAGATGATTTATACACATTGATTAGATATAAAAATTATACCAATGCTATTTGAAATGTACTTCCAGGAGCAGCTGAATGAATGTTTGAATCAGATGATTGATCTTTGCATTAGAACGAACATTCAGATTGAGCCTGCTGAATCAGGAATTAAATGCTCCACTTGCAATAGTCATAGCAGTACCCCAAGAGGAAACCAATGACGTCGGAGCATCAAAGGGAAGGACAGATACTACTCAGGTGCAGGTGGAGGAGTTATCTCATGATGAGGTAATAAGCAAGATTCAGAAATTTTACAAAGAAGAGATATATAGAAAACAGCGTGATATTGAGCAGGCCAAGGCATTGATTTCTGAACCATATGATTATGAAAAAGATGTACCACAATCGTAAACAGTAAATTGTGGCTGCAGTGACTGCAAGTGCAACATCAGTCAGTTCTGCTCCAGAGAATCCTAAATCATATCTGGCTTTGGATCTTGTCCGGTTCAAAATGTTATGGTAGTTTCTCGTACAGTTCAAACTATTGCTACTTTTCTTTTTTTATGAATTTCAAATTTGATACTTTTCTAATTGAATTTTCACGAATAAAGAATGGTCTAAGCTACCAACATATATTGAGTCTAGTCTCTAGTGGAAGGGGCCCAACTCCCACACTGTAGCAAATTATTTGAATCTCCGATAGAGTTCCCACATATAGTGTCCGATACATCTCCAATAGGATTACCTCCAATAGAGAGAACCTATGGAAAACCAAAAAATAAATAAAAATGTTCTAAGCTCTTTTTAGTTATCTATTGTGTACTATTTAATGATAAACTTCACAAACTAAACTGATTATGAGGAGGCTCCAACCAATCAAATATTCGATGTAGTTTTAGAAGATGTGGTATCAGATTTGAATTAAAAAATCAAAGTATCAAATCTGAGTCACCTGGGAGTGTGCAATTGTCTTTGACTAAAAGTTTAATCCTATAATGGTCATGTGAGAACACTCAAATCTAATTTTTGTCGGTCCAGAAGCACCTCCGAGCCTATTAGATGAACCTATGAGTGCTGTTGTAGAATCTGAGGCTCCGGTAGAGAAAAAGGCAAAACTGAACTGAGGTACTTGGTGTATAAGCGCATGAAATCAGATATAACGGAAAACAATTCCAAGAGATTAACTTCTGTAGCAGATGAGAGTCATAGTGTGAAGGCAGCAGAACAAGAGAAACTTCAGTCTTTTATGTAAGTACACCTGTGATTAATCAAGATATGCACGTCAAGGATCGTGCTGATCCAAAAGTCTAACTTCGATAGATTGAGGCCATCAAGATGCTAGAAGAAGCAATTGAAGCCATCAAGATTTTAAGGACCACTTACCAGACAGACAACCAGTTGTCTTACTGATGACACAAGATCAAACTACTCTATACAAAGTGACAGAACTGAAAGAATGTACAGTCAAGGTATGAACCAAAAAGAAGAAAAGATGGAATCTGGAAATGGAATAAATCAGGAACAAAAAGAAAAATCAGTATCAAAGGAGGGAAACAAACCAAACCAGCAATTGTCTAGAAGCTGCAGCAATCTTAAAAAAGTGATACTGCTTAGGAGATTCATTAAGGCATTGGATCAAGTAAGGAAGTTCATCCCAAGAGAACCTAGATATCTACCTGTAGAACCTGATTCAGAAGCTAGAAAAAGTTCAATTGAGGCATCACGATATGGCAGAAAGAAAAGACACAAATCACACATTGTATGCTTGATTATGGACTTAGACAAGTTGTATGCAATGCAAATTAACCCCTTCTAGGAGGATACAAGTTGAGTTGTTAGTGGAAGCTATTGAGACAATTGTGCCAACCATAAAAAATTGAAACTGGCTATAAATACAAGAATAGCTTTGTATGCAAAATATATTCATGTCAATTCCAAACAAAAGCTGAAAGTTCAGCAAGAAAATCAATTCCAAACTATGAATCACATTAGCAAACCAATGATGCACTCTGACACCCCATCTTTGAAATCAACTTGCAGGTCTAAAACCTATAAAAGATTAGATGTTGGACTAATCACCCTCAGGGAATTAATTAGATAATAAGAGTTTCACTGACCTTAGGATCATAATTTCCTTGTCTCAAAAGCAAACTTGATAAAATGCCAAAGGTCATCATAATCACCTGCAGTTCATTGTTTGTCACAACATTTTAGACCTCTGATATTGAATGTTTTGTGTACAAGCATCGGAACCACAGCCTCTAGATTTTGAATGCTTATCTAAAGAGAGGTTTTTTGCTACAGGCAGAAGAATTTCATCAAATGCTTTTTGTACTAACTCAATTACTTTTGCTAAAAGTCCATTTGTTAATAACTTGATTTAAGAAAAAAAATTGAATTTATTTTGTATACATTATTAATGCAAATAAGTTTTATACTATCAATCAATGATAATTGTTAGGCGGTTTGAAACGTTCAGTTTTTATTATAACCACTTTTAAAATTACGCACATGAATGTTATGATGTCAACCATAGTTTTACTGTAACTGAAATTATTTTTTTGCCCTTATTATAACAAGTAACAACATTATTCAGCATTTTATTTTGTAGGGAATTCATGAGAACTACTCTACAGTTCATGTTTTTCTTCAAGCAAAAGTAGAAAAGAGTGTCTCATAAAAGGTGTGTACTAACTCAACTCTGCTTTCTATCTTTGATTGATTTTATTTAGTTTGTTGACCAAATATACAAAACTTTCATATGCTTGAAATATTGTTTCATATACAGAGGACAAATATTTTTTACTTAATTATAATTTATTATATAAATTATACATGGGACATATTTTACTTGTCAATTAGTTATAAAACAATATTTAATTAATCACTTTGTTAAAAAGAAATATGTATTTCATTAGTACGTAATTTTTCAATAACATCTAAATAAAATTTTGAAGAAAATTAAAATACTCTGACAATAATTTATCATATAAATCATACACATACCAAATTGTTTTACCGTTCAATTAGTTAAAAGTGAAATCATTTTTTTTCTTTGGGCTTTAGCGCGTATCAAAAAAAAATAAAAAATAAAAGTGAAATCATTAGGAGTTAGTGGTTTTCTCACCTCAGCAAAAACTAACCATACATTATTAACTACTCCGCTACTTTTTTATAAGAAACGGTTTATGAAAAAAATTTGGTCATTTTTATAAGAAACTTTGACCAATTTTTAAATGTTCTAAATGTTTGATTTCATTTATGCACTTATTTATTATGAGAGAATATTAAAAATAAGTAAATTAGTTGAATTAAGAGTAATTAACTAAGGGTATACATGGAATAATTTTAAATTTATAAGATTATTAAATGAAAATAACTGTTTATAATGTGTTTTCTTGATCTATGATTTTTTTAAAGTGCTCCTTATAGAAATGACCGAAAGAAGTACTTAACATTGACTATTGTTTAAAAAAAAAATATCTTCTATATAAAACTTTTAAAGAAAATTAGTTGATTCAATGGTAATTGGTGTTGAACTTGGTAGGGAGGACCGTTGTTCGATCATCCACAACTGTGATCGGAAGGGGGCTGAAACCACTTGATACCAGAACTGGTGGTGAAAAACAAAAATAAAAAAGAAAATTATAATACAGTCATCATACATGATACAAATAATTTTCACGGATTAATTAGTTATATAAGATTTCTCTATAGAGTTACAAGTTTACAATCCAATTATTTAATTTTTATTGTTTTAGGTGTCAACTCTCTGATTATAAGAGAAAAAAACCTACGACTCAATAATTGAGAGTTCGGCTAAACGATAAATAAAATTTAAAATTCAAATTCTATCAAATATTTGTTTTATAATAGAGTTTATTAACTAATCGAGATTTATCACTTGGTTTACATTATTTTATTTTTTGGTACAATTTACAATACTATCACGTCATTACAATACTATTATGAAGTCAGAGCAGAGATAAAAGCTTTGTTTTTTTTTTGGTCAAGATAAGTTTTGTTTTATAAATAAATAAAAAGAGATACAAGCTTTGTATATCAAAAAAAATAAAAAGAGAGATATAAGCTTTGATTGAAACGACGTCGCTGCAAGAAATTCAATCGCAGTTGAAAATCTCGCGGGCTTTACCTTCATTTCCGCGAAGTCGTTATAACCGTCAAGAGAGAGAAACTCAAAGAAACAAATCACTCAGAACTCAATAAATAGTCTCAACATTTTCCCTCTCTTTTCATTTTCATTTTCTCGAGAAACAAATAACTCTAACTTTTCTAATCTTCACCTCAACGGAAAATTCAAAGCTCCAACAATGGCTTCCGATGCAGAGTTCACCATTCTCAGTCAGAAGGAAGCGGATTTCATAAAGACCTCCTACTTCCCCATTCAGCATAAATTCATGCCCAAACAAAACTTTTTCAAAAGTGCTCGCAACATTCTTTTTCGCCGCCATGCCGTTTCGATAATCGCCGATGTAAGTGATGATTTCAAGCTTCTTTGATTTCTTCGCCGTTCAAAACTTCAATTCTTGAACCAGTTTGGTGATTTCTTGCTTCTAGTTCAATTTCAATTTTACTGTTCTGAATTCCGATTATCACTTTGAATGATTATTCATATCTGTTTTTTTGTTTAATTTGATGTCTTAATGGTTGAATTTTTTAATTTCCTTCATGAATATGTATCAATTTGAATGAAAAATTCGTTTATCTTGTGAAATCGTAAAATGAATGAACGTGTCGATCTCTTTTGCCGAATCTTGTGTTGTTGTGCTAATTTTTTTTTTCCTGTATATTTTGCTTCATGCAGTACTCGAGGCGTATCGATCTCGATACATTTATTCCATATCTTGCTATGAACTATTTTGATCGCTTCTTTTCCATGACCAAAACGTTCAAGAAGGTATCATATATGTTTCTTTTCAATTCTATATATTTTTTAAGTTTCTTTTTGTTGAAATTATTTTGTATTAAAACTGAAATTTCTATGGTTTCTATAAGGATGTGGAAGGTTGTAATAATGATACTGAAAAAGTTCGTTTGATTGCTATCTCTTGTCTCTCCATATCTGTCAAGATAAGGATGAAACACTTCTCAGTTGAACAGTTTTTGGTATGTTACAGTTAAATATCAGTATAAAATTATCAGTTTATCAGTATAAATTTATCACTACTTTTAAGTTTACTTTCAATTTTCTAGCAGCATTGTTTTTAAATTCACTAAACCAACTTATTCGCTGCACAGAGGGACAATAATTTGATGATAACTCCTCAGATGATAATGAAAATGGAGTTTAATATTCTCCATGAAATTCGCTGGACAATCCGACCTGTGACTCCCTTCACCTATCTGAACTTCTATTACCGTTACTTTAAAAGATTTGGTGGTTATAGTCGTCGTTGCATTAATGAGATCATAGTTCAAGCTCAAGGAGGTAAATAATTCGGTAATTTGATAATTCTATGTTTTCTAAACAGAATATGCTTGGAGAATATATATATATATACATATATATATATATATATATATATATATATATATATATATATATATATATATATATATATATATATATATATAGTAATTTTCATTGAAATTTTTTCTTCTTATTCTGCAGACCACACCTTTGTTCACTACCCACCTACTATGATTGCATCGACCGCTTTTCTGGCTGCTTCCCGGATTGCATATCCCTCAAAGTATAACAACATAGCACATCCCGAAGCACTTGCCAGACTTGGCCCTAAAGTATGTTGATTTAAAATTTGAATGCATATCATATTTTAACAAAACAAATTAGAGAAATATTGTTATAGTTTAGGTGTATAAAACACAAATTTTTAGGATCAGTGACATAATTAGGCCATTATAATTTATAGACTGAAAATTATAGTAATGAGTTTTGTAGCACCCGGTACCTTTGATCGATGGCGTGTGACACGTGTCCATTGTCTGATGTGTCAGTATTGCATTTAAGTAATTCATTTTTTCAAACTATTTCTGTGTCAGTGCTTCATTAGTAATGAGGCTTTTTCATTTTCATTTGTTGAGAAATAGAGATCATCTCTACACACTGAATAGATATATAGATTATGCTGAAGCTTTTTTAAATGTTCTTTCAGGCGCAGGTGCTGCAATGTGCGAAGAAGATATTAAAGCTTTGCAGGAGAATGAAAATCCGGGTCGAGATCCCTCGGATTCAGATCCCTCGGATTCAGATCCCTGAATCAAGAGTTGGCTCCACTTCAAGTAAAGTCGTGGCAGTGCCCGAAAAACAAACCGAATATAGAAGGGCAAAGGCGGCGGCGGTGGTGGTTGATTCATCTGAAGAAGAAGAAGAAGGGACTGCATTAATCAGGCGTAAACGGAACACGGGCAAGACCTCAGAGACTTCTCAGGTGCAGGTGGAAGTAAAGGTGGTAGATAAATCTGATAAAAAAGGTGTAGCAACAGAGGAGATTGAGGCAGAAAATCGAAGTCTGGCCAAGGGCGAGGAAAAGGCAGTGGAAGTAACAGAAGCATCTAAAGAAGAAGGGACTGCATTAATCAGAAGAAAACAAGACATGGGCAAGACCACAGGGACTTCTCAGGTGCAGGTGCCAGTAAAGGCGGAGGAGGTAATGGTGGTCAATAAATCTGATAAAAAAGGTGTAGCAACAGAAGAGATTGAGGCAGAAAATCCAAGTCTGGCTAAGGGCAAGGAAAAGGCAGTGGAAGTAACAGAAACATCTGCTGATGATAAAGCCAGGGTTCAGGCTATAATCCGACGAGCATTGGAAAAGGGCAAGGCAGTAGTGGGTGAGGAGCCACAAACACAGATAGGAGGGTCCGTTTCAGAGATTTTAGAGCTTGTAGCCCCTAAGAAGCTAATGATGTTTGAGCTGAGGTGGCCCATGGAAGTTCCACTACTAGAAGCACTAGATATAAAACAAGCGCTGCCAGAAGTAGAAGAAGAAGAGGAACAAGAGTCGCAGACAGATGACAAAGGTACTGATGAGATAAAAAATTGTGGCTGCAACATTGGTTAGTTCTGCTATTGCAAATACTCTTCATTTGGTTTTCTGCTCTAGGATTTGGCTTTGGATCGTGTTCAGTTCAAAATGTTGTGGTAGTTTTCGTGTGTAGATCATACTATGGATATTATTACTGTTGAAATTGACTTTTGATACTTTTTTAATTCAACCCTCACAAATAAATAAAACGTTCTAAGCTCTTTCAAATTTTCCAAGATTTTTTCAGGTGTTATCACAGTGTACTAGTTAACAATAAACTTCACAAACTTAACCTGATTAATACCAATACCAGCTACTTCATCGGATTGACTCATTCCCTTATATGAGCTAATAGTTAAAAATGCTTTTACTCTCGCTCTTAGCCAACTCCACACTAACAATTTGAAATCCTCCACAACTCTAGAGATTTCCACAAATTCACCTTTGAAGATAGTTTTGTTCCTTGCTTTCCCTAGAAACCACACAACCGCAAACCAAATTGAAATGAATGTCAGTCTGAAAGTTTTACCTGCGTGTAGCAGCCCTTCAAATTGCTCGAAGTCAGTGTATCCTCTATCGAGAGAGTTGACGAAAATCCTAAGCACTTCAAAATCTTGATCGAAACATTCAACGCAAGCGGACAATCGAAAATCAGATGGAACATGCGTTTTGATTCTCTACAGCCGGGCACACAATGAGCTTGGTCCATACTGAAAGCTCTTCTTCGGAGAAGATTATCCTTTGTCGGCAACATGTTTTGCAACAGCCTCCACCTATTTAGTGGTTCCCTGCCAATTTTTTGTAAGCACCTTTCACCAAGTACTCCTCGCCACTCCCATCAGCCTAAACCCACCTATCCTCCCTCATCTCTATTTCTAAACATTTTTTCTTATTTTATCCGATGATTTTTTCTCGTCTCTTCATCACTCGTCCCCCCACAAAATGTTTTTAATAGTGCATGTAAGATCAGAGATTATACCTACCAGCTCTTTGAAGAATGCGAGGAAGAACACGAAAAGAGCCAACAAAACAAATTTAGTCGGGACAATACAATCCATCTATGGACAAATCTTTATTTTTAACATGTGAACTTTTACACGTACCAATCATAAATCAAATCTATAACTACATGCTTATAATAATACATTTAATATGAAAAATATTAACTAATATAGAATTAATTACTTAAATATTAACAAATTATAATTTTACCCAAATAGGTCGGTTTAATAGGCATAGAAAACTTTTTAGTTGATTCCTACTATAATCTTACCGTTTAACCTAACTTTTTTTCCTCTTATTTCTTCTTAGAAGTAAGAAGCTAGGCCAAGCCAAACAAAGAAATAGCCAACAAATAATTTCTTTCTACATTTAGCTTTTTTTTTTCCTTTCTTTTGTATATGTGCCTAAATATAGTATACATAAATCTTGTGATAGTACAAAATATTTGGGTTGGTATGGAATTTTACCATGAAGGCATTAGATTCATGCTATTTTTACCACCGGTATCCGGTCTCGCTGGACCACCTAATCTGATTTAGGGGCTCAATTCTGGATTCAAATGATTCCAACCCTCTCGTGACCGCAGTTGCGGAGGATCGAACCGTGGTCCTCCTTACCTAGTACAACGTCAATCACCACTAAACCAACTAACAATCACCAGTGAAGGAATGTGCGAAAAAGATGATAGATCTTTGCAGAAGACTGAACAACCTGATCGATACCCCTAGATCAGGAATTCACTCCGCTTCAGGTCAAGTTGTGGAAGTACCCCAAAAGGAAACCAAAGAAGCTGGAACACCAGAGATAAAGGAAATCGAACAGAACAACAGCAAGGCAGTGGTGGTCAAAGATTCATCTGTAGAAGAAGACGAAGAGAGGACTGCGTTAATCGACAAGCGAAGAAAGGACATAGGCAAGATGGAGACTTCTCAATTGCAGGTGCAGGAGGGGTGGGAGAAGTTATCTGATAAAAAATATGTAGCATCAGAAGAGACTGAGACATCCATTTCAGAGATTGAAGAGGAGCTTGTAGAACCAAAGAAGCTAATGAACTTTGAGCTGAAGTGGGCCACTGATGTTCCATCACTAGAAGCGCAGCCACGAGAGTCTACAATTTTAAGCCTTAGAATATCAATATAGGCTGTGGTACCTGCAACATCAGTTAGTTCTGTTTCTCTGCATACAGACTTGGATTTTATGTACTTTTCATTTGGATTTGTGGTCTAGCCTTTGGCTTTTGAACCGTGTCTAGTTCAAAATGATTCGGTAGTTTCAATGTTTTAAACTCTTTTTACTTTTGAAATTGACTGTCTTTACTTTTCTAATTGAATACTTACTCAAAAAACTTTTCAACGTTCTAAACTCTTTTTTGTTGTTATTTCATCGAGTAATAGTTATCCATAAGAAACTCATTGCCTTGTATGAGCATAAGAAACGTCAAATTAGTATAATACTAAATTTCACAGAGATTAGTTGCTATCATGCTGATCTGGTTAAGTAGCTAATGTTGCCGTTTCACTAATAAAGATTATATTCTAAGCTCTTTCAAATTTTTATGAGCTCTTCATGTGTTATCATATGGTGTACTAGTTAACAATAAACTCCACAAACTAACCTGATTATTATATTACTAATACCAGCTACTTATGGATTGTCTTAATTATATGAGCACACGAAACATCATATTATTAACTAAAACTTCGAAAGTTAACAGATTAATGTAAGGAAAATAATTACTTTTTAGGAAATGTATTTTGCTATATAATTAGAATAATCATGTAATAATTTTTCTTTTGGTTGTCTAAACTATCCTTGAGGCTCCAATAGGAAGTAAGACACTAATCTTTCGATGTACGATATCTACTCAAGGAATTGACCTCTTTTAACTAGGCGCAATATGTGCAAAGAATAGATGAAAGAGCAAACATACACAAGTCTGATACAATGCTAACTGCTAAGCATATAGCAGAACAGAAGACACCCGAACCAAACTAACTCAAAAGCGAAGACATACAAACCAAACTAACTCAAAAGCAAACCAAAGATATTAAGACTACACTCTAACTCCTGACCAAAACCCACCTAAACCAAAGAACTAAGCAACTGCTATGATACAAAGAGCGAATGAAAAGCCAACAACAAAAGGAAAGGCCAAATGAAACAAATACTCCAATACACAATTACATAGCAGACTGCACAAAATACTTCGGCCACTCCAACCAAAAACACTTCCTGGATTGCTTCAGAAAGACCATATAGCTCACCTTTTGGTTTTGCAATGCACCAAAAAATTCCTTACAAAGAAGCCCAGATCCGCAGCCAATTGCATAATGACAGAAACATGAACTTTGGTCACAGGTAGCCACCCACACTACATAAGCGGAACCTAGATAGACCGCGGAGCGCCAGCCAAGGAATAAAAGAAAGCGAGCATCATCACAAATATTAGGACATGAACGCATGGCAATAGCCACTCTACTTCCATCCTGAACTCAACCAACCGGCCTCAACCCCAAACAAATAGCCACTTTATTTGTAGTTAGAATTTCGCACTTAAATATGAATAAATGAAGTGTTTCAAATTCGAATTCTCACTCTGTTATATAAATATAAAATGCGATATTACTATCAACTAATTTAAGCTCAACATCACATCTATTTTTGTTGTCAAGTAGTGTAGTAGCTAGAAATTCCAACATTAAGGTGGATAAGTGAGATGACCGGGGTTCGAACTCCGGCCCCCTACATATATAATGCATGTCCTACCAACTGCTCATGGGACACACATCTATGTTTTTTTTTGTCAAGTAGTCTGGTGGCTAGAAAATTCACCTTAAAGGTGAATAAGTGGAATGTCCCTGGTTCGAACCGGCTCCTGCAGATATAGTATAATGTCCATACCAACTGAGTTAAGCACACGGGACCACACATCTATGTTTTTTAACATGTGAAAAACTAACATTTAATTTGCAAAAAAAAAAAAAAAAACTTTCAATTTAAATGAGGTGATTTTATTTTAATTTCCGTGGATCATTACAAAGTACATAAGTTATAAGCTTCCAAACCACGTCGTTGCAAGAAATTGAATTGCAAAGTGAAAAAACTCGCGGGATTTTCCATCACTTTCCGTGAAGTCGTTATAACCGTCCCAAGAGAGAAAACATTTTCCCTCACTTTCCATTCTCTTTTTCTCATCTTCACCTCAACGGAAAATTCTCTTTCAACAATGGCTTCCAATCCAAGTTGTAGAAATTGTTTGGAAATCACTTGTTCGCACCAGGATTATTCGGAAACGATCGGAACATTTTCATCTTCTAGCATGCCGTTTCATCAAGCTTCTTTCAAAAGATGGGAGTGTAATTTATTCTATTAAAATTGATAAGGACAATTGGACAAGTTAGATATATTGGTAATAATTAGGGGTAATCGTATCCAAATAAATCCAAAAACAAAATCGCAAATTGAACTAATCCAAACTGACAACCACAAAAACCGAATTTGGTTTGAATGATTTTTATACTGAACCGCGCAGTTTGGTTCAGTTGACGGTTTTCAGAAACCGCAGTATTAAACTTAAGTTTATATTATATTCCAATATACATAGCTCAATTATCAAGGCTATCCACCAAATTAATGAGCCAAGAGAAAATTTCCAATATACATAACCCAATTCTAGTAGTTTTTTTTGTTACCGTAATGTTATTTTGGTATTGTAATATTATTTTAGATAAATAACTTTTATTGGTATTGTGATGTTATTTTGGAACTTCAAGTTTTTTTTAGATGTTTAAAATTGTTTTGAAATGTTATGTTGTAAACCGCAACAACCGAACCAATTCAAGCCGTATTGGTTTGGTTTGTTTTGGATGAATTTTTAAAAATCAATCGAACCAAACTGAACCCGTGCATTTTTATCTCGCGGTTAGGATGAATTTTATGTTCAATACCGAACCAAACCAAACCGCGAATAATAATTAATTGTTATTAGATATTATTTCAATCAAAATTCAAATTCTCCCACATATATTATATATATTAATTTGGTCAGGCCATATATTGTTTTTTAATAGAGCTTATTAACAAATTATGAAGTCCAAACAGAGGTAAGCTTCTAAACGACGTCGTTGCACGAAATTGATTTGCAAAGTTAAAAAACTGGCGGGATTTTCCCTCCATTTCCGTAAAGTCGTTATAACTGTCTCAAGAGAGAAAGAGAAACCAAAAGAAACAAACTCAACAAACACTCTCAAGATTTTCCCTCACTTTCCATTCTCATTTTCTCATCTTCACCTCAACAGAAAATTCTCTTTCAACAATGGCTTTCGATCCAAGTTGTGGCCAGTGTTTGCGAATCAGCCAGTTCAACATCGACCCCCAATACGTGCCCAATGGAAGAATGTTCGAAAACAACGATCGGAAAATTCTTCTCCGCCAGCATGCCATTTCAGTAATCGCTAAGGTAGCTCGTTGATTTTTTCACTGTATGCAAACTTAAGTTCATTCTCGATTCATGATGAATCTTTTTGTTTAGTGAGAAAAATCTTGTTCCGTAATTGCATGTAGCTTCGTTTTTAAGTTACTTTTCGAATTTCAAGTTACTTTTCGAATTTTCCTTTCCGGATCCGTTAGCTTCTATTTGTAGTTCGTTGCATGTTGTAATTTCGTTCGTCGAATCTTGTATTGTATATCTTTGTTGTAGTGTTCAATATCCATATCTTAGATTCATATATATTATTTGCTGTATCTTCGTTAATTTGTTGTGTTTCACTTTTGGATCTGTATCAATTAAAATGAAAATTTCAACTATCTGCTTCTATTTGTAATTCACTTTGCTCTGATATTTATCTTGCAATCGTAAAATGAATCAATGTGTTGATTTCATTTGTCAAATCTTGAAATCGCAAATGAATGAATGTGCTGATTTTTCAATTACTCAGGTCGCAAAGATGTCTAATCCTCCAGATGCATATGTTCCGTATCTTGCTATGAACTACTTTGATCGCTTCTTATTCCGTTTCGACATAACGGTAACTGAAAACTCTTCTGGATATTTTATTAAGGTTCTGTTTCTTTTAATTGTTTTGTGTTAAAACTGAAAACTCTTTGGTTTTTATAAGGCTGTGCCGGGAGGTCTCACTGCTACCGAAAAAGTTTGTTTGACTGCTGTATCTTGTTACACGTTATCTGCCAATAGGAGGGCGACAGGAGTGAGAAACTTAGTCTTGCATAAAGATATTTTGGTTGCCCTAGATGTGAGTGTCAATGTTTTTTTACTCGGGTTAAATATGTTTGTGGTCGCTATAAACTTTATTTATATTTAGTCTCTACATTTTATAAACTTAATCTGTTTTTAATTTTAATCCCTCAACAGAAGACTGAAAGTAGATAAATTTGTGTAACTATTTAATAATAACATCAATTTTCTAAAGCATTGTTTTTAAATTCACTAACTGGATGTATTCGTTGCACAGAGGGACATGGATCTTACCCGGATAACGAAAAGCGCGGTATGGGATAAGCAGTATAGCATTACGCTAGCACTTAATAATAAAATGACTCCTGTAACTGCCTTCTGGTTTCTGGACCACTATTATGATCACTTCAAACTACTAGGTGTAGAACGCCGTAGCGTTAATGAGATCGTAGTTCAAGCTCAAGGAGGTAAACAGAAACTCGCATAACATATAACAATGTAATTTGTTAATTCCATAATTTCTTCTACAATGATGCTTGGAGATACAATTATAACATTCCTTTTTCTTATTCTGCAGACCACACCTTCGTTGGTTTCAAGCCTACTGACATTGCGTTCTCCGCTTGTGTGGCTGCTGCCACAATTGCATTAAAGGAACTTCCAAAAGACATTAAGAATATGATTAGTAATGAAGTATGTTGATAGAAAAATTAAATGCATAGCATGTTATGTCTAATAATATCTCCATTTCTCAAAAGACATTAAAAGCAAAATGGTTTTCTAGAATCAGTGACATAATTAATACACTGAATATTATAGTAATGAGATGTGCAAATTATGATAAAGCTTTTTTAAATGTTCTTCGAGGGGCAGGTGCAGGAAATTGTGAATAAGATGGTAGACCTTTGCAATAATATGAACATCCTGATTGTTAAAACAGTGGTAGCAGCCGAAGTGATTGAGGCAGAAATGGGCAAGGTTAGGGTAAGAGGCAAGGTACAACCACAGATGGAGGGAGCCATTACAGTGACTCCGCCAACGGAGCACATGAACTTTGAGCTGAAGTGGGCCACTGATGTTCCACCACTAGAAGACTCTAATGTTCCATCACGAGAAGCGCAGCCACCAGAGAGTATAGGCTGTACCTGCAACATCAGTTAGTTCTGCTTCTCTGCATACAGACTTGGATTTTATGTACTTTACATTTAGCTTTGCGGTCTAGCCTTTGGCTTTGAACCATGTTCAGTTCAAAATGATTTTGCAATTTCTCGTGTAGTTCAGACTATAGGTTTTATTGGCATTTCTATTGAAATTGACTTTCTATACTTTTCTAATTGAATACTTACTCAAAAATCTTTTCAACGTTCTAAACTCTTTTTTGTTGTTATTTCATCGTGTAATAGTTATCCATAAGCTTCACAAACTAAGCTGTTTATTACTAATACCTGCACCTTCATTTATTAATTGACTCATTGCCTTGTATGAGCATAAGAAACGTCATATTAGTAAAGTTGCTGTCATGATCGATCTGGTTAAGTAGCGGACGTTGCATTTTCACAAATAAAGAAAACATTCTAAGCTCTTTCAAATTTTCTATGATCTCTTCTGGTGTTATCATATCTGAAATATCAGTTACTTCAAAAACTAATTAACAATAAACTAAACTCCACAAACTAATCTAATTATTACTAATATCAGCTACTTCTTGGATTGACTCATTGTCTTATATGAGCATACGAAACATCATATTATTAACTAAAAGTTCGAAAGTTAACAGATTAATATAAGGAAAATAATTACGTTTTAGTTTAGCAGAAATCTACACAGACCTTCAATTCTATATTTGTGCAACTGCAAATATGTATAAAAATGAAATCTTAAGTTTTTCTTTTGGTTGTCTAAAGTATCCTTTATGCTCCAATAGGAAGTAAGAGATCTCTTTTCTTTCGATGTACGGATATCTACTTGAGGATTTGACCTCTTTGAGATGTACGGATATCTACTTAAGGAGTTGACCTCTTTGAACTAGGCCCAATATGTGCAAAGAATATATCAAAGTTTGATACATTGCTAACTGCTAAGCATATAGCAGAACAGAAGACACCTGAATCAAACTATAACTAAAATGCAAACCATTGCTCATTGTTTCCACCTTCTGTCCATATGGAAATCAAAACAATCAGTGAAGCTATTCATACCAATATAGCCATATGCTAAAAAGTTACAGAACTCCGAGTTTCACAGTAGTTCACTATTCTGATGAAAACAAATTCAACGATCAACATGTAAAAAAGGACAGAAATATAATAAAAAACTTTCAAAAAGTTCTTTTCTACTTTGAAGATATGTATAAAATGCAATGATAATTAAATAATTCAGTTTTAATAAATCCGAAGATCATCAATAGTCAAACATATAGACACATGCAAATAATAGACTATAAAGGAGATTGTTCCGAACTTAGCCAGCTCGTGCCTAATTCAAACAATATTTTTCACGTTATTTATATTGAAACGGAAAGAAACAAAGAAATAAAGATGGTTTGAAGTAGAGGCTTCACACCTTTTCAATCGAACAACATGATGTTTTACCGCCCGACAGATAGTTTAGGACTCACTGTCACAAATAATTGGTGTAAGATAGGTCTGTCATTTCCATTAGAGCTTTCTTCATACTTTTTATCATTAGACCTTCAACTTTGAATTGTTTTAACATCTGTGATGAACTTCCACAATGTAAGTCCACTTCAATCCTTTTCGGTCTCCATCCACTAGAAAGTTTATACAAGAGTCCAATGATAGACTTCTTTTTCTGCTCGGATCGCAGTCTTTTAAATGATTTAAGGAAGTTGTCACTGAAAAGAACCTAAAAAATTGTGGAAGGTGAGAATGATTAGGATATCAAGAACATGAACAATAAGTAAAATTACAAGATATATAATCCAAGTACCTTCTGAAAATGGAATTTCTGAAAATGACACTATCTGCATTAAGCAAGTCATCAAGTTGATTTAGCTCTTTCTTAGCATCCAAAATGCTTTTTGCCAAATCTTTGTCTTCATCAGCATCAAAGAAACATTGACGCATTGACGCATCAAGGACCAAATCTTTCCGGACATTTTCCAGAACAAGAGAAACTTCAAGGATCGTACACAAATCACACATTGGATGCTTGATTATGGATCATAATTTCCTTGTCTCAAAAGCAAGCTTGATAAATGCAAAGGTCATCATAATCACCTGCAGTTCATTGCTTGTCACAACATTTTAGACCTCTGATATTAGTAACAACTTTATTAACCATATAACCACTTTACACAGGACAAATGTTTTTCACTTAATTATAATTTATTATATAAATTATACAGGGACAAATTTTCACTTTATGATAATTACTATTGGATTCTTTCTGGTGTCAATTTGGGTAGGTTAATTTAACTTCTTAAAAAAAAAATCAATTAGTTAAAAGTGAAATAATTAGGAGTTATAAGAATGGTTTGGTGGCTAAGGATGATCACTGGTTTGATTCTCACCCTTACAAAATGAAAGTAAAGTTTATCATCCAATTATTTTATTTTTATTGTTTTAGGTCTCAACTCTCCCGTTTTAAGAGAAAAAATATGACTTACTAAATTGTCCCAATTTGACTGTATGTACTATTCATACAAGCTACTTTGACTATATTTTTTTACTAATGTATAAAGATAAATATTAGCATATGAGATCTTGTTAGATTTGTCTCGATTAGTATTATCAAAATATCAAATTTTCATAATTTTTAATAATACACAACTAAACATATTAATTATCAAAATTGTGCATTGGCAAGTGTGCAATAGTAAAATGTGACCATTATTTTGGGACGAAGAGAGTAGCAAATAAGATCTTATTTGATTTGTCTCAATAAATATTTTCACAATATTAAATTTTTATAATTATTCATGAAAGAAAACTAAATATATTAATGATCTAAATTATGCATTGGTATGTAAAGAATTATTGTTTTGGGACGGATGTAGTAATTTAGAATTCCGCTAAACAGAAAATAAAATTTAAAATTTAAAATTCAAATTTTCTCAAATTTGTTTTATAATAGTTTATTAACTAATCGAGACGACTTATCAGTTTTTTTTTTTTTTTAAGGGAGACGAGACGACTTATCAGTTATCACTTGGTTTACACTATTTTATTTTTTGGTACTCTGAAACGACGTCGCTGCAAGAAATTCAATCGCAGTTGAAAATCTCGCGGGCTTTACCTTCATTTCCGCGAAGTCGTTATAACCGTCAAGAGAGAGAAACTCAAAGAAACAAATCACTCAGAACTCAATAAATAGTCTCAACATTTTCCCTCTCTTTTCATTTTCATTTTCTCGAGAAACAAATAACTCTAACTTTTCTAATCTTCACCTCAACGGAAAATTCAAAGCTCCAACAATGGCTTCCGATGCAGAGTTCACCATTCTCAGTCAGAAGGAAGCGGATTTCATAAAGACCTCCTACTTCCCCATTCAGCATAAATTCATGCCCAAACAAAACTTTTTCAAAAGTGCTCGCAACATTCTTTTTCGCCGCCATGCCGTTTCGATAATCGCCGATGTAAGTGATGATTTCAAGCTTCTTTGATTTCTTCGCCGTTCAAAACTTCAATTCTTGAACCAGTTTGGTGATTTCTTGCTTCTAGTTCAATTTCAATTTTACTGTTCTGAATTCCGATTATCACTTTGAATGATTATTCATATCTGTTTTTTTGTTTAATTTGATGTCTTAATGGTTGAATTTTTTAATTTCCTTCATGAATATGTATCACTTTGAATGAAAAATTCGTTTATCTTGTGAAATCGTAAAATGAATGAACGTGTCGATCTCTTTTGCCGAATCTTGTGTTGTTGTGCTAATTTTTTTTTCCTGCATATTTTGCTTCACGCAGTACTCGAGGCGTATCGATCTCGATACATTTATTCCATATCTTGCTATGAACTATTTTGATCGCTTCTTTTCCATGACCAAAACGTTCAAGAAGGTATCATATATGTTTCTTTTCAATTCTATATATTTTTTAAGTTTCTTTTTGTTGAAATTATTTTGTATTAAAACTGAAATTTCTATGGTTTCTATAAGGATGTGGAAGGTTGTAATAATGATACTGAAAAAGTTCGTTTGATTGCTATCTCTTGTCTCTCCATATCTGTCAAGATAAGGATGAAACACTTCTCAGTTGAACAGTTTTTGGTATGTTACAGTTAAATATCAGTATAAAATTATCAGTTTATCAGTATAAATTTATCACTACTTTTAAGTTTACTTTCAATTTTCTAGCAGCATTGTTTTTAAATTCACTAAACCAACTTATTCGCTGCACAGAGGGACAATAATTTGATGATAACTCCTCAGATGATAATGAAAATGGAGTTTAATATTCTCCATGAAATTCGCTGGACAATCCGACCTGTGACTCCCTTCACCTATCTGAACTTCTATTACCGTTATTTTAAAAGATTTGGTGGTTATAGTCGTCGTTGCATTAATGAGATCATAGTTCAAGCTCAAGGAGGTAAATAATTCGGTAATTTGATAATTCTATGTTTTCTAAACAGAATATGCTTGGAGAATATATATATATATATATATATATATATATATATATAGTAATTTTCATTGAAATTTTTTCTTCTTATTCTGCAGACCACACCTTTGTTCACTACCCACCTACTATGATTGCATCGACCGCTTTTCTGGCTGCTTCCCGGATTGCATATCCCTCAAAGTATAACAACATAGCACATCCCGAAGCACTTGCCAGACTTGGCCCTAAAGTATGTTGATTTAAAATTTGAATGCATATCATATTTTAACAAAACAAATTAGAGAAATATTGTTATAGTTTAGGTGTATAAAACACAAATTTTTAGGATCAGTGACATAATTAGGCCATTATAATTTATAGACTGAAAATTATAGTAATGAGTTTTGTAGCACCCGGTACCTTTGATCGATGGCGTGTGACACGTGTCCATTGTCTGATGTGTCAGTATTGCATTTAAGTAATTCATTTTTTCAAACTATTTCTGTGTCAGTGCTTCATTAGTAATGAGGCTTTTTCATTTTCATTTGTTGAGAAATAGAGATCATCTCTACACACTGAATAGATATATAGATTATGCTGAAGCTTTTTTAAAT